>NC_083574.1:42247058-42847058 GCF_027579695.1 Neoarius graeffei
TGCTCCAGTGGCTGATTGTATACTCTGACACCATTCAGTCGATCCTGCATAGTCAAGATGTTAGCATGGGGTCGTTACAGGAGCTGTCTCTGCTTACAGGCATAATCAGTAAAACTGCCCTCCCAGGTACTGACCACACCCCAAATATGCGTCACTACCGTTTATGCCCAAATATGTACAATGTGAAATAACCCAATGTATGTTGTTGATGTCAGGAGCCCTGGATATGGGGCAGGAGGTCAACAGTGCAGCCATTCTGGAGTTTCAGGGACACATCGGCAGATTTCAGGTACAGATTTAAAAAGCCCTTGACTGACTTCTGTGCTTCAGTTTAGTTGGTAGGGCTTGGGTACTACTAGACTGGGTGTTGGGTGAATTTTGAGAAAGGGAACCAAAGCAAATGCAGTTCAAGGTGTCCTTTTTCATCAGTTACTCATAATGAAATAATGGTGCAGCAGCAAGATAATCAGTAAGTAATCAGAAGGCTGTGAACCAGTCAGTGTAATCAGATGGACTGATTAGATTTTGGAATTGCCCCAAACAGGGTCAAGGGCACAGCAGGATCAGATGTCCTGTAATAATATTTCTGCAACACCTTTGAAAGGGCACGGTGGTGTAGTGGTTAGCGCTGTCGCCTCACAGCAAGAAGGTCCGAGTTCAAGCCCAGCGGCCGGCGAGGGCCTTTCTGTGTGGAGTTTGCATGTTCTCCCCATGTCCGTGTGGGTTTTCTCCGGGTTTCCCCCACAGTCCAAAGACATGCAGGTTAAGTTAACTGGTGACTCTAATTTGACCATGAGTATGAATGGTTGTCTGTGTCTGTGTCAGCCCTGTGATGACCTGGCGACTTGTCCAGGGTGTACCCCGCCTTTCACCCGTAGTCAGCTGGGATAGGCTCCAGCTTGCCTGCGACCCTGTAGAACAGGATAAAGCGGTTATCGATAATGGATGGATGGCGACCTTTCTCTCTGTTTGTAGTATGTTTTAGCAGTATACAAATTAGTAAAAAGAAGGGCTAGACTTGCTGGTGGTGGAGGACGCATCCCTGTCGACACTGTTTGCATCAAATTCTGCTTGTTCAGGGAAGACAGACCACAGCCTGCACTCTTGTTTATTTGCACGTGTCTGAAGTTCGTAAAGCTACAGTCACACTACAGCTCGCGATGCTTTGCGATGGGTTATCGTTGAAAATGAGGCATTTTGGTGGCGATGCATGGCGATATACAGGTGAACTAAAAATTGTCGTCACATAGCAGAACACTTGACTGTCATGCCTTTGTGCACTTGAGCCTGGCGCGGTTCGAACGGCCACGCCCACTCAGAGCGCGCCGTGTATGCTCTTGGGACTTGGTCATTATGGGAAACACATGATGCTAATTTGAGCGCAATCAGGACATACATATAAAGACGCTGTTTTCACAGAGACTTTGTAAAGTATTATCGTTATCACGGTCATGTTTGTTTCTAGCCATGTTTATGACTCTGGTTAGATCCTCTGCTTCATGATTGTGCTTTCTGTTTTGCTTTCGTTTGTGTTTTGTTACTCTAACCTTGCCTCACGTTTTGTTTTTGTAAACATAACGCCTGCTAATAAACACACTTCCTGCACTTGCATCTGTCTACCACCGCATACCTGACAGAATATTTCACAAAGTCTCCGTGAAAGCAGTGTCCTTATATGCGTGTGCTGATTGTGCTCAAATCAGCATCGGGTGTTTCCCATAACGATTGGGTCTCAAGTGTGCACACAATGTGCTCTGAAGGATCCCCGAATGTAAATGCACTTTTTAAAGGATATACGCAGAATAAATAAATGAATAAAGTTCTGAGTGGATAGTATGTCCATCCTTGACTCTTGTATGCTGCATAAATGGTAATTTAAAAAAAAAATTTTTTTTTTTTTGAAAGTTAAAATCGACCGCAAAGTTGGCGTTCGAGCTGCCCCGCTGAGCCAGCCAGCCGAGTGCGTGACGTCACAGCGGGAACTGGTTTTAAGGCCAAGACCTTTGACAGCTATAGACCAAAGTCATATAAATAATTTATGGTGAAAGTAAGAAATCCCGTTACCGACTCGCTCAACTAAGACTGATTTGACTTCACTGATTGTGGGTTGACCCTCATTAAAACAAGATAGGTGTTATAACTTCTGCAACATACATGTACATGCATGCATTTTCACTGATAAAACGTAAAAGGCTAATTAAATAATCAGATGAACTGAATCAATCACATTCTGAAGCAAATTAAATAATCTTATATCTGTAACTTAAACACACAATACCAGTTACATGGATTAATCTAAATGCAGGTAAACAACGTGTTGTTTTGTATCCAAATGAGAGTCTGCGCTTACCCATCTGTGTTCTCGCTTCTTGAAGGCCGATCTTGTGGCCGATTGTTTTGAAACAATCTGACTTTCAGTTGTTTGTTCAGTTCTCCGTTCATTCACTTCTTCCACGTAAGGGAGAGATGGCAGCAATATCCAGTTTAGAAATAAGACGGCTGCTCCACTCTTTCTCCATTACGGAGTACTCCACCATTACTGCTCGGCTCAGGCAATTACTAAAACACGGGACGGAACGGGACGTCACCGGTTTTAGCAGCAACCATGGGGAGGTCACTGCCCGAGCGATATGTCCCGTCCCGTTCCATCCTGGGTTTTACCAACAACCCTTGGCTCACACTCTAGGAGAACTGGTGCAACTGAACTTACTTTCCTTTTTCAAAAAAATAAAATTAAATTAACAGTTTCCTTTTCTTGTAGTTTTCTTTTCCTTTAATTGTTGGTACTGCACTCTCTTTCAATACGGGCTTATAGCCAACGCTCCTCAACAGATCAGAGGTCTCGTACAAGTCTTCAGTAAAATGTGCAGAGCAGAGGAGAGACCACTTCGTAGCCGCCCAATGTGCCCGTGAACTTCTCGCAAAACGGGTTCAAATCTTTGCAGTTTGAACATTCTTGGGCCATGAACGCAACATAAATCCACCTTCTGTCGTGTTGCTGCACCCACCAGCAACACATCTACGTGGCATGGCGATAAATTAGCTCAAAATGGAGGATTGGAGTTGCAGTCAGCTCTGTGTTTTAGTATAGTGGAAATGGTGATGAGACCGATAGACTTCCTGCGGTGACGTTACGGACATCAAGGTCATTCACTCAGACCGCTACCTATATAAATCACTTTAATCGTAAAAATTACTATATTAGATTTCTTGTTAACATTTAAAACTATTCCTGTGCCATTCTTGAGCTCTCAAGGCGTTTATAAACAAAAGTGAGGCCATGGCTCTGCATATATGCTTTAAGTCTCGGTGAAGGTTAGGCTACGCTGAGCTGCTGTGTTGAAGAGGCTCCCGTGAGCATCGGGGACATGGATTCAAGACAAATACATCTCACAAGGCTTGGCGGAGGTTCCCCAAGCTGTACTACACGAGCTGTAGTGTGACCAGAGCCTAAAGTTCAGACGAACTCTGTACCAAATGAAAGACTTTTTATATCTTTGCTCATCCAAGATAATTGACTTTTTGATCAAATTTTATTTGCTCCTGTTTATTGGCTACTGTTTTTATGCTACAAATGGAGCATGAAGTGTGTATATAGTATAAAACTGGGTGGATGGAATTCAGTCATCTCTTTCTGTCTCTGTCAGCGCCAGTGTTTGTCCCTGCTTGTGCGTCTGGCCGGGACTGAGCGTGCTCGCTACCTAAAGCAGATCGAGGAGAGCGTTGCCTGTGACAACCCAGCAGACAAAAGAGAGGAGATGGAACTCACCATGCAGCAGGTATGAGGACACAGTGAAGCAGATACCAGCTTACAGGAGCATGAACTGTAACTTCCCATACACATTATTTATCTGTCTCACCGTGTCTCTGTATGGTCAGATCTGTGCTAACGTAATGGAGTACTGTCAGACGCTGCTCCTGCAAAGCTCAGCTGAGGCTCAGTTTACTGTCTGCCTCTTCAGCCCTTCAGCCAGCGAGCCAACAGGTCAGCTCTCTCTCTCTCTCTCTCTCTCTCAGCTCACACACATAATGTACACACGTATGTACTTTTCTACATTCCCCTAAACCTGTCCTGTGTTCTTTGTGGCTCAGATGTGGCAGTGCCATCTGTGTCTCGGGTGCCCAGCCTGGGCCTCGTCCTGCTGCTTCTGAAGAACAGCACCACAGACTTCTTTAGATACCACGACAGCCACAGACAGAGCCTCAGCAAGCTGGAGAGGCTCGAACAGCTCGCTCCAGAAGAGCTCAAAGAGGTAGACGACAAACACACCTGTTGTATCGGGTCCAAGATTTCGTCTGTTTAAATGTTAAGCCACTGAATTCTTAATAATGGCATTTAAACGCCATTGAATTCATAGCAATGAAATGTACAGTATTAACGCCACACTTGTGTTTTTCTTTTTCTAATGTGTGTTTTGAATTTTTTTTTTGTGCCAAATTAACAAATTTTCCAGGTCTCTCACTACAATTATTATTATTATTATTTTTAAATCTCCTCTCTCATTTCTCATCTGATTCCAGTTCTGATCGATGTTTCGGGTAGATCTTTTCTTGAGGAACAAAGCTTATTTTGTTTGTTGATTTTCCTGTTGTAAGCAATTTGTTTTACAACTTTTGTTTTCAGTTAAATCCTCTCTCCTCCCTCAGTCCTCACTGGATTTCAGTTCTGATTGTTTGAAAGAACTAGACCTTCTGTACAAAACCTGGTCATTGTATCGTCAAATTTTTGCTAACGAACTGCTAATCAGGTCACCTTAACGAAAAGTCCCAAAATTCATTAGAATGGGCGGCACATTGCATGTTCTCCCCGTGTCTGCGTGGGTTTCCTCCACAGTCCAAAGACATGCGGTTAGGTTAATATGGGACGGCCTTGGGCTGAGGTGCCCTTGAGCGAGGCACCGAACTCCCAACTGCTCCCCGGGTGCTGTTAGCATGGCTGCCCACTGCTCTGGGCATGTGTGTGTGTTCACTGCTTCAGATGGGTTAAATGCAGAGAGGAATTTCACAAGCGTGTGATGAATAAAGTTGTTGTTGTTCTTTTGAATTAACCAGTGTTCAGAGGTTCAGATTAAAAAAAAAGAAAAAAAGAAGCATGTCTGTTCACATTCACTTTTCAGATCTCCAACAAGTTATTAGCTGATCTGACCATAAGGCTGATGAGCTATCGCCATGGTGTGGCGTCCGTCATCCGTCCGTCATTCGCAGTTCAGTTAAATCATATCTCCTCTGTCAGTTCTCCATGGATTTCTGTTCCGATTGTTTTGTTTAAGGGTTGTTTTACAATCAGGGTACAAAGTTTGTGTCACAGGGGTCCAAAATTCAAATTGATTCAAGCTGGTTCTTGTACCAGTTTTTAAGTGAAGGACAAGTTAAAGAACAGATTTCAGGTAATTTTTTGACGTGTGTGTGGTAGTTTTGTGTAATCTGCTATAAGATAAAGAAGATTAAGTGTAGCTTTAGGCAGAGCTGGGAGAAACAAATGAAGTGATTCTCGGAGAGGACTTTTTTTTTTGACAATTCAGAATCCACTACTTCCATCGTGCTTTTAAATATAAGGCTGTAAGCTTTGTGTTAGTTGTCTCTAATATTTATGTCCCAATATCTTGACCACATTTTAGGAAATAATGAAAATAATCATTTTAGATATGTTATTTTATATTGAAAAATTAGCTGTCTCGGAGAGGACTTTTTTTGACACAGTTACATACTAATTTGATCAAAATAGTCTGAAAACTTACTGGCATTCAACATTAAAACTTAACTATGTTTCCAATGATATGGAACCAAATGTGTTTTATGGTATAAAGAATGATTTAAGTGCATCCCTTTTGGAGCTACCTGTGGCCAAAAAAGCACTTTTTCTAAATGACACGAGTAATTTTGCTAAATATGACACATATTGCCATACATTCACCAAAAATAACGTTATCACCAGTTTCTTTTTTGCATGGTAAATAGAGCTATCACACGGCTACAATAAACAACCAAGTTTATTTAGTCAAGCCTTTTGATATTGAAGAGAATAAGTGTTAAATGTGATTTTTAGCTTGCGTACTCTGATTGATTGATTGTAAAACAACCCTTAAAGGAGTACGCCACCCCCAGGTGAAATTGAGTCAGTCCCTGCAGTCCCTAGAGTTGGATGAGTGAGCCAAAGCGTTTTGTAGCCGACCCATCCATTGTCCTGATCTAGAAACGCCCCGGTTAGCTTTAGCTTAGCGTAGTCGCTGTAATCCGGCGTGTCCGGATAGCATTGTCGTTGCAAAAGTGAATCAAATAACTCAAGATTTTTTATAATTATTTCTCATGACCTGTACATTCACATCGAGTACACATATCAATGCAAATTAACACGAAGGGATTTACTAGACCAATTTATATCTGGAACTATTTTCAGCCACAGCACAGACAAAGCACCGCTGCAGGCGCAAAGACACCGCGCAGCGCCTGAAAACCCTGGTTTCCCTGGTAACACTGGTGTATTGACGGAAGTTGTGGTGCTGCGTGGTGTCTTTGTGCCTGCAGCGGTGCTTTGCCTGTGCTGTGGCCGAAAATAGTTCCAGATATAAATTGGTCTAGTAAATCCCTTCGTGTTAATTTGCATTGATATGTGTACTCGATGTGAATGTACAGGTCATGAGAAATAATTATAAAAAATCTTGAGTTATTTGATTCACTTTTGCAACGACAATGCTAGCTGGACATGCCGGATTACAGCGACTACGCTAAGCTAAAGCTAACCGGAACGTTTCCAGATCAGGACAATGGCTGGGTCGGCTACAAAACGCTTTGGCTCACTCATCCAACTCTAGGGACTGCAGGGACTGACTCAATTTCACCTGGGGGTGGCGTATTCCTTTAAAAGAACTCATCACTCCGCACAAAACTTGGTCGTTGTTTTGTCAATTGTTTTTGCTAATAAGTTACTAATTAGGCCAAATTAGTGAATTTTCCAGGCCTCTCACTAAATTTTTATTTTATTTTTTTTAAATCTCCTCTCTAATTTCTCGTCTGATTCCAGTTCTGATCGATGTTTTGAGTAGCTCTTCCCTTGAGGAACAAAACTTTGTTGATTTTCCTGTGGTAAACAATTTGTTTGCAACTTGTGTTTATTTTCAGTTAAATCATATCTGCCCCCTCAGTTCTCAATGGATTTCAGTTCTGATTGTTTCGTTTGAAAGAACTAGACCTTCTGTACAACACTTGGTCATTGTATCGTCAAATTTTTGCTCACGAATTGCTAATCAGGTCACCTTAATGAACTTTGGGACTTTTTGATTAGAATTGTATCTCCTCTCGCGGTTCTCAACCGATTCCAGTTGTGATTGACGTTTTGGGTCGATCTTCCCTCGGGGAACAAAACTTGGTCATGTGTTTGTTGATTTTCTTGTCGTAAACAATTTGTTTACAACTTTTTGTTTGTTTTCAGTTAAATCGTGTCTCCTGCCTCGCTCAGTTCTCAATGGATTTCAGTTCTGATTGTTTTATTCGAAAGAACTAGACCTTCTGTACAACACTTGCTCATTGTATTGACTACGTTTTACTAACAAATTAGTAATTAGGTCAACTTAAGACATTTTCTTCTAATTAGAATTGTATCTCCGCTCTCATTTATCATACGAATTCAGTTCCGATCGATGTTTTGGGTCGAGCTTCCTTCGGGGAACAAAATTTTAGTCCTTGGTTGATTTTCTTGTTGGAAACAGTTTGTCGTGGAGGTTGGTCCTCTCTCACATTTCAGTTCTGTTTTGGTCGTCATGGTTGTTTTGATGGCGGGCCAGATGAGCTACTACGTCCTTGACGTTCTGGTATTTATTTTTGTGATCTTCACTTCAGGGGAGAAAAATGATTTAAGGAGCCTTAGGCGAAGACAATCAAGGAGGTTAATTCAAGACAAATAAATACAGATGTGTCTTTTCTACAGTAATATATTTCGATGCTATGAACTCAGTGGTTTGAATTTCATGATTAAGAACTCGGTGTTTTAACATTAAAATCTTTTCTCTCTTATTTGCTTCCATGCAGCTGACCATAAGATGAGACGGCCACAGTGCTCTGCGCATACAACCAATGAATGGAAACGTTATTTAAAATATTTTTTGTCTATCCGCGTGCAGTTGTGCCAGGATCTGGTGTCAGGATCAGGTGGAGTGGAGAAGATCCCATCAGTGCAGAGGAGCGTGCTGGCCAAGCGGCGTCTTGTTCAGCTTGTGAATAACCGTGCCAAGCTGCTGGCGCTCTGCTCATGTATCCTTTTACACGATCCTTCTTGAGTAAAGTGCTGCAACTGTATCGCTTGGCCACTGTTTTTCTTGACTTTCCGTTTTTAAGATATCATTGAGACTTGCCTGTTTGTGATCTGGCGCCACCTCGAGTACTACCTTCTCTACTGCACACCCAGCGACCCCAAACACTCCCTTCTTCCAGGATACAGAGGTGAGGCTGCACTTTTTTACCTCCAGCTGGAGTCTTGCATGCACTACACGCATTTTAAAGCCCTAAGAATCCGTGACTAGTGTAAGCATCACATACTTCTTCACCGATTTGTGTAGGTTTTATTGTGAGCTGAAAAGAAATTCTCTGTAGAGTTCAGTGAGAGATCGCGTTAATGACTCGAGATCACACATTACCTGACATGTCAGATGTTGAACAGAACTAAACGTTTCACAATATCCTCATGTTCCTGTTATTAGGATACGGCCACGATAAAACAGGCAGGGACGTCTCGCCTGTAGGGGTCATGACCCGTCAGCACGGTTGTGGTACCGTAGTTCTGCACATTTACACGGTTCAGGCACTTGTGCTTCTGCCACAAATTCATTAGATATCCTCATTTTAGGATTTCTATTGCAGCTGCAAATGCTCTGTTTTTTCTACATCTCGGGGTGTCAGTGGGTCATTTTAAAAAAAATTACGGTGTCTGAAGGGTGGCACGGTGGTGTAGTGGTTAGCGCTGTCGCCTCACAGCAAGAAGGTTCTGGGTTCGAGCCCCAGGGCCGGCGAGGGCCTTTCTGTGTGGAGTTTGCATGTTCTCCCCGTGTCCGCGTGGGTTTCCTCCGGGTGCTCCGGTTTCCCCCACAGTCCAAAGACATGCAGGTTAGGTTAACTGGTGACTCTAAATTGAGCGTAGGTGTGAATGTGAGTGTGAATGGCTGTCTGTGTTTGTGTCAGCCCTGTGATGACCTGGCGACTTGTCCAGGGTGTACCCCGCCTTTCACCCGTAAGGCAAGGCAAGTTTATTTATATAGCACATTTCATACACAATGGCAGTTCAATGTGCTTTACAGAAGTAAAAACAAAAACAGTAAACGATAGAGAAATAAAATTACATAAAATAATTTTATCTTTATTCTAAAATAATTAATTAAAAGAATTAAAAGAAAATAATAAGAATTAAACAATAGTAGAAATAAAATATTAAAATGCCAAAAAGAAAAAGGAGAAAAAGGAAAAAAAAAAAAACTAGCAGACTAAAATAGAATAAAGTTAAAGTAAATTTAAAACATGCAGAGAAAGTAAAGATTATAAAAAATGTAAAAATATTAATTATTTAACAGAAAGCATCTGAAAACAGCTTGGTCTTTAACCTAGATTTGAAGCTGCCAACAGCAGGAGCATTTTTAATGTCCTCTGGCAGTTGGTTCCATAGATGTACTGCATAGTAGCTAAAAGCTGCTTCACCACACTTTGTTTTAACAACAGGTTTTAATAGTAAATTTTTCTGTTGCAATCTGGTAGATCTGATTGGGTTAGGCCGCTGCAACATATCAGAGAGGTAATTGGGCCCTGTACCATTTAGAGATTTGTACACCAGATTTGTACACCGTAGTCAGCTGGGATAGGCTCCAGCTTGCCTGCGACCCTGTAGAACAGGATAAAGCGGCTAGAGATGATATGAGACGGTGTCTGAAATTTTATATGTTTTTGTTTAAGTGATTTATATCTGTTTTAATTAGATTGCATATGACATTTGAAATCGCAGTATGATGTCACTAGGACAGCAGAGTTAATGAGTTTGGAACAGGTTTGCTACCTGCTATGGATGTTACAGTCTCAGAGATATCAGTATGATGAAATGTAAATACAGTCTAGAAGTGGCTGGAGAACAGGAAGTAGTCTTGTTACAGTACAAATAGTACAGTGTTAGCTGCTGTTATAGAAACAATAACATATTAGAAGGAGCACATTTAATATAAACCTCTGATTTGCCTTTCTTTGTCAGTGTTGCTGTTATTTAAAAAAAAATTCCACACTTTAAGACCAGACAGAGTTGAGAATACAGCAGTGTTGTTGTATCAGTAACAGTTATTCCACGAAACCGGGTCGTACGTGAGCCGGCCAACGAGGTGCGTAGTGCCGAGTCGGCTATAAACTATGTACGACGAAACTGAGTGGAATAACTGTTTTATTCTATCCATGTTCACTGGATTCTGAAAAATGGAGAATTTTTTTTATTTTTTGCAAATTTGATAACTTTTTTTTTACAAAACGTCTGACAATCATTTCTGCTTAGAATGTAAACAAACTGGTGAAATGGCAGTAGCAGTTTGTGAAAAATGTGAAAACAATAATTCCATCCATTATCTGTAGCCGCTTATCCTGTACGGGGTCACAGGCAAGCTGGAGCCTATCCCAGCTGACTATGGGCGAGAGGCGGGGTACACCACCGTGTTGCCCCTAGCTATTTCTGTTTCGTTTAAATACTTGATGGTAATTGTTGGGGTTTTGTTTTCAAGTAGAGTTTTTATTTAATCCGTGGTTGGTTCAGCAACACACGCCATCATTTTGTTTTTCTCTACTCATGGTATATGAGCTGATATGCTGATATCCTAGTAGTAGAGTAGCCAATCAGAGCACACGATTGCTCATATCCAGTGAATGTGGGTAGAATAATTGGCTTTATATACAGGGCAGTTATTTTGAAGTGTTTTGGTGTACCATCATTGCACATTTGGTCTTAAATAACCATTGAAATGACCTTCAGAAAAGTCTTAACAATTATTACGTTTAATTCTGGGATGCCTGCCTGCCCAAAAATTCCGTTTCTTTTTAAATCCAGGGAATTTTCTTCATGAGTAGTGAAAGGTGATCAGAATGCAAGCTATTGCACACGGACTTTGTACACTTGTTTCTGTGCTACTGACTGCCCCAAAAATCTGCAGACTAGCTAATCTCACTCACCACAGACTCGGGCTAATTGTTTATCCTTGATTAAGTCTGTAATTTGTTATGACATTTTGGAAGTTCACTGATGATATTTCTCTTCTTTTTTTCCCCCTGGGTGTAGATGGTGGTGCTGCAGGTCTGGGCCTGTCCAGAGTCAGCCAGCAGGATCTAGAGCAGGTACACAGCCCTTCAGCAGTCCCTCAGTTATGATGTGCATGTTGTATAGATTATAGCTTGCATCAACAGTCGTGCGTTGTTTTTGCTTGTGCAGTTGCAGAGCGACGTGGCGAGCAGTTTCACTGAGCACTTGCAGAGGAAGCTGCTGGAGGTTGAAGGGCTCTATAGCAAGAGCCACTCCCGCCACACCTTCATTCAAGCTCTGACACGCAGGATCCGCGGCCTGGTGCGCCACACCAAGAACTAAACGTGTTCCGCGTGAACGGTTTCAGTTGATTGTGGACCACGCCAAGAACTAAACCCATCAGCTCTCAGAGAAAGAGCGAAATAAATGACACTTCTTCTGTAACTTAGACTTGTATACCATGTTTCTGCTTTGTTTATGAAATGCTGTCATGGAATTCTCCATGTTTTTTGATGTCTTTAGCTATTACTATTTTCTAATGACGTGAATAAAATGATTGATTAAATAACAGCCTCTATTTGCGATGTTATGGCACCAGTGTAATTTCTGATTGCTGATCCAGTCCCCTCTGAAAATCAAAGCACATTTTCTTTTTTTTTTTTAGATATTTTTTGGGCTTTTTCACCTTTATTGGATAGGACAGTGCAGAGACAGGACAGGAAATGATTGGGAGAGAGAGACGGGGAGGGATCGGGAAATGACCTCGGGCCGGAACCGAACCCAGGTCCCCGGATTTATGGCACGGCGCCCCAGCCACCTGAGCCAAGACGCCCCCAGCACATTTTCTTTTTGCAATACGTTTTGTTTGGGAGCAAAAGATGAATGAGATGATGGATCAGAATTTCAGCTTTCACTTCCTGGTATTTAAAGATGGCAGCCATACCACAACGATGTAAATCCCTCGTTAGCTGTAAGACTCAGAAGGCCAGACTGGAATTCATAAAGAAATACAGAGATGAGCCACAAAACTCTGGAGTAAGAAAGGATCTACTAATGAGCCAGAACATCAGCCAAGCACGGTGGAGATCATGTCATGACTTGGCCTTGCACGGCTGCTTCTGGAACAGGCTCACGAATCTTTATTTATAATGTAACTCATGATGGTAGCAGCAGAATAAATTCTGCCAATTTACAGAGAAATGCATGCAAATCTAGTTGGAACTAACCAAACATCACACAGCAAGACAAAGCACACTGCCAACACAACAAAGGACTTCATAAATGGGGGAAAAATGGAAAGTTTTAGCCTAAAAAAGGAGTAATCCAATACATTCTATGTATGATCAGGAAGAAACAGACAGCATATTGTAATATATTTCATTTTCCTATGAGCTGGAAGGCAATGAGAGGAAAAAAAAAAAAGCAAGCTATCTCAGGAACTATGAATTGGTCAGGAAATAGATGTGGCATTTCATTATTCTCTTCCAGAGTTGGTCTGTAGCCCGTCCTAGATCAGGGTCATGTTTCCTCTCTCCTCTTTAACAGCACTATGAGGACATTTTATGAAAAACTCACTTTTTCAGTGCTTGTGCACATGGGTATCTGGAGCCTACCAAACCCATCCATCCATTATCTGTAACCGCCTATCCTGTACAGGGTCGCAGGCAAGCTGGAGCCTATCCCAGCTGACTATGGGTTAGGGGTGGGGTACACCCTGGACAAGTCGCCAGGTCATCACAGGGCTGACACAGAGACAAACAACCATTCATACCTACGGTCAATTTAGAGTCACCAGTTAACCTAACCTGCATGTCTCTGGACTGTGGGGGAAACCGGAGCACCCGGAGGAAACCCACGGGGAGAACATGCAAACTCCACACGGGAAGGCCCCCCTCAGCCACTGGGCTCGAACCCAGAACCTTCTTGCTGTGAGGCGACAGCGCTAACCACTACACCACCGTACCGCCTTGCCTACCAATCCACAAACTCTATAATAAAGACACCCAGTCAGTTTATTTTGGGCTGCCTAGATCAGAAAACATGCTTCATCGAGCTGTTCGGAGTTGGTTCATCTTCCTATGTCACAAGTGGAGCTCATTAGAATTATCCTACCCCCTCATCTGAGTATCTCAGAGACTCACGCTTGAGAACTACCTTTGCAAATGAGTATTCATGAGGAAAGTGGTATCTGATTGGCCAACGGAAAAGGGGTTGGGGTGAGCAGTGACATCATTTAAAGGAACAGGCACACAAATCGGTCATTCTGAACAGCGGTGTTTAGACTAGAGGTGGACAAAGTACCCAACTTCATTACTTAAGTCAAAGTACAGATCCCACTGGTCAAATGTTACTCCGATACAAGTGAAAGTTGTCCAGTCAATTTTTTACTAAAGTTGAAGTACTTGCTTTTAAAAGTACATTTTCTGTCAATGCATTGTTGTATTATTGCCACAATGCTTACAAAACCTAACGCCTCTGAAGTAATCGACTGGATTATTTTGTGAGTTCATTATGCTGCGCATAATGGTGGTTTAATATTAAGCTAGCTAGTCAATGACGTGCCACCTGACATGCTAGCAAGCTCTTTTCAAACTCAATCATATTGGGTAGCTAACACTACTAGAAAAGAAAGATTTCGACAATTTTTATTTGGCAAGATTATGCTAAAACATATTTCTGAAAGGACTTCAGCCAAGTTAATGTTATTCATGGCGGCACGGTGGTGTAGTGGTTAGCACTGTTGCCTCACAGCAAGAAGGTTCTGGGTTCGAACCCGGTGGCCGGTGAGGGCCTTTCTGTGTGGAGTTTGCATGTTCTCCCCGTGTCCGTGTGGGTTTCCCCCACAGTCCAAAGACATGCAGTTAGGTTAACGTGGGGCGGCCTTGGGCTGAGGTGCCCTTACTTAACCCCTGACTGCTCCCCGGGCGCTCTATCTGCTCTGGGTGTGTGTGTTCACTGCTTCAGATGGGTTAAATGCAGAGGATGAATTTCACTGTGCTTGAAGTGTGCATGTGACAAAGGTTTCTTCTTCTTCTCTGTTTTTACATGCTAACTAACAGTGTCCAAGTTAACTAGCTATGTGTTAACGTTAGCTGTGGACAAGGCTACGGCAACTTGGTAGGCAAATCCATAGAAAGTCATTTGACTAACCAGACTGCATAGCTATTATGTTATTGCTAGCTCTAAAAGCACAGACAACTTCATTACAAGCTTTCTCTTGGAATAAAACGTTAGGCCATGATATGGTTTGTAGGCCATGATATGGCAAACAAAGGAAACATTTAAAATGAAACGAATCTTTAATCCTTTCAGAAAACTGAAATATGGGTTCTAGTTATGGCCCATGGGTGCGTGTATTCTCCAGAAGAACCACCTCCTTCCATTCTGCCATTAACTGATCGTGTTAAATAACGCTGCTGAGAAATCACTGAACTTGATTTTATCCAGTGTATGGACGTGACGTGACCCTAGTGATTAGTGATCGGCTGTCTCAGTGTCACCTGCGAAAAAACCCAATCACGATTTAGAAAAGGAAAAAAAAAACCAACAAAAACCTCCACTTTCAAAGCTGTTTCATAATAACGAGTAATGAGGACCTTGATAGAAATGTAGTGGAGTGAAAAGTACGATATTTGCCTTTCAAATGTAATGACGTTAAAGTCATAAGTTTCCCCCCAAAAAAACTAGATGGAACTCGACACCAACGGCGTCGACGGGGATGCCTCCGCCCGGTAGACTACATGCCTTATTAAGCTGTGATTTGGGGATGGACATTTGGCCTCACAGTAATCGTGACCTGGTGAAATTACTTGTATCAGCCTTGGAGATATTGTGTTCACAAGGTTTTCAGACAGACATTTGACCTCACAGTGACCTTGACCTCAGACCTTTTGGTCTCAAAATCTAATCAGTTTATCTTTGTCCCCAAATCCACAAATGGTGAAAGTCTGGTGAAATTCCTTTCATTAGCCTTTGAGATATCGTGTTCACAAGGTTTCAGGACGGACGCACACGGACAGACATTTGACCTCACAGTGACCTTGACCTTAGACCTTTTGATCTCAAAATCTAATCAGTTTATCTGTGTCACCAAATGCACAAATGGTGAAAGTTTGGTGAAATTCCTTTTATCTGCCTTGAAGATATTGTGTTCACAAGGTTTGCGGACAGACATTTGACCTCACAGTGACCTTGACAGACCTTTTGATGTCAAAATCTAATCAATTCATGTTTGTCCCAAAGCGCACAAATGGTTAAAGTTTGGTGAAATTCCTTTCATTAGCCTTTGAGATATCACGTTCACAAGGTTTCGGCACGGACAGATGGACAACCCGAAAACATAATGCCTCCTTCACCTTATGGTAGCGGAGGCATAATAATACTCAAGTAAAGTACAGATGAGGCGAGGTGGCCAAGTGGTTAGAGCGTTTGATCGCTAAGCGAACGGTCCCCGGTTCGAGCCTTGTCTCGGACAGTGATCTGGGGCTCGCCTCCTGTCTACCCAGCAGTGAATGGGGACCTGGTGGAAACACTGGGAAAGTTAAGGCGGCGAGGAAAGGAACTGGCCACCCTACCTCACCATGCCGACGGCCCAGGACAAGTGTGCTCTCTAACAGGCACTCCCCAACATGCGTACGAAAATGTATATGGGACTCTTTGACTTTTTGAAAGTACAGATACTTAAAAAGTGCACTTAAGTACAGTACTCAAGTGTACTTCGTTACTGTCCACCTCTGGTTTAGACAGAGTGAGAAGGGAGCTGTGGGTTTTATCCTCGTGGTATTTTGAGCAAAGCATGGCCCAGACATTTCATTAAGACCTCAGGGAACTGTGTCAACTTGTAGAAAAGAAATCATCTTTTCCAGGGGAAACCATGGTCTAAAGGTTAGAGAAGCAGCTTTGGGACCAAAAGGTCGCCAGTTTGATTCCCTGGACCAGCAGGAATGGCTGAAATGCCCTTGAGCAAGGCACCTAACCCCCAACTGCTCCCCAGGCTGCTCTGGGTACGTTGTACGTCGCTCTAGAAAAGACCGTCTGCTAAATGCCTGGAATGTAATGTCACCTTTAAGGTGAGTTTAGATGTAACCAAGTAAGAAAAGCTGCTTCGTCTAATAAGAGCACATACACAACAACTTGTGAATATTAAAACCTTGACAATACATCCAGTTAATAATCCTCTTGATTTTATTCTTTTTTTTTTAAACAATGTACACTTTATAGAAGATGGTAAAGTGCATTTCAGATTCAGAGAAGGAAATAAATACAGATGTATAAAACTAGGTGTTCACATAACTCTAAGGTCAGTGCATTTCTAATGAACGCTGACAGGAAAATGAGAAGAAACCAGAGGCCTACTTTCAGAAGGAAACAGCAGGTGCATGCATGGCTTTATTTATAACTTTATTATAGTCAAATTATTCTTTTCACATCATCCATTCGTTCGTTTATTAATTGACTGATCGCAACTCCACTGTGCCGCTCATCTTGTGGTAAATAGAGTCTAACTGATGCTGGAAATTGTTCTTTGTAACGCGTTTCTGATTCGCTATGGATCTATTTCTTACTTGGAATTTAACATTCAGTACAAAACCTTAGTTCCGTATGCTTAACTGGCATTTCCCCCCCAGTTTGCGTATAGATTTTTCTCTCCCTCACTTTCTAGTCACTCTTAGGTTTCATTAAATGCGAGATCAGATCAAACCAGACTGAACGAGGCCTGAGGATGCCAGATTTCCTGCATGAACACAACACAGTGAAGTCTCGGCTGTAAAAGAGAAAACTCGCCTGGTTACATTAGTGACGTATTGCGCATGATGCATGATCTCTATATACCTGAACTAGGACATTATACTGTCTATGCAACCTGCAGTTTGGCCTCAGGATTTGTCTCTGTGAATGCACTAAATGTTTGAATGTCGTAGGTACAATATACTGTTGATAACACACTGACCATTTCTCATACAGCTGTCAATAATACGAGACTGACTGGAAGGAAAAAGAGACCGAACCAAGTTTATGATGAGATTCTGCAACACCAAGCACTTGGTAAAATGGACAATAAAATTGAGGAAGAGGGAAAAACAAAAAAACCCCAAAACCATTCGTTGTGCTACTGTTCAAAATCATGCACATCAATTATAAATTACTCTTAAATAATAAAATTAATTACAGTATTTCATAAAACATTTACATGTCTCTCCCAGCTTGTGGGTCTATTTGTCCTTGATTGTACAGGAAGTCTTAGTTAAGACACTGATCAGTAGCGTTAAAACACACGTCCCACTGGGCGTCCCACTGACAGCACGTGTCGTCTAAAGGCAGAGCAGACGCACAAACGCAGGCAACATAGAAAAAGAAAGGAAATTATCTGTGCTTGTGAATGATAAACATGTTAAAGGAATACTTCAGTGTACAATGAATACTTTTTTTTTTAAAAATATCTTAATCTCTATTAAATCTGCACGAAATCATACGTGATCAACAAATTCAACCCATTTGATTAGATCAGTCGTGGGAAATGTGTTGAAAGTCTAAGGGTAGTCGTGAGGATAATCTAGAAACAATCTGAAACGGATTTTTATAGAAAGCTTTGAGGGATTCTTGTAAATCGTTTTTCAAAGGGAAATATTTAACGTTTTGAGGTCTGATAATGACGTTCTACCTTAAAAACATGATTAACTGAAAGAACCACCAAACATTGGATGAAAATACATAACTCCTGTGGTGGGTGGTTTTTTTTTTTGTATTTGCACTATTATCATGTACCTTATTACATGTTGTGCTGTTATTATTTGCAGTTCCACCCCTTACATTTCAGATTACCTCCTGCTCCCTCACTTCATTGTGTCATTTTAATACGGCTCTACTCCATGAGTTTATACGCACCACTAGTGGATGTAGTGCCACTCCTAATTCTTATTGTTTGTTGCTGTCTTTTCTGAGCAATTGTCTTGATTTAGTTCCATTTTTATTCTATTAGACCTTTATTCTATTTTACTTAGTCTACATTTATCTATATTTTACTCTACTGTAGTTGAGCTGCTGTAACATCTGAATTTCTCCTCATTGGGATCAATAAAGGAATATTTTCTCTTATTCGATCCACATTCACTGGATATGAGCAATCGCGTGCTCTGATTGGCTACTCTACTACTAGGATATCAGCTCATATACCGTGAGTAGAGGAAAAACAAATTGGCGGCGCGTGTTGCTGAATCAACTGAGGAAGAAATAACTCTATTTGAAAACAACCCTCCCAAAATTGTTACCAAGTATTTAAAAGAAACAGAAATAGCTAAAAGAATATAGTTCTCCCCCTAATATCGCCTGTTCCACACTCCAGCCCAGTCGGTGGCAGTAATGCACCTTTAAGTTGGTTTGCCAACCGCCAAAAAACCACTACATTCACTGGATACGAGCAATCGCGCGCTCTGATTGGCTACTCTACTACTAGGATATCAGCTCATATACCGTGAGTAGAGGAAAAACAAATTGGTGGCGCGTGTTGCTTAATCAACTGAGGATGAAATAAAAACTACTTGAAAACAAAACCCCAAAAATTAAGCAAAATATGGAATAAAAGTATTTGATGGTAAGAACATTTTTTTTTATTTTTGTATTTTTCAAGAACTATAGCATTTTTCACAAATTAGCTACTGCCATTTCGCCGGTTTGTTTAAGCATTGTTGCATTTTTTTTCAAAATTTGCAAAAAATAAAAATGCTCCGTTTCTCAAAATCCATTGAACGTGGATCGAATAAAACAGTTATTCCACTCAATCTTGTCGTACACGGCTTATAGCCGTCTCATAGCCGACTGGCCATCAGCTCATGTATGCCGCGATTTCGTGGAATAACTGATCAATTTTAGAGAGCTACGAAGAGTAGCACATGACTAGAATCAGTGTCATCCCATTGATTTCAATATTAAAAATTTAACAAGGTTACCCACCACTGCAACTGCTCATCACAGTCCGTTGCACAGGACTGAAATATATTTAAACGTGTATCATCGATCAGGCATCCGTCTCCCGTTATCACTGACGAGATAAGACACGTAAATAAGTTACACATAGCCGAGTTTTAAACTGCAGGAGGATGTTTGGACAGAAAACAAGTTCGTTTTTGACATGGCAACAATGCTCTTAGGACACAATACCCAGTTGAGTAACCTGGAGTGAACAAATTTCATAATCGTGTGTGTGTGCGCCCGCCAGTTTGGTGTGTATGCTTTACATAATAGTGTTCAACAACTACCCTTAAACTTTACAGCGAAAAGAACAAAAAATAAGACTGCTTGCTGTACATTTAAAGTGTCTACATTGTTATTTATGGTTACAGATCGGTGCTTTATGAGCTTAAACACTGGAGTATTCCTTTAATTATCAGATATATTTTAGAATGGATTTCCTTTCTAAAACTGAAGGCATCACATGCACCAGCTTGGGTAAAACTATAATTTGAGACCACTGGGTAGACAGTCGATTGATTATAAAGGAGGGATTTACCCAGCTTATGTAACACTTTTCTGTGGTATTGCCGTGTCCTTTGCTCACGAGAGTGCACGACTCTCATTGCACGTTTCTTGCAGTCTGTATGGAGCACGTTTTAGCCGTGCGCTCCCTCCGCTGATGTGCTGGGATGGATGGAGGTTAAAGATGCTGGTTAGTAAAATGTGGCATCACGATTCCCGCTGAACCGCTCTCTCGGCGCAGCGACGTGATCCGTGTTTATTGCGAGGGGTGACTACGTGTGATCTGTGGTCCGTATGGAGGGGGGAAAAAGAATCCTAAAAAGAACAGAATTCTTCTTAGGGTGCTGAAGCAGCCTGAATTTAAACTCAGACTTGCCTTCAGCGTCGAAGAGGCCTGGATTCACTTTACATCTTTATAAAAGAGACAGTGAGGGCATATCCATACGTACAGATGGAATGCTACGATATATACACAATACACGAGAATAATAACAGCACTGCCTGCACAGGCTGAGAGCATGATGTGTGGAAATGAGAGTGTATTCATACATATTTGATCATTTAACCAACCACCCTAGAGCACCGGTTTAGTCTCAAAGCACTTGTGTATGCCATCTCTTTGGACTGCTGTGTTTCAGAGCAGCTTTATAGGGAGAGCGTCATCAGTTTGATTTTTTTTTTTTTTTCTCATAAATTAAATCCAGCTTGGCTGTAATACTGCTCGGCCCCATCGGGTTGTATGCTGCATGCGAGTGATTGACAGACAGCCGCGTCTGTGTGTAGTCTCTCCAGTCTCTCTCGGTGTCTTTGGCAGCAAGTGTGCTTTCGTTTCGTTCTCCTCTTAAAGGCTCTCTGTGCTCGGCTCCCGGCTGCTCTCTGCGGCGTGTGTGTCTGAAGGTGGCGGGCTTGTGGGTGCTTCGCCTGTCACACACACTCGGATCACTTTGAGCCAGCGCTGCTTCAGTTCCTCACTTTCAGCAGCAAAGCTGTGGACAGACTTTGACTGGGACAGACGGAAACTGGCTGGAGGATCGGTGAGTCGGGACGCGTCGTCTACAGAATAACCCAGCAACGGGATGGTGGACTGAGCCTTAACGTCCTGCACAGAGACATGAAGATGATATATGATTATTCTATCCACATTCATTGGATATGACCAATCGCGTGCTCTGATTGGCTACTCTACTACTAAGATATCCGCTCATATACAGTTAGTAGAGAAAAACAAAATGGCAGAGCGTTAATGAACTAACAGAGGACGAAATAAAAACTACTCGAAAACCAAACCTCAAAAAGTAAAAAAAAGCAACAAAATATGGAATGAAAGTATTTGATGGTAAGAACGTACATTTTTTTAATTTTTCAAGAATTATTATTACAGCATTTTTCACAAATTGCTCCTGTCGTTTTGCCGGTTTGTTTACATTCTAAGTGGAAATGATTTTGTATCAAGTTCTTAGTTATCAAATTTACAAAAAATAAAAATGCTCTGTTTCTCGAAATCCAGTGAATGTGGATAGAATAAAACAGTTATTCCACTCAATCTGGTTGTACTCGGTGCTACGCGCCTCATCGGCTATCAGCTCACGTACGACTCGATTTCGTGGAATAACTTAATTACTGTATACAGTTAAACGTTCCTTAAATATCTTTTTTTTTTTTAAAGGCAAATTCTTCAACACATCTGTTATAACTCTGCCAGATGTTACAGCTTTCCTTCTGTCAACGACATCAGACAGCTTTAAGATGAAACCTGGATGCATTTCTCTGTACTGTTTGGATGGTTCACAGTTCATTTCAGTTTCGGTCTCTTTAGCCTTAGTCATATTCGAAAACAGAGGTATAACTTCCTTCCTTCATTCAAACCATAGGGGGATGCAAATATTTGCACTCTTGCCTTTGTATCATTTTTATCGTGCAGTCCGTTTATTCTTGGATTTGTTAAATTAGAGCTTACATGACTGTCTAAGTAAAGAAATTATAAACGCTTTTTGTAAGCAAGAGGGGAAAAACAAACCCACAATGGGGCATGCTCGTAATCTATGGGAATAATCAAATCAACGACAGGGTGGTGGGATGCAGCCTGATGTAAAGCGATGCTCCTGTTAAAACCCAGAAGTTGATTCATTTCTAATAACAGTACATCCCAAAGTGATTTATTCCTCTTCTAGCATAAGGTTTAATGCTGAGGAACGTCTGTGAAACAAGTCAGTTCCTGTTTTCACTTGTGTTATAAGAGTTATGTAGAGTTGTTCCCTCACCAGACTCTCTCAAAGTTAATAAAAAAAAAAAAATCGTCACGTTCCTGAGAAACTGCAAAGCTCTCAATCGTAAAGACTTTCTTTAGGCTTTCTGACACAAGAAACAGTTCCCTTTGACTATGTACCGACACTGGAGACTCCAAAAATGCTAAATAAACATCACAGAAAATCAAAAAACAAGTTCCTGTTTAAACAGTTACTATAGAAACGATATCGAATTACAACAAGGCATTAATATAAACCTTGCATCGAGTGAGACGGTCAGAACTGCTGTAACGGAAAATTAATCAACACCTTCTGACCAATAGAATTCGAGAACTCGGCAGCACTGTGGTATAAATGACTGAATTAACTTTCTTCGTGGCGGCACGGTGGTGTAGTGGTTGGCGCTGTCGCCTCACAGCAAGAAGGTCCTGGGTTCAAGCCCCGTGGCCGGCGAGGGCCTTTCTGTGTGGAGTTTGCATGTTCTCCCCGTGTCCGCGTGGGTTTCCTCCGGGTGCTCCGGTTTCCCCCACAGTCCAAAGACATGCAGGTTAGGTTAACTGGTGACTCTAAATTGAGCGTAGGTGTGAATGTGAGTGTGAATGGTTGTCTGTGTCTATGTGTCAGCCCTGTGATGACCTGGCGACTTGTCCAGGGTGTACCCCGCCTTTCACCCGTAGTCAGCTGGGATAGGCTCCAGCTTGCCTGCGACCCTGTAGAAGGATAAAGCGGCTACAGATAATGAGATGAGATGAACTTTCTTCGTTAGTAACAGCGAGTAATAAAGTGAAGCACGTCGCATCCTGTGTTAGGAATATTGCAATAATATACGGACATGTTTCAGTTCAAAAACACAATATTACTACATTTACACTAAATGGATTTAAAATAAATCCTGGTTTACTGGCAACGCTGTGTAAATAAAAGCAGAAGTGCTTCCTAAACCATGAGTCACGAGTGAGATTTCCCTCAAAACTTGTGACTAAACTTGCGCCAGGAAGCATTTGACATTCAAGCACTTTTGTTTTGTAACGTAACTGGGTGATGATACACTGGTCCCCTCACCTGCGGTGCTCCATACAGATAGAGCACTAAAGCCTCCTTCTGAGGAATTACACACCAGACTTTCTGCCAGGGTTTATTCTTGTCACAGTACTGCAGGAAGCCACACATTATACTGCTGCCTGAGAACTGCGCTGCTTCGATCTGACATGGAGAGAGAGAGAGAGAGAGAGAGAGAGAGAGAGAGGGTTAAATACAATTATCTTAAGAGGAGATGCGAGTCAGGCGCTTCCCATATAAGAGAACAGGGAGACCTTAAACTGAAATTAAAACAGGGGGAAGCAGAACAGTAAAAGCCGTTGTGGTTTTCAGTGAGAGTACACACACACACACACACACACACACACACACACACCTCTGACGAGGGAACAAAGCAGTACTTCACTCTATAACCCTGACGGATCCAGATCATCACGCTGTTTCAGATCCACAACAGGACAGCACTGCATACACTCCACACTAATCACAGGACTGTATTTATTTTACACAAACGCACATTAATAACAGACTACAGCTAATGTTTCACTGTTTACAGACCACTGTTTACATCATGCAAGTCATCATAAAATATACTTTACAAAAAAATGTTTATTTATTTGCCCCGCCCCCCCCAAAAGAGTTTCAGGCCCAGTTTTCCCAAAAACATGATCAAGTTAAAATAATCTTAACAAGTAGAGAAAGGGGCGGCACGGTGGTGTAGTGGTTAGCGCTGTCGCCTCACAACAAGAAGGTCCGGGTTCGAGCCCCGTGGCCGGCGAGGGCCTTTCTGTGTGGAGTTTGCATGTTCTCCCCGTGTCCGCGTGGGTTTCCTCCGGGTGCTCCGGTTTCCCCCACAGTCCAAAGACATGCAGGTTAGGTTAACTGGTGACTCTAAATTGAGCGTAGGTGTGAATGTGAGTGTGAATGGTTGTCTGTGTCTATGTGTCAGCCCTGTGATGACCTGGCGACTTGTCCAGGGTGTACCCCGCCTTTCGCCCGTAGTCAGCTGGGATAGGCTCCAGCTTGCCTGCGACCCTGTAGAAGGATAAAGCGGCTACAGATAATGAGATGAGAAGTAGAGAAAGTGTGTGTGTTCAGTGTGATGCTCGCGCCACCATTTCATTATTATTTCCCCCATCCTTTTAGAAAACTATATTATTGTACACAAACAACGTGTTCCTATTGCTGCTGCACAGACTGCCACTTTATTGTACGTGTTCAATACTGTTAACTGTACAAACAACCCTACATGCACTCTAATCCTGTCCACTTCCCCTCGGTAAATATGCATTTAAATATTTACAAACAGCATACTTGTATATTGTAATTCTCCACTGTCCATCACTGTATATACTGTCACACGTAGCATCACTTGGTTCTGGCACTTATCTGTAAATAATTAAATAATATTGGCTTTTTTTTTTCGTAGTATATCGGATAGATTCCATCCAGCAAGCGTGATATTGAACAAGTCGAAGACGAGTTCAATACCATGATTGATTGATTGATAAACTATTTCACCAGGGTGGCCCATTCAGCACAACTGGTATCCATAGGGGCCCTGCAAAACTATACTATTTACAATTTCAAGAATACATTACAATAATCTTTAATAATCTCATTAATATAATTGATCTAAAAATTTAACAATAAGACCGAGTCCTGTATATCCCCCCGCCCTATATACCAAATTTCAAGATATTATTTGCCACATTTTTCAAGTTCTGCTGCAGGAAACCAACCCTACCTGTTTACACTGACCTCAGCAGCCCATGGCATAAACCCACCGGACCTTTGGTCCAGCTGAGCTAAAAATTCAAATCTCTCACATTTCTTAGTATCAAAAGGCACAAATACATTACTTAATCAACACATATACCAACTTTCAAGACCGTACCGCTCATAGTTTTCAAGTTCTGCTCCGGAAACAAAACTAACCTGAGAGACTACGTCTGAAATTGTTTTCATGGAAACATGAAAAATTAAACTTTCTTAAATTTCTTAGTATGAAAAGGCACATCTACATCACCGTGTTAACAAGTATACCAAGTTTCAAATCCGTATCATGAATAGTTTTGGATACATGCTCCGGAAACGAACATTGCTCTTAGAAACTAAGTCTCATCTCATCTCATTACCTGTAGCCGCTTTATCCTGTTCTACAGGGTCGCAGGCAAGCTGGAGCCTATCCCAGCTGACTACGGGCGAAAGGCGGGGTACACCCTGGACAAGTCGCCAGGTCATCACAGGGCTGACACATAGACACAGACAACCATTCACACTCACATTCACACCTACGCTCAATTTAGAGTCACCAGTTAACCTAACCTGCATGTCTTTGGACTGTGGGGGAAACCGGAGCACCCGGAGGAAACCCACGCGGACACGGGGAGAACATGCAAACTCCGCACAGAAAGGCCCTCGCCGGCCACGGGGCTCGAATCCGGACCTTCTTGCTGTGAGGCGACAGCGCTAACCACTACACCACCGTGCCGCCCAGAAACTAAGTCAAAATATATTTTTTTAATGTAAATATTTGAAAAATACTTTTTTTTTTCAAAAATCCAAAATAGCAAAAGGCACCAGTTCACATGTTGCTTGCATATGTATACAAAGTTTCATGAAGATATCTTCAGTAGTTTTAAAGATATGGCCCGGAAACGAAAATGTGACCGGACAGACGGACGGAACCGAACTTCGTTTGGGTGCGGGATAATTAAAACTACCATTATGGTCTTAAGAGGAACAAAATGCAATGAAAATTACGAGAAAAAAAAAAAGATAAGAAACTTACAAAAATATTATAATTATATAATATAAATGCTATGCTAGCTGAATGGAATATCTGATATTCCACAAAAAAAGCCACCACTATTATTATTATTATTATACACATTCCTTTTAGGTGTTCAATGCGTCTTACTCGTTCAAAATTCTCTCAAAATCTTCTGTGTTTCACAAAGCAAACCAGGCAGTCATGCTTGTTTACAAATTATGACAGTCGCTTGCTAGCGTGGAAGTATTACATCTCCGAAGTGTGATGCTAAGTTGTCTCAACAACCATGCAATATGGTCAACCATATTCAACGCTCGTTCTCCATTGGGTAGACTGATGGAATCCATGAAGGATAGACTTCTGGTTAGATGCTAAAAGCATTTCATTGGCTTTGTACCTGTACTCTGCCCAATGACAATATAGTTGAAGCTAATCTAATCCGAACTCAGCCGCAGCTAGTTGCTTTGTTTTAGGCTTGTGTTTGTATTTTCTGGTCTGGAAATAAGCTCTGCTCCCAGCTGGAACGCAGCTCTGGCGCTCCTTTTGCTTTAAAGGTAATTTAAAGGAACATATCTGTTTTTTTTTTTTTAAAACAGTGTTAATAGGGTGCACTGCTGCAGATGTTTGTACCTGGATACCCTAAAGATACTTCCAAAAACTGTTTATTCCCAAGTCGCATCCTTGTTTCAGTGGATAATCTCAACAAGAACTGCTGCTGTAATCATAAAGACTATGATGCTTCTCCTGAACAGCCTTCCAACAGGGTACTGTTTGACTTTACTCTTCTACATCTGTATGCTGTAATGATTTACTGTAAAATGCCACTACTGGGTGTCACCCAGAAGAAGACGGGTTTCTTTTTGAGTCTTGTTCCTCTCAAGGTTTCTTCCTCTTGCCCTTTCTAACTTGCTCATTAGGGATCTAAACCTACATCCAGCCGTTTTAATGGAATTGTCCTTGGTGAAAAGTCGACCTAGCCATATTGGGCGAGTATAAAAATTTCCGTTTTTAATACAGCCCAGGGTCCTTTTCAATCACTGGGACA
The DNA here is from genome assembly GCF_027579695.1 of Neoarius graeffei. Lineage (NCBI taxonomy): Eukaryota > Metazoa > Chordata > Actinopteri > Siluriformes > Ariidae > Neoarius > Neoarius graeffei. The sequence continues at coordinate 42,273,884 of NC_083574.1, forward strand.
CACTGTATTGATATTTATACTACAAGAGGTGATCTAGTTTAAACCTCCTCACCTCTAGAATGCCTTTCTTCTTGCCCTCCTTCTCCTCGCTGTCTGTGTGGCCTTTTAAAATAGAGAAACAGTCTCGACAAACTTTATTCATCTTATTGCCATCATACTCCAGAGGAGCCTTGTTGTCTGAGCACTTCCAGCATACCACCTGTTTAAAAAAAAAAAAAAAATCAGAAAGAGCACGTCACTTCTTCCTGAATACACGGAATCATAATAAAATACCATAAGGCAGATTCTACCATAACAGAGGCCAGTTAAGTCCCATCTCCTTAAATTGCTGAATTGATTATTTTGATCATTCTATTAAGTTTTCTAGTAGCATTTGGGGTCTTGGACATTCACAGTAAATTTTAGGACAGTAGTCCTGGTAAGTAATTAATAAAAGCCTGACATGACAGACATGCTAAATGACAATAGAAACACGTCGGTTTCTATCATCAAAATCTGACAGACAAACTAACGTCTACCATCATATTCTGACAGACGCTCTAGATGACAATAGCAACAAAACTGTTTCTTACATTATTAATCTGACAAATTTAGTAATAATATTAAATACCTCATCACTAGAACCAAATAAAATAAAATATTGAAATAAAAAAAGATAAAATTTATTTTCAAAATTGAAATATCAACAATAATGGTCAGAACAGTGACGATAGACACGACTGTGTCACTTTCGCGGGGAAATAACACGTTGAAATGGCCTGTCGGCTGAAAGGGTCGCAAGTGGCTCTGATTTATCTCAACTTGCGATAGTTTTCCTCCAGAAAATTTTAAATATGAATGCACAAATATATTCTCAATGTTTCTATCGTCAAAAATTTCTATCGTCAGGATAGCTGACTGAAAATCTTACCTTGATTTATTTGATGAAATCTAGCTGTCAGAACTCCAAGTCTTGGCCGGAAGTAAATATCTGCTGTCACAAAAATCATGCGCAGTAGAATTTCCTCTTTGCGTCAGTCAACATGTGCGTGGTGAGGGCTTGAATGTTGCTATCGTCAGGTGCATTTGACTGACAGACTGACGATAGCATTTTTAAAAAATAAGTGTGGGCTTCTCTCGTGAACGAAATAGTTTTTTCGCTGTTAATCTATTTCAACTCTATCTGTTGACACCCAAAAATGATAAAGCCTGCTTCCACACGATAACTACCAAAGATCCATAACGGCTGAGTCTATCGTCAGGTCATCTGACAGAAATTCACTGACGATAGCAACAGGGATAATGAAAGGGATTTTTAAAATGGGAGTCATGTCTGTCAGATATGTCAAAGAATTAGAACTTTATTCTTTAAAAATCTTTTATTGATATACTCAGTGTATTTTTAAATGACGTGCTGTGTTAGAAGACCAAATACCATATTTTCAATCTTGAAAATATTACCTCACTGAAAAAAGGACAAGAAAAATTTCTTATTTTGTGGGCAAGTGGTTAATGGATCCAGTTACGGTAGAATCTGCCATAAGGCTATATGAAGAGCAAAGCTTTGTATTGTGTCGCTTACATAACCACAAGCTCGACAGTGATGCCTCCTACGTGTGAGCGCGTTGAAAGGTTCCCTACATTTCATACACATGGTCACCTCGTTGTCTCGGATCCAGCGAGGTGCTCGCTTTCCCAGGTCTGTTATCTGACAGGCAAACACATCCACACATCAGAAACCAATCAAAAATATCAATGGCTAATGTGTGAACCGAACCAATTCTGGCAGATTCAATGCTACTCACGGACACTTCCTCCACTTCTTTAGTAGCCATTTTAAATGTCTCATTCTTCTGGTGAAAGATGTCGATGGTTTCTTGGAATGCCTAAAATTCACACAACACTGCAGTCAGAGGAACTTCAGATGATAAACGAAGACTGTACAATGAAGTGCTGAGCTCAGTCAGACTTTTACCTTTATCCAGTCCTCTTTATCTTGTCCGGAGCTGGAGTGAAGAAACAAACACGAATTGGGATGAATTCAAATGCAAACACAAAAATGAACCGATTCATAATTAAAATATATTTATTATATATACACACACACACACACACACACACACACACACACACACACACACACACACACACACATTTTTCTCCCTAATGGCCATATCATGGCCAATTCCCACTCTTCAGGCATCTCTCCCCTATTGCATGACAGCTACCAACCAGGGAGGGCAAAGGCTATCACGTACTTCCTCTTCCGCAACTGTTCAAACTGCTGCTTATGCAATGTCAGAGGGCGGTGTAACACACTCTGAGGAAAGAGCTATCTACCCACTTCCGCATGCATGAGCTCACAGACACCCATGATTGGCTAGTGTCGCTGTGATCAATAGGACAGAGAGAGAGAGAGAGAGAAAATGCCACTCCTGTCCTTCCCCTAAGAGCATGGCCAATTTTGCTCTCTTGGACTCCTGGCCACTTACGACTATGGCATCATCAGGATTCAACACTCATGAGCACATAAATGTGATAACTTTGCTCTTACTCATATTGTCCATCCATCCATCCATCCATTATCTGTAGCCGCTTTATCCTGTTCTACAGGGTCGCAGGCAAGCTGGAGCCTATCCCAGCTGACTACGGGCGAAAGGCGGGGTACACCCTGGACACGTCGCCAGGTCATCACAGGGCTGACACATAGACACAGACAACCATTCACACTCACATTCACACCTACGGTCAATTTAGAGCCACCAATTAGCCTAACCTGCATGTCTTTGGACTGTGGGGGAATCCGGAGGAAACCCACGCAGACACGGTGAGAACATGCAAACTCCACACAGAAATGCCCTCGCCGGCCACGGGGCTCGAACCCGGACCTTCTTGCTGTGAGGCGACAGCACTAACCACTACACCACCGTGCCGCCCTACTTGTATTGTATTTGTCAAACTTTTCACATCATAACCTACAATTGTACATACAGCCGCTTTAATTATTAAGCACATCATGAATGCTTTATACTGTAGATGATCATTTCCTGTCAAACACCTAACCAGGGACCCGGGCTGCAAATTACCTAGAACTCGAAGCACTATATACATTTCATCCATTACGTTGCATAGTAATAATGTTTACCAGTACTGTCTCTGCTTGTGCGTGAAAAGTAAAATTTACCTGGCCTGCAGCTCGAGGGTCCGTTCCTTCCCAGACACCTGGAATGTATGAGGGTAATCCTCATTATACGTCTCTGCCACCGTCATCCCATCGATGCCGATTCGTGTGCGCACCGTAAACTTCTGGCCCACCAGGCTGAACTTGGGAACGCAGTAGAGCAGCATGTTGTTGAACTGTAGAAAGGATACAGCGATACGTCGGTTTAAGGTATAATTAACGACCCCCTCAAAGCCACGCCCTAAAACTCTTGAAAAGTAATGGAGGAGCCGGAGTTTTCTGAAGTGACAGGCATATAGTTGATACCATCTTGTCCTGAATAGTTGGATTCTGGTGAACTACATAATTTTCTCTCTCGTTTATAAAGACTCTACTATGCAAAGCTACTTTACCACTATTTTTTTAATGAAAAAAAGCATGATTATTGAATCAGAGGAGGAAAAAAAAAAAAAAAAGTGTGTCATCAGGGGAATCGTTTCAGGATTGCCAGCATCTGGTCTTCCCAGGCAGTTTCCTGTCCCAGTACTAACCAGCTCTTTGAGGCGTATGTGTGCAGCGCCGATCTCCGTTTCCATAGTCCTTGGCCTCTCGCCTATACAGCTAGGGTTACAGTGGGGGGCTAGACCTCTGGTAACCGCGAGAGTTTGACTTCCCTACTTGCATCTGTGTTGCAGCATGCCTTGCTAGACAGCAGTAGGTACCATTTTTATGATGGTCTTTGGTATGACCTGACCATGAGTTGAACTCGCGATCTCCTGGTCAAGCAGCGGAAACACTAACCACTAGGCCAACTCGCGGTACATCAAATTTGTACACATACATTATACTTAATCCATGACAGAATTCTAACTACAGCCAATTAGAGGAGAGAAAGAAAGAGTGCGAGTATAAACACACCATAAGTGGAAAAATACTGAGGAAATACTGAGCAGCGTTTATTTATATACTGTAATGTTGCTAACACTTGAGCTGAGTCCCAAACCACATAACACTGGGCTACATAGTCTACCAGAACACCACTGGTGTTATTACTATTTAGGCATACTACATACATAATGTGGTCTCTGAATGTGTGCACTCTCACGCACGTGATTAATCCATGCCATCAAGAATGACACAGAGCAACCCACGTTATGAAACGTTTTACCTCAAGTGGTTTGCAGTAACATTTTACCAAAACCTTACATCCGGCAGCTATAATAAACAAACACTGACTACACCTTCCTGCTCTGAAATGTTTCTTGAGTCTCAATTGAATATCTTGTAAATGGATCCAGGGAAAATAGCACGAGCAACTCGACTTCCTCACCAGAAAGAGGTATCGGTCCATAGCTGAAGTGTTCCTGGCTGCCAGTTTGAGGATGTGGCCTTCCTTGATAAACTCGTTGGAGGCGTTCACAATGTCCTCTTCCTCTCCCAGCATCTCATAAATCTCCAGCAGTTTCTTTAGATTCTCCTGTGAGGAGATGCATGAAGCATGAGAGCTGACAGTAACACTCACATCACACCTTTACACACTCGCTACCAAATTGATAATGATGATAATGGATCATTCGGTACCGGTGCAAGCTGAAGCTAACGGAGTTTAACTGTGCTCTAATTTGCTTACGCTAAAGCGAGGGAGGGAAAGGCGAGAAGATGAAAAGAACTGTACTTACAGATTTGCGAATTGCAGTGTTCGAGTGTGTGGCTGCCGTGGCAATAATCTCCAACGATTCTAAAATAAGAAGGAGGATTCTATGTGTCAGAAACCACATGATATTTTCACTGCATTTACTTTTCTAAGTCATTCCATTCCTCTTTCTGACACAGATCAGATAGTGTTTCATATGTGGAAACAGCTCTTTTTCCACTCAAGATAAATGAGAACAGTCAAATGAAGTTCGAAATCAAACATATCTGATGAGATACCATATTTATCAACCCTGAAGTCATCACTATTATTGTGAGAATAGACCAGGCCCCTGCCAAACCCCCCCCCCCCCCCCCCCCCCCCAAAAAAAAAAATGACATTGTTAAGTGAAAATATCTTTAATATAGTAAAACTTATCATCTAGTATTTCCTATTACAAGGTTGCCAGAAACCAAATATAGAGTTGACTTTTTTTTTTAAAAACCAAATTTTTTTTTTCAAAATATATTTATTGGTCTTTTTGCATTACAGGACACTAACAATTGAACTACTGTCACAGATAGAACCTAACATTCTCTCTCTCACACACACCTAAACTTGCACAATCCACATATCAATGCACAATTTTGCAAAATTAAAAAATCAATGTAAAATTTGAAATTAAATATTTAAACTTCAATATAATAAGGATCACACTTTAAAAAAAACCCCATGCATAATAAAATTAAATAAATTAAAGTTTACATTTCAGACTATAATGCTCATACAGTGCCTTGAAAAAGTATTCATACCCTTTGAACTTTTTCACATTTTTCCACCTTACAACCACGAACTTAAAAGTTTTTAACTGATATTTTATGTGATACACCAACACAGAGTAGCACATAATTGTGAAGTGAAACGAAAATGATAAATGGTCTTCAAAAATTTTAAACAAATAAAAATCTGAAAAATGTGGTGTGCATTAGTATTCAGCCCCCTGTACTCTGATACCTCTAAATACAATCCAGTGCAATCAATTGCCTTCAGAAGTCATCTAATTAGTTAATAGAGTCCTACTGTGTGTAATTTACTCTCAGCATAAATACACTTGTTCTGTGAAGGCCTCAGTGGTTTATTAGAGAACACTGAAGAACAAACAGCATCATGAAGACCAAAGAACTCACCAGACAGGTCAGGGATAAAGTTCTGGAGAAGTTTAAAGCAGGGTTAGGTTATAAAAAAATATCCTGAACATCTCAAGAAGCACTGTTCAATCCATCATTCAAAAATGGAAAAAGTATGGCACAACTGCAAACCTACCAAGACATGGCCATCCACCTAAACTGACAGAGCGAGCAAGGAGAGCACTGGTCAGAGAAGTAGCCAAGAGGCCCATGATCACTCTGGAGGAGCTGCAGAAACCCATAGCTCAGGTGGGAGAATCTGTGCACAGAACAACTATAAGTCGTACACTCCACAAATCTGGCCCTTTGGGAAGAGTAGCAAGAAGAAAGCCATTGTTGAAAGACAGGCGTAAGAAGTCCCGTTTGCAGTTTGCCAGAAGCCATGTAGGGGACACAGCAAACATGTGGAAGAAGGTGCTTTGGTCAGATGAGACCAAAGTTGAACTTTTTGGCCTAAATGCAAAGCGCTACGTGTGGCGGAAAACTAACACTGCTCATCACCCTGCACACACCATCCCCACTGTGAAACATGGTGGTGGCAGCATCATGCTATGGGGATGCTTTTCTTCAGCAGGGACAGGGAAGCTGATCAGAGTTGATGGGAAGATGGATGGAGCTAAATACAGGGCAATCCTGGAAGAAAACCTGTTGGAGGCTGCAAAAGACTTGAGACTGGGAAGGAGATTCACCTTCCAGCAAGACAATGACCCTAAACATACAGCCAGAGCTACAATGGAATGGTTTAGATCAAAGAATATTCATGTGTTAGAATGGCCCAGTCAAAGTCCAGACCTAAATCCCATTGAGCATCTGTGGCAAGACTTGAAAATTGCTGTTCACAGACGCTCTCCATCCAATCTGGCTGAGCTTGAGCTATTTTGCAAAGAAGAATGGGCAAAAATTTCAGTGTCTAGATGTGCAAAGCTGGTAGAGACATACCACAAAAGACTTGCAGCTGTAATTGCAGCAAAAGGTGGCTCTACAAAGTATTGATGCAGGGGGGCTGAATACTAATGCACACCACATTTTTCAGATTTTTATTTGTTTAAAATTCTGAAGACCATTTATCATTTTCGTTTCACTTCACAATTATGTGCTACTCTGTGTTGGTCGATCACATAAAATCTCAATAAAAAACTTTTAAGTTCGTGGTTGTAAGGTGGAAAAATGTGAAAAAGTTCAAGGGGTATGAATACTTTTGCAAGGCACTGTATATGGTTCCCAGAGATGAACAAACTGTTTTCCCTTAGCAATATACGTTAGTGTTTCTAGACCAAGGCACTCTCAAAGTTCCTTTATCCACTGTTTCATAGAGGCGCCTCTACACACTTCCAATTAAGTGCAATCACTCTCCTGGCTTGTAAAAGTCCAGTAGTTTAGTCTGTTTCTGCATTTGTATGAAGTTCAGTGGATAGATTCCAAGTACACACAGCTTAGCATTTAGTGGTATGTTAATATGAAAGACCTCTGACAGACAATTTATAACATCTTTCCAGAACTTCTGAATCTTTGGACATTCCCATAAACAGTGAAATAGGGTTCCCTGTTATTTAGACATTTAGTACAAGTGTCTGGAATGTTGGTGAAGTTTGACAGGGGTCATGTACGTCCTCATCAACCATTTATACTGGAGGAGCTTAAACCTTATATTTATTGTTTGTGCCTTTAAACAAGCCTTATTCCAATCCATTTCAGTTATGTCTTCTTGTATAAATTTATTTATTTTTCAAGCATTTATTTCTAGAAAGAAGCAAAATTATCTGCCAATAGAATAATGATAATAAAAATGTCTTGAAATAGGTTTAATAATCTCTACAATAAACCAAATACTTTCAACCTCAGAATATGAAATACTAGATAAATTTAACAATATTCTAATATTTTCACTTGGCAAGATGTCAGTTTTTGCAGCGTTCTATGGCTATGGCAGAGCAAGAAAACAGCCGCCAATATCTCATCTCATCTCATTATCTGTAGCCGCTTTATCCTGTTCTACAGGGTCGCAGGCAAGCTGGAGCCTATCCCAGCTGACTACGGGCGAAAGGCGGGGTACACCCTGGACAAGTCGCCAGGTCATCACAGGGCTGACACACAGACACAGACAACCATTCACACTCACGGTCAATTTAGAGTCACCAGTTAACCTAACCTGCATGTCTTTGGACTGTGGGGGAAACCGGAGCACCTGGAGGAAACCCACGTGGACACGGGGAGAACATGCAAACTCTGCACAGAAAGGCCCTCGCCGGTCACGGGGCTCGAACCCGGACCTTCTTGCTGTAAGGCGACAGCGCTAACCGCTACACCACCGTGCCGCCCCCAGCCGCCAATATACGTAATATTAAATATTATTATATGGCACGAGCTACTTCTGGTAAAAGTTGTGCGCTCTGATTGGTTCCTTGGTGGGCAGTATTTTCCCCTAATGCCCGTGGGCAATTACGGACTTTCTTTCCAAAGTGCCAGCTTTCAAATGTTGCAAAAAACAAACAAAAACAAAAAATTTAATTGGAAATCAAAAACACTCAAAACACAAAAGACAAACAAGAGTCGCCGAGTTTTTCAAGAAAAGAGCAACGGCGAGCATTGAGAAACCGCTAACCGCTAACAGAAATTCAGCTTAGAAACCGCTAGCTGTTTATTCTGCACGCGTGACTCGACTACGTTACAAATATGGCGTGACTGAAAGCAGCGTCACGCCTCATTATAATGACCGGCAATTTTAATCTTAGAAATAAGAAAGCCATATAATAAACTCCTTATTAAAAACTCACTTGCTCGGTCTTTACGGGAAAATATCAGACCGAAGTCTTTTTGTACGGACCGAGCCTATCGGTCTGTACTGTCAAGATCTCGGTCTGATATTTTCCTGTAAAGACCTCGCAGTCAGTTAATAAGTAGTTATTAAAGACCTTAAGACAAACTATAGAGCGGCATCGGAATCAGAAAGACGAGGTCAGGCGTTGCGACTATATAACGGACAACCATAAAAAAGGGATCTGTTTCAAAATATTGGAAACCGTGTTGTGTCACACACTCAGAGGAAAGTGCTATTTGCCCTCTTCTGCATACACAAGCTCACAGGTTGATTAAATGTCATAGTGACTGACAGGACAGAGAGTATCCCATCACATCCATCAAGACAGCACAGCCAATTTTGCTCCCTTGGCTTGGACACCTGTGATATCCCAATGATGGGGCGAGATCTCTTCTGTTCCACCACTCGGGAGCTCTGCATTATATTATTAAAGATGTTTTGCTCCTCATTTGGAGAGCAGGCTGAACGCATTGACCCACATGATTACAAAGACTACTGAATAGCTAGATTACTAGACTTGAAATGGTACGACCAAAAATCTAACCGGTGTCTTCAGAGAAGACTTACTCTCAGCATCCCGCTGGTCCATATGGTCCTGAGGAAGCTTCTTCAGGTAGTCTTTGAGGAGCATCTCGTATCTTGGTACTCTCTGTACTGGTTCCAGCATGTGATGCTGCAGCGTCAGGCACCCACACACTTCCTGCTTCTGTACTCAGGATAATAACCACAGAAAAGGAAGCTAAACAATTCACGAGAGGTCAAGGTTTGTAATATCCTTCTGGTTTTAAACATGAACAAATTAGCAATAATGTTTGTTTTGTTTTTTTTAAATGCACCAAAAATCTCACCTGGATGTCCTGAACAATGGCCTTAAACTGAGGTGAGCGGTCTGTCCACTGTTTCAGTAGCTCCATGGCGTTATCAAAGTTCTTCACGTATTCGGCATACATCTTCAGAAAGGGTGTAAGTTTCTGCAGAATGTCGCCGATTCGAGGCGTCGTCTCCCTGTGAAGACCGAGACGAGCTGATGATCGTACGCCAAAATCCAAAGAGGACAAAGTATGGCATGAAATAAATAATACAAGACAGTGAAAGCACATCAGAATGTATCCATCGTTAGACAGGAAGTAACCCTTGTGTCTTCAGAGGAAATTGCATTTATCAGAAGAAATATACTTGTGAGATCTGAGTCAAGACATGCAAAATTACAAAGGAATTGAAACCGTTTCAGGCAGTTTACCCCCTAACCACTGTGAAGGAACTGATCAGCAGACCAGAGAGAGACAGAACAGGTTTGGTTATTTGCAAGTTACTGCAAATAAAGGATATTGCATGCTCATAATCTTCCCAGCAATCATAACTAAACGTGAAATGTACCCTAAAGAAAATTTTAGGACACGCAGTAGTACGCTTAACGAGAAATGGTTTACAATTAAAGCTATACCACCTTTCAGATTTTTCAAATGTAGGTCATAAAAAGAATTTTCCCCGACACCTAATTATTTTTGTTTAGTGGCCTGAAAGCTACTGAATTCGAATCACAGACTTCCAATTTTATTAGGTTTTTTTTTTAAAAATAGAACAATTAATGAGTTTAAGGCCACATGGCCCTAAACTCTCCGCTATTTTTTCCTGCTTCACCATGACCCAATTCAAGATACCACGTCACGTATCGCGTGGTGGGCTTTCCCCGTTCATGCAAGAAATTGTGGGATACAAATTTGAAACAGGAGAGAAAAATGGAGGACGTGAGTGTGCGAATGAAACGTGAAAGACCGACTACAGTAACGGAAAGCAAGAAGAAAAGACATTATGTTACATCCGAAGGAAAGGAAACGCAGGACCAAACTAATAAATACCGGCGGTCAGCGAGCGCATCGGTGTGATCAGCTGTTCGTTTAGCGACAGAATGATGTAACCGTCGGTGCACGGTCAAAGGTAAACCTGCGCATGCGCACACGGACTTCCTCTGTCTGCTTGACTGTGCAAAGCGAGTGATTTCATGCGCGTTATTTGCTCGGGAATTGCCTCAAATTAAATAACTTCCCAGCCACAGAATGCCCTGATATTTTGTGCGATATTACAGAAATAAACATCTATCACAATGACTAAATTTCAGAGGAAACTAAATTTCACCGATTTTATGAAATCGAAAGGCCGTCTGGCTTTAATTGAATTCAAGGATAAAGCTGGAGAGTGAAGGATAAAACTGTAGGCTCTCTCCTCTCTCACCATTCTCCCATGCGTTTCTCCAGGTCTGGCAGCAGAAACTGGCTGTGGAAGGTGTTGATGGAGGAGATATTGGAGAAGATGTTCTTCACCACCTCCAAAGGGAAAGTGCCTTTTCCTGCCTCCTCCATCAGCTTGTCACAAAACACCTGCACAACAAGTAAAAGAGAAGGGGGAGTGGAAATATTACAAGTTATTTATAGTAGTTTTCCGCACAGCAAGTCGTCTGAATTCCATAGCCTTCAAAGTGGATACTGTATAACGATGGAAAAATTATTCAAAAAGTTTATCATAACATAGAAATTATGCACATTTGTATTCAGAGGTTAGATGTAACTATAAACTTGCTTTATTTTTTTTAAAATAGCCTCTTGCTTTTATGTTATGTTGCACTGGATCACAGTTGACAGCGAACAGAGGAGTGGGGGTGGGGTGGGGGGAGATCTGTTTCTTCAGTCCATATTTTCTAGCCCCAGATTTGTTTCAGGCTTAAAGGAAAGAGCTGTCCAGTGACGCTCTGAATACAGAGAACGTTCTGGCATAAATATTGATGTAAATTTTGAACGCAAGTCACCAATTCTGAATATGGCCTTTTAATATCCATCCGTCCATCATCTGTAGCCGCTTATCCTGTACAGGGTCGCAGGCAAGCTGGAGCCTATCCCAGCTGACTATGGGCGAGAGGCGGGGTACACCCTGGACAAGTTGCCAGGTCATCGCGGGGCCTTTTAACACATCATCTCATCTCATTATCTCTAGCCGCTTTATCCTGTTCTACAGGGTCGCAGGCAAGCTGGCGCCTATCCCAGCTGACTACGGGTGAAAGGCAGGGTACACCCTGGACAAGTCGCCAGGTCATTGCGGGGCCTTTTAACATTATGTATAAAATTCCAACTAGGGTTTGATTTTTTTTCCTTTCTTTACACAAGGTAGCATTTGTAATTTTCCCCCCAAATAATAAAGCTAATCGTAAGCCTTGGTTGTTTTCCCCCCAATTTATCTTCTATACTCAATGACAATGAGCTGAATTTGTGTATTACTCATTACATCCTGTTTTTGATTAAATAAACCAAATAAAATGTATGCAAAATACCTCGGAAAAACCTGCTGCCAATAATGGAGCCAATTTTGAGACATTTCTTTTTTCGACCCATGAAACACAGCTACACTTACCTGTAATAAGTTTAGTCTTGCAACATAAGCCTTCTCGGTCTGCAGAAGCTCATTTGCGATTTTGTACAGCTTCTGTTTGTTGGTCTCCTAAAACAACAAGGAGATCGATCAAAATCTCGACCTATAGTACTGTAGGCATACCAGGTGAAAATTCAAATTCAGTCAAAATTGCTTGAAACTGCGCTCACTGAATTCAGAATTGAACACAGAACAGCATACTTTTTTACAGAATTAATATGTTTATCTGTTCTTGAGATGTTACAAATCAAAGATTGAAAAAAAAATTGCTTAATTTTTAGAAAGCTGCTGTAATATTCTGTATGAGGATCACATGGTCCAAATGGGCCTCATTAACCAATGAGATCAAATGTTTTTTCTTAATAACTTTTTTTATTTTTCAAGATATTTACATGGAAATTGGCAGGAATGTAGATAGTTGTATACTGAATACAAAATAATTTAAAAAAACATTAGTAAAAACAAGTTAGCATGTAATTAGTATTAATTATGCTAATTAGGGGAAAGCATTACACCCATTTAACCCTCATTTATACATCACAAAGAAGGAGAAATCAATGTTAATTATAAAATATGCAAAAATAAGCACTGAATGTCATTCACATCGACCATTCTCTCTCAAAATAAAATGGTAATAAAGGATTATTTCTAATCCCCTCTTTGTGCTCTATAGCCCTTTGTATTTCTCAAAAGTAGGGCCTACTACTGTTTATATTAAAGAATATAAATGATAACATTCACAGCTGTCAAGGCGAACCTCGAAAAATCTGTGTGAGCCACATCCAATAAACAACTCCAATTTCACTGAACGGAAATTGACACTCACGTTTCTGACTTCCGGTTTTTAAGATCTCAATATTTTTTCATCAAAACAGCTACAGTTACATTCTAAAAATTTTTTTTTTTACATGAATCAGTTTGATGTGAAAAAATAAGTAGGTAAAGCTATGAAAACTCATTTCAGAGTCTCCCGTGAATCATAACATCAAAACTAGCGGATGGAAAATTTTGCTGAATAATTCATCAGAAACAGTGAGAGAACATGCCTATAAAAGTTATCTGATTGATATTCACGAGTACTCCAGTCAGAAACCGATCAGGAGAGAGAAGGAGAGCCTGACCGCTTTCCCGTGACTCAAAAATCACCGGCAGTTTCCTGACGTCCCACGAGCAGAGCGTTTTTACTCTGTTGTACCAGATTCAACTTGCTGCTACTCCCAAAAGTACTGAACAGATCTTAACGAGATACGTTTCTTAGGAAAGCAGAGATTATAAGCTTTTTAATGATTGTATTCATGATAGAAAATATTCAAGAGTTAAGCAATGACAGATTTGGAAATTTAGATGAGCGTCTGCATGCACAATTTTCACAGCACGGGCAGCGAGCATCAGATATGCCTACCTATAGAATAGCCCCTCTCTCTCTCTCTCTCTCTCTGTGGCAGAGCTGCTTTTATTACAGCTTAGTACAATGTGGGCTGAAATGTGTTACTGAATTCTCATAGAAGGATTCAGTCAGAGTACAGTTGACTCCGACAGTGAGAAGAAGTAGGAAGTGACAGCTTAATTCGAAACCTTTGAGCTGTATCTGTTAGTCAGGGCTCAGTAGGCTAACAGTCACCAGTGGTTTTTTTTTTTTTAAACTTCTCCAACCAGAGGACAAAGAACCTACTCGCTATATATAAACAAAACATGCTTCACAGCAGCTTCACCTCTGTATACTGTAACTCACATACCCTACGCTTTCTACACCTTACTCTCTGCTGGACCACACATGGCTTTTAGTAGTCATCAGATTAATTCACGTGGTTGACGTGCACGAACATCTGTTCTGAATCAGTAACACTCTTACTAAGCACACACCCACACACCTCATGCCAAGAAGATACCAGACAGAATATCTGACATATAATGGGATAAGAAACATGACGGATCATCGTCAGAGAATTGACATTTTGTCCAGAGCACAAATACGATACCACCTCAGACACTTTCTTAGACTATGAATAAGACTTATATATATGTATATACACCACCGTTCAAAAGTTTGGGGTCACTTTGAAATGTCCTTATTTTTGAAAGAAAAGCACTGTTCTTTTCAATGAAGATCACTTTAAACTAATCAGAAATCCACTCTATACATTGCTAATGTGGTAAATGACTATTCCAGCTGCAAATGTCTGGTTTTTGGTGCAATATCTCCATAGGTGTATAGAGGCCCATTTCCAGCAACTCTCACTCCAGTGTTCTAATGGTACAATGTGTTTGCTCATTGCCTCAGAAGGCTAATGGATGATTAGAAAACCCTTGTACAATCATGTTAGCGCAGCTGAAAACAGTTGAGCTCTTTAGAGAAGCTATAAAACTGACCTTCCTTTGAGCAGATTGAGTTTCTGGAGCATCACATTTGTGGGGTCGATTAAATGCTCAAAATGGCCAGAAAAATGGCTTGACTATATTTTCTATTCATTTTACAACTTATGGTGGGAAATAAAAGTGTGACTTTTCATGGAAAACACTAAATTGTCTGGGTGACCCCAAACTTTTGAACGGTAGTGTACACACACTTGTGATTAATGGTGTGGGACTGGGCAGCACACTGGAGACTTTCCCAGTAAGCTAGATAATACATTAATGATTTGTCGACCCCTGAGTCATGGTGACTCAAGGCTGAGGAAAGAAGAAGAAGAAAAAAAAAAAAATACTTGGGTGCCTCCAGAGAGAGTAGCCTGAAAAAGTAGACCAGTCTAGAAATCTAGACGAATCAGAATCCACAGTGACGGACTTACACATATTTTATCAGCAGCTCATATTACATTCTCAAGGTCTTAGGATTGTCTTTAGCTATTGTTTGTTAACTCCCAACTTCGAATGCCTTTACGCTTCACAGTTTGAGTCTAAAGTCATGTGAATAGATAATTATAAAGCCTTGAGGGCAGGAAAACACAAAAGGTGCACAGTTCAAGCTGAATTCCATCCTTCAACACGTTTATGAGCAAGACGTAGGGCTGTGAATAGTCTGCATGCTAAGGATGTCACAGCTGAATGGGAAGCTGGACTCCAAAGGCCAAAGCCAAAGTTCACTCACACACACAATGATTTTATTCCAGTGGTTCCTATACCACACACACACACACACACACACGTACACAGAGCCATTGTTGCATTGTTGCTAGCTAAGGGCTGTAGAGAGAACTTCCTGGTGTAGAAAGACAAAGTACAGTGCTGCTCCAAGTGTCAGTGGGGTGGGGGGGAATTAAACATGAACCCTACCACTGTGCCCTTGGAGACAATAGAAACCACTTGCAAAAAAAAAATCCACAGAAGAAGAAATGGTAGCATTGTCAGCATGGTGTGTGAATTCTGGCTCTGACAGTTCCTCAAACTCCGCTACATTATACTCATGTTCATAACTGCTCTCGACTAGAGCTGTGTGTGGGACTAAAGACAGTTTGTTGTTTTTTTAAAATCCTTTGTTTGTGCCGACCGACAATTTTGTCACAGGGATTGAGATAAAACTAGTCGTCCAGTTTAAACCACAAATGTTCATTAAAGCTAGACGGCATTTCGATTTCATAAAATCAGTGAAATTTATTTCCCTCTGAAATTTAGTCATTGTGATATACAGTGGGGCTTGAAAGTTTGTGAACCCTTTAGAATTTTCTATATTTCTGCATAAATATGACCTAAAGCATCATCAGATTTTCACACAAGTCCTAAAAGTAGATAAAGAGAACCCAGTTAACAAATGAGACAAAAATATTATACTTGGTCATTTATTTATTGAGAAAAATGATCCAATATTACACATCTGTGAGTAGCAAAAGTATGTGAATCTTTGCTTTCAGTATCTGGTGTGACCCCCTTGTGCAGCAAAAACTGCAACTAAATGTTTCCGGTAACTGTTGATCAGTTCTGCACACCGGCTTGGAGGAATTTTAGCCCATTCCTCTGTACAGAACAGCTTCAACTCTGGGATGTTGTTGGGTTTCCTCACATGAACTGCTCGCTTCAGGTCCTTCCACAACATCTCGATTGGATTAAGGTCAGGACTTTGACTTGGCCGTTCCAAGACATTAACTTTATTCTTCTTTAACCATTCTTTGGTAGAACGACTTGTGTGCTTAGGGTCGTTGTCTTGCTGCATGACCCACCTTCTCTTGAGATTCAGTTCATGGACAGATATCCTGACATTTTCCTTTAGAACTGGCTGGTATACCGTAAAATACCAAATAATACCCCGGGCGATTATTTGTCTCAATCACGTAAGAGACCCGGCGCGTATTAGAGACTAGGCGGCTATTTGGAACAGGCGATTAATTCCTTCTTCACAAACACCTTCCCCAAAATCTACCTCAAAACGGGGAAAAAAAAAATCATTCTCAGATAGGCCTACTTTTAACCAGTATAACTTACAGTTTGTTTAGAGTTAGATTACAGATAGCACGGTGCCGACTTCGGGGAATTTTGAAGACGCAGAATGCATCTTCGCATGGCACAGTCGGGGTGGATAAAGGATAAATCACACACCTTTTCCTGTTAATGACTAGTTAAGCGCATGCTTTACAAAATAATCAAGAAACCACACCATTGTCTGTGCGCAGCACTGTGATTGAATTACTCTGCAAAGTTATGGTCACTTGCTATCACCCTCACCCATGCAGCCTCCACCCTTTGCGCTTCGCGATGTCTGTCAATCTGAAATTGCACGGAGGGCGCGACGTTGAAGCAACATAATTAGGGTGCGAAGTGTCAAACCAAAGGGTTTTTTCTTATGCTGAAAAATAAGTGACCTGCAGTGGCTACATACTGTCATCTTGCATCACGTTTCTCTCCAAGACGTCTCCCTATTTGGCGGATATGAGCCTATTCCCCGAGTGAGTTGGTACGGTGGCTCGACCCCGTAGAAAACTTAAAGTTCTGATGAAAGTTAGTTGAATAGGTTACTGACTTGTAGGCCTACATGTTGCCTGCCTGACGCGTGCTTCTGCCCAACTTGCACGACAGATTACTTGTTGAAAAGGCCCCTTGGATTAGATTGGCCGCGAGCAGACTGAAATGCATGTTAGAACGCTTTCACCTTTTTTGTAAAGCGTCTTCCAGATCCGAATGGGTAAGGGCAAGTGAAATGGTATAAGGTCTTTAATAAAACTCAGTGTGTGCTTTGACGCATGCATTCGGCAATTTAGGTCGTTTAACAGAAGCAGCAGTCCAACCTTGGAAACCCGCAGTCCTCAATGTCACCACACACGCTGGCTTTCGTTGGGTATACCCAAAGGG
Source organism: Neoarius graeffei (assembly GCF_027579695.1). Classification (NCBI taxonomy): domain Eukaryota; kingdom Metazoa; phylum Chordata; class Actinopteri; order Siluriformes; family Ariidae; genus Neoarius; species Neoarius graeffei. The sequence continues at coordinate 42,291,361 of NC_083574.1, forward strand.
GTGGCTAAGACATCTGTCAAAAGTTACGGAGTTGCATTCCTCAAGAAATATTACGGTAGACCAAGATTATAACATTGAAATGGCATGTTTATTATCACGTAACAAAATGTTGTAAACAGTATTATAGAAATAATTTCATTCATTCATTCATTCATTCATTCATTCATTCATTCATATTGTTTCGGTAGAAAACTATGCAATGCAAAATCGTTTAAACACCAGAAAACCAGAAAAGTGCTGGGCCTCAAGATTCTAGATAGAACGTTCGGACGCTTTTTTTTTTTTTTTTAGACCCCGGCGAGTATTCGGAACCGGCCTTTATTTGTCACAACACACGCGTACACCCGGCTGTTAAAGGGAACTCGGCGGTTAATTGGAACTCGGCTATTATTTGGTATTTTACGGTAATTCAGAATTCATTGTTCCATCAATGATGGCAAGCCATCCTGGCCCAGATGCAACAAAACAGGCTCAAACCATGATACTACCACCATCATGTTTCACAGATGGGATAAGGTTCTTATGCTGGAATGCAGTGTTTTCCTTTCTCCAAACATAACACTTCTCATTTAAACCAAAAAGTTCTATTTTGGTCTCATCCATCCACAAAAAAGTTTTCCAATAGCCTTCTGGCTTGTCCACGTGATCTTTAGCAAACTGCAGATGAGCAGCAATGTTCTTTTTGGAGAGCAGTGGCTTTCTCCTTGCAACCCTGCCATGCACACCATTGTTGTTCAGTGTTCTCCTGATGGTGGACTCATGAACATTAGCCAACGTGAGAGAGGCCTTCAGTTGCTTAGAAGTTACCGTGGGGTCCTTTGTGACCTCGCCAACTATTACACGCCTTGCTCTTGGAGTGATCTTTGTTGGTCGACCACTCCTGGGGAGGGTAACAATGGTCTTGAATTTCCTCCATTTGTACACAATCTGTCTGACTGTGGATTGGTGGAGTCCAAACTCTTTAGAGATGGTTTTGTAACCTTTTCCAGCCTGATGAGCCTCAACAACGCTTTTTCTGAGATCCTCAGAAATCTCCTTTGTTCGTGCCATGATACACTTCCACAAACATGTGTTGTGAAGATCAGACTTTGATAGATCCCTGTTCTTTAAATAAAACAGGGTGCCCACTCACACCTGATTGTCATCCTATTGATTGAAAACACCTGACTCTAATTTCACCTTCAAATTAACTGCTAATCCTAGAGGTTCACATACTTTTGCCACTCACAGATATGTAATATTGGATCATTTTCCTCAATAAATAAATGACCAAGTATAATATTCTTGTCTCATTTGTTTAACTGGGTTCTCTTTATCTACTTTTAGGACTTGTGTGAAAATCTGATGATGTTTTAGGTCATATTTATGCAGAAATACAGAAAATTCTAAAGGGTTCACAAACTTTCAAGCACCACTAAGTTTATTTCTGTAATATCGCACAAAATATCAGGCCATTCTGTGGCTGGGAAGTTATTTAATTTGAGGCGATTCCTGAGCAAATAATGTGCATGAAATCGCTCGCTTTGCGCAGTCAAGCAGACAGAGGAAGTCCGTGTGCACATGCGCAGGTTTACCTTTGACCGTGCACTGACAGTTACATCATTCTGTCGCTAAACGAACAGCTGATCACACGGAGGTGCTCGCTGACCGCCGATATTTATTAGTTTGGTGCTGCGTTTCCTTTCCTTCGCAACATCATGCCTTTTCTTCTCGTTTTCTGTTACTGTAGTCGGTCTTTCACGTTTCATTCGCGCACTGACGTCCTCCATTTTTCTCTCCCGTTTCAAATTTGTATCCCACAATGCCTTGCGCGAACAGGGAAAGCCCAACATGTGATGCATGACGTAGTATCTTGAATTGGGTCATGGTGAAGCAGGAAAAAAATAGCAGACCCCCCCAAACAAACGAACTAATATATAGATTTAGGCACTGCCTAAAAGCGGAGCTCCCATCTGTTTCTGGGTTGTAGAATTTTCTTATAGCCTGTCTCTTGTTTTATTTCTTTACTGGCTAGCACTGGCCACTAGGCGGTGTGTATGACTGGTAATTACTAACACTGGCCACGAGGCGGTGTGTCTCATCTCATCTCATTATCTCTAGCCGCTTTATCCTGTTCTACAGGGTCGCAGGCAAGCTGGAGCCTATCCCAGCTGACTACGGGCGAAAGGCGGGGTACACCCTGGACAAGTCGCCAGGTCATCACAGGGCTGACACATAGACACAGACAACCATTCACACTCACATTCACACCTACGCTCAATTTAGAGTCACCAGTTAACCTAACCTGCATGTCTTTGGACTGTGGGGGAAACCAGAGCACCCGGAGGAAACCCACGCGGACACGGGGAGAACATGCAAACTCCGCACAGAAAGGCCCTCGCCGGCCACGGGGCTCGAACCCGGACCTTCTTGCTGTGAAGCGACAGCGCTAACCACTACATCACTGTGCCACCCGACGCGGTGTGTATGACTGGTAATTACTAACACTGGCCACTAGGCTGTGTCTCATCTCATTATCTGTAGCTGCTTTATCCTGTTCTACAGGGTCGCAGGCAAGCTGGAGCCTATCCCAGCTGACTACGGGTGAGAGGCGAGGTACACCCTGGACAAGTCGCCAGGTCATCACAGGGCTGACACAGACAACCATTCACACTCACATTCACACCTACGCTCAATTTAGAGTCACCAGTTAACCTAACCTGCATGTCTTTGGACTGTGGGGGAAACCGGAGCACCCGGAGGAAACCCACTCGGACACGAAGAGAACATGCAAACTCCGCACAGAAAGGCCCTCGCCGGCCACGGGGCTCGAACCTGGACCTTCTTGCTGTGAGGCAACAGCGCTAACCACTACAGGTGGTACACGTACAAACCACAAAAAAATCAACTCGATGGGTTTACCATTTTTTCTTAGGTATGGTGCTCCGCCCACGGTAAAATTGTTAGTCTGTGATTCAAATTCAGTAGCTTTTGGTTCACTAAACAAAAATTGGGTGTCTGGGAAAATTCTTTTTATGACCTAAACCTGAAAAATCTGAAGGGCAGTCTACCTTTAACCATAAATACATTACTGCTATATAATGGGTGCTATATTATTTACAACATACATTTAAAATACAAACACCACAAATACTTTAACAAAAATGTAATTATTTTTGTGTGTCTGCCTACAATATTTCCTCAAGAATTTAGTTGGTTTTATTTACCAATATAAAAACAAACCAGTCTAATTTAAACCACTGTGACCCAGAACAAATCAGGAACTAAGGAGGTGATGAATGAACTTTGTAAATGCATCATGCAGCACTACCTTGAATTTCATACCAGACCTCTTCACACCCACAAGGTTTGTATATGACGGCTCGCCCACATGAATGTAAAACCCTTTTCTTCTGTTGTTGTATTCTGTGGGATTGTGGGCCGTCTCATGCCTCTAGTCTCAACCGGATATCTGGCAAGCTTTCTGAACAAAATTCTGAACTAGAAAAGCACTCGGAGAGCACAGACCTCCGCCAAGAATCCTTTAAAACATTCTGGGATCCAGAAGGTGATCCGGATCACCGCCAAAATTTAATGGACTGTTACTTGTGCCCAGTCACACCTCTGGAAAAAATTTCAGAGCAATCCGTTCATAACTTTTTCCGTAATGTTGCTAACAGACAAACCAACAAACAAACACTACCGAAAACATAACCTCCTTGGCAGAGGTAATAAATATACTTGTATTAAGTTAAAGTACCAGTCAAAAGTTTGGACACAGCCTCTAATTCAGTGGTTTTTCTTTATTTTTATTAATTAAAAAAGACACTTAATGTCTTAAAGTAAATGATAAATGTCCTTTCTCTTTACTTAGTTGAGTGGTTTGTGACTTAATATGGATTACTACAGTTGTGGAATAGGGCTATTTACTCATCTCATCTCATTATCTCTAGCCACTTTATCCTGTTCTCCAGGGTCGCAGGCAAGCTGGAGCCTATCCCAGCTGACTACGAGCGAAAGGCGGGGCTACTTACTGTATTTTTATTATTTACTATTTGATCTCAAACACATTAAAGGAACAGTCCACCGTACTTCCATAATGAAATATGCTCTTATCTGAATTGAGACGAGCTGCTCCGTACCTCTCCGAGCTTTGCGCAACCTCCCAGTCAGTCAGACGCAGTCAGACGCACTGTCACTCCTGTTAGCAATGTAGCTAGGCTCAGTATGGCCAATGGTATTTTTTGGGGCTGTAGTTAGATGCGACCAAACTCTTCCGCGTTTTTCCTGTTTACATAGGTTTATATGACCAGTGACATGAAACAAGTTCAGTTACACAAATTGAAACGTAGCGATTTTCTATGCTATGGAAAGTCCGCACTATAATGACAGGCGTACTAACACCTTCTGCACGCTTCGACAGCGCATTGATATCTGAGCTCCGTATCAATGCGCTGCCGAAGCGCGCAGAAGGTGTTAGTACGCCTGTCATTATAGTGCGGACTTTCCATAGCATAGAAAATCGCTACGTTTCAATTTGTGTAACTGAACTTGTTTCATGTCACTGGTCATATAAACCTATGTAAACAGGAAAAACGTGGAAGAGTTTGGTCGCATCTAACTACAGCCCCAAAAAATACCATTGGCCATGCTGAGCCTAGCTACATTGCTAACAGGAGTGACAGCGCGTCTGACTGACTGGGAGGTCGCGCAAAGCTCTGAGAGGTACGGAGCAGCTCGTCTCAATTCAGATAAGAGCATATTTCATTATGGAAGTACGGTGGACTGTTCCTTTAAGGTGGCAAGAAATTGCACTAATTAACTTTTGACGATGCTCACAAAAGCATTTCAGATGACTACCTTATCAAGCTGGTTAAGATAATGCCAAGTGTGCGCAAAGGGTTATCAAGGTAAACACTGAAGAATTCAAAACATCAACCATTCTGTTTAACACTTTTTTGTTTACCACATAATTCCATCTGCTATTTCTTAGTTTTGATGTCTTCAGTATTGTTCTACAATGTAGAAAATAGTCAAAATACAGAAAAACCGATTAATGAGTAGGGGTGTACAAACTTTTGACTGGTACTGTATACCCATGTTAAAATATTTACTAAAAGTACAAAAGGTGTATACTTGAGGATGACGACCCAATGATAAGTAACAGTATAGATTTACTACCCTTTTCTATTGCGAGTGTATGAGCAGAAGCTATACGGGACACAATATGTGGAATTAAAACAAAGCCAGACAGACAGGAAATGAGAGCGTTCTAAAGAGGAAACAGGTATATACAGTAAAGGAGGGGCTAGTGCTGACCGAGAGAGAAAGCCAGAGAAAGAGATACTGTACACTGACCATCACACCTAAAATGTTCCCATTTCAAAACTATGGGTATGAACACAGAGTTGGCCCCGACTCTGCCGTTATAATCACCTCCACTCTTCTGCGAAGGCTTTCCATTAGATTTTGGAGCGTCGCTCTGGGAATCTGTGATCATTCAGCCACAAGAACATTAGCAAGGTCAGGTACTGATGTCAAATAACAAGGCCTTGTAATGCAATCATGTTCCAGTTCATCCCAAACGTGTACAATAGGGTTGAGGTCAGGATACTGTCCAGGACACCATCCCTGTCTCCAAAATCACTCACTACTCACTATATAGTGGACTATATAGTGAGCTCGCCATTTTGTAGTGCTGTCCGAATGTATAGTGAGAATTATTACACCCTATATAATGGACCCATAGTATCCCACAATGCACTGTGAAAAGTAGTGTACAACCGATGGTCACTAACCAGTCAATATATCCCATCATGCATTGCGGTTGTACTGAAAGAAAAGAAAAAAAAAAAAAGTGTGTTGGGGTGAATGAACAGAGGAATAACCACATTATAAATGGACATTCAGGTACAACTAAAAATAGTAAGAGAACAGAAAAAAGCTAAAATAATAGAATAAGACCAATAAAATACAAGATTAGAGTGCAGAGCGAGGAATTAATCATCTCATCTCATCTATCTCTAGCCGCTTTATCCTGTTCTACAGGGTCACAGGCGAGCTGGAGCCTATCCCAGCTGACTATGGGCGAAAGGCGGGGTACACCCTGGACAAGTCGCCAGGTCATCACAGGGCTGACACATAGACACAGACAACCATTCACACTCACATTCACACCTACGCTCAATTTAGAGTCACCAGTTAACCTAACCTGCATGTCTTTGGACTGTGGGGGAAACCGGAGCACCCGGAGGAAACCCACGCGGACACGGGGAGAACATGCAAACTCCGCACAGAAAGGCTCTCGCCGGCCACGGGGCTCGAACCCAGGACCTTCTTGCTGTGAGGCGACAGCGCTAACCACTACACCACCGTGCCGCCCCAGGAATTAATCAAAAGCCTTGAATTTGATTGAATAAAAGGCAGCGGCGAAGGAGAAAAAGTATTCAGCCTTGATTTAAAAGAACTGAAAGGTGCAGCAGACACAAAGTACTTTGTATTTATTAAATGTGGGAAATGCGCTCAGTATAATATATGGATTCATCAGAAAAATACATACGTGCATTTATCATTTTGAAAAAACCCCAGCCGACTGATCTGGCACGTTTTAATTATACAACAGTAATTACATAAATAACGGTGTGGCGGAGTAGTGTCCGAAAGCGTTTTTTTATTTTATTTTATTTTTACCAATGAGCTCACTATATAGTCCTCCATATAAAATTCCCTAGATAGTGAGTAGGGAGTAGTGAGTGAGTGAGTGATTTTGGACTTCACAGGGACGCTGTCATGCTGGAAGAGGTTTGGGCCTGTTGGTTCCAGTGAAGAGAAATCTTAATACTACGACATACAAAGAGACAGTATAGAAGCTAGTTATTTTTAATCGCATTATCATCACCATTCAGGATGGACGGGCTCCCGTTTGCATCTGGTTCCTCTTGAGGTTTCCTTCCTCATGTCGTCTGAGGGGTTTTTTCTTTGCCATTGTCGCCACAGGCTTGCTCATTGGGGATAAAATTAGTTCATGTTTAAAGTCTTAAAATTTTCTGTAAAGCTGCTTTGCGACAATGTCTGTTGTTAAAAGCGCGATACAAATAAACTCGACGACATTGTAGACAATTGCGTGCTTCCAACTTTGTGATGTGATGGTCAGATGTCCACATACTTTTGGACATGTAGTGAAAAACAGAGGAAAAGAAAGGTAGAAAGAGTAGCTTTCAAGAAACTGCAAGGTGGTGATCGAGTACCTTGCTAGTGATCATCTCATCTCATTATCTCTAGCCGCTTTATCCTGTTCTACAGGGTCGCAGGCAAGCTGGAGCCTATCCCAGCTGACTACGGGCGAAAGGCGGGGTGAGCAATTCCAGCGTTATGGACGTGACACTTGAACTCAAAATGGCAACAAATGACCCAGTGCATGTTTTATTGTCTCCCAGTATTTAAACAGGTGTTGCATATTTTAAGGCTGTACCATACTGGAGAAGTGATAGAACAAGAACAATTCCCATAGTACATCTAGGGCATGCCAGAAAATGCCAATAAAAGATGCGTTATGGATGTGACAGAAAAAGTATCACTTTTCTTGGGTGACTGTACGTTTTTGTCAAACTCTGTGAAATTGTAAACCTAATGTCGAAATGGAGATATCCATTTGATAGAGGGGTCCAAGGTGAATATTAAAAAATCTTTGTTTAAAATATTTTGTATTTCATGCAGAGTTTCGGAAGGAAAAGTCAGCGTTATGGATGTGACGAAATTCCATTATGGATGTGACGCGGTACACCCTGGACAAGTCGCCAGGTCATCACAGGGCTGACACAGACAACCATTCACACTCACATTCACACCTACGGTCAATTTAGAGTCACCAGTTAACCTAACCTGCATGTCTTTGGACTGTGGGGGAAACCGGAGCACCCGGAGGAAACCCACGCGGACACGGGGAGAACATGCAAACTCCACACAGAAAGGCCCTCGCCGGCCACGGGGCTCGAACCCGGACCTTCTTGCTGTGAGGTGACAGCGCTAACCACTACACCACCGTGCCGCCTGCTAGTGATCAATAAGTAGATAAAGTGCATTCATGTAACCTTCACCTCATGGTTGGACATATAGCGCTTTCTTTACTACAGCTCAGCAGTCGAGTAAATTATCATTACATCTATTTAAAACACAAAACAAAAAAAAAACCTCTAAATAATCCATGTACTGTACAATAACATGTTTCATAGTTCTTTATATTTCCTAGGAGACTACTCAAGTGACTCTGAAACATCTCCACACCACTGTTCTGTAAATACGCATGAAAACAAAACTCATGAATGCACCCATCTCCTCCTGCCATCTCAAAGCCTAGTTTCTTTGACTGATGGGTTCCTGATCTTTGCGCCTAGTCAGCATTTCATCACAGCCCCCTACATTTTCAGGCTGAACCGTTCTTTTCCCTCCATCTCTTCGACGCTGATTTCATCAGAGTAACACACTCGGGTTTTATTTTCCCTCGTGCAAATACGCAGAAATTCACACATTTTGTGCACACGCTGTGCAGTGCAAACAGCATATTTATTATGGGGCATCTTTAACTGGAGTTAAAATATTATTATTATTGAAAGAAAAATGCCAACTAGTTAATAAACTGAGTAAACTAGCTTGCATCAAAACTGTCAGAACACCACAAGCCACAATTTGTGGTCGTCACCATTAAAGGAAACGATCACTGAAAACTAACCGAATTCTAGTCACCATATCAGTTCTAGGACAGTGTTTCTGTAATGTGTCTAAAGTGGAATAAACAGAGAAAATGCGTAATTTATATTGAACTCTTTTGTTCAACCGGTGCAGCCGTCGTGACGTCAGAGTTGCTTCCCGTGAGCTAGTAGAGAGCCATGCCATGCCAATCCCGGCGGACAAGTTGACCGACCAGGACCGTTTTTACAACCAAATGCAGTGCAATACGGCATTATCGTCACAGAACACAAAAGATAATACAACAATATGAGAGAAAAAAAAAAAGTCACAAGCAAAATCACCACAGTAGACCATACGGTAAGCAAACGGTGGGATCTCCCCTGGATCCGGCTTCAGCAACTTCTACATCAATCCCACAGCCTCATTTTGACTTTTCACGGTATCTGGTCGAGAATACGCCGTGCGCATTTTGGCTGCCGCTTCTCACGGGAAAGGAGCTTTTCCTTTTGTGTGTGTAGGTTGAGGTTTGTTTTTTGTCCACTAGCTGTGGTGTAGCTCCAGACCCAGTTCTGGCGTCGGTTCCCTTCAGGCCTCGGTGCACCGTAGGTGATGCCTGTGCTCCTCGCTATGGACTGCAGTGAGCACATTGCTCTTTTTAACATCAGGGTTGTCCAGCATTCTGTGCAGCGCTGCTTCGTGCAGTGTTCCAAGCGATATTGCCCAGTGGTGTCATGGTCGCTGAGCAGGTGGTGTGGAATTTATCTTCGTGCACCTGGTGGGACTGTGGTAGCTACGCCATTGGAATTACATCCTGACCCTCTTTTGGTGGACTTATTTTTTTTAATTCTCCTAATTGTAAAGTGACCTTGGGTGTGAGAAAGGCACTGTATAAATTGAACTATTATTATTACAGTGCACATGAATATGGTGGCGTACATGTATTTTGACCGATGCCCAAACTTGGCCACTTTTAAATGTGAAAATCAACAACATCCTTTCAGAATTACTCCAACTTGGTGCTACTTTGAATTACATGTCAGAGTGCTTAATTACAAGGAAATTCGTATTTTACGATTCATTTACTTTAACGTTAGCCAAGTTAGTTCTCCTCTAACAATCATTCCATCAGATGGTGACTGGTTCATAAACAGAACATCATAATCTCAGTTGAATCCAGAACTACTGAGAAAATCAGTTCTCTCAGTGCTGTCCATCCATCCCATCCATCCCATCCATCCATCCATGAAATGGTGACCCTATTTAGACACGATTGCTAGAACATAACGTAAGTGCTAGATTATTCACAACATACACAAAGCAGGAAATAAAAAAAAAAATAGTACCAGAGATTATTAAAAAACAAAAACTGCATATGTAACTCTACTACATTGCTCAGAAGCATCATAGGAGGTAAAGAAGCTTCTGTAGAAGAGCTGACTGTCTCTTTCTGATGAAGGCTCTATAGTTAGCACCAGCTTGGCAACTCGGTGGAGATCGCACAGCACCAGTAGGCAAGACGTGTCAGATAAGTGAGTCGGTCTTTGCCCTGGTGCGACACTGAAAATGCACCAAGCTAAACAACTCACAGCTCTCAGTCTCTTGCTGTCACACACACACGCTATATTAAGAATATGACAAATACAGCTGCCCATATTAAATCTCTCATGTACATATATCACATTACTCACCTTGTGTTCCGTGCCCCCGTCATCCACACTGGTCTCGTTCTCTGCCTCTGTCCTCCTGCTCTCGTCCTTTTTCTTAGGCATCTCGAGGACACTCGGAGACGTGTCTGTGACCCCGTCCACACTTTGCTCCACCATATCTCCATTCAGCAGCGCTTCGCCATCTGGCTTTGCAGCTCTGCTGTCATCGCCCTTTCTGTCCATCTGACCTAACACTCCATTGGTAGAGGGCATGTGCTCATGGCTGGTGCTGCTGTCCTGACTGTGCTCTTTAGTATCCGTCGCTTTCTGGCAACTCCTGTGTACCGGACTGCCCTTAGCAGGCTTGGCTGCGTGTTTCTGAGGAGAGCCGTCCCTCCTGTCTGTGTGGCTGTGTGTAAAAGAAAGACACAGAGTAGGCAGGTAGGTAGATCGTTCAATTTCTTTCTGCTAATCAGTAAAAAGCCTCTCGTTTCTGCAGAGCTCCAGCGAGAAAGCGAGCGAGAGGGAGCAGGTATGAAAATGTGAGTGTGCAAGTTAAAAATACTCCACTCTAGCTGCACAAACTTCCTCTATCATGTAGGGCAGTGCGTTGTGTATATGTCTGTAACTGCGCATGCGAGTTTCAGTGGTTGCGGAGGATGTGCGAGCATGCAGGTCAGGGGAGGTAGAGAGAGAGAGAAAAAAAAGGGAAGAAGAGGATGGGAGGAACAGGCAAAGGAAAAGAGGGGCTAGGTTGCAGAGGTACAGCCACGCCGTGTCCCGTGAGATAGCCTGCTGCCCTACTTCAGAGCGCGTGCCAAGATTACACACACACTCCTTGACAGAGTGATACTACAGTTTGCACAAGTTTTAAAAATGATCTACCCACAGGTTCTGCAGTGCACGTGGAAAGAAAGAAAAAAAAAACCCAGATCAAAAAAAGACATGATCCAAATTAGGATTCTGCTTTCTATAGTCTTCCAGACAAAAAAGAAACCAGGGCCAGAACAGCACGTGCGCGCACACACATCCTGCAGGCCCTCCAGCTGTTTCCCAGATTGTGGCCCACCTGCAGACAGCCCTTTCCTGTACAGGGTGGATAGCAGGACCTCAGGGTGGTGCGTTCGGTACACCACACCACGACACTGTACAATTCTTACAATCAGCTATTTAGTTTAAAAAAAAAAAAATCTGGGCAAAGAAAAATGAGATGATCTTGACCATCTCATCTCATCTCATTATCTCTAGCCGCTTTATCCTTCTACAGGGTCGCAGGCAAGCTGGAGCCTATCCCAGCTGACTACGGGCGAAAGGCGGGGTACACCCTGGACAAGTCGCCAGGTCATCACAGGGCTGACACATAGACACAGACAACCATTCACACTCACATTCACACCTACGGTCAATTTAGAGTCACCAGTTAACCTAACCTGCATGTCTTTGGACTGTGGGGGAAACCGGAGCACCCGGAGGAAACCCACGCGGACACGGGGAGAACATGCAAACTCCGCACAGAAAGGCCCTCGCCGGCCACGGGGCTCGAACCCGGACCTTCTTGCTGTGAGGCGACGGCGCTAACCACTACACCACCGTGCCGCCCCTTACGAGACTTTTTTTTATTATTATTAGACAGAAATATAGCTCATGTTGCTGAGAAACCAGGAAGTGCAAAGTCATGAACACTCTCCAATGGTGGAAAAACTTGTTAAATAAAGGATAAATTGTTAATTGTGTAAAAAAAAATAAAAAAAAAGATATATAAATTGTTAAAAGTGTTAAATAAAAATTAAATAAAAGAGAGAGTCTCCTTGCAGAAAGCGTCATTGCATCAACAATCTATTTTTCTTCGTAAATTAAAAAAACAACGCTATTCTTTAACCGGTTTATTATTAGGCTTAGATTATAAGGAGCATCTACCATACAAGTCACGGCCAATTACTGTTACTATAGAAACGCTAACATTCAAATGAGTTGATCTAAACCTGAGATTTGCTGTGCAGCTAGAACTAATGTCCAGAAAATCAACTCTTATACTTCTTTTCATGATCAACGAGTTGAAATGCATGCAGCCTGTTATAACGACATCGTCTAATCAGGATTCACAAACTCTTAAAAACGCCCCTTAGACCAACCATCAGCTCCTGCTAATGCCATTACAACACATTTTCAATGTCTGTCTCAAGGACAGACAGGAACTTGAGTGTAGCGACACAATCAGAGCCTGACTCCTACACAAAACGTAAAAAGAATGACGTCATTAGACCTGAAAACACAAACAGGATGTACGTGTGTGTGTGTGTGTGCGCGTGCATATTTATAGAGGTAGAAATCAGCATTTATGGCTTGTCGTGGGTGGCAAGATTATTCCATAAGACACTGCTACTTCAAGCCAGTGCCCACTTCTGAGAAAACAATCTGTAGTGAAGAACCAGTGATCAAAGCTTTAATAACAGAGGAATTCAATTTAATTTTAAAAATGAGGATGAGAGAAAGAGATTTGCATTTTGAAGAGGTCAGGGACCCGTTTAAACTGTACAATACAATCTCACACACACACTTTTCCTAATCTGAACATAATCTAAAAGCTATTCTCGTATTATTCTACCCACATTCACTGGATATGAGCAGTCGCGTGCTCTGATTGGCTACTCTACTACTAGGATATCAGCTCATATACCGTGAGTAGAGAAAAACAAAATGGCGGAGCGTGTTGCTGAACCAACCACGGATGACATAAAAACTACTCGAAAACAAAACCCCAAAAATACAAAAAATTTATTTGATGCTAAGAATGTTTTTTTCCCCCCCAATTATGCATTTTTCACAAATTGCTCCCGTCATTTCGCCGGTTTGTTTACATTCTAAGCGGAAATTATTTTGTCGGACGTTTTGTATAAAGTTTTTACTTATCGAATTTGCAAAAAAAATAATGCTCCGTTTCTCAAAATCTAGTGAAGGTGGATAGAATAAAACAGTTATTCCACCCACTCAATCTCGTCGTACATGGCTTATAGCTGACTCGTCGGCCATCACCTCATGCATGACTTGATTTCATGGAATAACTGTTAATTAGCATCATTAGTTAAATGTGTACATCATTATCATAGCAATTTATTAGCACCATAGTGTTTTATTCCTGAACTTTCCACAGACAGAAAACATTACATCCAAGTTGACATCATTTATAGACCTGCTTGTCAAAGTTCAGACTGTAACTCAAACAACACAACATAAAATAATACTTTTGCTAATAATAGGTTGAAAAACAAAATCCCAGACCCCATGTCTACACTCCATCTCCACAGACCTCCAAACGCCTGCTTTAAACCCCATTAATAGTACTGTCCTACACACTTGTGTTTCCACAGTCTTAGTCTTTCACAGCCTTCGTCTCTCTCTCTCGGCACGGTGGTGTAGTGGTTAGCACGGCCGCCTCACAGCAAGAAGGTTCTGGGTTCGAGCCCCGTGGCCGGCGAGGGGCTTTCTGTGTGGAGTTTGCATGTTCTCCCCGTGTCTGTGTGGGTTTCCTCTGGGTGCTCCGGTTTCCCCCACAGTTCAAAGACATGCAGTTAGGTTGACGTGGGGCGGCCTTGGGCTGAAGTGCCCTTGAGCAAAGTACCTGAGCCCTGACTGCTCCCCGGGCGCTCTGGTGTGGCTGCCCACTGCTCTGGCTGTGTGTTCTCACTGCTTCAGATGGGTTAAATGCAGAGGATGAATTTCACTGTGCTTGAAGTGTGCATGTGACAAATAAAGGTTTTTTCTTCTTCTTGCACACACACACACACACACTCGTATCTAACATTCTGTTCCAACATGCTACTTGTAATATTACCCACGAGTCAATCTCATCTCATCTCATTATCTGTAGCCGCTTTATCCTGTTCTACAGGGTCGCAGGCAAGCTGGAGCCTATCCCAGCTGACTACGGGCGAAAGGCGGGGTACACCCTGGACAAGTCGCCAGCTCATCACAGGGCTGACACATAGACACAGACAACCATTCACACTCACATTCACACCTACGGTCAATTTAGAGTCACCACTTAACCTAACCTGCATGTCTTTGGACTGTGGGGGAAACCGGAGCATCCGGAGGAAACCCACGCGGACACGGGGAGAACATGCAAACTCCGCACAGAAAGGCCCTCGCCGGTCACGGGGCTCGAACCCGGACCTTCTTGCTGTGAGGCGACAGTGCTAACCACTACACCACCGTGCCGCCCCACGAGTCAATCTGCCTCTGTAAATGTAAACCAACATTTAAAATTACGACAGCCTAGCGCACCATATCTGATTGAAAAACTCACAAGACTAGGATATATAAAGTAAAATAATAAACTGAGGCATAAAACACACTTGGCTATAATTTATTTGCTAAAGCCCACCAGTAGGGTGCAGTCTAGCATCACTAAACCGTATCCGAGTGAGCCACAGCATATAAAACAGAAGCAAATAGTAAAAATGTTTTCTTACCAGTGTAGCCTTCATCATAAAATATAATACAACTTCGTAATTCTAGAAGAACTTGCTCATCTTGCTCATTCGAAATCTCATTTCTTCTGTTTGTTCTCAATACCACTCTTGAGAAGCCCTTTCTAGCAACTGGAAGTCACCCAACTTCTACTTTCTGATCAAGTCTTCCCGTACAACCTTGAAACTGACGGTAAAGATTTTCACTTTCAACCTCATTTTTCGTTACACAATTAAGGATGTATTACAACAGTAGGTTGCTCTTCCTTAATGGGGATGTTCAGGTTAGTGAAGAATTGGTGCTCGTTAACTTTTAAAACGTTTCTGCTTGAATGGGAAAAAAAAAACATGACTAAATGGAGAGTAATAATATGGCTGGTCATGTAACACTCATTTGTATCCAAGTGAAAAGCTGGTGAACAAGCAATAACCAAATTACATACTCAATGCTATACAAATATTCCAGGCATGGAACACGAGCCTGACTCGAGGGTTTGCGTGTTCAGTCATCAGCTCACAAATCTACAGGATTCTCACCATACATAAATTTCATCAGCTCCATATGGCTGAAATGTTGGCACAGGCGGCTTTTGAGCCAGATGAAGTGGATGAACAAAGACGAAAGATTTTATTCTCGCCACATTCACTGGATATGAGCAGTCATGCGCTCCGATTGGCTACTCCACTACTAGGATATCAGCTCATATACCGTGAGTAGAGAACAACAGAATGGCGGCGTGTGTTGCTGAACCAACCGAGGACGAAATAAAAACTACTTGAAAACAAAACCCCCCAAAATACAAAAAAGCAACAAAATATGGAATGAAAGTATTTGATGATAAAAACGCATTTTTTATTTTCAAGAATTATTATTAGAGCATTTTTCACAAATTGCTACTGTCATTTCGCCGGTTTGTTTACATTCCAAGTGGAAATTATTGTGTCAGACATTTTGTATCAAGTTTTTATTTATCGAATTTGCAAAAAATTAAAATAAAAATGCTCCGTTTCTCAAAATGCAGTGAATGTGGATAGAATAAAATGGTTATTCCACTCAATCTTGTCGTACACGGCATTGGCAATATTTCCGTTTGAGAGTACGCCGTGCGCATTCTGGCTGCCGCTTCTCACCGGAGCTTTTTATTTTATTTTCCATTTGTTTTTCTTTTTTGTGTAGTTTGATGTTGGTTTTTAGTTTTTGCTGGAGTGTTTTGTCTGCCGAGTGTTTTGTTTGGTGTAGCGCCGGACCCAGTTTTGGGCGTCGGTTCTCTCCAGGCCTTAGTTCGCCGTGGGTGATGCCTGTGCTCCGCGCTATGGACTACAGTGAGCTTGTTGCTCTTTTAACGTTGTGATAGTCCAGCGCTCTGTGTGGTGGCGCTTTTGTGCTTGGCGCGGTTTTCCGAGTGATGTTGCTCGGTGGTGTCACGGTGGCTGTGCAGGTGGTTTGGGACATACCAGCGCTCTGCGTGGCGGTGCTTCTGTGCTTGCTTTGTGGATCCATGGCGCAGTGTTCCAGGCGGTGTTGCCATATGGCATCGTGATGGGTGTGGGACTTATTTTCGTGGGCCTTTTGGTGGGACTGTGGCTGCTACACTACTGGAATGACATCCTGACCTTTTGGTGGACCCCCCCCCATAATTGTAACGCGACCTTGGGTATGAGGAAGGTGCTATATAAATTTAACTGATGATGATGAAGGCGGCACGGTGGTGTAGTGGTTAGCACTGTCGCCTCACAGCAAGAAGGTCCTGGGTTCAAGCCCAGTGGCCAGCAAGGGCCTTTCTGTGTGGAGTTTGCATGTTCTCCCCGCATCCGGGTGCTCCGGTTTCCCCCACAGTCCAAAGACATGCAGGTTAGGTTAACTGGTGGCTCTAAATTGACCGTAGGTGTGAATGTGATTGGTTGTTTGTCTCTTTGTCAGCTCTGCGATAACCTGGCGACTCGTCCAGGGTGTACCCTGCCTCTTGCCCATAATCAGCTGGGATAGGCTCCAGCTTGCCTGCGACCCTGTAGACCAGGATAAGCGGCTACAGATAATGGATGGATGGAGTGATGATATTATTATTCATCTCATTATCTGTAGCCGCTTTATCCTGTTCTACAGGGTCGCAGGCAAGCTGGAGCCTATCCCAGCTGACTACGGGCGAAAGGCGGGGTACACCCTGGACAAGTCGTCAGGTCATCACAGGGCTGATATTATTATTATTATTATTATTATTATTAATAATGGGCGGCGCGGTGGTGTAGTGGTTAGCGCTGTCGCCTCACAGCAAGAAGGTCCTGGGTTCGAGCCCCGGGGCTGGCGAGGGCCTTTCTGTGTGGAGTTTGCATGTTCTCCCCGTGTCCGCGTGGGTTTCCTCCGGGTGCTCCGGTTTCCCCCACAGTCCAAAGACATGCAGGTTAGGTTAACTGGTGACTCTAAATTGACCGTAGGTGTGAATGGTTGTCTGTGTCTATGTGTCAGCCCTGTGATGACCTGGCGACTTGTCCAGGGTGTACCCCGCCTTTCGCCCGTAGTCAGCTGGGATAGGCTCCAGCTTGCCTGCGACCCTGTAGAAGGATAAAGCGGCTAGAGATAATGAGATGAGATTATTACTAATAATAATAATAATAATAAGAAGAAGGCTTATAGCCGACAAGGTGCGTCAGCTCATGTATGACTCAAATTCGTGAAATAATTGTTAAATATCCCACATCAAAAAAATTCCCGTGCAGGGATTGGCTCACATGACATAAAATAGCTCCACCACTGATTAAGCAGTGTATCCTGTGACGTCAAAAATTTTGAAAAAAATGGACATGGTACGAGTCAGTCATGGTATATCCTGGATATACCATGAACTGAGGTCACAATTTCAAGCTATACAGCCGACTTGAGTCACAGCTGTGGCTCCGCGACCATTTGTATGTGTAGATCTATGTATCATGATCATGCCTAGCGAGGCAGGAGAAATCATAGTACATTGCACACGCGCGGGCCGAAGGTCGCTCTGACGTAAACAAACATGGCTGCCTCCAGAGAGTTTATGCCGAGATTCAAATGGTGACACTTCGTTTGGAATTTTTTGATGAGGGATATAAATCTAATATACCATGCACCGAGAGGCTCCGGTTGAAATTATGGATTGTCTGAGGTGACTGGCGTAGTAATATTTTCTTCAGGGCTGCCAGTCACCTCAGACAATCCATAATTTCAACCGGAGCCTTTCAGTGCGTGGTATATCAGATTACTATCAAATATTAAGAGATTGTATTTCATCACTAGAACAAGGAATCTGAAGTGTTTTGCAGCCAGGGACGCCCCCAACTCAGATATTAGACATAGGCTTATACACATGTAAATCATATTCAGGTTATTTATTGGCACTACAGGACTTTTTCCTCCTCAGTTACCCACGGACAGAACACATTACATCCAAGTGATCATTATTTACAGACCTGCTGGTTAGGGATCAAGTTAGTGAGGTCTGAATACCACAGGTGGACAGTAACGAAGTACATTTACTTGAGTACTGTACTTAAGTACACTTTTTGAGTATCTGTACTTTACTTGAGTATTTTTTTTGGAAACTTATGACTTTAACTTCACTACATTTGAAAGACAAATATCGTACTTTTTACTCCACTACATTTCTATCAAGGTCCTTGTTACTATGAAGCAGCTTTGAAAGTGGATGTTTTTTTCCTTTTCTTTTCTAAAACGTGATTGGGTTTTTTCACAGGTGACACTGAGACAGCCGATCAGTAATCATTAGGGTCACGTCACGTCCATAGACTGGATAAAATCAAGTTCAATGATTTCTCAGCAGCTTTATTTAACACGACCAGTTGATGGCAGAATGGA
The DNA here is from genome assembly GCF_027579695.1 of Neoarius graeffei. NCBI lineage: Eukaryota > Metazoa > Chordata > Actinopteri > Siluriformes > Ariidae > Neoarius > Neoarius graeffei. The sequence goes on from NC_083574.1 coordinate 42,309,987, forward strand.
AGGAGGCGGTTCTTCAGGGGAATGCACGCTAGGGTGGTTCATAAAATTGACTTTCACCAAATTTTGCCAGATCGCTTTTTGCCTTGTTCCAATTTATATTCTAAGCATCTGTACCAAAAATGGAGTCAAAAAATGGAGTTCGAGCCCTGTGGCCGGCGAGGGCCTTTCTGTGTGGAGTTTGCATGTTCTCCTCGTGTCCGCGTGGGTTTCCTCCGGGTGCTCCGGTTTCCCCCACAGTCCAAAGACATGCAGGTTAGGTTAACTGGTGACTCTAAATTGAGCGTAGGTGTGAATGTGAGTGTGAATGGTTGTCTGTGTCTATGTGTCAGCCCTGTGATGACCTGGCGACTTGTCCAGGGTGTACCCCACCTTTCACCCGTAGTCAGCTGGGATAGGCTCCAGCTTGCCTGCGACCCTGTAGAACAGGACAAAGCGGCTAGAGATAATGAGATGAGAGATGAGTTCCACTACTGGGACAAAATACAAAAAAAAAAAAAAAAAAAAAAAATTACAGACTGCCTGGTTTAGGAGGCTTTTGTGAACTACTACATCAGAGGATATGAAAACGCAAGTGCCAAGTAACACAAAGTGCTTCGCTTTAACATCAAGGGCTTAATTATCTTGTTTATCAGTCTAACAGCATTCCAGAAGCAACAAAGACCAGGAAGAAGCCACCAAGCAGAAAAGCCTCTAGTTGTCCTGCTGGCTGCCGCTTTGCGTGTGTACCTGTTTTCCTCAAAGCGGCTGATAAGATCAGACACTCTGCCTTTTCCTCCTCCTCCTTCTCCTCGCTCCTCCATCCTGGAGCTAAAGGGTGAGCTCCTGCTCAGCGGTTTATACAGCTCGGTCACTGGACGCTGGAGGTGTGCTGGTTTAGGAGGCACTACAGTGCAGGACCAGAGAAACACACAGATCATATAGTTCATTTCCACCACTAAAACTCAAAGCGGGATTAGAAAGTACCCCCATCCCAAAATGCCAAGCATCTCACGCGTTACTGTATTCGACTATCCTTAGCAGCACGGAAAGTGAGAAACAGAGCTGTATTGACTTTAGCGCTTATCTGTACTCACCTTGTGCATTTTAAACTCAAATTAAATTTGGTCACTTGTCTGCGGGTTATCAAAACAGGATGGCCACTTCCTATCTTAAAGCACGGTCCCACAATACCGATAACTATAAGCAAAATCAGTCCCCTGCAGTTTATGTGGTTACTGATATCTATAGCCCAGGCCTGGGTTTATCCGTATCATTATTGAGGAGATTGCTTCTGGAGTGATTGGACCTGATCTGATAGAACATCGGACCAATCAGGTAATTTTGACATTGTCTGAGCATGTGCTATTTTTCCCTGGGCATCTTTGTACATCCTTGTTGCATCATGAAGGTCACGCAATACGGATTCATGGAAAATTAAAAAATATATATATAAAATACAAAAGCACGGATCTTTTATTCACGGATATGTGAATATTTTCCGTGAAATATCAATAGTAAATTAATAAAGTAAACATATAAATGCAGGTAAGATATTTTAATTATGAACTTCAGCAGAGGCGGCACGGTGGTGTAGTGGTTAGCGCTGTCGCCTCACAGCAAGAAGGTCCGGGTTCGAGCCCCGGGGCCGGCGAGGGCCTTTCTGTGTGGAGTTTGCATGTTCTCCCCGTGTCCGCGTGGGTTTCCTCCGGGTGCTCCGGTTTCCCCCACAGTCCAAAGACATGCAGGTTAGGTTAACTGGTGACTCTAAATTGACCGTAGGTGTGAATGAGAGTGTGAATGGTTGTCTGTGTCTATGTGTCAGCCCTGTGATGACCTGGCGACTTGTCCAGGGTGTACCCCGCCTTTCGCCCGTAGTCAGCTGGGATAGGCTCCAGCTTGCCTGCGACCCTGTAGAACAGGATAAAGCAGCTAGAGATAATGAGATGAGATGAACTTCGGCAGTCCGAACATTTAATTGTTTTAGGCTTCTTAATTTTTTAATCAGTGATAAATCATCCATATGAAATCGGTAACTAATCTGCAATATACTGAAACGTCCGTGACCAAGCCGTAAATTATTAGTATCCGTGATGCATCCGTATTAAAATCCGTAACCGCTCTGTATTTTGTATCCTTTATTATATTTCCGTAATCCGTGACCTATCCGTGTTACATCGACCACCGGAGTGTGTGCATGGGTTGTTTTGAAGTCCAAGCTATACAGTACGACCCGGAATAATGTGCTCCTACTTGGAAAAACTTCCATGACTGTTCCTAAGCTGCATGTATTTATTTCCCTGAGTGTCAGGACCAAGCGATATTATAGTGGGGATAATAGTTGTGGTGTGACTGCTCCAGACTGGAACTAAACTCAGGCAGAGGGATAGTCATAGCTGGAGTTATAGGTGTAGTTATAGTTATTGTAGGACCAGGCCCTTAATCTTATCTCTGACACTGTTCAAACCAATTTCTGTTCATTCTTTACCAGACACACAGCTTCAGTTCAAGGATACTGCTGCGCCCTGTTTGGCATGAGATTCAAAGCTTTTTAGCAGACGAGACTCAATGACATGGCTCATTGGCCACTTTAATGACGGCATTAAGCGTCTAGAAATAAGCTCTTAATTAGTGCCTGGTAATGAGCCTTAATTAGCAAACCATTCTACACTCAATGTTCTCAGAATACATCACATCACTCCTGGGGTTATACCTATAGTCATAACCAAGACTGAGAAACCTTTTAAAAAAATCACAAGTTGTAGCAATGATGCGCGCGCGCACATTCTACATCACCTTCAGTGTTGTGACAATGTTCTACGGATCTCTGTTTTTAGATTTTGTCTCAAAAACCCAGTAACTCATTCTAAGCTTTGGGTAAAAGAAGTAATAAAAGATAAGATAAAAAGTTTGGGATTGTAAGTCTCAGTTACACTGCAATTAAGTGCTTAATTTTAGCATGGTTTTTACAGCAGCTACGCGCAAAATCAAACGTGGCAATACTTCATTGTACATAACTGCCAACAATGTTCTGTGTGGCTGAATATCCCACATTAATCCTTCAGTTGTGTGAGCTTTGAGCTTTTAGTTTAAACTGAACGGTCCGTCATTAAGCCAGGAGACGTCCTCCAGTTCTAAACCTCCAATTGAATTCTCAATCAGTGCGTTTACATGCACATCCAAATCGAGCTACTGTCGGTAATCGAGCTAAGGGTCCCAGCAGGGGTGCCAGAGAAATCCAATCCTACATGCACACAAGGAAATCGAGCTATTGTGTGAGGTACATTGTGCACCCGAGCCACAGGTGGCGCTACACGCCCCATCGTGTTGGTACACCTCCGGTTGTCGTCATGAAGAGCTATTCAAGAGTATAAACAAAGTTATCAGTTCCGTGTTCACAAGAAGAACGATGACGAGGACAGCAACATCGAGATATTATATATATATTAGTGCCGTCAAAAATGTCGTGTTATTAACGCGTTAACGTGACTCAATTTTAATGGCGGTAATTTTATCATCGCGAGATTAACGCTCTGTGACATGATGTAGGTTTTTCATAAGCTTTTGAAACTGCCAGGAACTTGGAACAGAGACTTTGCTTAGAAAAACGATAGCAGCTAGACTGTAATGCCCCGCCCCGCACAGCCAGAGTCCTCTGGCCTCCCCCGAAGAGCCACGGTGCTCGGCTTAGGTTTCGTTTTCCCATCGGCGGCTCCAGCCTGACTTTGCAGTGGCTGTGACAAGACGTGTTATGCTCTGCAATAAAAAATAAAAAAAAAATTTTTGGTACAACCAGTGTTCGAACTATGCCGATATTTTCGGGAGGTCCCTTTTTTTCCCTTGGGGGGGTGCTTGCGCTTGTCTCAGAGCGCGGCTCTCCATCGCACGCTCACTTCGGATATGCAAATGCTTCCCGTTACACATGATTGCTATGTCAATAAACATCATTTTGCCAATATTTTAGAGACCCCCCAACATTTCCCAAATCATGTTTTCAAGGGATCTCATGTCTGTTTCAGGGGATCTCAGATCCCCCGAGTACCCCCGTAGTTCGAACAGTGAGCAAGCCCATTCACTTTATGCTGATAAGAGAATTACATGGTTTTTCATGTGACAAAAATGTGCGATTAAATTGCGATTAATCGCGAGTTAACTATGACAGTCGCGACATTAATCGCGATTAAATATTTTAAATTGCTTGACAGCACTTATATATATATATATATATATATATATATATATATATATATATATATATATATATATATATTCAACTCCTTAAGCTGAATGAGCATGAACTCTATCTCCTCATTGCTCCAGAAGTGCACGTTTCTACTACTGTTGTCATGCCGACCGAGGCTGTTGTGTTTCCCGCTTGTGGTCTCGTCACTTCCGGAAGGGGCAGTGCTGAAGTAAGTAGCTCGACTACGTAGCTCGATAGGGTTTACATGCACTAAGTAGCTCGGCTACAATCGCATAATCTAGGTCGCGTAGCTCGATTACGAGAAATCCAGTTCGGTTCGATTTCAGCCGAGCTAAGGTGTTTCCATGGCATTTAGAACTTCGATTTCAGTCGAGCTACGGCAGAAATTCGATTTTCTCTACATGCATGGAAACGCACTGAATGACAGGCCACAACCCCACATGAAAGGAAACAGCTGTTCTCTTTGAAAAGTGATTCTGATGGCTCATCAGTGCAGGGTTGGCTTCTCGTTTAAAGCTAGGCAGCATTGGTGAAACCAGCAAGAGTAAGCTTGAATTTGAAAGTTGGGAAAAAAACCAAAAACAAATAAACAAACAAAAAATACCCACCCTGTCCCTTCAGGCCTCCTACAAAACACATGAACGCGCACTGCCTGACTACTGCTGGAGGGCGAGTCAACGAGAGAGAGAGAGCACTGGGGAGAGGAACCGAGTGCATCGTGTCGTCATATCCAACTACCTCATGTCTCATTTCACATGCAAGAAAAACACCCAATATCATCATAATAACTGTAAACAATATACATGGCTATTGTTGGTACTCGTAGCTGTCGACTAGCTCACTCGCTTTAGCAGTATGTCTGTAATACGTCTGCGTAGACTTGTCGAAGACTCCGATCATGTGCAATGAGAGCACAGGCAGAGTGCACACAGGTAAGCAGGCAGGTAGGTCATTTCATTTGGACCAAATGTAATGACTGGATAAGCTTTTTACAGCCCTGTGACTGCCATAAATGATGGATTTTTTCCCCCCATTGCTGTCGGGATGTAAAGAGAATTTCAAGAAATACAACAATTCTAAAATAAAAAAAAGTTGTCTACCTTAGCTTTAACCATAAATGTCTCATTTTAGGATTTAAAAAACACACTATGGCTGCTTTGTGATCAGTGTGATACAGCTGTGTGATCTGTGCGTCACGGAAAATTTTGTGATTTTTCCCTTCAAGCACAAAAGACATTTCTTTAACTGCAGTGTAACTTCATTGTTCAGTAAAGAACAAACAATAACAAAATTATATAGTGAATGCTACAAAAGGCTCCAGGTACGATATGCATAAATTAAAATACTTAATTTTTCATTTTCTTTATATTAATTAATGCAAGATTTCTATATTCCCAGTGCCTGGTCTGGTCCTGCATTTTCACTCATTTAGTGACACATGAATAATGTTTATATTCATGTCTGTAAAAACAATGCTGGTTTTCTGTCACAGCTCAGATAAAGGTCCAAACGTTCTATACTATGAACTGGGGGGGACCAAAAAAACCCTGTGGTATAGCATATAGTGTGTGCAGGTTGTGGCTTGTGTTAATGACGACATCTATGGGTCCGTGTGCATTTTTACCTTGTGGTTTGATAAGCTTCGGAAGCTGCCGTCTTGAGCCTTTTCCATTTACTCCTGTGGAGCTTCGGTCACTTGCTCTGCTTCCCTGACGCAGTTTCTCATTTTGACTGGCTCGATCTGCAGGCCTACTGCCAAGATCTGAGAGAGAGAGAGAGAGAGAGAGAGAGAGAGAGGGGTTAGGGAGTGGAGAAAATTGTGTTTTATATTGTTTGCAGGCTCATGAGACAGACTGTGTGAGAGCAGCTGTCTGGGGATTGAAAAGTATTTACCAGATTTATTCCCATCCTTAGAAAACTGTTCACATGAAATCACAGTCAACTCTGGGCATCAGACCCTCTTCATGATGGCGAGAAAAAAAATTGCATTTAAAAAGTAAGGAATATTAACAGAGACCAATATTTTGAGCTTGAATAGAGGGATGTTTTGTAAGGAATGAAACAGGACTGGGCATGTTGTTATAGAAAACTAACTAATCGACTGGGTGGCGTCACTATTTCCCAACAGGCCTTGCTTTTATGCAACGGTAATTTGCCAATTATAATTATTTCTTAAAGGATGACACATTGTACTTTTGCACCATTCCCTCTCCAAGAAAACAAAAATGCATGGAGAAAAGAAACACAAAAAAGCAGCTTGTCATGTCACTTTAAAAAAGCACCCCCCCAAGTCCTGTGTCTTAAAGGTCCCATGGCATGGTGGTTTGTTGATGCTTTAAACGGGCTCGTGGAGGCTTCCAGATGTTATATCCGCAGCCTTTCTCGAAATGAACCCTCGGCACGTAAATACAGCCTCCTGGGAGAAAGCCCCATTTCAGCGCTTTTCCCAGTGCGTCGTTTTGCTAATGAGAAGCAGGAGGCGGGGAAAGGTAGAGGGTGGGGGCGGGCCATGGGGGGAGGGGGAGGGGCTTGACCAAGCTGCGCACACACATACTCGCTGCTATCAGCGCCTGTAGCCACGCTGCTAAGACAAAACCCCGTTCTCCCTCGGACTCCTTTCGTAAACTCAACGTGACACAGAGAACAGAGAGTGAGAGTGTTCGGAGTGGTAGTTTACGAACGTATAATACCCTAGGCTTGAACACGCACTCCATAACCAAAGAGGATAGAAGCAGCAACTACAGCAACATATCGCTTATCCAACAGAAGACATGCATTGCGGAGCAATAGTCAAACATAAGCTCATAAGTTACAGTCAATTTCCAGACTAAACTCAGTTTAACAGAGCATGCTGCATGCTCTTTAGTTTTGTAGTGCAGATTACCTGGCTAACTGCAGGAAGCGGTTAGCTGCACAGCTAATGTAGCCATTGCTAGGCTAACGCACCGATTTTAAAACACGGCAAAACGACTTAACAGTTATACACTTACTTGTTCGGTGTTTGTGGCTGATGCGGCAGGGATGCTTGGTACGGACCCAGGCTTCAGTGACAGTTGATGTGCAAAACCTGCCCTGTACTGTCCCAAGTTGTGGAAACATTCCTCAGGAAAATGCTTCCGACAAACATACACCGTCTTAGGTAGACTCGACGGCGTATTATTGGAGTAAATAAAATTAAGCCACTGCGTCTTCAGGGGCTCTCCCGTCGGCAGTAAAAACAGACTCTTTTCTGTGTTGTCACATCCATGTACAGCGCAACTTCCATGTTTCGCTCGCTTAGGTGATGCCATGTTGTTGTGTCCTCTATGGTCTCCTCACTACAACTGGGCGGGCAATCCATACAGTGGGTGGGAATCATCTCCCTTGCTGACGTAGTAAAGCGAAGAGCTCATCAATGCACCGTTTTGACGCGCCATTCTCAAATGTTGGGCATAGTTTGGTTTACACATTATGAAATTTCTAGCCACTGGGGTGACTTAAGAAGGTCAGAGGAACTCATTTTAACGTTAAAAAACCTCAGAAAGTGAAAATTTCATGCCATGGGACCTTTAAAGCATTTGTGGTGTCTGAAACCTTGATGAGTTAGAACTTTACCTCTTACTGTTACAAAGCGCTAGCATTTGACACTCCTTCCATAAATGTGATGTAAATGAATGTGTTTTTAAAGAGGTACTGCACACTTAAATGTGTGTTTTGCGCTGTAAACTAAATTATATATGACGACTGTGGCTGAAACATCACTGCTGGTGTTAATATTAACAAAATTATCATTCAATTTTAAAAAAAAAATGGCATTTTTAAAAGGGAACGTCTCAAAACACCATCTACTGGTTAAAATCGACGTAGAGTCGACTATTTAGTACTTCTCTACATCATGATTTTTTTTTTATTAAAAGAAAAAAAAAGCCCTCTATCAGAGGTGCGTAGCCATCTCCCCCAGCCCTCTCCCTCACCGTGTGTGGTTGTTTGTGAAATGGTGTTCATTTTCAAATAAGAAATCAAGACTCTTCACAGGAGTTTACAAACTCTCCTTCGCTACCCAGCCCCTCCTCAGCCCCTTTCAGCCTTCGTCCACATTTTTAGCATTTCTCAAAATTATGCAGGGGGTAGAGTTAGGCTCAGTGCTGGGGGTGAAGTTAAACTTTAATACGCAGGTGATTACAGAAAATTGTGTGCGCTGATTGGACGAGAAATTCGTACCGTTTCTCTATAATCACCTCGAGCGACTCGGCAAAATGGCAGCCAATCACTTTGTCACGGTAAGTGAGGATGAATTACAAATTATGGAAAAAAAAAAATGCTGTTCCTAAACGCACTAAAGATGCTACAAAGTTTGGTCTAAAACTATTCAAAGGTAAGGTGGAATTGTGATTTATTTTATCTGTTTCAAAACAAAAGTATTTTGTGACTCGGCATAGATAAGTGACACAAACCTGCGCCAAGCCGTTATTACATTTACATGCTACTTTAGAAGTTGAAATAAATCACCTGTGTATTTATACTAAAGCAATTATCCACCTCGACTTCGTCTCTGCTATTATTCAACGATATTCACTTCACCTTATAATTGTTAGGCTTCGATTATGTTGTGCGTCTGCCATACACGTCTCTATAAATCGACTGTAGACGCAGTAGCTCACATGGCTGTACCATGAGAAACCAGACTTGTTTATAATTAGCCAAGTTGTTCTTCATGAGAACAATTAGATCTTCCAGACAAACAATCAGAATCAAAATCCATTGAAAACTGAGGCAGGAGTAGCGATTTTCCTGAAAATTTGTTAACCAGCCTAATTAGCAACTTGTTAATGAGAAACCAGGGAGTAACTTTTGTGCAGACTGATTAGATCTTCCAAACAACACAATCAGAATAAAAATCCATTGAAAACTCAGGGAGAAGGAGTGATTTTGGTGAATTGTGGACAGACGGACGGATAGCTTGACAAAGTGAGGCAAGAGTCACCATGGAACATGATGTTTGCGGATGATATTGTGATATGTGGTGAAAGTAGAAAGGAGGTTGAGTTGGGTTTGGAGAGATGGAGGGATGCATTAGAACGAAGAGGAATGAAGGTGAGCAGTAGCAAAACAGAATGCATGTGCATCAGTGAGAATGGGGATGAGTGTAGTGAAGATGCGAGGAGTAGACGTAAAGAAAGTTGGTGAATTCAAGTACCTGGGGTCAACTGTGCAGGAAAATGCGGGCTGCGATAGTGAGGTGAGAAAGAGAGTGCAGGCAGGGTGGAGCAGTTGGAGAAGGATTTCGGGAGGCATTTGTGATAGGAAAGTCCCAGCAAAAGTTAAGATGTACAAGACAGTAGTGAGACCAGCTGTGATGTATGGATTGGAGACCGTACCCTTAACGAAGAGGCAGGAGGCAAAGTTGGAGGTGGCGGAGTTGAGGATGTTAAGGTTTGCGATGGGAGGTTGGACAGGATAAGGAACGAGCACATCAGAGGGACAGCACATGTGGAGAGCTTGGGAATGAAGCTAAGAGAGATGAGACTGAGATGGTATGGGCACATCCTGAGAAGAGATGCAGAGCATGTTGGAAGGAGAACGTTGAGGATGGAGCTGCCAGGCACACGAAAACGAGGAAGGCCAAAGAGGAGATACATGGATGTGGTGGGAGAGGACATGAAAGTGGCAGAAAAAGATGCAGAGGACAGGGAGCAATGGAGACAAAAGATCTGCTGTGGTGACCCCTAATATCAGGAGCAGCCAAAAGAAGAAGAGGGCAGACGGACGGACGCTGTGTGATGGCAATAGCGCTAATAACAAATACATTAATATAGACCTGTGATTTGCCTCATAGCCGTAACTGCTGTCAGAGCTGCTGTTCTAGAAAAAGACTTTTGCCCAATCACATCAGAGAATTCGACAGCCACTGTGGTAAATAATTTCAACGTGGCATTCTTTAAAAACTTTTAAATAATGCAAATAATTAGCCTAGTAAACTAGACCCACCCGCCTAGCGGCCAAAAATATTTTTGCCTAGCGAATGGGTCTAGCCTTGCACCATATAAACAAAAACACCCCGGGCATCAAATCGTGCCCGCCAATCACAACGCAAGGTTTTTGTTTGGATTCTTTGGGCGGGCTTTTGCAGGAGTGACGACAAATCTGCGCGACGCTGGAGAAAGCACAACAGGAAAGATGGCTACGGCTAGTGAGCAGCGCGCGTTTGACTCCGCTTTGGAATCAGTTTTAGAAGAATTAGACTTGGAGTTTTCGTTGAAACATGAGCAGGAAGAGGCTCTCCGCTCATTCCTTTTCAAGAAGGACGTTTTCGCTGTTTTGCCGACCGGCTATGGCAAAAGTCTGATCTACCAGCTGGCTCCGCTCGTAGCCAAAAGGATGGGGCTAGTTTGTGCAGTACGAAGAATTAATAAACAGCTTTGAAACATTACTTTTTGATTGTTTCTTATTTTCCCGTTATTTTAAATTTAAGGGAAATTATTTCACCAAACACCCCTAAATAAAAACTCTCAAAAACAGTTTAAGCAAACCCTTGAAAAAAAATGAGTGTATGTTAAGTATGTGGTACAGACTCCAAACTTGTGGTCATTATCTCCAAACTTCTTAATATCTAGAACCTGTTTATTAATTAATACGCATTTTGAAAAATTATTTATTTCAAGGTCTCCCCCACTGCGCGCTCTGACTACGTCACAGTCACTGTTGCGCTGATTGGTCAGAGCGTTGGCCTATACGCACAGAGACAGTTTGAAAGACAGCGGTTTGTTCCTCCTACACCCTTCAGAAATGTCTACGGATCGAGGCCAGACTAAATATTCACATTTAGTCTGGCTTGCCAGGCTAGCAAATAATGCATTTATGCAAACAAACAAAACCGTTTCAAAATAAGGACATCACTGGTTCTAGAGAATAAACAGAACAACGAACAGAACATTTTAAGATGTTTTATATTCTCAGGTGTGTGCATGGTCAAATGACCTTCTCAATTCTTACTAGAAGATTTCAGAAGGGTTCAAATCCTGGCACTGAAATGTCCATTTCAAAACATCCCAAAACCATTTCCATGTTGATCTGGAGCCATGTTTTGAGGCCAGTGTTCAAAAGGTCCACTTAAGGCTAGAGACCGATTTTCCGTTTAGACAAAGCCAAAAATATCCTGATATTTGGTGGAAATCTGTACAAAGTGCTCAACGTGGTCCTTGAGAATGATCCAGCAGTGGCTGTGGTCACATTCCCTTCTACATGGTCTTCTTTTTAGCCATGCTAAATTTTTGTTCTAATGATTCTGGGAGAAGTTCAGCCTCTGTAGATTGTGGAGGTCCCCCCCTTTCCCAGGAAGTGCTTCTTTTGGAATTTTTCCATGCAAATTATAACGGAGGCGGAGTCTCCGAGCTTATTCTGAAACATGACCTGCCAAAGAACCTGATGCACACTCGTAATCTAAAGCCGCACTTCCCTTTATCCAAGTCCTTTTGAAAAAATACAGATCACTAGCTAATAGCTGCTCAGAGACGATACCTTGCTGAAAATTTCACTTTGTTATTTTAGTCTTCAGTTGCTCTGAGGAAAGACAGTAGAGGGTTGTGAATGTGCCGTGGCTTTTTAACTGCATGTGCTCAGACATGTACTAGCAGTAAGGAAAAACGGCAAATAAAACAGGTTCTACACCATTTTTCAGTCATTACGTGCTGATTCATGGCTGCTTTATTCTGGAAGAATGGCGTGAGAATGTTCCTAGTGTCCTTACTTGGTGTCCCACTTGCAAATTTATCTACACTTTAAGATATATGAAAAGCTATAAGGGTTATATTTGAGGTTATGGGCAGGGTTAGCATTTGAAGCATTTCTTACAAACTTATTTATGGATAAGTTTAACAAAATCCAGCCATCACCAATGCAAATTCATATGAGCTGATTGGTGTTGGACAGTACCAGTCAAAAGTTTGAACACCGCTTCTAATTCAATGTTTCTTTATTTTTATTAATTAAAAAAAAAAAAAGACTTCATGTCTGAAAGTAATGATGGATGTCGTTCTCAAACGCATTAAGAAGGAAAGAAACTACATTAACTTTTGACGAGGCACGCCTATTAATTGAAAAGCATTCCAGGTGACTACCTCATGAAGCTGGTTAAGATAATGCCAGTAGTGTGCAAAGCATCATCAAGGTAAACGCACAGTCGCTACACGCCCCAATACACAATCCTCCTCGGTTGTCTTTTCCTACAAGTTATGACATTGGAAAAATCCCAAAGCTGGGGGTTCCCATGTTAAAAGTCATGGATTTTGTAAACTGCTAGCTCTACGGCCAGTCTACCAACCTAATTCTGATCATGAATCAATAAAAATTACTCGGCCCAAAACGTTATTCAATTCAAGTCGATAATATTGATCCAAACGGTCGATTTTTTTCTTCAACTAAGAAGAAAATTTCCAGTCTACTCTGTCGGTGCTGCCATTTTGGAAATCGCATGATGCAGTGCTGCATGCTGATTGGTTGAAAGGTGAGTGATGTTGAATTCGCCTGCAAGAAACCATGCACCAATGTTTTAAATGTTGAACTGTCAAAATGAGTAATAAAAACAGGACTAAAGGCTCACAACACACAGTGTTATGGTATGGAAGGGTTGGAAATTAAACAAGTAGAGCGGCGGCGGCGGCGGCTACAATTAGACTGTCCATGATTATCGACACTTTTTCAGATTTACCAAAAAATATATAATTTTTTTTTTTTTTTTAACAAAGGTGAGTTTCAGTTACAACAGTTATTATTGGTTAATTAATCAACCTGAAGACCCACCTCGCCCTTTGACCTTGTTATCTGACGACACAGCTCGTTACCAGAGATGGAATTTTTTTTTTTTCGCACGATCTATGTCTCTCGGCTTCGGCAGCGCATTGATATCTGAGCTCCGTATCAATGCGCTGCCGAAGCGCGCAGAAGGTGTTAGTACGCCTGTCATTATAGTGCGGACTTTCCATAGCATAGAAAATCGCTACGTTTCAATTTTTTTAACTGAACTTGTTTCATATCACTGGTCATATAAACCTATGTAAACAGGAAAAACGCAGAAGAGTTTGGTCGCATCTAACTACAGCCCCAAAAAATACCATTGGCCATACTGAGCCTAGCTACATTGCTAACAGGCGTGACAGCGCGTCTGACTGACTGGGAGGTCGCGCAAAGCTCGGAGAAGTACGGAGCAGCTCGTCTCAATTCAGATAAGAGCATATTTCATTATGGAAGTACGGTGGACTGTTCCTTTAACACAAACACATGACTAAGAACTCATTTTTTCTTTTAACCTTGACATTACTTAAAAAGCAAATTAAACACGAACTCAATTTTCAATGAAAAGGATACAGCTCATAGTCCTTATAGATTCAGCCTGTCAGGTGCTTTGACAGTGCGCGCTGATCTTAACACTGGCAAGTCAGTCTCTACAGCTCTCTGGTGATCATGCGAGGGTGGTTCTGCTGATGCAGTGAAGGCTGGATCTCCCGGAGAATCTTCATCTGCCTGTTCTTGCCAGGTGTCTTGTGTTTTTAGTAGACTCCGTCGATTCCTCCGGAGGATTTGACCATCTTCTGTTTTGACATTGTAGGATCTTGGACTCACTTCCTCAAGAACTGTTGCTTTCTTGATCCAGGTGTTGGAATCATGAATTCTCACTGTGTCATGCCTAGCCAGTGGTACCAAGCTTTTTGTTGACTTGTCATAATTTGCTTTTTGTCTCTTCTGAAGACGTTTTTGTTTCACTTCCTTTTGTTTCTGCTCAGAGGTGTATGGAAGTGTGGTGCGTAGTCTGCGTCCCATAAGAATTTCTGCACGGGACAAGCCATGCTCAAGAGGTGAAGCTCTATAACTTAACAGAGCCAAGTATGGGTCTGAATGACTTTCTTGAGCAGCTGCTTGACTATATGCACACCTTTCTCTGCCTTTCCGTTCGATTGCGCATACAAGGGACTAGAAGTCACACGACAAAAGTCATATTCTTGTGCAAAATCCTGAAACTCTTTGCAGCTATAGGATGGACCATTGTCACTGTAGACAATCTGAGGAATCCCGTGCCTTGCAAAGATAGATTTCATGTGCTTAAATCACACAGGCCGCTGACATGTTGGGGAGCAGTGCCATCTCTGGATAGTTGGATAGGTAGTCGATTACAAGCAGGTAATTCTTTCCATTCACGTAGAACAAATCAGTCCCAACTTTTTGCCAGGGCTCGTCCGGTATCTCTGTAATTGTCATGGGCTCTTTTGGCTGTTTTAGACATGTGGCACATCTTGACACCATTCTGTCGATACCAGCATTAATGCCTGGCCAGTAGATTGAAGTTCTAGCCCTTCTCTTGCATTTTTCCATGCCTAGATGACCTTCGTGCAGCCTTTTAAGCATGTCTGGTCTCAGGGACTGAGGAATGACTATTCTGCTCTTTTGCAACAGCAGTCCATTAACAAAACTCCGCTCTCCTCTAATGTTGTAATGTTGACACTCACCCCGTGGCCAATCTTCATTCATCAGCTTGATGACACTCTCTAGGATGACACCCTTCTTTGTTTCAGCAGTGATCAGCCTCAATTTCATGTCAGACAAGGGCAGTGCCTCAGTGATCAAGTTCACATGTAGATTTTCATTTTCAGTGGAACACTCGTCATGCTCCTCGCTCCGTGTGGTTGCCCTAGACAGAGCATCAGCTAGCACTATGTGCTTACCAGGTGTGTAAATCAGGTCAAAATCATAGCGTTGTAGCTTCATCATGAGCCTTTGAATGCGTGGTGACATTTCACTGAGGTTTTTCTTGTTGATGGCTATTAATAGCTTGTGGTCTGTCTCTGCTACAAACTTTGGTAGGCCATACACATAGCCATGGAACTTCTGGAAACTGTACACAAGTCCCAAACACTCTTTCAATTTGAGCGTAGTGGCACTCTGCACTTGTCATCGTTCTCGACGCGTAGGCGACTGGCTTCCAGTCTTCTCCAGATGCCTGCAGCAGAACAGCTCCAATGCCATCCTTTGATGAGTCCGTGGATATCTTCATCCTCTTAGACGGATCGAAAAACGTCAACACTGGTTCTGTGGTGAGAGTTGTCTTCAGACGGGACCATTCTGCCTCATGTTCAGATGTCCACTTGAACTCACACCTGTCACGCAGTAGCTCTCTTAAGTGTACAGTCTTGCACAATAAGTTTGGAATGAATTTTCCAATGAAATTGATCATGCCTAATACACGCAACACACCTTTTTTTGTCTTCAGGTCTTGGCATGTCCAGTATTGCTTTTGTCTGGTTCAACACCGGCTGCTGACAGTTTATCACCAAGAAAGGTGACTTCCTTCACTCCGAACTGACACTTGGATCTGTTCAGCTTCAGCTGGTACTTCTGAACTCTCTGCAGCACTTTGATGAGCCTTTCATTGTGTTGCTCAAGTGTAGATCCCCATAAGATCAAATCATCAACATGCACACGTACGCCTTCAATGCCCTCTATGATGTGCTCCATCGTTCTGTGGAATACTTCTGGAGCGGAGCATATGCCAAAAGGCATTCTCTGGAAGCAGTAGCGCCCATACGGTGTATTGAAAGTGCAGTACTTTGTACTGTCCTCATGCAGCTTTAACTGCTAGAAGCCCTGTGACGCATCCAATTTACTGAAATATTTGGCACCAGCCATCTTGCTTGTCATCTCATCTCATCTCTGGTAGGTATTTGATAATGTTCTCTTTTTATGTTGTTATTCAGATCTTTTGGATCCATGCACACCCGTAGGTCTCCATTCGATTTTCTGACACATACCATCGAATTCACCCATTCCGTCGGCTAATCCACTTTCTTTATCACACCCAGTGACATCATTCTATCCAGTTCTTGTTTCAGCTTTTCTCGTAGGGGAGCTGGAACGCGCCTGGGAGCGTGGACGACTGGCTGTGCATCATCCTTCAGTTGTATCTTATAGGTGAATGGTAAGACTCCAAACCCCTTGAAGATGTCTGGGTATTGGCTTACTATTGACTCCACACAAGTCTGGCTATTAACATTGTTAATGCAGTAAACCCTCCTCACTAAGCCTAAATTTTCACGAGTGTCACCTAATGATGAGTCATGTCCATCCGGAACAACTACAAACATAAGGTGATTGCTTCTTTCCTTTAATTTTCACTTTTAGTTTGCATGTGCCTTTTGTGTCAATGTTGTGTCCATTGTAGGCTTTGAGCTTCACTGATCTGGGATGGATGCGTGGTTTCACCTTCATTAGCTCTGATGTCACATTCACTAATTAAATTGGCCTTTGCCCCTGTGTCTAACTTCAGAGGAATGACTGCACCATTTATCACCAGTGGCACAATCCACTTGTCCTTCCCAACACAGGTTGCATCTGTGCACTGTTCAATGTCTTTTGGCTGGGCTACCTTGCCATCGTCAGCCTGCGCTACCATGCCGACAAAGAACGAATCAGCAAGCTCCGTTTCTTCCACTGTGTGAATCCAATCACTTCCACTCTGTTTACCTTTGGAAAAAGCATTGCTTAGCAAAGAGATTTTTCCCTTTACATTTGCTACATGTTTTGCCAAATGCTGGGCAGTGTTTAGGTGCATGCTGATTGCCACGTCTTTTGCAGGAAAATGTCTCCGTGTCTTTTTGTTGTTTACTCTGTTTTTTCTGTTTCTGCCTTGGCTTATTCACCGCGGCCACGGGCACCGTTGCACTCTCCTGATCCTTCTGCACACTGAACGTTTTTGCATGCTGCTGAGCCAGTTCACTCGCGTGACATATTTTCATAGCATCTGCTAAAGTTAACTCAGTCTCTCGTAGTAACCTCTCTCTCACTTTGTCATGTATTCCGAACACTATTTGGTCACGAATCATTGAATCTTTAAGTTCTCCGAAGTTACATGTCCTTGCTTTCAATTTCAAGTCTGTCACAAAAGCATCAAAACTTTCAGTCTGCAATTGCATGCGGGATCGAAACATACCGTTCGAAGGTCTCGTTCTTCTTTGGTGAACAGTGTTCATCAAACTTTTCCACGACTTTGTTGAAGTTTTCATTGTCATCCCTGTTAGCAAACACAAACGTGTTGAATACCTCCACAGCCTGAGGTCCCGCGACGGTGAGAAGCAATGCTATTTTCCGTGCGTCCGGCTTTGTATCCAGTCCCAGTGCTTGTAGATACAACATGAATCGTTGCTTGAATGTTCGCCACTCACAGTCCACATTTCCAGTCCAATTCAAAGGGTCAGGCGGCTTCACACTTTCCATGACATCTGTTGGACCACTCCTGGTACCATGTAATGTTTCTAATATGTAATAGAAGAATCCGGGGTTCGTGGCTACACTAATTTATTAACATAACTGAATCAGGGTACAGGTACACCGTGCCATGTTCATTATTCAACTACTGAACGCTTTCAACACCCACGCAAAACACATATCCGGCGGTACACAACATCCGCAGCCCTCTTGTGGCAGGGGGGTAAAAGTACAACTCATTCACTTACCATTACAGACATGTTTCTACTTATCAAATTCACCGATATTTCATGATCTCCTTGTTGAAACCTACTTTGTTTCTGACTCCTTCATTTGACAGTCGCCATTTTGTATCTAAATGTGTGTTTGAGAAGTCACATGAGGTGTCGATAATAGTGATCACTTTCACCGGTGTCCACCATTATCGACTCCCTGTGGAATTAAGTGACATTTACAACTGTTATGGATCGATCTTTGTGTAACATTGTTGAAGTAGATGAAGTACTTTAGAAAAACTAGAAAAGCACTGAGAGCGCAGACCTCCGCCAAGAATCCTTTAAAAAAATCCGGGATCCAGACAGCGATCCGGATCACCGCCAAAATTTAATGGATTGTTACTTGGGCCCAGTCACACCTCTGGAAAAAATTTCAGAGCAATCCGTTCATTACTTTTTCCGTAATGTTGCTAACAGACAAACCAACCAACCAACGCTACCGAAAACATAACCTCCTTGGCGGAGGTAATAAAAGTGCTGTGATTTATAATCTTTTTTTTTTCTGATTCATAACAGAATGGAATGTTTATAGAGTATTTGGAATCCTACTGCAAAAAATAGAATTAGACCAGAATTAAATTCCTAGCATATATATATAAAAAAAAAAAAATTACATACTTGTAATATTCAGATTTTTCTATTCCATTCAGAATTTTTTTTTTTTTTTGCAGTTTGTTGTAAATGTCTGCCACATATTACAATATCAGTCGACATTTTATATTTTGGTTTGAGGAATGATATGCGACCTTTGTAACCGCATGGAAATCCAGGTCAATGTCAATTGCCTGTTGACATTTATTGGTAAACTACAAAACAATGAATGATTAACAAAATGTGATCTATGAAAATACTTAGAAAGAGGGTAGAAAGTGGAACAAAAACATGACAGGTTAAACATCATCAGTTCATTTGTTTACAAACATTAGAATTACTTCATTTACGTAAACACAAACCGATATATTTATATAAAAGATATTTTGTACTAAATACAAGTCTATGTAAAACAAATTTGAAATAAACACAGTTTTGTTAACTGAATATCACATACCGATTAATTTTTTTAAATAGATAGTCATCTGGATGTTGATAACTGTGAACAAAGGTGTCGATAATTGTGGAACGGTGTCACGTGATCTGATACGCTAAGTAATCGGGAAGCAACTCTCTCCCCCCAGTGGAAGTTTGAGTAATTATTCATGCACAATTTACGTACTGAAATTCTTTTCTACTTTTGCAATGGCCGAAAGATTGTTAAGGTGTCGATAATTGTAGTCGCTGCTCTACTACACAAAGTCTATAGGTAAAACAGCACAGCACATAAGGTTCATGAAAACCGTTTTGAGCTTTGGCCAATCAGTACGCAGGAATGCAACCACGCGATTTTCAAGTCATGGCAGCACCAGTGGAGTAGATGAACTTTTTGGCTCGATTCAGAAAATCAGCAGCAGGGGACACCAATATTGATTTGAAATTGCTGAAATGGTGATTCAGGAAACCTTTATTGTTTTGTAATCAAATGGAGATGGACAGATTTAGATTCTTCTACTCTGAAGAACGTAAAATATTAAACATTTTGTTTTTAAACACACTTTTGTTTCCCACATAATTCCATATACAGTGGTGCTTGAAAGTTTGTGAACCCTTTAGAATTTTCTGCATTTCTGCATAAATAGGACCTAAAACATCATCAGGTTTTCACACAAGTCCTAAAAGTAGATAAAGAGAACCCAGTTAAACAAATGAGACAAAAATATACTTGGTCATTTATTTATTGAGGAAAATGATCCAATATTACATATCTGTGAGTGGCAAAAGTATGTGAATCTCTAGGATTAGCAGTTGATTTGAAGGTGAAATTAGAGTCAGGTGTTTTCAATCAATGGGATGACAATCAGGTGTGAGTGGGCACCCTGTTTTATTTAAAGAACAGGGATCTATCAAAGTCTGATCTTCACAACACATGTTTGTGGAAGTGTACCATGGCACGACCAAAGGAGATTTCTGAGGACCTCAGAAAAAGCGTTGTTGATGCTCATCAGGCTGGAAAAGGTTACAAAACCATCTCTAAAGAGTTTGGACTCCACCAATCCACAGTCAGACAGATTGTGTACAAATGGAAGAAATTTAAGACCATTGTTACCCTCCCCAGGAGTGGTCGATCAACAAAGATCACTCCAAGAGCAAGGCGTTTAATAGTCGGCGAGGTCACAAAGGACCCCACGGTAACTTCTAAGCAACTGAAGGCCTCTCTCACATTGGCTAATGTTAATGTTCATGAGTCCACCATCAAGAGAACACTGAACAACAATGGTGTGCATGGCAGGGTTGCAAGGAGAAAGTGTTCCAAAAAGAACATTGCTGCTTGTTTGCAGTTTGCTAAAGATCATGTGAACAAGCCAGAAGGCTATTGGAAAAATGTTTTGTGGACAGATGAGACCAAAATAAAACTTTTTGGTTTAAATGAGAAGCGTTATGTTTGGAGAAAGGAAAACACTGCATTCCAGCATTAGAACCTTATCCCATCTGTGAAACATGGTGGTGGTAGTATCATGGTTTGGTCCTGTTTTGCTGCATCTGGGCCAGGATGGCTTGCCATCATTGATGGAACAATGAATTCTAAATTATACCAGTGAATTCTAAAGGAAAATGTCAGGACATCTGTCCATGAACTGAATCTCAAGAGAAGGTGGGTCATGCAGCAAGACAACGACCCTAAGCACATAAGTCGTTCTACCAAAGAATGGTTAAAGAAGAATAAAGTTAATGTTTTGGAATGGCCAAGTCAAAGTCCTGACCTTAATCCAATTGAAATGTTGTGGAAGGACCTGAAGCAAACAGTTCATGTGAGGAAACCCACCAACATCCCAGAGTTGAAGCTGTTCTGTACGGAGGAATGGGCTAAAATTCCTCCAAGCCGGTGTGCAGGACTGATCAACAGTTACCAGTAACTTTTAGTTGCAGTTATTGCTGCACAAGGGGGTCACACCAGATACTGAAAGCAAAGGTTCACATACTTTTGCCACTCACAGATATGTAATATTGGATCATTTTCCTCAATAAATAAATGACCAAGTATAATATTTTTGTCTCATTTGTTTAACTGGGTTCTCTTTATCTACTTTTAGGACTTGTGGGAAAATCTGATGTTTTAAGTCATATTTATGCAGAAATATAAAAAAAAAAAAATTCTAAAGGGTTCACAAACTTTCAAGCACCACTGTACGTTCCATATGAAATTTCATAGTTTTGATGTCTTCGGTATTGTTCTACAATGTAGAAAACAGTCAAAATACAGAAAAACCTAGGAATGAGTAAGTGTCTCCAAACTTTCAACTGGTTCTGTATGTGTAGCAGTGAAACAAAGCATTTATATTGTTAAAGCAGGCTTCTGAGGCCTGGGCTACGTCACTGTTTTTCCGTCCACACTGCCACTGTTGCTGCTGTGGCGCTGCTACTGCCAGCCCTGTGTTTCTAGATGGTCGTCAATCTTCATCAAACTTTTGACTGGTCCGGCATATCTACTACAAAATCACTCAAGGATTTAATTTGCACTTGAAAAATCTACCTCTTCCCTTGGATCATTACACATCTTGTACTCCCTGTCTATGCACTATTGTCTTTGTTTTGTTATATTGTACAGCCTGTGTGTTGGTACGATTTAAATTTTTTTTCTCTGACATTTATTTTTTTATTGTGGCCACAAGATTTCAGACATTTTTCTTACATCACTTCTTCTTCACATGAGTTATACATTACCAATACAGGAAAAAAGGAAATAAAACTTGTGTATTTTGATGAAGACGACCTTAAGGGTCGTAATATCAACGACAATTTTCTATTACGGCCATGGATTTTATACATTTCAGTATTCTTGTAACAGGAACAATTTGAACATTAGGGGTTCCACACTTCACAATTCATAAAAATGAAATTAAACATACAAAATTACACAATAACAATATTAATCAGTATTAACAGGCAAAAAAACTGGTTCTTATCTCTAACATAACCAGTCCATTTAGACCATCTCATCTCATCTCATTATCTGTAGCCGCTTTATCCTTCTACAGGGTCGCAGGCAAGCTGGAGCCTATCCCAGCTGACTACGGGCGAAAGGCGGGGTACACCCTGGACAAGTCGCCAGGTCATCACAGGGCTGACACATAGACACAGACAACCATTCACACTCACATTCACACCTACGCTCAATTTAGAGTCACCAGTCAACCTAACCTGCATGTCTTTGGACTGTGGGGGAAACCGGAGCACCCGGAGGAAACCCACGCGGACACGGGGAGAACATGCAAACTCCACACAGAAAGGCTCTCGCCGGCCCCGGGGCTCGAACCCAGGACCTTCTTGCTGTGAGGTGACAGCGCTAACCACTACACCACCGTGCCGCCCCCATTTAGACCATATCCTAAAAAATTTCTAAGTCTGTATTCTGAGCGAGTAGGACAATTTTTCCATGACATATATATCTTGAGTCACATCTAACCATTCTTCTATAGTAGGAGGATCTGGTTTTAACCACCTTCTTGAAATAGTCTTTTTGCTTGCAGCCAAAAGTATAAGCAGCAATTTATTATCTCCATAGACCCATCTGTCAAAAGCAATATTCGCTAAATATAAAAAGTGTCAAACCTATGGGGAATGTTTACCCCAAAGATACTGTAGCTTCCAGATGAGAGTGTATTTCTCTCCAGTATACAGTTAAAACTGGGCATTCCCAAAAGACATGAAAGTGATTGGCTTCACTGTTTCCACAAGCTCTCCAACAACCTGCGTTCGGTTTTAGCGTTCGTTGTTGTAAAAGGTGTAATAAAAAATCTTGACAGATTTTCCAACTATATTCTCACCATGTATTTGAGCATGTTGTCTCCCACTGTAATATACATTATCTTTTCCACTCTTCTGAAGACCGTGAGAGACCACATTCCTTTTCCCATTTCTGTTTGATATACAATGTATTGTGAGAACTGGCTTGGTGTAGCCTGTAGTACGGTTTAGATACAACCTTAGTACATATTGATGAATTGCTTGCTTTTTTAAATACTTCTACCATACCTGTATTTTCTAACTCCTGTGTCCTGGCTACGTTTTCATTGAAGGGGTGTCTAACCTGAAGGTACCTATACAAATGAGGATGGGTTCCCTTTTGAGTCTGGTTCCTCTCGAGGTTTCTTCCTCATGTCGTCTGAGGGAGTTTTTCCTTGCCACCGTCGCCACAGGTGGCAGTATCTGTTGCCAGATACTTCTGAAGTTTTCCAGCCCAAAATATGTTCAAAACCCACCAAAATGCACTTGAAACCGCCCAACTGGGAGGGAAACCTCCCAATCTGGCAACACTGCCAGTATTCCGGAGGGGGTCTACTAGTAGCTATGCCGGATCCAAAGACAGTCCTCCTGTCAGAACATGTGTTGTGAAACGACATAAGATAAAGGTACGTAGAGCTCTAGATTCTACATGATAATCATAAATGTAATCATAAAGTCGGCGTGATATCAGTCATGTATTTGCTTGTGAAAGCTTGCGGCTTTCATGTAACTGCCGCCTAGAAACGAGAGGCAAAGGGTAAAGAGGGTAGGCTATCATAGATTCTATTCAGAAGAGATCAACACAATTCTAGACTCCCAGAAGAAGAAGAGCTAGCACTAGAGAGTTCACCGGCGTTTTCATGCGCCATTTCCATTGAGTAGAACCAGAGTAGAACCATAGGATGTCTATGAGTAGAACAGCCAGTGAACCGCAGCGTGTTCTCCCGCTGACGTCACAACATGGCCGCGAGCCACGGACCCAGTTTTCTTGCGCTGTGCAATTAAAAGTTGGATATTCGCGTAACAGCTTCTTTTCACGTAATTATAACAGAAATCTAACGTTTGCCATGTTGTATAGTTTATTTAAGAAATTGCATAGAGTCATGTTCGTGTCATCAGCACCAAGTCGTTCAAATTCTGTAAAGCTGCTTTGCGACAATGTTTATTGTTAAAAGCGCTATACAAATAAACTTGACTTGACAAATCCTGATGCTGCAGGCCATGCTCCTGCTGTAATGACGCGAATGTCTTAAATGTCCCTTTATGTACAAAAGTGGAATAGCTTGAGAGGCCCATTCAAATCCAAGTCTTAAATCTGACAACTTATCTGGAGAAAAAGCAGTATCAAATGCACACCATCTTAGTATTCTTAGAGCCTGTTCCATATTGCAGAGTTTTACTATCTTCTGCCAAGTCTTCAATGCTATATTGATCCAAGGGTTATTATTATCTAACATATTGTTTATTAATTTATTGTCTGCTATTATAGCTGCTAATGGAATCCCTTCACTCATTTTGAGCTCAATGTCCATCCATCTTGCGGAGTATGATGGAGCGCACCAGCACACTAAAGGTCTTAATTGAGCTGCATAGTCGTAGTCACGCAGACAAGGAAGACCCATACCTCCACATTCCTTGTGTAGCTGTAATGTTTTATACCTGATCCTAGGTTTTTTGCCTTGCCATAGAAATCTTGATATCAATTTGTCCCATTCCATGAACTGCTTTGTGGGTATTTCGACTGGGGGTACGATTTAATTTCATTATAATTTAAATTTATGAGCAATTCCAGCGTTATGGACGTGACACTTGAACTCAAAATGGCAACAAATGACCCAGTGCATGTTTTATTGTCTCCCAGTATTTAAACAGGTGTTGCATATTTTAAAGCTGTACCATACTGGAGAAGTGATAGAACAAGAACAATTCCCATAGTACATCTAGGACATGCCAGAAAATGCCAATAAAAGATGCGTTATGGATGTGACAGAAAAAGTATCACTTTTCTTGGGTGACTGTACGTTTTTATCAAACTCTGTGAAATTGTAAACCTAATGTCGAAATGGAGATATCCATTTGATAGAGGGGTCCAAGGTGAATATTAAAAAATCTTTGTTTAAAATATTTTGTATTTCATGCAGAGTTTCGGAAGGAAAAGTCAGCGTTATGGATGTGACGAAATTCCGTTATGGATGTGACGCGTCTGAAATAGACATGGCATATGTTTAGAAAATCAGCAATTTAACCACCATAACCCTTTGAAAAACTCTCTAAATATCAGCTAAAACTATCAAAGTTCTTAAATAATATTTAGGATGGCTATTGTTTTGCTGTTTTGTGGATTTTAGCATACATTTCTGTGGCTTGTGGAAATAATCTAGAATTGTACATGATCAAAGTTGATTTTAGCTTGGGTTTTACATTATAAGAAAGACTGACATATTAAGGCGAAGGGAACAATTCTTGTGACAAATTGGTTCAACTTATTCACATCTGTAAAATACAGGCCTAGGCGATATCTCCCGGAGTGGTTTTGATGTATTACATGTTGCTTTATTTTTGCATGGTGAGGTTGACATTTACATGGAATTGCCCTAATGCAGGAAGCCATGGCCTAATGGTTAGAGAAGCAGCTTTGGGACCAAAAGGTCACCGGTTTGATTCCCTGGACCAGCAGGAAATGGCTGAAGTGCCCTTGAGCAAGGCACCTAACCCCCAACTGCTGCTCTGGGTATGTTGTATGTTGCTCTAGATAAGAGCGTCTGCTAAATGCCTGTAACGTCATGTTCAGTTTAGACAGATAAAGGTTAATAAGAATGTAAAATTAAAAAAAAAGTTTTCCCCATGTCCTAGACATTGAAAATATAGTGAAAGCTATCAGTTATGTCATGCTGCTAGCATGATGTCAATATAACCATCAATGGATCTTTTCACTGTCTATTTCTGTTGAATATTGCTGACTTCACACCTTACAAATAGGTGCCATGCCGAACCTTTTAATGATATCGAGCTTTGCTTGGGACACAAGTCTCACACAGTCTGTGTAGCTGCTCTAATCTGTCAACATGGGCGGCAAAATGAAAACCTGATGTTCCGTAACCGCCCCCACATGTGACGCAGCCGGTGTGGCCCAGTGGGTATTAACGTGTTGTGATCATCTGAAAAGTGACCTTGAATCTGGCAGTGACTCAAACCTGAAATCCTGTCATCAATCACACTTGCTAGGACGTCTCACATCTGACAAGATCTGAAAAGTAACTGAAACTGACGGTCAAAGCAGGCATCGAGCTACCTACGGTGTTCATCTCTAGAGATCAAGTGAGCCATTTGATAAATCCGTGCTCACGCGGACACATATGAAGGTGTTGTTCCTTATCAAATTAAAAAAAAAAAAAAAAAAAAAAAAACTCACTGACTCCAAGATAATGGTGGAAGAAAGTGTGTAATTCTTGTGAAAAGTGTCGTAAGGGCAAAAGTTCTGCAATGTTTTTCAAACCAGGCCTTGGTTTTGCAGTCAACAAGTCGTGTATCACTCTACAGTCATACACGACCTCTTAAAAACTCCTTTTGTTTTGGGTGTTGTTTTCTCTGACCTATGTACGGTAAAGCGACCTTGAGTTTGAGAAAGACGCTATATAAATGTAACTTCTTCCTCATATTATTACTACAGCAAGAGATCAAAACTGTGGACTGAATTTAGGGCTCGAAGGACTGGGCTGGGAAACCAGTAGACTAAAGAATGTAAATAACTTGTACCTTTCTAATCTCGGAACAGTGGAAAACAGCAGATAGTCACAGAGCTATTTTTATTGCTGCTTTTCTCAAAAAACAAAACAAAACCCAGATGTCCCATGCTTCATGCTTAAACAGGCTTCTGTACATTTTGGGTCTAATGGAAGAAAAAAAAAAAAAAAAAAAAAGTGTGATTAAGCACTGAGGCTAATCAGTGTTTGATAGTCGACTGTGTTAGCATGCACTAATATGTTGCATCAATCCATACTAAACCAATCTCTGTGCCATAGAGAGCTCTAGAGATAAAGCATGTGCACAGTAACTGTTTATCCGGCACAAAAACGAACACAATTCTCATAAATTCTCAAACTTATTTCCTCCGTTGCACATCGTACTGCCAATAAAACGAGGACGTTTTTCATGGCATGAAAGATGGTGCTGAGTCTGCTGCAAACACATTAGGAAATAGGGCTAGAGGGCAATGAATGACACTTTAATGTTAAATTGATTCTTTCAGCTTCAAGCTGGAATCTTTTTATTAGATGAACAATGAAACGTTGCAATAGTAAGTAATGAAATACTTAGAGCCAAAAAAAAAAAGCCACCAAGAATAGAGAGGTTGAGATACGGCCCTGATACAAAGCTTGTACTACAGCAATCTGACGACAGCTATCTCATCTCATCTCATTATCTCTAGCCGCTTTAGAGTTTTTTGAGTTTCTACAGTTTCTCCTTGAGCTAAAAGGAAAGTCCCTGTTAGTATGCAAATGTCGTCTGCAGCCATTGTTCTGTGTTTTTTGATCAGATGGGGGGGGGAGAGTAAAAATTCAGTCAACAGTGCCGACAGTATATGTGCACTACCACTACATTCGTGTGTGGATATATTTCTGGACGTAATTATACAGTACCAGTCAAGTTTGAACACCCTCATTCATAGTAATGAGGGTGTCCTAACTTTTGACTGGTACTGTCGCTATTGATGTACGGTATACTGACCGCAGGTGATTTGGGTTAAGACTACACAAGAAGCCAAGATTCCGCTAAGATTTCCTCAAAATGTTTACCAAAGTGTATTAGTCATGACTCTTGGTGAAATTCAGTCTCATCTCATCTCATTACCTCTAGCCGCTTTATCCTGTTCTACAGGGTCGCAGGCAAGCTGGAGCCTATCCCAGCTGACTACGGGTGAAAGGCGGGGTACACCCTGGACAAGTCGCCAGGTCATCACAGGGCTGACACATAGACACAGACAACCATTCACACTCACATTCACACCTACGGTCAATTTAGAGTCACCAGTTAAGCTAACCTGCATGTCTTTGGACTGTGGGGGAAACCGGAGCACCCGGAGGAAACCCACGCGGACAACATGCAAACTCCACACAGAAAGGCCCTCGCCGGCCCCGGGGCTCGAACCCAGGACCTTCTTGCTGTGAGGCGACAGCGCTAACCACTACACCACCGTGCCGCCCCGACGACAGCTATACAGTTTTAAAATTAAAACAGCATTTTTTTTGTCCATTTATAGCTACATGTTAACAGAAACTAACTTGTATATCACACATACAGTACCAGTCAAAAGTCGACACATTTTCTAATTCATTATTCTTTTCAATTTTTCTTTATTTTTATTAATTAAAAACACACTTCATGCCTTAAAGTAATGACGGATGTCGTTTGTCTTTACTTAGTTGAGCGATTCTTGGCATAATTAACAGTTATTCCATGAAATAGAGTTGTTCATGAGCTGATATCACCGAGTCGGCTATAAGCCATGTACGACAAGATTGAGTGGAATAACGGTTTTATTCTATCCACATTCACGGGATTTTGAGAAGGAGTATTTTTTTTTTTGCAAATTCGATAAATAAAAACTTTATACAAAATGTCTGACAAAATCACTTCCGCTTAGAATGTAAACAAACCGGTGAAATGACAGTAGCAATTTTTAAAAATATAATATTATTATTATTATTATGTGGGCGGCACGGTGGTGTAGTGGTTAGCGCTGTCGCCTCACAGCAAGAAGGTTCTGGGTTTGAGCCCAGCGGCCGGGGAGGGCCTTTTTGTGCAGAGTTTGCATGTTCTCCCCGTGTCTGATGAATAAAGTTATGCTTTTTCTTTCTTAATAATAATAATAATAATAATAAAGTATGTGGGTGGCACGGTGGTAAATACATTATTATTATTTACAATAAGCATTATTATTATTATTGGGAAAAAATACATTCTTACCATCAAATACTTTCATTCCATATTTTGTGGCGCTCTTTTGTATTTTTTTGGGTTTTGTTTTAGAGTAGAGTTTTTATTTCGTCCTCGGTTGGTTCAGCAACATGCTCCGCCATTTTGTTTTTCTCTACTCACTGTATATGAGCTGATATCCTAGTAGTAGAGTAGCCAATCAGAGCACACGATTGCTCATATCCAGTGAATCTGGATAGAATATGGATTACTACAGTTGTGGAATAGGGCTATTTACTGTATTTTTATTATTTACTATTTTCTCAAACGCATTAAGAAGGCAAGAAATGGCACTAATTAACTTTTGACGAGGCACCTGTTAATTGAAGAGCATTCCAGGTGATGACCTCATGAAGCTGGTTAAGATAATGCCGATAGTGTAACAAAGCGTCAAGGTAAACACTGGCTACTCTGAAGAATCTAAAATATGAAAAATATATTGTTTAACCACATAATTCCATGTGTGTCCCATGCGTCATTGCATAGTTTTGATGCCTTCAGTATTGTTCTACAATGTAGAAAATAGTCCAAATACAGAAAAACCTATGAATAAGTAGGGGTGGCCAAACTTTTGACTTTTGCTACTATGCATTTTAACAGCGAACCAGCCTGCTTTTCCTCTCTCAAAGCTTCAGACAAAAACTGCAGCTAGTCATAATAATAATGAACTGCAAAATACAAACTCATCTGGAAAGCTAAAAGAAGAGCTTTACCTCAGACTGTTACATAGCAATAATCCTGGAAACTCCTTCCATGAACGTG
This sequence comes from Neoarius graeffei, assembly GCF_027579695.1. NCBI lineage: Eukaryota > Metazoa > Chordata > Actinopteri > Siluriformes > Ariidae > Neoarius > Neoarius graeffei. The sequence goes on from NC_083574.1 coordinate 42,339,228, forward strand.
AAATAGCTACGTCTTTACAGAAAGGTTCACAAAAGAAATGATTAGAACCGGTTTCTTTGCAAAATAACAATACTCTCTCTATTGTTAGACTCAAATTATATGGCATATTCACTATCCTGGATAAACCTCGCAGTCGGAGATGCCATCAGAGCTGTGTGGTTGTACTGTAGAAACAGGATCAACACCTTCGGAAAATTCAACAGCAAAAATCACTAGAACTCATCTCATCTCATTATCTCTAGCCGCTTTATCCTTCTACAGGGTCGCAGGCAAGCTGGAGCCTATCCCAGCTGACTACGGGTGAAAGGCGGGGTACACCCTGGACAAGTCGCCAGGTCATCACAGGGCTGACACATAGACACAGACAACCATTCACACTCACATTCACACCTACGCTCAATTTAGAGTCACCAGTTAACCTAACCTGCATGTCTTTGGACTGTGGGGGAAACCAGAGCACCCGGAGGAAACCCACGCAGAGAGTTTGCATGTTCTCCCACGGGGAGAACATGCAAACTCCACACAGAAAGGCCCTCGCCGGCCCCGGGGCTCGAACCTAGGACCTCCTTGCTGTGAGGCGACAGCGCTAACCACTATACCACCGTGCCGCCCTCACTAGAACTGGCATCTGGAAATACAGTACTGTGCACAAGTCTTAGACACCCTATTTTTTTTTTCATACAAACTATGTTATAGAGTTCCATTTTATGACTTCTACATTACCGAGTCAGTACAAAAAACATTTTAGAGTCCAAACGTTCGGTTTCCAGCACAAAATTAAATGTTACAGGAAAAAAAAAAAAAAAAAAAAGTTTGTATCTGAGCAGCATATTACACAAGAGAGCACTTTTCAGATGAAAAAAGAAAACATAATGAAGGCTGCTGGGTTTTGGTGCAAAATGAAGACGCGAGTGTGACGGTCAAAGTGTCCAGAAGAACTGTGGCTGGTTCTGTAAGATGCTCAGTAAAACCTACAGCTCGTTTCCTTATAGAACTGCACTCACTGTACCGCAGACTATTTTTTTTTAAAAAGCAAAGGGTCGTCTCGCACCAAATATTGACTTGGTTTAGTTTATTAAAGCTTACTGCTGTTTATAGCAATTTTTAAACTATTGAAACGTTTAATTTCATTATTTTTAAGCCGCTGTTGGTCTACAGCATTTCTGTACATGTGCCTAAGACTTCTGCACGGCACTGTAGGTCATGCATTTCTGCATCAAGCGACAAGTGCAGGCCAATACTGAGATTGTCATTAGTTATCACAGCCACTGCGAACTGGCACTTCTCTTTGTGAGCAACAGGTCTCCAAAACGAAGCACTGTGGCCGTATGCTTTCAAGTGCTACTTTTACAAAAAAAAAAAGCTTCCTCTTATTTACAAGTGACGCATAACCCCTTACACATACCACAAATGCATTCAATTCACTCACGTCATAAACGCCTTCTATTCTGCAACACTGAATAAGCGATTGTCCATCAAGACATCTTCATTGGTAACAAAAGCTTCCACAGAATATTCAAGCAAATAATCCTTCCAACCCCAAGTGTTTCCTCAAGCATACTTCCTCATTCAATCAGACAGTGAGGAGGGTAACGCTTGCAGAGACTGATGACAGAGAGAGCAATTGCGAGTCTGTGTGCACACACGCGCGTGTCCGTCCATTAGGTAAACGCCAAAGCATGGCCTTGCTTCTGGCTGTGTTGCCATAGCAACCCACTCCTGTCTTTCCTCATTCTGAGAACGTGCAGGTAAACGTGATTGGAGGAACAGTGAAACGGAAATAAACGGACATCGCTTGGTTTCATTCCATGTGCGTTGTTGCCGTACTTCTCGCACTGGAGCTCGTCACCTGATTTGCTGTCATGGTATCATGCTGCTGCTTGAATAGTTTAATATTCAGGGTTGTAAAAAAACATAGGCAAGGGTTGCTTTAGTGCCTGACTTAAACATCCATCTGTACCAGGAAGAAAATCTCTTATTTGAGATCAGCATTTCCTGGATTAAATAGTAACCCTCATTAAATCAGGAAGGGCGGCACGGTGGTGTAGTGGTTAGCGCTGTCGCCTCACAACAAGAAGGTCCTGGGTTCGAGCCCCGTGGCCGGCGAGGGCCTTTCTGTGTGGAGTTTGCATGTTCTCCCCGTGTCCGCGTGGGTTTCTTCCGGGTGCTCCGGTTTCCCCCACAGTCCAAAGACATGCAGGTTAGGTTAACTGGTGACTCTAAATTGAGCGTAGGTGTGAATGTGAGTGTGAATGGTTGTCTGTGTCTATGTGTCAGCCCTGTGATGACCTGGCGACTTGTCCAGGGTGTACCCCGCCTTTCGCCCGTAGTCAGCTGGGATAGGCTCCAGCTTGCCTGCGACCCTGTAGAAGGATAAAGCGGCTACAGATAATGAATGAATGAATTAAATCAGGAAATAAATAAACGCCTTTACTTGCAAAATATTAACTGGACAAGAGCAGGGTTTCTTTTTACTTAGTCGAGCGGTTTTTGGCATAATATGGATTACCATGGTTGTCAAATCGGGCTATTTCCTGCATTGTTGTTATTTACTGTTTGATCTCAAACGCATTAAGAAGGCAAGAAACTCGTGCACGAACTAACTTTTGACGAGGCACAGGTGTTAATTGAGAAGCCTCATTAAGGTAAACGCTGGCTACTTTGAAGAATCTAAAATATGAAACACTTTGTTTACCATATAATTATATGGTAAACAAAGTGTTTCATATTTTAGATTCTTCAAAGTATTCTTCCATTTATTCTACCCACATTCATTGGATATGAGCAATCGCACACTCTGATTGGCTACTCTACTACTAGGCTTTCAGCTCATATACTGCAAGTGATTACGATGATGATGGATTCTCACGTCGAAGGCAACGCACGAGTATCCAGCGACACTAGTGATGACTCTTTTCGTGAGCGAAGAGACCAATCCTAGAGCCACAAGCCCTGTCACATATGCTGCACTGGTACAAAGGGCTGGTAGTTTCCTTCCTCTTGGCACGCTTCTCATTAAATAGACCAGTTCGCCTCTCCTCAAAGACCTGGATGCACTCGCTGCAAGTGCGGCGCCATGTCGCACAGACTTTGGCAGTGCTTTCCCAGGCGTCAGGGTTGATTCTACATCTCGAGGTTGCGTTTGAGCGTGTCCTTGTATCTCAACCTCAGCCTGCCCACTGATCTCTTTCTGCAGCCCAGTTGGCTGAAGAGAAGCGCTTTAGGTATTCTCGTGCCTGCCATTCTAGAGACGTGTCCTACCCAGCGAAGCTGTGCCTTGATGATCTGGCTTTCCACACTGGGGACACCACAACGCTCTAGGACCTCGACATTAGAAACCTTGTCCTGCCACTTAATGCCACAGATGGACCTCAGGAAGCATTGTTGAAATTGCTCCAGAAGTTGGATCTGGAGACGGTAGGTTGTCCACCTCTTGCAGCCATACAAGAGTGAAGTGAGAACCACTGCTTTATACACGTTGATTTTTGTACGCAGTCTTACATTATGCTCATCCCACAGTCTATGGCTTGGCTTTTCAAATGAGCTGCTAGCTTTAGCGATGTGCTGTGCAAGATCATCTATGGTTGCGGAGTTTGACAGAATACCACCCAGATAACAAAACTTATCTACAGACTTGAGAGGTATGTTGTTGATTGTGATGACCGGACTGGTGTAACTCTTGTCTGGAGCTGGTAGGTACATGACCTCCGTTTTCTTAATACTGATTGTCAAACCAAATTTCTCCGGACACATGGGCGAACATACCATGAGTAGAGAAAAACAAAAACAGTGGCGCATTTTGCTGAACCAACCGAGGACGAAATAAAAACTCTACTGGAAAACAAAACCCCCCAAAACAAAGTGCAACAAAATATGGCATGAAAAGTATTTGATGGTAGGAATGTATCTTTTTTTTATTTTTCAAGAATTATCATAGCATTTTTCACAAATTGCGCCTGTCATTTCGCCGGTTTGTGAAGCGGAAATGATTTTGTCGGACGTTTTGTATAAAAAAGTTTTTATTCATTGAATTTGCAAAGAAATTCAAATTCTCCATTTCTCAAAATCCAGCGTATGTGGATAGAATAAAACAGTTATTCCACTCACTCAAATGTCGTCGTACATGGCTTATAGCCGACTCTGTGCTCCGCACCTCGTTGACCATTAGCTCATGTACGACTTGATTTTGTGGAATAACTGTTCAACATGTTCCATCAAATCAAATCAAGTTTATTTGTATAGCGCTTTTAACAATAAACATTGTCGCAAAGCAGCTTTACAGAATTTGAACGACTTAAAACATGAGCTAATTTTATCCCTAATCTATCCCCAATGAGCACGCCTGTGGCGACGGTGGCAAGGAAAAACTCCCTCAGACGACATGAGGAAGAAACCTCGAGAGGAACCAGACTCAAAAGGGAACCCATCCTCATTTGGGCAACAACAGACAGCCTGACTATAATATTAACAGTTTTAACAGGTATAACCCTCAACTGTCCTCATGGACAGTACCATATGTATTGTATATGTATAGTTCCATATGTCATTTCATAGTTTTGACGTCTTCAGTATTGTCTTACAATATAGAATAGTCCAAATACAGAAAAACCTATGAACGAGTAGGGGTGTACAAACTTTTGACTATAGCAGGGCACCACTGTTGCACTATAAAGAGAGGGATTTTTTTTTTTTTTTTAAATCTCTCCTATGAGGAAACCTTTACTCCGTGGTACAGGGAAGCCTAGTTAAGTAGAGCAAGTGGAACAAGTAACATGTATGGAGCAGATCACAACACCTACACTGTAAAAAATAGAATTACACTTTGTTCAAGTAATTCCATATTCACAATTGAATGGACAAGAAAATATGAATAATTATTAATGAACAGAAAAATCCACATCAAACTGATAGGGTGCACCTCAATGATGTGTAAATATACAATAGTGAATAATCTGAATTGAAAATACATAATTGCCACAGGTGTTTATTCAGCGCATGCTCTTAATGAGCAAGAGACGGGGTTTCCGCTCCCAAATGTAAGGGCTGGGCAATGTGGTTCTCTCTCCAGTCGAAGTTCAGGTTGTCGTGGCTCAGGTGGATAAGGCGCCATACCATAAATCTGGGGACCCGGGTTCGATTCTGACCTGAGGTCATTTCCCGATTCCTCCCCGTCTCTCTCTCCCGCTCATTTCCTGTCTCTACACTGTCCTCTCCAAATAAAGGTAAAAAAAATTGTGATAACCTCAATTGCCTTTTTGCACTACTGTGAATGCCACTGTTCAGCAAAAAGAGAAATATATGTTGGCAGAATGAGGTATTGAAAATTGACTTAATTAAGAATTCTTAATAAAGATAACAGTGTTATCATAGTTTGGATTATCATGGGCACATCGTTGGCAAAACATAAAATTCTTAATGCAGACGGTTGCCTTGAAATTTCAAGTATTCTCAACTATTCTTTTTTTACAGTGTACTGTGTCTCTGTGAAAAAGGAACTGACCACAAGACTGAACAGAATGCAGAACTGTCAGATGATCGAGAAGTCAACAAATCTTGCACATGAGAAACAAGACGTTTAAGAAAGTGGTTTTTGGAGTCCAAGGCGATGAGGAACTGTAGTGGCTATTTACTGATGAACAGCCAGATATCGAAACATACACTGAGGCCTGAAATAGTTTGTGCTACATGAAAGATAAAAAAAAAGACAGGCTTTCAGACAAAGCACACTGAAACCAACACTTTCTTCAAGTCAGTTCTCATCTGCATGCTTAGAAAACACCCCACCACACACACACACACCAGCTCAACATATGAAGATATGAAATTCAAACACGAAAGAAATCATAGACCTCATCATGGAGGATCATTATAATTACACAAAAATCCCCTTGATCCTGCAATTCCTATTAAACTAAATAAAATGTTTGTGTCCAGTCTGCAGTAAGACTTCAGTACTACTCCTTTCAATATCATCAAGTGGAACTCCAGGGAAAGAGGAAAGGCCGTCAACACAGAGATCACATTAAACTCACCTTTGAGCACACAATGATACGATCCAAAAAATAGAGCCGTGGAGAACGGTAGAGTCACAAAAGCCTTGCTGTCCTTGTGTACACCACACTCACTGAAGGAAGAGAGAGAGAAAAAAAAAAAAAAGGCCACAGAGGAAAAGCTCCTCCTTCTGTGAGGTGTGTGACTTGCAGTCATTACTGGTGTGGAGCGTTGATGTTTATGAGACACCTAAAATTGCTCATTTATCCAACTGCTCAGTTACAGAATCCGTCACGATCATGTGGTTTTATCAAATCTCAACATTACAGTTTCAGGAGAACTACTATTAGCTATACCATATGTGTCAGTCCACCAGATTCTCACACCAGATGCCCAGATTACGGGTTTTGAGTTATACCTGTTGCATTACACTACCAAGACTCCGTATGCAGGAAATACAAACCAAAGTGAAATCAGACCAAGAGAAGTTACTGTAAAATCATGTGCACGCAACCCAAAAAATGGTCCATTTTCCAGGCACCGACTATGGATGATACAGAACCTTGGGAATCCATCAGGAGACACTCTCAACTGTAGATCATTGGTGACTTTCCCAGATTTGTTGAGCAACAGACCACAAAATGCTGCTCGGAAGGTCAAAACACCTGGTGAACTATTAGCGCCGCCAAGTGAATGTTGTGCAAAAACTGTGCTCGCGTGATCAACTCTTTCACTACAAATTCAAAATGTAATTCGCCAATTTTTATGGCAGATGGAAGGGCTATACTTGTCTCAGTTATGGATGATGTTAAAAGGGGAACTGAAGTCATTTTTAAACTTGCTTTATTTCTTAATTAACGTGTTCTTCAATTACGTTTTCAGTTTTAAAGGGCCCATGGCATGGTGGTTTGTTGATGCTTTAAACGGGCTCGTGGAGGTTTCCGGATGTTACATTCGCAGCCTTTCTTGAAATGAACCCTCGGCACGTAGATATAGCCTCCTGGGAGAAAGCCCCATTTCAGCGCTTTTCCCAGTGCGTCGTTTTGCTAATGAGAAGCATGGAGGCGGGGAAGGGTAGAGGGTGGGGGCGGGTCTTATCATTAATATTCATGACATGTAAACGTGTTACCTCTGATTGGCTAACAGCACTGTGACGCTACCTCCAGTGGGTCAGAACAAGCGGATGTGGGTGTCTTACTATGGCGAGAGAGAAGGAACAAACCGCGAAGGGAAAAATACCGCGCGGTGACGTCATTAAGGTGCGACGCGAGGAAATAAAATAAATTCAACAAGTGTTTCGGTTTTTACTGAACAAACAAACAAATAAAATGAACGAGTGACTTAAAAAAAGAATGTGGGTGTCTTTGTAAAAACTGTTTTGATTGGCTATTATAACAGAGCATGCTGCATGCTTTTTGGTTTTGTAGCGCAGAGTACCTGGCTAACTGCAGGAAGCGGTTAGCTGCACAGCTAATGTAGCCATTGCAAGGCTAACGTGGCACCGATTTTAAAACACGGCAAAACGACTTAACAGTTATACACTTACTTGTTCGCTGTTTGTGGCTGATGCAGCAGGGATGCTTGGTACGGACCCAGGCTTCAGTGACAGTTGATGTGCAAAACCTGCCCTGTACTGTCCCAAGTTGTGGAAACATTCCTCAGGAAAATGCTTCCGACAAACATACACCGTCTTAGGTAGACTCAACGGCGTATTATTGAAGTAAATAAAATTAAGCCACTGCGTCTTCAGGGGCTCTCCCGTCGCCAGTAAAAACAGACTCTTTTCTGTGTTGTCACATCCATGTACAGCACAATTTCCATGTTTCACTCGCTTAGGTGATGCCATGTTGTTGTGTCCTCTATGGTCTCCTCACTACAACTGGGCGGGGCAATTCATACAGTGGGTGGGAATCCAGAGGGGGGGCGTGGGGATCATCTCCCTTGCTGACGTAGTAAAGGGAAGAGCTTCTCAATGCGCCGTTTTGACGCGCCATTCTCAAATGTTGGGCATAGTTTGGTTTACACATTATGAAATTTCTAGCCACTGGGGTGACTTAAGAAGGTCAGAGGAACTCATTTTAACATTAAAAAACCTCAGAAAGTGAAAATTTCATGCCATCGGACCTTTAATAACCTTATATCGTGACTCGTATTGGCAACTAATTGCAATTAAATATTATACTTATTGGCCTGTTCGGTTTTTAGCCATGTTGAATTTAGTTCGTTTGGTCCACGGCAGGCGGCACTTATCCACGAGACTTGTGCGAGACTTCGAAACGTGAAGTGCCAGCCAGGTGTCAGTGCCGCCATTTTGAAAACTGTTTTCCAAATGAAATATTGCACAAAAACGAGTTTAAATGACGATTACTGCCTACTTTTTTCAAATTTCCTGATTGCTGTCAAAAGAAACAAAACTTCCGGCTTGATTACGTCAGCATTCGAAAGAGGGTGTTGTCTTTTGACAACGTTGGTCACTGATTTCCGCTATACGTTTTACTTCCGTCCTACGATATCTCGCACAGGTCTCAACAAATCTCGTTTACGGCCATTGCTTTGACATATGGACTGATGTATTACAGAGCATATTTCAAACACTCATAACTTGCTAGAGCAGTGACAAAATAGCGATCAAAAATGCATTCCGATATTTAATAACATGAGATAAATAGAATTTTGATGATAAAAAAAATTGCCTTCAGTTCTCCTTTAAAAGTGAGGTGATTATTGATTGATGGTTACTGGATCAGCCAGTGAAAACGGTGCAAAATATTGCACGCTTTTCAACGGTGTTTCTATGCATTCTGTAAACAGAGCATCTGGTATAAAAATCCCATAGCATGACATATCTTTAAAAACAGCCATTTCTACTTTATATAAGGAATTATTAAATGGACGCACATGTATCGAGAGCTCATCATATTTCTGTTTAGAACTGAAAGAATATATGCACATCAGCCAGAAAGCACATGATCTCGTGTGAAATGAGTCACGGTAATGAACAGATTTCAGTCACGGTGAGGAACAGAAGCTATTGATGTTGCTATATGAAGTCGGCAAGTCATTTTCATACAAACCCACAGCAGCCACTTTATGAGGAACACATTCACACAGTTATTGAACCAGCCAAATCATGTGACAGCAGTCCAAATGTACAACAACATCATAAAGATACAGGTCCAGAGTGTCAGTTAACTTTAGTTGTTCACATCAAACATCACAACAGGGAAAAATACACAGTTCCTCTATTTGATAGATTGAGTAATGAGAACTGTGACCCAAGATGATAAGAATGGGATTTAAGGGATGTCGTGGGAGCATTTGGATGACCTAGACCATATGGACAATTTAGCTCTGCTGTCACAGGACCACCAGGATGCAGGAGAAAACATTGAAGCTGGAGGCTACCTCAGTGAGGATCGGCTTGAACATCAAGAGCAAGACCAAGGTGCTTAGGATAAACGCCGCCAGCGAGTTGCCCATCATAGTCAACGGAGAGCCTCTTGAAGATGTGGACTCGTTCACTCGTATCTTGAAAGTATAGTGGATTGCCTCGGGGGGGTACAGATAAGGATATAGTAACTAGGATTGGGAAGGGGAGGTTCGTTTTCCTCCTGTTGAGGAACGTACAGGCATCCAAAAGAGTTTAGAACTAAAACCAAACTCTGGATTTTCATGTCTAACGTGAAGTCTGTGTTATTATATGGGGCAGAGATGTAGAAGACAACCAAGAAGTCCAGTAAGAAAATCCAGACATTTATCAACAGCTGCCTGAGGAGAATATTGCGAATATGTTGGCAGGATAAGGTTACCAATGAAGCGTTATGGAAACAAGCAGGGAAAGAACCTGTTACATTACAGATAATGAGGGGTGGATAGGCCACATCATGCATAAGTCAGAGCGGAACATCACGCGACAGGCACTGGCCTGGAACCCTCAAGGAAAGAGGGAGCGGGGACAGCTGCAAAACAGCTGGAGGAGTGATTTGGAGAAAGAACTAAGAGAGAAAGGATTAAGTTGGACAGATGTAGGGAGAAGGGCCTAGGATTGTGTGTGCTGGAAAAGGATCATTGATGGCCTATGCTCTGCAGGGAGTGAAAGACCTAACTAACAACTATTTGACTACGCATCCATTGTCTGGGGTGACAAGGACAATAAAAGGTTAATGAACTAGCTCCAAGTACTTCATAACAAAGTGACCAAATTAATCCTGAATCGATCACCGTGGTCCTCTTCTACTGACGCACTTAAAGAACTCAAGTGGCTGGACCCATCTCAACGAAGAGAACGCCATCGCTGCATCTACATGTTTAATAAAGTATCTGAAGATGCATCAAGTTTCTCTAAAGGCACAGATTTCCACAAGTACAACACGCGCAACAAAAATATGCAACGAACAGTTAAATCCAACACAAACTGGGGTCTATTGAGATCTCGAAGATCATGTCTACACAGCTGGAACTCCTTACTGATCCATCCTGATGCCCTACGTCTGGCTGGAGTCTCATCAGATCACTCCTGTGGAGGACGGCCCCATATGGACAGTCGAAAGTCACACCTGGAAGACGCTCTGGACACTTACAGGAATGCTTTTATGGCTGAGGACTACAGTTGACTTGCTAACTTTAGGACTGCGGTTGTCATGAACAGTTTTGCACTCAAGTCTCTATCAATGAACAGTTTATAACTTCAACAAAACAGACTTCATATTAAAGCTATAATGAATTTCCTGGTTACACAGTTGTACTTTGCGACTCTATAAGACACAGTCATAGAAGCAAGTTATTTATAAAAAATCACACTGTTTTTAAGACAGCGGAAGAAGAAACCTTTGTCAGATGCACACTTCAAGCACAGTGAGATTCCTCCTCTGCATTTAATCTCTCTCAAGCAGTGAAATCACACACACAGAGCAGTGGGCAGCCATACTACAGCACCCGGGGAGCAGTCAGAGGTTAAGTACCTTACTCAAGGGCACCTCAGTCCAAGGCCGTCCCATGTTAACCTAACCTGCATGTCTTTGGACTGTGGGGGAAACTGGAGCACCCGGAGGAAACCCACACAGACAACATGCAAACTCCACACAGAAAGGCCCCCGCCAGCCGCTGGGCTTGAACCTAGAACCTTCTTGTTGTGAGGCGACAGTGCTAACCACTGTGCCACCCTACATTACCCAGATGAGGATGGGTGCCCTTTTGAGTCTGGTTTCTCTCAAGGTTTCTTCCTCATATCGTCTCGGAGTTTTTCCTTGCCACTGTCAGCACAGGCTTGCTAATCGGGGACAAAATTTGCTCATGTTTAAAGTCTTTAATTTTCTGTAAAGCTGCTTTGCAACAATGTCTGTTGTTAAAAGCGCTATACAAATAAACTTGACTTACCAGATGATGATCACTCACTGTCAACTATTAAGAAATGTAGAAGAGCGGTGAAAAGTTCCTTCAAAGTAAATAATTAGGCTTTGTTTCTTCCCCCCCCTTTTAAAAAAAATATTTTAATCGACATTATTCTTTGTCATCATCTCATCTCTATCTCTAGCCGCTTTATCCTGTTCTAAAGGGTCGCAGGCAAGCTGGAGCCTATCCCAGCTGACTACGGGCGAAAGGCGGGGTACACCCTGGACAAGTCATTCATTTTTGTTAACCTGGAACGACCATCACTGAACAGAGGCGGGTGTCTATGACATCTTTTATCAGCCACCTACAATGCAGCCATCAGCATTCTGATTCGGATTCTATGATGATCCATGAGAGGATAAATACCCGATACTCCCTATTAGTCAGACAGAACTGAGGAAGCCTTTCGGACGAGAGGTGAAACGTTTTCAAGAATCTTCAAGCAAGTCCAGTTGCTCTCTTCTACCAATCACAGATAACTTTATGCTTCAAATAGTTTATTTTCAATATTTAAAAAAAAAAAAAAAAAAAAAAAAAAAGACATCACTACTGCTTGTTCCATGCATTCTCAGAAAACAAAAAGTACATTATTGTACCTTTAGGGGTACAGCGGCTTGTCACTAGGGCAGGTTTTGTACCGGATTTGTACCTTTGATGTACTGATTGGGAACATGTATTGCCAAAAGTATTCGCTCACCTGCCTTGACTAAGTGATATCCCATTCCTAATCCATAGGGTTCAGCATGACGTCGGTCCACCCTTTGCAGCTAGAACAGCTTCAACTCTTCTGGGAAGGCTGTCCACAAGGTTTAGGAGTGTGTTTATGGGAATTTTTGACCATTCTTCCAGAAGCGCATTTGTGAGGTCACACACTGATGTTGGACGAGAAGGCCTGGCTCTCAGTCTCCGCTCTAATTCATCCCAAAGGTGTTCTATCGGGTTGAGGTCAGGACTCTGTGCAGGCCAGTCGAGTTCATCCACACCGGACTCTGTCATCCATGTCTTTATGGACCTTGCTTTGTGCACTGGTGCACAGTCATGTTGGAAGAGGAAGGGGCCAGCTCCAAACTGTAAAAACAGTCTGCATGCCGAGGTGCTTGATTTTATACACCTGTGGCCATGGAAGTGATTGGAACACCTGATTCCGATAATTTGGATGGGTGAGCAAATACTTGTGTATCCGGGCATGACTCAAAATGCCACATTAAAGGCCTGCTGTCGAATGATCATTAATCTTTTGTCCCATTGAAACGCCATGAGATGCACAAGCTTCACTGGGTGTCTGTTAGCTGTGTGTCGGGGCCTTCAAAGGGGATTTTCACTCCGGTTGTGCTGAAAAGAGTCCGAGTTAAATGAATAAACAGTGCGATACTGCAGTGAGATATTGGATCATCTGATTCACTAAAATACTGAATTTCACGGCGGCACGGTGGTGTAGTGGTTAGCGCTGTCGCCTCACAGCAAGAAGGTCCGGGTTCGAGCCCCGTGGCCGGCGAGGGCCTTTCTGTGCGGAGTTTGCATGTTCTCCCCGTGTCCGCGTGGGTTTCCTCCGGGTGCTCCGGTTTCCCCCACAGTCCAAAGACATGCAGGTTAGGTTAACTGGTGGCTCTAAATTGACCGTAGGTGTGAATGTGAGTGTGAATGGTTGTCTGTCTATGTGTCGGCCCTGTGATGACCTGGCGACTTGTCCAGGGTGTACCCCGCCTTTCGCCCGTAGTCAGCTGGGATAGGCTCCAGCTTGCCTGCGACCCTGTAGAACAGGATAAAGCGGCTAGAGGTAATGAGATGAGATGAGACTGAATTTCACCAAGAGTCATGACTAATACACTTTGGTAAACATTTTGAGGAAATCTTAGCGGAATCTTGGCTTCTTGTGTAGTCTTAACCCAAATCACCTGCGGTCAGTATACCGTACATCAATAGCGACAGTACCAGTCAAAAGTTAGGACACCCTCATTACTATGAATGAGGGTGTTCAAACTTGACTGGTACTGTATAATTACGTCCAGAAATATATCCACACACGAATGTAGTGGTAGTGCACATATACTGTCGGCACTGTTGACTGAATTTTTACTCTCCCCCCCCATCTGATCAAAAAACACAGAACAATGGCTGCAGACGACATTTGCATACTAACAGGGACTTTCCTTTTAGCTCAAGGAGAAACTGTAGAAACTCAATTTTTGAATGCATCAGTTGTTTCTGGCCCCCCCGATCTATTTTTTTGGGCTTTGGAAAAAAAAAAAAAAAAAGTTCAAGGTATCTGAAATGCCACGACATTTCTACTAAATATATTCATGGAAACACAGGGACATGCACAAAGAGACCTATATAAACGTCAGTAAACTGTTTACCAGATTCCTTCCACGCTTTCTGATGATCTGATTTGCTGTAATCTAATTTTAACAGGTGGGACTTTAAGTTTGTTGTAGGATGTTTCTTATTTTGCGTGCCAACAACACGCCAACAGTAAAACCCCCACCTCTGCACAACTCGAGCCACTCAACCATCCCAGCGTACCGTTTATGACCAATCAGTCTGATCATGGTTCAGATCTGCTGTTTGTTTGAAGAAACACACAGTAGGACTGTCTAACAAATTACTCTGAACATATAATATGCTGCGAAGTAAGAAGCAGCACCATTTCAAACCATCCTCTTTCACCACAAATGTGCCACATCAACCTCGTGAAAATATGTACGCTGCCAATTCAGACTTCACTTTGAACCGACATGCATTCATGGTATGTCAGTGATGTTGATCACACCTTCTGTCTACTGCTCAAGAAACCTGAACTCTATAATTAAAACACTGAGCGCCAACACTTATGCAGTTCTTAGTCACTCATTTCCTTCATGATGACCTCATTCTGAGTGACTGCTAGGAGACTTCGATAACCACCGCTCAAACATCTAAACCACAAATATCCCAAAAATCTACCTCTGGGTTGAGTTGAGTATTATAAAATGGCAAAAAGAACAGAATTAAATGATCCATGCACATGCTTCTGTGTGTAGTCCATGGTGCACTTGTATTTTCAGTATGACTAAGAACAAGGAAGTGATCTATTAATCATGACACAGACAGGTTTTAGTTCTCTATGAAGACAGGGTTGTAAAAGTTACAGGATGATTGACCAGTTCCGACAAAACACGTACTATATACACTAATAATTAACTTAAATAAAAAAATTAAATTCAGCCCTGTGATGACCTGGCGACTTGTCCAGGGTGTACCCCGCCTTTTGCCCGTAGTCAGCTGGGATAGGCTCCAGCTTGCCTGCGACCCTGTAGAACAGGATAAAGCGGCTACAGATAATGAGATGAGATGAGAAAAAAATAAAATAAAATCAGTGACAACACTTTGGTCCACAGTATTTCACGCATTTAGTTGGATCTATTTCCCAAAACATAAATAAGTTATTTAAACCACAGCGAGGGGAATGCCAAACCAGGGTAAAGGCATTGTGCAGTGCCATGTGAGCACCCAGTGCATTCCCTTTATCTCCAGAGTGCTGTGAATTAATTGCTCAGAAAAGTATACATTAGTGTGGAGAAGTGAAGTGAAGTGAAGCGAAGCGAGTGTGTAGAAAGACTGTCACACATGAGAGCACTGATAAGTTTTATCAGTTTTATCGCACCGCTCCTGTGGAGGACGGCCCCATGAGGACAGTTGAGGGTTATACCTGGAGGACGCTCTGGACTCTTACAGTAATGCTTTTATGGCTGAGGACTACAGTTGTCTTGCTAACTTTAGGCCTGCGGTTGTCATGAACAGTTTTGCACTCAAGTTTCCATCAATGAAGAGTTTATAACCTCAACGAAACTGTCCTCATGTTAAAACTGTTAATATTATAGTCAGGCTGTCTGTTGTTGCCCAAATGAGGATGGGTTCCCTTTTGAGTCTGGTTCCTCTCGAGGTTTCTTCCTCATGTCGTCTGAGGGAGTTTTTCCTTGCCACCGTCGCCACAGGCTTGCTCATTGGGGATAGATTAGGGATAAATTAGCTCATGTTTTAAGTCGTTCAAATTCTGTAAAGCTGCTTTGCGACAATGTTTATTGTTAAAAGCGCTATACAAATAAACTTGACTGATAACGCTTCCTTTCACCTTGCTCATGAGTGAGTCATGGTCTAAATTGAAAAAAGTGACCAGTAACATTTATCTTAAAAGCATTTTGAGAGTATTTAACTATATATATATATATATATATATATATATACACACACATACACACACTACCAATGGAGTTTTAGTTAGTTATGGCTGGGTTCTTGCCCAAACTGATGCAATTATCATCAGTTTTTCTTTGGCTAATCAGACACAAGGCACACCACGACACTTGCTGGAACAGTTGGGGGTTAGATGCCTTGCTCAAGGGCACTTAAGCCAGTCCTGCTTGTTCAAGGAATCGAACCAGCAACCTTTTGGTCCCAAAGCTGTTTGACTAACCATTTGGCCATAGCTTCCCCCTATTACCAATTAGGCTTTATGATAATAATAATGTAAACAAAAAGTTAAAAAAAAAAAAAAAACCCACTTAATCATGATCTTCACCCTCCACTGAAGCCACCATGGACCATTTAGATGACCGCAGACCACAGAATATAAACTACTCTTAGTTGATCACTTATAGAACCAGTCAAAAGTTTGGACACCCCTATTCATTCATAGGTTTTTCTGTATTTGGACCATTTTCTACTTTGGATAACAATACTAAAGACATCAAAACTATGAAATAATCTCATCTCATTATCTGTAGCCGCTTTATCCTGTTCTACAGGGTCGCAGGCAAGCTGGAGCCTATCCCAGCTGACTACGGGCGAAAGGCGGGGTACACCCTGGACAAGTCGCCAGGTCATCACAGGGCTGACACAGACACAGACAACCATTCACACTCACATTCACACCTACGGTCAATTTAGAGTCACCAGTTAACCTAACCTGCATGTCTTTGGACTGTGGGGGAAACCGGAGCACCCAGAGGAAACCCACGCGGACACGGGGAGAACATGCAAACTCCGCACAGAAAGGCCCTCGCCGGCCACAGGGCTTGAACCCGGACCTTCTTGCTGTGAGGCGACAGCGCTAACCACTACACCACCGTGCCGCCCCACACCACCATGACGCCCCTATATTTCCATATGTGTTAAAAAAAATAAAATAAACACACAACAAAATCATTTCCGCTTAACAAACTAGCGAAATGACCGGAGCAATTTGTGAAAAATGGTATGATAATTTTTTTTTTGGGGGGGGGGGGAAACGTTCTTGCCATCAAATACTTTTATTCCATATTTTGTTGCAATTTTTTTTTGGGGGGGGGGGGGGGGGGGGGTCAAGTAGAGTTGGTTTCAGTGCAAATAGATGCATCCAGGTACTCATTTTTAGCAATGTGATAAGTTTTATTTTTAATTTAAACATGCAGTGGTAGCATCAGGGCACTTGTGATTGGCAAATGGAGCTTATTTTTGGGTTTTGTTTGACTTTAAGACATGAAGTGTCTTTTTTTTTTTTTTAAAGATATTTTTTGGACTTTTTTCACCTTTATTGGATAGAACAGTGTAGAGACAGGAAACGAGTGGAAGAGAGAGACGGGGAGGGATCGGGAAATGACCTTGGGTCGGAATCGAACCCGGGTCCCCGGATTTATGGTATGGCACCTTATCCACCTGAGCCACGACATGAAGTGTCTTAATTAAAAAATAAATAAAAGAAAAGGCACTGAATTAGAAGACGTGTCCAAACTTTTGGCTGGTACTGTACATAAGTTATATAAATGTGTGTTATATGAAAGTACACAGTGGTGTGATGAAATCATTCTATAGAAGGAGTTTAGTGCAAGACTAAAGCACTAAAAAGTGTCTCATATCAGAATGCAGAAACAAACTCTTCAGTAAGCGTGCTACAGCTGTATAGAACAGGCCAAACATCTCTGTATTTGCTTATAGAGAGAGAGAGAGAAAAAGTTCTGTAAACATGGTGACAGAACACAGTGGCAAATATGTGCAGTTACCCATGGAAACTGTGTGCATGTAGGGAGTGGTATTGGGTGTGTATTGGGGTGTGTGTCGTATTGTAATGGGGTATGATGCAAGATCAGGATACTAGACAAACAATTCGATGTTTTCAAGTTGAAGTACAAAAATAAGCCACTATCTGTAATGAAGAAGAAGAAGAAAAAAAATGTTTAGCATGAAGTTGGTTTAGTGTTGGGAATCTCAAAAGGGGTGTTCACACGGCAACTTTTACTCCGGTGTAGCACCGGGGCTGCCCCGGTAGAGCGTTCACACGGTACAAAGTTATACTGGTGTAGCCCCTGAAAGCTGCTTAAATCGGTGCAAATCTAACCCTGCTCGGGAGGTGGTTTAAGAAATTTACTCCGGAGTAAATGCTGGTTTGCGGGGCAGCACCGATATAAAATGGGACGTCTGAACGCTACAGGGGTAGACTCGCTACGCGTGAGGAGAGTTGATTACATACGGGCATTGCATAATTTGCATCCTGGTATTTTGCGCTTCCAAAATGGCGAATATCAACAACAACAGAACTGCGTGTCTTCATCCACGTTGTTTTCCCGGCGCTTGGTGATGCCATGACAACCGTCCACATGGCCATGAACGACACGAAGTCGTCGATTTGTTGCCGAATGAATTGTAGAATGCGTTGTTTTCGTGCTCTCTTGTACTTGCGCAACCTTCCCTTTCTCTCTTTTACCCTTTTACGGTGTCTGATAGACCACAATGTAGAAAGTTTGTCTGGAGAAGTATAAACCATGGTTTTTCGATACATCAATCACAAACAAGGCGAGAAAAGGAAGTACATTTTCACGCATGCGCATATTTCATTTCCGCATTATTACTATCGTATAGCACGGTCGCAAAAACTGCCGTGTGAACGCAAGTGGGGCTGCACCGGTGCTAACACGCTTCTCTCTAGTAAGCAGGTTTGTGACGTGTGAACGCTCCACAAAATTTACACCGGTGTAAGATGTATCGCAACAAAATACATCGGTGCAGCATCGATGCAAATATGTGCCGTGTGAACACCCCTTGTGATTCCATTGGATTTCAATTCATTCAAAGTGCTAGGCTATGATTACAAAATTATGTACCCTGAAATATCTTAATTCATGTTGACTTTCAGATTTTCTTTCCACATCACCACCATCATAATCATCATGCACTTAGCTTTAGGTAATGATTCATCATGAAATGTTTGCTTCTGTTGACATTTTTCAGTAAAACATGGAAATATATTATACCAACCCCAAAAAGGAATAATCCATAGTCCTGCTGGGGATTTGGGGGTTCTAGTCCTTTTACACATCATGTGTCTAAATTCTATACTGGAGCGTGAGTATACACAGGGTTTTAAGGTAAATCACCAGTTGAACCACCTGCCTCTCTTCTGAATTAGTTAAAATGTAAAAAGTTTACATGCATGATTTCCCCAATTTAATTAATAAAAAGTGTGCATGGAAACTTTGTCTACATCTTACAGTACCCCAAAACTAAAACTCCCCGTATCCACCACGTGCCTGATGGTTACTGTAACACACTATAGTTATGCAGACTGGGGCAGGAGAACAAACAGCGTTTTGTTCACCATCAGTACAGTTAATTGTAAAGTGTTAATCCTATTTTGGTCCAAATTTACTGCCTTTGTTTACTTCATACAGACAGTAGTGGTCAGACGTTTACATACAGTGACATGAATGTCATGGCAATATCTGGGCTTTCAGTGATTTCTTTGAACTGTTCTTTTTCTGTGGCAGAATGATTGTACAGCATACATGACAATGAACCCAAACACACATCATACATTATACAACCCCGATTCCAAAAAAGTTGGGACAAAGTACAAATTGCAAATAAAAACGGAATGCAATGATGTGGAAGTTTCAAAAGTCCATATTTTATTCAGAATAGAACATAGATGGCATATCAAATGTTTAAACTGAGAAAATGTATCATTTAAAGAGAAAAATTAGGTGATTTTAAATTTCATGACAACAACACATCTCAAAGTTGGGACAAGGCCATGTTTACCACTGTGAGACATCCCCTTTTCTCTTTACAACAGTCTGTAAACGTCTGGGGACTGAGGAGACAAGTTGCTCAAGTTTAGGGATAGGAATGTTAACCCATTCTTGTCTAATGTAGGATTCTAGTTGCTCAACTGTCTTAGGTCTTTTTTGTCGTATCTTCCGTTTTATGATGCGCCAAATGTTTTCTATGGGTGAAAGATCTGGACTGCAGGCTGGCCAGTTCAGTACCCGGACCCTTCTTCTACGCAGTCATGATGCTGTAATTGATGCAGTATGTGGTTTGGCATTGTCATGTTGGAAAATGCAAGGTCTTCCCTGAAAGAGACGTCATCTGGATGGGAGCATATGTTGCTCTAGAACCTGGATATACCTTTCAGCATTGATGGTGTCCTTCCAGATGTGTAAGCTGCCCATGCCACATGCACTAATGCAACCCCATACCATCAGAGATGCAGGCTTCTGAACTGAGCGCTGATAACAACTTGGGTCGTCCTTCTCCTCTTTAGTCCGAATGACACGGCGTCCCCGATTTCCATAAAGAACTTCACATTTTGATTCGTCTGACCACAGAACAGTTTTCCACTTTGCCACAGTCCATTTTAAATGAGCCTTGGCCCAGAGAAGACGTCTGCGCTTCTGGATCATGTTTAGATACGGCTTCTTCTTTGAACTATAGAGTTTTAGCTGGCAACGGTGGATGGCACGGTGAATTGTGTTCACAGATAATGTTCTCTGGAAATATTCCTGAGCCCATTTTGTGATTTCCAATACAGAAGCATGCCTGTATGTGATGCAGTGCCGTCTAAGGGCCCGAAGATCTCGGGCACCCATATGGTTTTCCGGCCTTGACCCTTACGCACAGAGATTCTTCCAGATTCTCTGAATCTTTTGATGATATTATGCACTGTAGATGATATGTTCAAACTCTTTGTAGTTTTACACTGTGGAACTCCTTTCTGATATTGCTCCACTATTTGTTGGCGCAGAATTAGGGGGATTGGTGATCCTCTTCCCATCTTTACTTCTGAGAGCTGCTGCCACTCCAAGATGCTCTTTTTATACCCAGTCATGTTAATGACCTATTGCCAATTGACCTAATGAGTTGCAATTTGGTCCTCCCACTGTTCCTTTTTTGTACCTTTAACTTTTCCAGCCTCTTATTGCCCCTGTCCCAACGTTTTTGAGATGTGTTGCTGTCATGAAATTTCAAATGAGCCAATATTTGGCATGAAATTTCAAAATGTCTCACTTTCGACATTTGATATGTTGTCCATGTTCTATTGTGAATACAATATCAGTTTTTGAGATTTGTAAATTATTGCATTCCGTTTTTATTTACAATTTGTACTCTGTCCCAACTTTTTTGGAATCGGGAGTTGTACATACAGGGTCAAAAATTTCCAGACAGCACACCTAATATTTGGGCAAAATGTCTCTTTGCAAGATTCATCTTGACCAAACATTTTTGTTTACCATGAACAAGCTTCTGGCAGAATTCTGGTTGGATATTTCACAACTCTTCATGGTAGAATTGACAGAGTTCAATTACATTTGTTTTGTTTTTCTCTTGGCATGGACTCGACTTATAAGCACGGTCCATATATTTTCAATCGGGTTGAAGTCAGGACTTGTTTGAAGCTTAATGTTAGCCTGCTTTATCCTCCACAACCAGCTCTGATGTGTGTTTGGGTTCATTGTCCTGTTGTAACTCCCAAGTCGTGTTCAAGTTTCTGATGGTTTATGCTAAAGAATTGTGGCCAAACAACTATGAGAGAGAGAGAGAGAGAGAGAGAGAGAGGTTTTTAACCAACTTGCAGCCCAGATTATTCTGTCGCTAAAAATTATAGTTCTGCTGTTGTTAGCAAAAGTTAAACATGCTGTTCACTGATGGACTTTATTAAACATTAATGAACTCCACACAATCTCTCTATTTACTCTTCAAAAGCAAGGTCACATCTTTCAGGCGACAATATTGAGACCAGCGCACCAGCCAAACACTACTAAATGCGAGGGGTGCGAACTAAAAATGAGTAACAGAAACATGAATGACCCCCCCCAAAAAAAAAACCCACCCAAATACAGCTTTACCCTTGCAGGAGGTGTTTTTTTCCAGATGATTTGATAAAGCAATATTTAAGGAAATAAGGAGAAGGACAGGCTGTTGTAAAATTGGCACCTTAATAAGTTTTGGTTGACTTCACTACTTTGGCCACGTCTCACGGATGCAGAACAGCAGACTACCTAGATACCTACATGACTAGGTGCCTCCCCACGGCCGTCGAGGTGTTGGTCACCCGTGGACAAATCCGATGCAAACTCTACAATCAGACATGGTCCTATTTCTGGGAGAGGGGTGTAACTTGGAGGTGGCTAGGCATTACGCAGAGGACAGGGAAAAATGGAGACAGCTCCTCTCTACCGTCAAACATGACCTGATCTGTAGCAAGCAGGCAGACCCACCTTAAAGTAGCTCAAGACCTGACCAAGCAAGCAAGCCAGCAAATATTTTTGCAGAATTCAAATGTAAACACATTTTTCACATTTAAGGTCACATGAAGAGCAAATGGTAACGCTACCTTTCTAGAAAAAAAACAAAAAACACCACAGTGCTCTACAAGAGCTATTGCAAGAGCATAGCTGTGTACTATAGCAGCGTGTGTACAATAGCCATGTATCCTGATGTTAAAATGCTGAGCTTGTGTGCAAAATGTGTAAAAGCGGGCAGGTTGCCAGGTATTTGGATGGTCTGTTCATGGATGCAGACACTTTCTACAGCAAATCAAGTCGTTCCCCCCCCCCAACATTTTAAAAATGCTTTGTAATAAAGACTTCATGGGAGGTATTAATAAGAAAAGAGAAAGACGATATTAAGATGAGATGTTTACCTTGTGTCTCAGCGATCTTCACTCCCACACAAGCCTCCTCTTCATCAAGGGAGTTGGAAGGGAAGCAGCTCGCCTTGCCCGCTTTCTCTGCAACAGATATTTAAGAATTGTTAATCTGTAAATCTCAGGAAATCACATGAGGAACTTTATTACATCACATCGCAATTTGGCGGTGACTTCATGGTGCAGTTGGTCAAATATAAAACATTCAAGAATAACAAAAACACACACACACACCAGAGTTGAGGAGCTTTTAGCACTTCGTTTGCTTATGGAGCAGTAAACTGGGGTAAAGACAAGGGAGTATGGTCAGGAATCTCTGCAGAGCTCATGATTCAATTTGATTTGAAGTCAGGATGTCAAGACATGATCAAAACGCATTTCTTAATCTTGATGCATGACATTTTTTCGACAGCATACATTGTAAAACACTTGCAGCTTTTAAAACAAAATCAATTTTTCATCCATTTAAGAAAAAGTATTTCCATTAGAGCCGTCAGAACAAATAAATATCGCTTGAATCGTTAAAATTACCCTCGTCTCACTTGATATACAAACAGATTTTGAATAAATGAACATTTATGGCATTGCTTCATTGTTAAATATTTACCAATTACAGATCAAAACGCATGTGTTCTGAAAGTGGAGGATAAACGCATCTAGTTAGTTTATTTTCACCAAGCATTATTAGCTCATCTGGCCGACAGGCGTTGAGCTTATGCCATCATGTGTTGTCTGTCATCGCCCACATTTCACAAAAATCGCTTCTTCTCCCTCAATTCTTCACCGATTTTGATTCTTTCTGGCATGAAGGTACTGTCTACCCAGATTTGAGTTCTCACGGGGCCAGAGTGAGCTACGTTGTCATTGACTGTCTCGTTTAATTCATTCTTTTCTGTGACTGAATCTCAAATGGTATTCTGCTGGTCATATAGTACAGGTTCCTAACAGCAGATATGCTGAACATGAAGCCAGAAGTACAAGGATCCACCCCTGGAGTCAGTCCTGGGGGTTGGTGTCTGCAAACTACTGATCACCCAGTAGGTTTCAATTTGTGGGTTTACCATCTACAAGATGAAGGATGGGAATCGAGTGCAATTGTGGTCAGTGGCAGACACATGATGGATGGTCTTATATGGTCTGGACCTTTTGCAGTGAACGGTAACTGGCTTTGGGAATGTGAAATGTCAAGTTGCTAGCAATGGACGAGTTGAGAGCCTAGCTGGAAATTTTCCCACTGGACAAAAGGGTTGTGTGTGTAAATCTCAGGAAGGAAAACTTGGTTTGTCTGTATGCACCAAATAGCAGTTCAGAGGATTATTGGAGAAGGTAGAGCAGGTGATTGTAGAGAATTGGAAGTACCATGGTATCTATTCAAAAGTGACAGGGGTAGGAGGGGGGGGGGGGGGGGGGGGGCGGGGAAGAAAAAAAAGTGTGACATTGACAGACGGACTGGTTCAGCAGTCAGCAGCAGTACGAGACTTCCTGTAGCAGACTGTGGTGGTGAAGCAGCAGCTCAGTTTTCTGATGAAGTTATCCTCATGCTAAAATCACATATACTGTAGATACAAGCTGTGGGTAGTGACCAAAAGAATCATTTTGCTAGCAAAAGGCAATGGAAATGAGGTTCCATCACAAGGTTGCTAAGCTTAGTCTCGGTGATAGATTGAGGAACTCGAGAGTAGAGCTGCTGGTCCTCCAAATTGATAGGGATTGACCATGGCACTACTGGCTCCTGGTTGAGCTGCATCAAGCATGTCCCATTGGACAGAGACCATGAGGAAGACCCAGGACCCAGTGAAGAAGTTTTCCCTCATAGTTGGCTTGGGAATGTCTTCTTATGCTCCAGGAAGAACTGGAATCCATGGTCAGGGATAGAGAAGTCTGGACTGACCTCCTTAGGCTGTTGCCACTGCTACCCCCATCAAAAAAAAAAAAAAATCAAGCAAAATGAACAAATTACATATTAAACCAGGTGTCACTGGAAAACTCATTACCAAAAGCTAAAAATGTGTTATTCAGTCCATGTAGAGACACTATATGGTCAAAAGTACGCAGACCCCTAACCAACACGTGCTTTTCAAAAGATCCCATTCCAGATTGAGGATCATTTGCTGTTAGAATAACCTCTAATTCATCCCAATGAGGTTGAGGTCAGGGCTTTATACAGGCCACTTGAGTTCTCTCACTCCAACCTTGGCAAGCCATGTCTTCATGGACCTCCTTATGCACAGTCATGCTGGAACAGGTTTGGAGTAGATCCCTTGGGGACATGAACTTATTCACCTAAAACCATTTCTTTTTTTACCATCAGGTCACAAAACATGTAATCTTTAATGAATGATATGTTAAAAGATAACTTTAATTTTCTGAGATGTAATAAAAACATATTTATATGCCAAAGTCAAGCCTATGAGTTCCAAAATGATGTCTGTTACATTACTTCTGTTACGATTGTCCATCTCGCGTCTGTTACAAACTAATTACAATCTAGCTATATACCATGTTAATCTTATTGAAAGAATGTGTATGCTTATTCTACTACACATGTTTATTAATTATATTTGCTAAAACATCACCTTCCTATGTTTCAAAAAGTAATTCTACATTGTTAAAATTGAGAATATATATGTCCACAACACTTCTGTTACGTTCTGACTTTGGCATATAAATGTTTTTATTACATCTCAGAAAATTAAAGTTATCTTTTAACATATCATTCATTAAAGATTAGGTTTTGTGACCTGATGGTAAAAAAAAGAAATGGTTTTAGGTGAATTTTTAAAAATAAGTTCATGTCCCCATTTCAGTACCCATAAGCGTGGAATCACTCATATATATTTTTTAAACATTAACTCATTTTAGGCAACCATGTTCAATGGGATTGAAGTTGGGGCTTTGTGTAGACAGACAATTGGAGTTCTTTCACTCCAAACTTGGCAAACCATATCTTTCTGGATTTTGCTTTGTGCACAGGGGCATTGTCATGCTGAGAAAGGTTTGGGCCTCTTAGTTCCAGTGAAGGGAAACTGTAAATGTTACATCAGACAAATACACCCTGTACAGTTGTGTGCTTCCAACTTTGTGGCAGATTTGGTAGGACCCACATATGGGTGTGTAGATCAGGTGTCTGCATACTTTTGGTCATGTAGTGCATTTCCAAAGATAACTAGATGTAATTTGGATGGATGGATGGTTAGAAAGAAAGAAAGGAAACACATGGGGGGGTGCGCAGTGAGCACACATTGGTAAGTACTTGTATCGCCTGCAGAATTATGTAGCGCAAGAATGCTGGATGGACAGGTTATGTATAAACCTGCACGATAAGGAAGTTGGCCACACAGCAAAGCTAATCCAGAATTCTGTGGAACTAAGAGCTCTCCAGTGAGTTTCTTTCACTAATTAAATTCATTATGATATCGGGGACAATCTGGCTTCAGAGCCATCCTACTCATTATTTTAATGTGTATATAAAGGATTAGAGACAAAGAACACAAAGGCTCTTCCATTTACATAATTATTAATGATATCAATTCTATTTTAAATCGAACCAGAACCTAAACTTCAGTAACCAAAAGGAAATCTTGACTCCATGTGCACACACATTTAAATTTATTAATTAAAAAAAAAAAAAAAAAAATATATATATATATATATATATATATATATATATATATATATATATATATATATATATATATATATACACATACATACACATACATACACCATACTAACCATCGCTAACAGGGTTTTAGCTCGATAATATTCTGATATTCTTAGACCATGACCTAATGAGCTTGCATGAGGACTTGCACTTCTGTAAATCATTATGGATAAGGATGCCTGCTAAATGCTGGGAATGTAGTTTTTGAATAAAAGCTGCAGGTTTTGTATTAAGAAACTGGGGACCAGCCAAATGTCCTCACAAGGTCAAAGCTCACAGATATTCCTGTCCTTATGGGGACACACAGGCATGCACGCACACTTCTACATTTGTACAGGAGTGGAAAAATCCACCCGTATATCTGGCTTTTATTAACAGAATGAAGGTTTAAACAGACACCGAGAGAGAGAGAGAGAGAGAGAGAGAGAGAGAGAGAGAGAGAGAGAGAGAGAGAGAGGTTCCTTATCTGTGAGACTAAAGTACCATCTGTAGTTCTCCTGACACAGTCTGGTGTTTATACACAATCACCATGTGTGAATAATAATAATAAATTACACTAATGTGTGAATATTATAATAAACCTAAATAAAATGAGAGATGCATGCAATTTGCCTGGACTTGCAAATGTATGTGTGCAAGGGGTCATGTGGTGGACAGACATCCCACCCAAGGTCTATTCCCACCCAGCGAGATAGACTTAGGATCCACGGTGACACTGATCAGGATGAAGAGGATACCAATAACGAATGAATATAAAATCAGAGTCTCTGTCTTGGTGTAGTTGTATATACACGTTTGACCTCATGACTCAGTAAAGCAAGTTAACTTGAAAATTACATTATACTTGACATCCATACTGCCTTTCGCCCGTAGTCAGCTGGGATAGGCTCCAGCTTGCCTGCGACCCTGTAGAACAGGATAAAGCGGCTAGAGATAATGAGATGAGATCCATACTGCCCTGCATTACAACTACACCAAAGGGCAGTTACATGGTTACCATGGATGCGTGCTTCCATGGCAGCTGGGGATTAAGAGCTATTGAAGGGATATTAGTGAGAGAACATTGTCATATCTCGGGTTTTAACAGAATAGTGCGAGATCAAGTCAACGACATGAACATGGTGTCAGTGGTGCTCAGTACTATATGGGTTAGCTTGCTATGCCAAACGATTGGGTGTGAGTAACAGAAAACCTGTGGTGGAGGTGATGCACATAATGGTTATGAGGGAAAAAAATGAACTGATGAACTGCTGTGAGCAAAACTATACCATCATCTACTCGGAAGTGAAATGTATTCTTACGACTCTTGAATCTTCCTAAAAGGGGACATATAGAGGAAAAAAAAAAAATACCCCAACCTCACTTTCATTGCTTGTGCACATATATTTGGGGATCTGGAGTGCCTACTAATTCACAAACTCTATAATAAGACACCCAGCCAGTTTCTTTTAGGCTGCCTAGATCAGAAAACATGTGCTTCAACAAGCCGTTCAGAGTTGGCTCCTCTTCCTAGGTCACAAGTGGAGCTCATTAGCATTACACTACTTCCTCATCTGAATACGGTGGTGCTTGAAAGTTTGTGAACCCTTTAGAATTTTCTATATTTCTGCATAGATATGACCGAAAACATCATCAGATTTTCCCACAAGTCCTAAAAGTAGATAAAGAGAACCCAGTTAAACAAATGAGACAAAAATATTATACTTGGACGTTTATTTATTGAGAAAAATGATCCAATATTACATATCTGTGAGTGGCAAAAGTATGTGAACCTTTGCTTTCAGTATCTGGTGTGACCCCCTTGTGCAGCAATAACTGCAACCTAACGTTTCCGGTAACTGTTGATCAGTCCTGCACACCAGCTTGGAGGAATTTTAGCCCATTCCTCCGTACAGAACAGCTTCAACTCTGGGATGTTGGTGGGTTTCCTCACATGAACTGCTGGCTTCAGGTCCTTCCACAACATTTCGATTGGATTAAGGTCAGGACTTTGACTTGGCCGTTCCAAAACATTAACTTTATTCTTCTTTAACCATTCTTTAGTAGGATGACTTGTGTGCTTAGGGTCGTTGTCTTGCTGCATGACCCACCTTCTCTTGAGATTCAGTTCATGGACAGATGTCCTGACATTTTCCTTTAGAATTGGCTGGTATAATTCAGAATTCATTGTTCCATCAATGATGGCAAGCCGTCCTGGCCCAGATGCAGCAAAACAGGCTCAAACCATGATACTACCACCACCATGTTTCACAGATGGGATAAGGTTCTTATGCTGGAATGCAGTGTTTTCCTTTCTCCAAACATAACGCTTCTCATTTAAACCAAAATGTTCTATTTTGGTCTCATCCATCCACAAAAAAAAAACATTTTTCCAATAGTCTTCTGGCTTGTCCACATGATCTTTAGCAAAACTGCAGACAAGCAACAATGTTCTTTTTGGAGAGCAGTGGCTTTCTCCTTGCAACCCTGCCATGCACACCATTGTTGTTCAGTGTTCTCCTGATGGTGGACTCATGAACATTAACATTAGCCAATGTGAGAGAGGCCTTCAGTTGCTTAGAAGTTACCCTGGGGTCCTTTGTGACCTCGCCGACTATTACACGCCTTGCTCTTGGGGTGATCTTTGTTGGTCGACCACTCCTGGGGAGGTTAACAATGGTCTTGAATTTCCTCCATTTGTACACAATCTGTCTGACTGTGGATTGGTGGAGTCCAAACTCTTGAGAGATGGTTTTGTAACCTTTTCCAGCCTGATGAGCATCAACAACGCTTTTTCTGAGGTCCTCACAAATCTTTGTTCGTGCCATGATACACTTCCACAAACATGTGTTGTGAAGATCAGACTTTGATAGATCCCTGTTCTTTAAATAAAACAGGGTGCCCACTCACACCTGATTGTCATCCCATTGATCGAAAACACCTGACTAATTTCACCTTCAAATTAACTGCTAATCCTAGAGGGTCACATACTTTTGCCACTCACAGATATGTAATATTGGATCATTTTCCGCAATAAATAAATGACCAAGTATAATATTTTTGTCTCATTTGTTTAACTGGGTTCTCTTTATCTACTTTTAGGACTTGTGTGAAAATCTGATGATGTTTTAGGTCATATTTATGCAGAAATACAGAAAATTCTAACAGGTTCACAAACTTTCAAGCACCACTGTATCTCCACTCATAGCTTGAGAACTACTTTTGTGAATGAATATTCATGAGGAAAGTGCTACCTAATTGGTCAGTGGAAGAGGGGGATGGGATGAGCAGTGGCTCATTATCATTTAAAGGAACAGGTGCTCCAATTGGGCGTTTTGAAAAGGGCTGTATAGACAGAGTGAGAAGGGAGCTGTGGTGTTTTATCCTTGTGGTATTTTGAGCAAAGCATGTCCCAGACATTTCATTATGACCTCAGGGAACTGTGTCAACTTGAAGAAGAAGAAACCTTTATTCGTCACATGCACACTTCAAGCACAGTGAAATTCATCCTCTGCATTTAACCCATCTGAAGCAGTGAACACACATGCACACACCCAGAGCAGTGGGCAGCCCAGAGCGCCCGGGGAGCAGTCAGGGGTCAGGTACCTTGCTCGAGGGCACCTCAACCCAAGGCCGCCCCACATCAACCTAACTGCATGTCTTTGGATTGTGGGGGAAACCGGAGCACCCAGAGGAAACCCACGCAGACACGGAGAGAACATGCAAACTCCACACAGAAAGGCCCTCACCGGCCGCTGGGTTCGAACCCGGAACAGGGGTATAATAGGTCACCTTTAAGTATTGGACAATTCTGCTTTATACAGACACTAAATTATTTATGGCAACACCACAATGAGGTTACCCAAATACATGAAGAAAAGAAAAAAAAAGTGCGACACTAGAGAGATATCTAGTTATGCACTCCCTGGCCACTTGAATAGGAATACCTGTACCACCTGTACCCCTACCCCTGGGGCTACCCCCATTGTAGCCTCAGATTCCTGTTCTTGGTTGACGAGTGGAATGTGATGTTTTAGTTAATCTGCATCAAGGTTGTGCATAATGAGATGCTTTTCTACACACTACAGTTTTCAAAAGTGCTTATTTGAGTTACTGTAGACTTCATTCAAAACAGTACGACTGTTCTTTATCGTACTATTCTAAATGTATCTGCCACATGATTTGCTTAAGGTTAGATAACTCCATTAATGAACAAGGGTCCAGATTTATTATACATGACATACGTACATCATATTTAAGCGTCAAATCAACCTAACACAACTACATCAGACACTTCTGTACACAACGTTTCAGCAAACAATCAAACTTCTGCCTACGAGTTAATGTGTAACTACAAACAGCTGAATGCAAACACAGACTGAACTACCTGCCGTGTTTCGTGTCCGTTGTAGCTTGGATTCTCTTTGTAGGTTCCCTCTCAGAGGCTTAGCCATCTGAAAGACCCGATGAGGAAGTTGTATGCGCTTTGCAAAGGCTTTACAACACACTCACACTCCACAGCGCACCTAAACTATTGTTCTCAGTGTTGCTCATGTGCATCTACAACTACATTCTGTTTATTTCTCCTCCCAGTGCTGATGTCATGAGGGAAGCAAGGTTAATACTGACTCTCAAATCACATGAGAACATTCTACCTTATTCGGGATCAATAATGCACTGCAAATGATTACCATCACTGAACTTTCTACACAGCTAAGGAACAACAACAACAAATAATTTCCCCAAGAACACACCATGTTTGAGGTTCACCTATAAAATCAACCACAATCTCTCATGAACTTATGACTCTCTCTGTGAATGCTTGGTGTGTGTGTGTGTGTGTGTGTGTGTGTGTGTGTGTGTGTGTGTGTGTGTGTTTGTTTGTTTTATACTACTGAGGACCAAATATCCCCATAAGGATAGTAAAAATCTGACAATTTCAACCTTGTGGGGACATTTGGATGGTCCTCACAAGGAAACTGAGGTTTCTTTTTTTTTTAAACAATATTGTAATTAAAAAGACCCAAAAAGTCTCCTTTTCATTACTGAGGTTAAGGTTAGATTTATGTTCAGGCACAGCATTAATTAACTGCAATAATAATTGCGTCAATGGAAGGTCCTCACAAGGATAACGAGACAAACGTATGTTGTGTGTGTGTCTCCAAAAGGACAGGAATATCTGACTTTTTTGACCTTGTGGGGTCATTTGGCTGGTGCTCATTAGAAAAACCTACTTGTTTACTTTCTTTCTCACAGGTAAGCACGTTATGGACAGGAATGGGATTGCTGAACTTTTGTTTCTTTCTGCCAGTCAGTCATCGACCAGAAAGAACAAGATGCATGTTGCTCTACCTCCATCTCGGCAGCACGTCTCTGCTCTCTATGTGCATATGCTTCTTTCCTTCCATCTTTCTTTTCCTTGTGTAAGCACACGTGGACAGGCATGGGATGCAGATTAGTGAACTCCATTTCTTTCGTTTTCTCCCTCACTCTTTCATCTTGTTCACGCATTCATTTAATTAATTGATTCATGTACTGACAGGAATTTCCAGCTCAGCTACATGTCATGGCTCCAAGTGTTTGTTTCGTTCTGACATTTTCATGTTTGAGCATTTATAGACAGGAGCAGGAGACAGAACTTCCATTCCCTTCTCTTCTGCATATAAAACTTGATGAAACCCTTGTCTCGGTTCGCAGTTTTGTCCAATGCCCACAGGTCTCGCATCATTTTTACGAGATCCAGAATCATGCTGACTCTGCCTTTATGTTTTAGGCATTACTAAAAGAACACTTACCTTTAAATCATTCTAAAATCACTTTGTAAACTGTGTATAACTCTGGCTGGTCCACAGCACACAGTCCAGGTGTGAGAGAGAAGAACTGCTTGTACGGTAAAGAAGGCTAAACGCCTCCATAAGAGTTAAATTTGCATGTAAGCAGTTGCAAATATGACGACTAATACTCAATAGGGTGCAGTACAAACAAACAAAAACACAGTGATGGAGCTTTGATGCGATATTATATAAAAAAAAAATTTTTTATATATATATATATATATATATATATATATATATATATATATATATATATATATATAAAAAATTTTTTTTATATATATATATATATATATATATATATATAAAAAAATTTATATATATATATATATA
The DNA here is from genome assembly GCF_027579695.1 of Neoarius graeffei. Lineage (NCBI taxonomy): Eukaryota > Metazoa > Chordata > Actinopteri > Siluriformes > Ariidae > Neoarius > Neoarius graeffei. The sequence continues at coordinate 42,371,359 of NC_083574.1, forward strand.
TATATATATATATATATATATATATATATATATATATATATATATATATATACACACACACACACACACACACACACACACACAGTTGTGCTCATAAGTTTACATACCCTGGCAGAATCTATGATTCTTTGACCATTTTTCAGAGAATATGAATGATAACACAAAAACATCTTTTCCACTCATGCTTAGTGGTTGGGTGAAACCATTTATTGTCAAACAACTGTTTTTTCTCTTTTTAAATCATAATGACAACAGAAACCCAGATGACCCTGATCAAAAGTTCACATACCCTGGTGATTTTGGCCTGATAGCATGCACAGAAGTTGACACAAATGGGTTTGAATGGCTACTAAAGGTAACGTCCTCACCTGTGATCTGTTTGCTTGTAATCAGTGTGTGTGCATAAAAGCTGAGTGAGTTTCTGGGATCCAGACAGACTCTTGCATCTTTCATCCAGCCACTGATGGTTCTGGATTCTGAGTCATGGGGAAAGCAAAAGAATTGTCAATGGAGCTACGGGAAAAGGTAGTTGAACTGTATAAAACAGGAAAGGGATACAAAAAGATATCCAAGGAATTGATGCCAGTCAGCAGTGTTCAAACTGTGATTAACAAATGGAAAATCAGGGGTTCTGTTAAAACCAAACCACGGTCAAGTAGACCAACAAAAATTTACGCCAAACAGCACAGAGACAAGCCTCAAAACTTCTGGAACAAGGTAATTTGGAGTGATGAGACCAAAATTGAACTTTTTGGCCACAACCATAAACATTACATTTGGAGAGGTGTCAACAAGGCCTATGATGAAAAGAACACCATTCCTACTGTAAAGCACGGAGGTGGATCGCTGATGTTTTGGGGATGTGTGAGCTACAAAGGCACAGGAAACTTGGTCAAAGTTGAAGGAAAGATGAATGCACCATGTTATCAGCAAATACTGGAGGCAAATTTGCACTCATCAGCCCAGAAGCTGCGCATGGGACGTACTTGGACGTTCCAACATGACAACGATCCAAAACACAAGGCCAAGTCGACCCGTCATTGGCTACAGCAGAACAAAGTGAAGGTTCTGGAGTGGCCATCTCAGTCTCTTGACCTCAATATCATTGAGCCACTCTGGGGAGATCTCAAGCGCGCAGTTCATACAAGACAGCCCAGGAATTTACAGGAACTGGAGGCTTTTTGCCAAGAAGAATGGGCAGCTTTACCATCTGAGAAAATAAAGAGCCTCATCCACAACTACCACAAAAGACTTCAGGCTGTCATTGATGTTAGAGGGGGCAATACACGGTATTAAGAACTGGGGTATGTAAACTTTTGATCAGGGTCATTTGGATGTTTTTTGTTGTCATTATGATTTAAAAATAGAAAACACAGTTGTTTATCAATAAATGGCTTCACCCAACCACTAACCATGAGTGGGGAAAAAAGTTTGTGTTATCTTTCATATTCTCTGAAAAAAGGCCAAGAAAGCAAAAATTCTGCCAGGGTATGTAAACTTATGAGCACAACTGTGTGTATGTATGTATGTATATATATATATATATATATATATATATATATATATATATATATATATATATATAAATAATGACAAAAAACTATTTCCATTTGTTGGATTATGCAAAACCGTGGTTCAGCAGATTACTCAATGACACATCTGGAATTTCTGAGATTAAATCAGGATGGTCAAAGGAAAGTAAAACAGCACGCTAGACAAAATTAGTACTCTGAGTCACACATCACACAGCTCATTTGTATATTGCACCCTTCTTTCTTTTTTTAGGTTTTGTATTGAAAAATCCATCCACCGATTAATTTGCAAGTGGCACGGTCAAGTCACTTGGCCTTTACTGGTAAGAGAATCTTATTTATATAACCGTGTGGAAAATACCCATAGTATATATTTAACATGGTTTTACCCTTCAATTTTTTTGGGCATGGCTCTTTTACTTTAATTAAATGGATTCATGAGAATCCTTACATAGTTCCACTGAAACCATCACGACACGTACTACAGGCTGTCAGTCAGTCAGTGAGTTACATGAAAACATGTGACATGCAATGCATCCAGCTGTGAATTCTTTGGAAACGATTTTCACCGATGCCATCCATTCCCCTTTTCTGTGCCTCACAAAAGACACAGCAGTTAGAACCAAAAATCTCAAGTACAGGTTTCCACTGGTCTGATATCCATTCCTTGTGTTTCTTGGCTCAAGCAAATGTTACATCACTGTCTCCTTCAGGAACTGCAACATCGCTGAACAGAAGTCCCCGCAGCCGACGGTGAGGACAGCAGAGAGGATTATTGAGGTCCCTCCCTCACCCATTTCCCAAGAAGCCCATCATCTGCCGTGCTAACAGCATAGGATGGGACTCGTCCTGCACATCACATGCACCGTCTGGCAGAAGGTACCATAGCATCCGAACCGTGAGTCCAGGCAGTCAGAGTCCTCAACTCACCGGTACCCCTGAAGAACTGACCCTTCAAACTGAAACTACAGCTCTCTCATCCATCTGCACTACACTGCCCATTTGCACACGCATGCACAATGCTCACTTTGCACTCGTCTTGCCTTGTTGTAATCTCCTGGTAAAACTTCAACTCTTCAAACTGAACTGCATTTGCTTATATTTTTGCAGCAAAATGAACACACAAATGCACAATGCCACTTTGTAGTTGTTTTTGTCTTATATGTCGTTTATTATACTTCGATAGCTACATGTTTAGACAGCTAGAGATGGTCATTTTTATTCTAACCACATTCACTGGATATGAGCAATTGCGAGCTCCGATTGGCTACTCTGCTACTAGGATATCCGCTCATATCCTGTAATTCGAGAAAAACAAAATGGCGGCTTTTATCAATAATTTAAAAGAAAGAGAAATAGCTAAAAGAATGTTTTTTTTTCTCCCCTGCAGTATCTCCTGTTCCATACTCCAGCCCAGTCAGTGGCAGTAATGCACCTTTAAGTTGGCTTACCAACCACCAGAAAACCCTAAAGAACAACAACAAAATGGCGGAGCATATTGCTGAACCAGGCGGCACGGTGGTGTAGTGGTTAGCGCCGTCGCCTCACAGCAAGAAGGTCCGGGTTCGAGCCCTGTGGCCGGCGAGGGCCTTTCTGTGTGGAGTTTGCATGTTCTCCCAGTGTCCGCGTGGGTTTCCTCCGGGTGCTCCGGTTTCCGCCACAGTCCAAAGACATGCAGGTTAGGTTAACTGGTGGCTCTAAATTGACCGTAGGTGTGAATGTGAGTGTGAATGGTTGTCTGTGTCTATGTGTCAGCCCTGTGATGACCTGGCGACTTGTCCAGGGTGTACCCCGCCTTTCGCCCGTAGTCAGCTGGGATAGGCTCCAGCTTGCCTGCGACCCTGTAGAACAGGATAAAGCGGCTACAGATAATGAGATGAGATGTTGCTGAACCAACTGAGGATGAAATAAAAACCCTACTTGGAAACCCCCGCCCCAAAAAAAGGGCAACAAAATATGGAATAAAATAATTTGATGGTAAGAACATCCATCTGTTATCTGTAACCGCTTATCTTGTTCTACAGGGTTGCAGGCAAGCTGGATGACAAGTTGCCAGGTCATTGCAGGGCTGACACAGAGACAAACAACCATTCACACCCACACCTACGGTCAATTTAGAGTCACCAGTTAACCTAACCTGCATGTCTTTGGACTGTGGGGGAAACCGGAGCACCCAGAGGAAACCCACGCAGACAACACGCAAACTCCACACAAAGGCCCTCGCCGGCCATGGGGCTCGAACCCAAGACCTTCTTGCTGTGAGGCGACAGTGCTAACCACTACACCACCGCACCCCTGGTAAGAACGTTTCTTATTTTTCAAGAATTATTATTATAGCATTTTTCACAAATTGCTACTACTATTTCTCTGGTTTGTTTACATTCTAAGCGGAAATGATTTTGTCGGACGTTTTATATAAAAAAAAAAAAGTTTTTATTTATTGAATTTGCAAAAAAAAAAAAAAAAAAGTGCTCCATTTCTCAAAATCCAGTGAATGTAGATAGAATAAAAGAGTTATTACACAATCTTATCATACATGGCTTATGACCAACAAGGCGTGTACAACTCGATTTAGTGGAATAACTCTTAAATATACCTTATTTTATAAATCTTCTATTTTCTCTCTAAATGCACCATGGGGACCCTGGGAGAAACGATATACAAGTATACAGTGCTTTGAAATATGTACATAGTGACAAAGCTCTCTTGAATCTTCTCTTATCATTATTGGCCTCCATCAGTCATGGTTTCTTTACAGCAATTTGACCGTGAAGGCCTGATTCACGCAGTCTCCTCTGAACAGTTGATAATGTGATGTGTGCTACTTGCACTTTGAACTATTCATGATGGCTCGAATCTGAGGTGGTGATGTTAATTAGCAGTTTCTGATGCTGATGACGCTAATGAACTTCTCATCTGCAGCAGAGCTACATCTTGGTCCTTTCCTGGGACAGTCCTCATGAGAGCCAGTTTCATCACTTTTGATGGGTTTTAGCTCGTCAGGCCGGATGAGCTTATGCTATCAGATCACGTGTCGTTCGTCTTCATCGTCATCCGTCCGCAATTTACAAAAATCACTACTCCTCCTACAGGATTGATCGGATTTCGATCAAACTCGCATACAATGTTCCCCAGTTTGGTGTGCATAAAACTTGTCAAGACAGTGGTGCCACCTGTCATAATTATGATTTTATGGACGTCTGAAGTTTTTGGGTGACTCGTCGCATTAAACCCTACTCTTCGTAAACTGATAGGACGTTTTCACTGAAACTCCCCCAGAAGACTCTAAAGACATACCAACAAGAATTGTTCACCAGGTGGCGCTACCGGTCAAGGCTGCAGCTACACAGGGGTCATATGCAATTTCAGAAAAATCGCTACTCGTCCCATAGGATTGATCGGATTTCAAACTCCCACACAACAACAGTGGCCGGTATGAGTTACAGTCTCAATGAGGCTGTAGCTCTTTTTGCAACTGCACATGAAGATGCGTTCAAAGTTCTTGCAATCTTCCAGACTGACTGACCTTCATGTCTTAAAGTAATAGATGTTTACTTAGTTGAGCTGTTTTTGACATAACATGGATTACTACAGTTGTGGAATAGGGATATTTACTGTATTTTTTATTATTATTTACTGTTTGATGACCTCAAATGCATTAAGAATGCAACAAATTTTACGAATTAACTTTTGACAAGGCATGCCTGTTAATTGTAAAGCATTTCAATTAAGTGTTTTCATATTTTAGATCCTTCTGGGTAGCTACCATTTATCTGGTAGTCACTGGGAATGTCTCATATCATCTCTAGCCGCTTTATCCTGTTCTACAGGGTCGCAGGCAAGCTGGAGCCTATCCCAGCTGACTACGGGCGAAAGGCGGGGTACACCCTGGACAAGTCGCCAGGTCATCACAGGGCTGACACACAGACACAGACAACCATTCACACTCACATTCACACCTACGGCCAATTTAGAGTCACCAGTTAACCTAACCTGCATGTCTTTGGACTGTGGGGGAAACCGGAGCACCCGGAGGAAACCCACGCGGACACGGGGAGAACATGCAAACTCCGCACAGAAAGGCCCTCGCCGGCCACGGGGCTCGAACCCGGACCTTCTTGCTGTGAGGCGGCAGCGCTAACCACTACACCACTGTGCCGCCCTTCACTGGGAATGTCACCAGGTAAAAATGGTAGCTACCCAGAAGGATCTAAAATATGAAAAACACTTGCACACTAAAATAGTATACGCATTTTTAAAAAACGTTCTCTTAAACCATTTTTACCTCAATCTGTCAGGACCCTGTTAGAGATCTGGACCCTGTTAGTGACCTCATGAAAAACCAGTGACAAGAGATGCATTTCAAGCCCTCCTTTTAACAGTGGGTGAAGATGAAAGCATGCGTCACAGAATGCAGTGAAGAATTTTGAAAAAGGAAGTTGTTCAGGCCAACAATGAGCCCAAGCACTTACATATGTAACTTGTGCACGCGGAGTGAGGGCTAGTGCGGGGGTAGGGTGGGGGTAGGGTGGGGGTGGTGGTGGTTTGTTCTCCAAATGAACTTCCTTTTTAAAAAGGTTTTGCTTTCCTTGTGCAAACCGACTTCTTTTCATATCTCTTATGATCTTATATACACCATGATTATAAACGAAACACCAAATCAGCAACTACAGGTGGATGATACATGAGGGGAATAAATTAAGTTTATGTTCTCATAACCACACATCCTGGAGTATTTTAACCCTCATTACCACACCAAATCTTTCAACAGTAAATTTCTGCTCCCTAAAGAATATTTTTTAGCCATTCATACACGCACAGTCCCCTTTAGTGTGTGAAAAGGTGTGTGATGATTATTACTTCCCATTTGCACTATTAATCTTGTGTGCAAAATGGACCACTTAAAATTGTTGCACAACCTGCGCCAGGTCATGCAATATTACTGTACATGTTTTCATACTGCTGCTGCACGCGCTGCTACTTTATTGTACAAATAAACATCTGTACATATGGGTTAATTACTGCTAATTGTACATACCACCTTACATACTCTAATCCTGTCCACTTCCCCTCTGTAAATACGCATTTAAATATTTACAAAACATATCTGGATATTGTCACTGTCCACTACTGTTTACTCTATCCACATTCACAGGATATGAGCAATCGTGCGCTCTGATTGGCTACTCTACTACTAGGAGATCAGCTCATATACCGTGAGTAGAGAAAAACAAAATGGCGGCGCGTGTTGTTGAACCAACTGAGAATTAAATAAAAACCTCTACTCGAAAACAAAACCCCCAAAAATACAAAACAAAAGCAACAAAATATGGAATAAAAAGTATTTGATGGTAAGAACGTATATTGTTTATTATTATTATTATTATCTCATCTCATTATCTCTAGCTGCTTTATCCTGTTCTACAGGGTCGCAGGCAAGCTGGAGCCTATCCCAGCTGACTACGGGCGAAAGGCGGGGTACACCCTGGACAAGTCGCCAGGTCATCACAGGGCTGACACATAGACACAGACAACCATTCACACTCACATTCACGCCTACGGTCAATTTAGAGTCACCAGTTAACCTAACCTGCATGTCTTTGGGGGAAACCGGAGCACCCGGAGGAAACCCACGCGGACACGGGGAGAACATGCAAACTCCACACAGAAAGGCCCTCGCCAGCCCCGGGGCTCGAACCCAGGACCTTCTTGCTGTGAGGCGACAGCGCTAACCACTACACCACCGTGCCGCCCATTATTATTATTATTATCATCATCATCATCATCATCATCATCATCCTGTGATGACCTGGCGACTTGTCCAGGGTGTACCCCGCCTTTCGCCCGTAGTCAGCTGGGATAGGCTCCAGCTTGCCCAAGACCCTGTAGAACAGGATAAAGCGGTTACAGATAATGAGATGAGATTATTATTATTATTATTATTATTATTATAATAAGCATTTAGAATTATTATAGCATTTTTCACAAATTGCTACTGTCATTTTGCCAGTTTGCTTACATTCTAAGCGGAAATTATTTTGTTGGACGTTTTGTATAAAAAAAGTTATCAAATTTGAAAATAAATAAATAAATAAATAAATAAATAAACTTATATAGTGTCTTTTATATAGGGCAACATTGCTTGGAACACTGCACCATGGCTCCAAAAAGCAAGCACAGAAGCCCCGCCACACAGAGCATTGGTATGTCCCAAACCACCAGCACAGCCACCGCGATGCCACCGGACAACATCGTTCAGAACATCGGACCAAGTACTGAAGCACCACTGCACAGAGCGCTGGACAACCCCGATGTTAAAAGAGCAACGAGCTCACTGCAGTCCATAGCGAGGAGCACAGGCATCACCCACAGCAGACCAAGGCCTGAAGGAAACCGATGACCAAAACTGGGTCCGGAGCTACACCACAACCGGTGGACAAAACATTCAAACAAGGAACAAACATCAAACTGCACAAAAACAAAGGGGAGAAAGAAAAATAAAAAGCTCTGATAAGAAGCGGCAGAAATGGAAACGTGCTCAGTTTCTTTAAAAAAAAAAAAAGCAGCTCCATTTCTCAAAATCAACCATTCCACTCAATCTAGTCATACATGGCTTATAGCAAACTTGGCACTATGCACCTCATCGACTATCAGCTCATGTACGACTCAATTTCATGGAATAACTGTTAAATACAGAGTGTTTCAAAATACATTTGATATTATTTGAGATGTAAATATCCCAAAAACTACATAGTTCAGGCAAATGAAGCTGACCAGGCTTAATGTTGAGCAATATAAAATTTATTCCTCAAAATTTGAATGAGAAATTCAAAAAAAGGTATGTGGATTCCATGAACGATTTTGCAAATTTTCAATAGGCGCGCCACCTGAGACAGACACACACACACACCCTTCCTCTTTGAACTTTTCTGCCATGTCCAAATCTGCATTGCAGTTGGTGCATTTTTAGAGAATCCTCTCAAATACGCGCTGCACAGTCTTGTTCGACTGTGTTCGAGCGCACTAACACACACAACGCCTTTTCTTTTCCAGTGAATGGCATTTCTATACCTAAAAAGATAAAAACAAAAACAAAATTTTGACCCGTTTCCACACATGCTGTTAAAATTTGAGGTCAATTGAACGAGAATTGGCAAAGTTATTAGATTGTGACATTAATTTTTTTTTAAACACCCTGTATACTGTAACACACAGCATCACTGTGCTGCAGTACTTACTTCTGGCACTTCTCTGTAAGGGGCTCTGCATGCTCTTGCGACAAGGCTTTCGCAGATAGCTTTTCGCAGACAGTTGTAATTTATCGTTGAGCGGGGAGTAATAGGCGTGTGCGAAGTTATTCACCGCCACAACGCAAGGGGGCGCGAAGTCGCGAAATCGCTAGGAGTAGTTGGTGGGTGTGGTTAGTGGAGTGTTTATCCTCCGGTTACTGATAATGACTAGAACTGGAGTCGTATAGATGTATGTACTTCCTCACTTCCTCGATCAACCGCTCTTCGTGCTGCTCCATCTTTGCTCGTGTTTTTAAAAATGGCGGTCGTGAAAACAAACCAAACCGGGAAAGTAGGGAAGCGGAAGTGCGTGTACAGCGGATGTAGAGTGGACCAATCAGAGCCCTCTTGTCTGCGACGCTGTCTGCGAGGCTTCTGCGGTGGTCACAATTTTTGGGAGGTGCGCGCAGAGTGTCTGCGAAGGTGGGGGGGGCTACGCAGACACTGTCTGCGACGCCATCTGCGAGGACTGGGTTGTCAGCATAAATTGGCCTTTAATAACACTGTATTTCGCACTTCTGGTTAGATGCTAACTGCAGTCCATTGGCTTTGTATCTGTGCTCTGCACAAAGACAGTAAAGTTGAATCTAATCTAATTTAACAGAAGTACTTGTGCACTTACTCATTCGTGCGGTTATCTAAATCAGCCAATCAAGTGGCAGCAGCACAAGGTATAAAAAAAAAAAAAAAAAATCATACAGATACAGGACAAGAGCTTCAGTTAATGTTCACATCAAACATCAGAATGAAGAAAATCTGTGATCTCGGTGACTTAAACCATGGGATGTTGATGCCAGATGGACTGGTTTCAGTATGGCTAGTATCTCACTGGGCTGCGACAGCTTGCGACAAATTGCGAACGTCATTCGCAAGAGAGTTTCAAGTGTCTTGAAACATTCGCAGGGCTTGTCAATTTCCTTGCATGAGTCGCAAAGTGTCGCTCCTTCGGCACTGAAATTTTGAACATGTTCAAAAAATTCGTGCGACAAAATTTCTCAAAATAGCCGCAAATGCGTCGCTGGTGTCGCAAAGCCGTCGCGAACCCTTCTCAAATCAGTTTCCGTAAGGCTTCCTCTATTTCCCTGACTGCCGAGGGAAAGCCGGGCTGCGACAGCCTGCGACTAGTTGGAGACAACAATTGTGGTAAAATATGCGAATGTCAATTCAGTGTGATTCCAAGTGAAAATTGTCGCCAATTCGCATATTTTATCACAATTGTTGTGTCTCCAACTAGTCGCAGCCCAGTGAGATACTGGCTTATTTCGGAAATTGCTGATCTCCTGGGGTTTTCACACACAATTTAGAGTTTACACAGAATGGTGCAAAAGACAAAAAACATTAGCTCCTCTTCCAAAGCCTGTTCAAGGTGGGAATCTTATGACTTTATTCTGCTTCATCTTCTGTATAAAACAGCTGAATGCAGAACAGAGGGTCTGTATTGTTCCAGCTCGGAGATGGACTGAATTGTAACAGACAGGACTGATGTCTGTGTAAAAGGGACAGCTGACATTGCGGAAAAGGGGTGCGACATTTGAGACACTGCCTATCCTCATTTTTGACATTTTTTCCCCCCCAAGACCAGCGCAAATACAAAATTCATCTACGTCTAAGGTCTGCGTGCCTTTCTACCTCAAATCACTTCCTAGTTCTCTTCACTTTCTCGTCCAACATATTTCTGATTGCACAGCAACTTTGCTGGCGTGTGAAGAGTGGTATAAAAAGTGCACCGCTCACAAAAGCGCCTCAACACTCTGTTCAACTGCCATGACTGTTTCGAAAGCAACTTCGATATGCTCAGGGTATTCGTATTTCACGCATAGCGTGCTATGCATCGCCCTAGACGCCACTGTTTCATTGTGTTATATGTGACGCCTCTGGTAATGGAACACCAGCCTGCTGTGTGTATTTAAAAAAAAAAAAAAAAAAAAAAAAAAAAAAAACACACAACAACTGGTGGGGCTTTATTTGATTCAGTGTAAAACAACCAAAGCTGAAATGTTAAGGAGTCTTCTTTATGGAAATATTGTGGAATATCTGTGTAAAAAGGGCTACTAAGGGAGCAACAGTACTGTGGATAGAAACATGGGAGAGGACAGAAGAAAATGACCTGGGGTGGGTTTCCCAAAAGCCTCTTAATGCTAAGAGTGTCTTAACTAGGAGAGAGAATGTTCATTGTGGTGCTCGCTCTACCATTTTACGATGATCTTTGTGCTATGATGCTTTTGGGAAACTCACCCCAGACTGATTTCGTGCTGCCAGGATGGATATAGTAACTCATAAAATCACTCTTTACAACCATGGTGAGCAGAAAAGCATCTCAACAGGCAAAGAACATGGAATCTTGACATAGAAGAGCTCAAACACCAGAAGAAAATCAGATTCCACTCCTGTAAGCCAGGAACAGAGGTCAGAGGCAGTCATGGGTACAGACTCCTCGAAACTGGACAGTTGAAGATTAAAAATAATAAATTATTACAACTCCGATTCCAAAAAAGTTGGGACAAAGTACAAATTGTAAATAAAAACGGAATGCAATAATTTACAAATCTCAAAAACTGATATTGTATTCACAATAGAACATAGACAACATATCAAATGTCGAAAGTGAGACATTTTGAAATTTCATGCCAAATATTGGCTCATTTGAAATTTCATGACAGCAACACATCTCACAAAAGTTGGGACAGGGGCAATAAGAGGCTGGAAAAGTTAAAAAGGTACAAAAAAGGAACAGCTGGAGGACCAAATTGCAACTCATTAGGTAAATTGGCAATAGGTCATTAACATGACTGGGTATAAAAGAGCATCTTGGAGTGGCAGCGGCTCTCAGAAGTAAAGATGGGAAGAGGATCACCAATCCCCCTAATTCTGCGCCAACAAATAGCGGAGCAATATCAGAAAGGAGTTCGACAGTGTAAAATTGCAAAGAGTTTGAACATATCATCATCATCTACAGTGCATAATATCATCAAAAGATTCAGAGAATCTGGAAGAATCTCTGTGCGTAAGGGTCAAGGCCGGAAAACCATACTGGGTGCCCGTGATCTTCAGGCCCTTAGACGGCACTGCATCACATACAGGCATGCTTCTGTATTGGAAATCACAAAATGGGCTCAGGAATATTTCCAGAGAACATTATCTGTGAACACAATTCACCGTGCCATCCGCCGTTGCCAGCTAAAACTCTATAGTTCAAAGAAGAAGCCGTATCTAAACATGATCCAGAAGCGCAGACGTCTTCTCTGGGCCAAGGCTCATGGACTGTGGCAAAGTGGAAAACTGTTCTGTGGTCAGACGAATCAAAATTTGAAGTTCTTTATGGAAATCAGGGACACCGTGTCATTCGGACTAAAGAGGAGAAGGACGACCCAAGTTGTTATCAGCGCTCAGTTCAGAAGCCTGCATCTCTGATGGTATGGGGTTGCATTAGTGCGTGTGGCATGGGCAGCTTACACATCTGGAAGGACACCATCAATGCTGAAAGGTATATCCAGGTTCTAGAGCAACATATGCTCCCATCCAGACGACGTCTCTTTCAGGGAAGACCTTGCATTTTCCAACATGACAATGCCAAACCACATACTGCATCAATTACAGCATCATGGCTGTGTAGAAGAAGGGTCCGGGTACTGAACTGGCCAGCCTGCAGTCCAGATCTTTCACCCATAGAAAACATTTGGCGCATCATAAAACGGAAGATACGACAAAAAAAGACCTAAGACAGTTGAGCAACTAGAATCCTACATTAGACAAGAATGGGTTAACATTCCTATCCCTAAACTTGAGCAACTTGTCTCCTCAGTCCCCAGACGTTTACAGACTGTTGTAAAGAGAAAAGGGGATGTCTCACAGTGGTAAACATGGCCTTGTCCCAACTTTTTTGAGATGTGGTGTTGTCATGAAATTTAAAAAATCACCTAATTTTTCTCTTTAAATGATACATTTTCTCAGTTTAAACATTTGATATGTCATCTATGTTCTATTCTGAATAAAATATGGAATTCTGAATCTTCCACATCATTGCATTCTGTTTTTATTTACAATTTGTACTTTGTCCCAACTTTTTTGGAATCGGGGTTGTAATTAAAAAAATATAAATAAATAAAATCTCACAGTCACTGGTCTTTTTCCAGTCTTCCACACATCAAACTTTTCATGCATTTGTTACGTCTAACATTGTGGAACATTACTCATTGTTATTAATATTACAGCAACTATTAAAACAGTTGCTCCTTCAGGTTTGTAGTTGTGGCAAAAATGGACCCAACTCAGGGACCTTAGCTCAATTACTCCATTACTGATGAATGAACATAACTAGCATTTTAAGGCTTGCGTTCTTTTTTTTTAAATGACATTTTATTTTGGGGGAATATTGCAAGCAAAGGAAATTCAGGAGCACACTGGTTTGGTCAGGATTTCCGCAGAAGCTAACAGGACTGGTATTAAGTACAGATCCATGCACTGTTCTACAACCAGTGTTGTTCCAGTTACCGGCAATTTCTCATCTCATCTCATTATCTCTAGCCGCTTTATCCTGTCCTACAGGGTCGCAGGCAAGCTGGAGCCTATCCCAGCTGACTACGGGCGAAAGGCGGGGTACACCCTGGACAAGTCGCCAGGTCATCACAGGGCCGACACAGACAACCATTCACACTCACACCTACGGTCAATTTAGAGTCACCAGTTAACCTAACCTGCATGTCTTTGGACTGTGGGGGAAACCGGAGCACCTGGAGGAAACCCACGCAGACATGGGGAGAACATGCAAACTCCACAAAGAAAGGCCCTCGCCGGCCACGGGGATCGAACCCGGACCCTCTTGCTGTGAGGCGACAGCGCTAACCACTACACCACCGTGCCACCCCCAGCAATTTATCATTACCTGTATATTTGACATCTGAAAACAGTACGGTTTCATCATTTCACAAATTTCAGCAGTTAACATTACTGCATTTTGCCACTCTACTTTGAAATGCACCTTTAAGAGCTCTCCCGTTCTTTCATCTGCTCTTTAAAACTAAGTTAGAAGCTCGTGGGCGTGATGCAAGTCTAACACTAACAGTGGAAGAGCTTTACCTCTGACCAATGACTGACTACACCGCCTCGAGTTATCGAGCTGCTGCTCATGATGTTCGTCCTTCGGGATTGAAGATGACCACTGACTTCAATTTGGGGGGCGGCAGTTGCGAGTCCAGAGGTGACTAGTGAGGCCAATCCGGGCTTTGAAGGTACGCCCACATGTTGGGCACAAGTGGGTAGGTACTGTAGTGCGGGGTGGGGAGAGTTAAAGCCTTCCGCACAGCTTGTTTCTTCTGGGCCTCGGGGATGCGTTTCATCTCTACTGCATGCATGCCACTGGTGAGCTTTACTCGCCATGCTGGACGATCCTGAGTAAGCGTCTCCCAGGAGTCGAGATCGATTTCTAAGGTTTTGAGAATTTGAAGTCATGACTTGCGCGTGACTTGGATTACAGTGAGGGAGAGTTGTGCAGCTGTCAGCCTCACTCTTGAGATAAATTTAGGAAGATTCGGCAACTGCTGAATGAACTAGTAACATTAGATTGCTGAAACTTGTCGAGAAAAAAGGCTCTCAGAGAGATATGGGTGATCTTTTGCTTTTACGGCAAGTGATGGTGGAAAGGTGGAGCCTCCTTCTACCCCTTTGTGGAAATGGTGCTTCAAGTTCCGCGTGGTGGGAGGAGACAGTACATCTAACCAGAGAACATTTGATCCATGCGCATCTCAATATGTACAAAAGAATTCCAGGAATGAGAGATATGCATGAGGATCACATAAATAAATTGGAAATAGGATTGTCTAAAATGATAGGTACTGAACTTTTTCCATGGTTAGTTTAGTCACGATATTTCCCATCCTGAATCTACAAACACATTAGTCTGTTAGCTCATGCAAGTTTAGCTGACCTAAATGTTACACAGGGCTCCCTGGCATCCGGGCACTGTGATGCCATAAAGGCTGTTTGTCTTCTTACACTACATCCACATTAATGCATTTTAGTTTTAAAACGAAATCACTTTGGGGCGGCACGGTGGTGTAGTGGTTAGCGCTGTCGCCTCACAGCAAGAAGGTCGGGGTTCGAGCCCCGTGGCCGGCGAGGGCCTTTCTGTGCGGAGTTTGCATGTTCTCCCCGTGTCCGCGTGGGTTTCCTCCGGGTGCTCCGGTTTCCCCCACAGTCCAAAGACATGCAGGTTAGGTTAACTGGTGACTTTAAATTGACCGTAGGTGTGAATGTGAGTGTGAATGGTTGTCTGTGTCTATGTGTCAGCCCTGTGATGACCTGGCGACTTGTCCAGGGTGTACCCCGCCTTTCACCTGTAGTCAGCTGGGATAGGCTCCAGCTTGCCCGAGACCCTGTAGAACAGGATAAAGCGGCTAGAGATGATGAGATGAGATGACGAATCACTTTTGTTATGTTTACGCCTAGGTGCCCACACTACTCCAGAGCCTTTGAGCCCCTAAAATGGAGACTTCTGGAAACACTGCTGACCGTTTTTGTTTGAAAACTCCAGGGTAGTGTTTTAGTGTCGACAGCCCAAAATGGAGATGTTTGGAAATGATGACGCACATCCACGGTCACTTCCTGATTAGGTCTGATCAGTCATGATGTATCCTTCCCTGATCCATCACGCTCCTATCATGTGACGGATGAAAACAAATGACATCAGCCGTTCATACTGGCATGCACATGCTTAGTGTACATGAATGGTCACATGATGTGCGTTTTTAGGTGTGCCATCACGGACACAGATTTTCATTTTAAAACACTACTTTAAAACTAAAATCTATGAGTGTGGATGTAGCTTACTTAGCAGTCTTCTACTTAATGAATTCTTGAATGAAAGAATTACGAAGCTATAGAAATATCCTTATGCTAAAGTCACACATAGCCGGTTGACCTGTGAGAACCGTGGCTGGGACCTACTGTGGTCATTCTGGCAGATTTGAGGTGATCCATCGCATAAATTGGGTGGAGCAAATATGCAAATGAAGCAACTGTAGCTGCAATGGAAGATGCCGGGAAAACCAATGGCGGCAGCGGCGTATGGGCTTACAGCAAATGACTGCAGTACGACATAACCATGGCAAGACAGAATAAACCATGCCCCCTAGGCAAACTTCTCATTTTCTGCAGAATGTTGTTCCGTGAGCTTGATGGTTGCGACGGAATACTCTGGTAACCCCCCGTAAGTCTCACGTACGCTTCAAGGATGCCTTCATGGTTGCAACGGAGGAATTCATTCAGTGCTTGACCCATGGCAAATTTTCAACATGACAAAACTTTCTGGTGATGGAAGCCACACCCTCCAAGTTGTCAAGGTAGCTCCAAGGCTCTCATGTATTCTGACGGAAGGGCCTGGAATGCGTGCTGGTTGAACCCTAGAAGGCTCAAAATAGTCTACCGTGAAGTGACTCCAGCTATGCGAGACCTTAGCTTTAGTCAGATATTTATAAAATTAGCTACTTCGAAATCCTTCTTTCTACTCCCATCACCCACGGAAGCAGGAAGTCAATGTTTTCACTCATTTAATGCAGTTTTTAAAACAATACAATTTTTAATTAAATTTTCACCAGGTTGTATGAATATTTATTGATTCATTGCATTGGTACTGAGCTAGTACCGTTACAAGGCATATCAGACGCTCGCTGTCCGTGCTGTGAAAATTGTGCGTGCAGATACTCATCCAAGTTTCCAAATCTGTCATTGCTTAACTCTTGAATATTTTCTATTGTGAATACTCTCATGAAAAAGCTTATAATCTCTGCTTTCCAAAGAAATGCATCTCGTTAAGATCTGTTCAGTACTTTGGGAGTAACGGCAGGTTGAATTTGGTACAACAGAGTAAAAAAAAAACAAAACAAAACAAAAAAAACACCTCTGCTTGTGGGATGTCTGGAAACTGCTGGTGCTTTTTGAGTCACGGGAAAGCAATCAGGCTCTCTCTCTCTCTCTCTCCTGATCAGTTTCTGACTGGATTACTCGTGAATATCAATCAGATAACTTTTATAGGGATGTACTCTCTCGGTTTCTGATGAAGGATTCAGCAAAATTTTCCGTCAGCTAGTTTTGATGTTGTGCTTCACGGGAGACTTTGAAGTGAGTTCTCATAGCTTTACCTACTTATTTTTTCCCCAACTCAAACTGAATCATATAAATAACTATTTTAGAATATAACTGCAGTTGTTTTGATGAAAAATATTGACATCTTAGTGGTCAGAATGAGATTTTAAAAACCCCAAAGTCAGAAATGTGAGCATCAGTTTCAGTTCAGTGAATTGGAATTGTTTATTGGATATGGATCACACAGATTGAGGTTCGCTTTGGAAGTTGTGAATATTAATCGAAATAATTATTTATATTCTTTTCATACAAACAATAGTAGGCCCTACTTAGAAATAGAAAGGTCTACAGAGCACAAAGAGGATATTAGAAATTAAAGCCGCTAGCGGCCTTGACGGGCCCTCGCCCATGTGGTTCCGCAACCCAGGACATTCCGCCACCCAACAAAACAGTCACATGTCATATATTCATCAAATGTTCAAAGGTGATGTGCATGTTGCAAATGCCATGACTGCTTGACGGATGAGAGACAGACAGACAAACACTAAAGTGTGTGTGTGTGTGTGTGTGTGTGTGTGTGTGTGTGTGTTTCTGTGGTGTGAAAATGTACATTTATATATGTACAAAACTATACATGTTTCTCCTCCTTATCTCCATCTCACGCTGTAATCTTAAGTCATCTTAGCTTCCCTGTGTCTGCAGTGTGTGTGTGTGTGTGTGTGTTGCTAGGACAACTATCATGAATCATGTCATTTTTGTACTGATCTAAGGGTTCTGAGTAAGGTTCTGGCCATAAGTTCTGAAGAGATTTGTTTCAATTAGGGGGCGCTATGAAGTCCCTGGGCCACGCCCGGGGCCAAACGTCTGTGGCTGAGAAGCGGTTACAATGACTGATGTGTGTATCAAATTTCATGAGTTTTCGTGCATGGGGAAATGCCTCAAATAAGGTCAAATGCGACAGAAAAATAATAATAATAACCCCCAGGGGCGAAAGTGCACAAAATTTGGCGTACATGTCAGGTGAGCTATGAAGAGTTTGCGTATGAAGTTTGATGACAATTGAGTAAATAGAAGATGAGATATAGATTTTTGAAGAATAAATTTTTTGGTTTTTCCCATGTCAGTAGGTGGCGCTATGCTGTACATGAGTGATTATGAGTTGGAGAAATAAGTGTCTACAACAGCAACGCACTATCACAAGGAAGTGGTGTGAAGGAAAAGCATTATGGAATTATTTCCCAAAAACCCGTTTTGGAGCAATTGCGTCGGCCAAAAACAGCGCCTCCCCGTGGACGAAAATTCCCAAAATGTGGTATACATGACATGGGAGGTAGTAAGAGGGTGGCCGTGAAGTTTGACCAAATATGAGGAAAGATTGGATTTTTTGCCCAAAAATAGCGCCCCCAGTGGCGAAATATCACAGAAATTGGGTAACATTTCAGAAGCCCAATGAGTGATTTGCGTGTGAAGTATGAGCAGTTTTGAGCAATTAGAAGATCTGTTATGAATTTTTAAGCATGTAAAATTTTGCAGTGAAAATTGATTGACGTATAACTTCTGAACGATTTATGCCACGTGAAACGTATTTAGAAACTTTTGTCAGCCATGTCTGTAGATCATGTGTATCAATTTTGGTGACATTCCTATGAACGGTCTAGGAGGAGTTGCGCCGTGTTCATGGCCATGCATTTCACACAAAAGTGAAATTACCTCACTTCCTGTTGGGCGTGGCTAATGCATTGGCATTACATTTTTGTCCGGCTTAGTGAGATACATATGCGTACCAAATGGCATGCCACTACTACAAACTACATGGCAACCAGGCACCTTAATGCGGGAGGCCAAAATCACAACGAGTTAGGGGGCGCTATAGAGGCCCTGAGGCCCGCCTGGATCTGGGCTTCTGGTTCTCAGTAGCGGTGGCAGTCTAAGAAAAAGGAGCCAAATTTCGTGCGTAGTCGACCATGGCAAGCGCCCCAATAAGGGTCTTGTAAAGAGTTTGCTTGGCAAGTTTGACAGATCAGAAGCTGCAATATCATTTTTGCCATAACCAGCACCCCCAGGGGCGAAAGTGCACAAAATTTGGTGTAGATGTCAGGTGAGCTATGAAGAGTTTGCGTATGAAGTTTGATGACAATTGAATAAATAGAAG
Organism: Neoarius graeffei; assembly: GCF_027579695.1. Lineage (NCBI taxonomy): Eukaryota > Metazoa > Chordata > Actinopteri > Siluriformes > Ariidae > Neoarius > Neoarius graeffei. Next base: position 42,390,411 of record NC_083574.1, read on the forward strand.
ATGAGATATAGATTTTTGAAGAATAAATTTTTTGGTTTTTCCCATGTCAGTAGGTGGCGCTATGCTGTACATGAGCGATTATGAGTTGGAAAAATAAGTGTCTACAACAGCAACGTACTATCACAAGGAAGTGGTGTGAAGGAAAAGCATTATGGAATTATTTACCAAAAACCCGTTTTGGAGCAATTGCGTCGGCCAAAAACAGCGCCCCCCATGGACGAAAATTTCCAAAATGTGGTATACATGACATGGGAGGTAGTAAGAGGGTGGCCGTGAAGTTTGACCAAATTTGAGGAAAGATTGGAATTTTTGCCCAAAAATAGCGCCCCCAGTGGCGAAATATCACAGAAATTGGGTAACATGTCAGAAGCCCAATGAGTGATTTGCGTGTGAAGTATGAGCAGTTTTGAGCAATCAGAAGATTTGTAATGAATTTTTAAGCATGTAAAATTTTGCGTCGAAAATTGATTGACGTATAACTTCTGAACGGTTTATCCTACGTGAAACGTATTTAGTAACTTTTGTCAGCCATGTCTGTAGATGATGTGTATCAATTTTGGTGACATTCCTATGAACGGTCTAGGAGGAGTTGCGCCGTCTTCGTGGCCATGCATTTCGCACAAAAGTGAAATTACCTCACTTCCTGTTGGGCGTGGCTAATGCATTGGCATTACATTTTTGTCCGGCTTAGTGAGATACATATGCGTACCAAATGGCATGCCACTACTACAAACTACATGGCACCCAGGCACCTTAATGCGGGAGGCCAAAATCACAACGACTTAGGGGGCGCTATAGAGGCCCGGAGCCCCAGCCAAGTTTGGGCTTCTGGTTCTGAGTAGCGGTGGCAATTCTCGGAACTGGTGCCAAATTTCGTGCGTTTTCGCCCATGGCAAGTGCCCCGAAAATGGCCCAACAGCGGAGAAAAATAAAGAAGAAGAAGAAGACGGAAGAAGAAGAAGAAGAAGAAGACGGAAGAATAATAATAATAGTGAACTCTTACAAGAACAATAGGGCCTTCGCCCATAGGGCTCGGGCCCTAATAATCTTTTATTACTTTATTTTGATAGAGAATGGTAGATGTGAATGACATTCAGTGCTTATTTATGCATATTTTATAATTAACATTGATTTTTCCTTCTTTGTGATGTATAAATGAGTTAAGATCAGCTTTATATTGCACAAATAAAGCCATTTGGTGAGACTTTGAAGAAGAGCGTATACTGATTTAATTTTTTTTACCTAATTAGCATAATGCCATAATCAATACTAAATTTGCATAATTTGTTTTTACTAATTTTTCAAACTTTGTATTCAGTATACAGCCATCTATGTTCCTGCCAATTTCCATTTAAATATCTTGAAAAATAAAGTTAAGAAAAAACATTTGAGCTCACTGGTTAATGAGGCCCATTTTGGACCATGTGATCCTCTTAGAGAATATTACAGCAGTTTTTTAAAAATTAAGCCTTTCCCCCCCAATCTTTGATTTCTAATATCTCAAGAACGGATAAACATATTTTAATTATGCATAAAGTATGTTGTTCTGCATTCAATTCTGAATTCAAATGAGACCAGTTTCAAGCAATTTGGACCGAATTTGAATTTTCACCTGATATGCCTAGCATGTTCTACCAGCCAGATACTGCACCAAACCCATCTCCAGTGATAACATAATTGATCACAATATCAAAAAGGAACATCTCTGAGCGTTTTCTCTCCGTAACTACAGTGCTAGTCAAAAGTCTGGACACATCATCTAATTTAAAATTGTTTCTCTTAATTTTTAATAATAAAACAAAAAAAGACACGTCAGGTTGTAAAATTAAAAGTAATGATGGATGTCGTTTCTCTTTACTTAGTTGAGTGGTTCTTGACAATATGGATTACTACAGTTGTTGAATAGGGCTATTTACTGTATATTATTTACTGTTTGGTCTCAAACGGATTGAGAAGGCAAGAAACTGCACTAATTAACTTTTGACGAGGCACCTGTTAATTGAAAAAGCATTCCAGGTGACGACCTCATGAAGCTGGTTAAGATAATGCCGATAGTGCACAAAGCGTCAAGGTAAACGCTGGCTACTTTAAAAAAAATCTAAAATATGAAATTTTGTTTAACAATTTTTTGTTTACCACACAATTCTATACGTGTTCCATGTTATTTCATAGTTTTGAGGTCTTCAGTATCATTCTACAATGTAGAAAACAGTCACAATACAGAAAAACCTATGAATGAGTAAGCATGTCCAAACTTTTGACTGGTTCTGTAAATGGAAATGAACGCAAGTACTACTTCTTCCAATTCTAAGTAAAGCCACCAGACTTTCTCCGAACTACATCCTTAAGCCAATTTTATTTTCTTCAAAAGAACAGCAAGTCAACGAAAACAAAAAAAGCTAATATATGAGGAGTATAAAGTTAAAATCAGTCGAGTCCCTCAGACGTAGCGCCATTAGCGGGCACACTGAATGCATCACTAACAAACAAACGTGACCCGGGTCAGAGCTGGTCCAATTCCAAATGATCCTTAAAAATCACAGGGGAATCTTGTACAAAAAACCAAACCCACTTCTTTAAAAACGACTTAAAAGGGAGAAATCAAGACAAAGATGTCAAAATGACCTAAAGATGCCAAATTAGTCATGTCACTGCAAAATGTGTAGACAGAAACACTAAATCACTCCCTGCACAACTAACAGTCAAGAGAGGTGCAATGTCATGACTCAGTTAAAGCCTGTAGCAAAGTGTGTGGTCTTGCACTTTAATGAGCAATTTCCCCTTATGGCCCTCTTTACTGGAACTTTAATTTAGTGGCTACATGGTGCCAGCCATCTCTCTCTCCCACACACACACAAAACGAGACGACAGCCTACACCAAAGCCACCATTCTTCATTTAAAACCCACGGATGACAGGATCTCTCTCATATATCACACACAATGTTATTTAAAATATAATATAAAAAGCCTTTCCTTCATTTATTTTCAGCCAAACAGCTCAATTTCCATAACGAGAAGCTCATAAACCAGACATGTCTTATCAGTCTTAGTCAAATCTGGGTTAATTAGAAGAACTGGAGATAATTTGAAGAATCCTGGGTGATGTGCATTAGTGGCCCCAGCCCCCCAGCCACAGCCCTACTGAACGGAGACCAGAGGGAAAAAGTGGGGGGGGAGGAAGAAAAAAAAAAAACCCACTGACCTTACACGAGTCCTTTCTTAATCCGTACGACAGCTGCACGTGAACAACAAGCTGCAGTTACTTCAGCACTCAGGAGCTGCTGTTCTTATCCAAAAGAGTCACGCCGGCACGGAGAGAGTAATGCAAGCTGTTCTTGTTCTCTGATTCAGTACATCCTCCTCGCTTCCTTCCCCTTTACTCTCTCTCTCTCTCTCTCTCTCTCTGTGTGTGTAACCAATATATACATTCACATTCCAGTGGAGAGAAAGCATATGGCAGGGAAATGGCAGTCTCTGTCCTTGCGTCAATCCCTCATTCTTTTGGTGCCAGCGTGCGTGTGTGCGCGCACGTCGCATGGACAATCAAGTCTATTATGCTGATCGAGGGAGGACCAGCAAACAGGGAGGAAACCCGAGGATATCATCTGCCAGCAGAAATAGAAAGGGGGGTGCTGGAGAGCAGGAGGGAGGAAATGGAAAGACAGACGTAGAGAGAATGTCTATAGCACCGTCCTGAAGCTTGTTTAGATCCTGTCCATGTGCTGACCGTTCACCAGGTCCATGTCCATCATCGAAGACCGCATACAAACCAGTCTGTCTCCTTCAACTGGAGTGTGTTCCCAGGCAATGTGACACACGCCGGCAGGGTGGAGACAGAGGGATGGGGGATGCAGATGAATGAGGGACTTATGGGGGAGGGTTAGAAAATAACATCGCAGCAAGAGGCAACCTAAAGTGGCCACCTACACGATTCTCAGGCTTCCGTCATTTAACCCAAAGCCCTCGGTGAAAGTCCCAAATGCTTCATTACCAAGCCGCACCATATATTTATGCAATGCCACAGATTAAAGGGCTGCATGAGATCTGAACAGCGTGTAATCATCTCGGTCTTAGAAGTTTAAAATGTTCAGCATATTAGCACAAAAACACATACAGAATTGCTGATACATAATACAGTGCCCTCCAGAATTATTAGCATCACGAAAAAGAGTAAAATGTAATATGTAAAAAGAATAAGTCACAAACAACTGCACATTTGATTGCCTCCATGTTGTTTTAAAGACAATTTATACAGATGTGGGTAGTGACAGACCTCCAGCGCATGTGCATTGGTACCCTTGTAGTGTAGTAGCTACTTGTGGTCAAGTCCGCGTGTGGTGGACAGGAGTCCAGGTAAAACCCCAGCAAAAAAAGTATTTCAGTGGAGGAGGCAGAGTACGCAAACAAATACTGATAATATATTTAAAAAAAAATAAAAAAAATACGACCACCCCACAACAACAAAAACTTAGTGTGGCAGCGAGGGTGTGGTCAAGCGTTGGCCGTGAACGGCGAGGAGTCAGGTTGAACCAGCAGGTAACATGTGATGGTCTATTTTCTGGTGAAAATCTTTCAAGGATCCGTAAAGTTCTTTGTGAGGGTCTTTGAGGATCCTGTTGAGGATCTCAACAAAAGATCCTCAAAAGAGCTTCAAGGATTGACAAAGATCTTTTAACTTCTTGCCAAGATCTTCAAAAAGTTCTTTTCAAGGTCTTCAAGGATCTTTACAATTCTGGTCAAGATCTTCAAAAGTTCTTGCCAAGATCTACAATAACTTTAAAAAAAAAAAAAAAAAAAAAAAAAAAACATGCAGTTCCAAACAAAACTTTATTGATGCTAACATAACACAACGTGTCATGAACGCAAAGTGATGTTGAACATTCAGGAAAAAGCAAACAGACTGATGAGGATATTATGTTGCCATCTGTTTGCCTTTTCCTGAATGTTCAACATCACTTTGCGTTCATGATATGTTGTGTTATGGTAGCATCAATAAAGGATTGTTTTGTTTGGAACCAAATGTGTTTTTTTGTTTAAAAGGTTATTGTAGATCGTCAAGAATATTAAAGATCCTTGAAGATCTTGACAAGAAAATTGAAAATCCTTGAAGATCTTGGCAGATCCTTGAAGATCTTAGCAAGAATTTTAAAGCTCCTTGAAGATCTTTGTTGAGATCCTCAACAGGATCCTCAAAAGACCCTCACAAAAGACCTTGACAGATCCTTGAAAGATTTTCCCCAGGGTTAATTACTGGCTATATATTAAAATAAAAAGCACACCTTGAACTGCAGCATCTGACTCCAGTTCCTCAAATCCCGGGTTTTGGCACCAGTGTAACAGCTTTGAGAGTGGGTGATGAGGAACTGGAGCCAGACACTGTAATTCAAGATGTGCTTTTTATTTTAATAGACAGCTACTCTAGTGCAAAAGTGTGATTAAAATAAAGAGCACACCTTGAATTGCGGCATCTGGCTCCAGTTCCTCATTGCCCACTCTCAAAGTTGTTACGCTTAGCTACAGATCAACGGCTCTAATGTGAATCAGCTCGGCTTCTGCAGCAGATTTTTTGTTGCAGTTTATCTGGTCACCTACGAGTACATTAATGTAAATTATTTCGCTATAAAGGCAGTTCAACCGACCAGAAACCAGCTATGTAGCTCCAATGAAGATGATTTCTATCCTGATAGGAGTGGTCTCTTTCAGGATGACTCCACCCCCACCGATAGGGCATGATGTCACTAAATGGTTTGAGGTTGTAAATTGTATGTTATGGCTTTTGTACTCCCCAGATTTCAGCTATGGCTGATGAAGTGTGTGAGTGTTCTCCATCACTATCAGTATCAAAAGCCAGTTGAGGGACTACGGTATGTTTGGGAGAATGGTGTTCATTATTCTGGTACAGTTCCACAGACTTGCAAAATTTATGACAAGGGGCTCTGAAGCAGTTCTGGTGGCTCAGCACCTTCCTGAGAAACTTTAGGGTAGTTTTGCCAAGAATAAGTTCTCTACATCTCCTAGTTGTAACAGAGATGACCATTTCAGTCAAAGTATTTTTAATTTGATTCGGATATCTATGCAAAGATAGATGTACCTTGAGGACATTTCATTCCCTTTGTTTTTGGCATGAACTATATGTAGTGTACATGTACATGTTACAGGTCAGAATTGTAGGTCAGGTGGAATCTTTCAACCTAGGTTCGAATTTTTAACCCAGTTCATAACGTGCTACTCGTATTAGGGAGATTTGCTATATCTCGGGTTAGGATTTGGGAAGACTTTGTATTTTAAAACTACTTGATGTACAACCCCGATTCCAAAAAAGTTGGGACAAAGTACAAATTGCAAATAAAAACGGAATGCAATGATGTGGAAGTTTCAAAATTCCATATTTTATCCAGAATAGAACATAGATGACATATCAAATGTTTAAACTGAGAAAATGTATTTAAAGAGAAAAAATTAGGTGGCGATTTTACATTTCATAACACATCTCAAAAAAGTTGGGACAAGGCCATGTTTACCACTGTGAGACATCCCCTTTTCTCTTTACAACAGTCTGTAAACATCTGGGGACTGAGGAGACAAGTTGCTCAAGTTTAAGGATAGGAATGTTAACCCAGTCTAATGTAGGATTCTAGTTGCTCAACTGTCTTAGGTCTTTGTCGTATCTTCCGTTTTATGATGTGTCAAATGTTTTCTATGGGTGAAAGATCTGGACTGCAGGCTGGCCAGTTCAGTACCCGGACCCTTCTTCTATGCAGCCATGATGCTGTAATTGATGCAGTACGTGGTTTGGCATTGTCATGTTGGAAAATGCAAGGTCTTCCCTGAAAGAGACGTCGTCTGGATGGGAGCATATGTTGCTCTAGAACCTGGATATACCTTTCAGCATGGATTGTGTCTTTCCAGATGTGTAAGCTGCCCATGCCACACGCACTAATGCAACCCCATACCATCAGAGATGCAGGCTTCTGAACTGAGCGCTGATAACAACTTGGGTCGTCCTTCTCCTCTTTAGTCCGAATGACACGGCGTCCCCAGTTTCCATAAAGAACTTCAAATTTTGATTCGTCTGACCACAGAACAGTTTTCCACTTTGCCACAGTCCATTTTAATGAGCCTTGGCCCAGAGAAGACGTCTGCACTTCTGGATCATGTTTAGATACGGCTTCTTCTTTGAACTATAGAGTTTTAGCTGGCAACGGCGGATAGCACGGTGAATTGTGTTCACAGATAATGTTCTCTGGAAATATTCCTGAGCCCATTTTGTGATTTCCAATACAGAAGCATGCCTGTATGTGATGCAGTGCCATCTAAGGGCCCGAAGATCCCGGGCACCCAGTATGGTTTTCCGTCCTTGACCCTTACGCACAGAGATTCTTCCAGATTCTCTGAATCTTTTGATATTATGCACTGTAGATGATATGTTCAAACTCTTTGCAATTTTACACTGTCGAACTCCTTTCTGATATTGCTGCACTATTTGTCGGCGCAGAATTAGGGGGATTGGTGATCCTCTTCCCATCTTTACTTCTGAGAGCCGCTGCCACTCCAAGATGCTCTTTTTATACCCAGGTCATGTTAATGACCTATTGCCAATTGACTTAATGAGTTGCATTTTTTGTACCTTTAACTTTTCCAGCCTCTTATTGCCCCTGTCCCAACTTTGAGATGTGTTGCAGTCATGAAATTTCAAATGAGCCAATATTTGGCATGAAATTTCAAAATGTCTCACTTTCGATATTTGATATGTTGTCTATGTTCTATTGTGAATACAATATCAGTTTTTGAGATTTGTAAATTATTGCATTCTGTTTTTATTTACAATTTGTACTTTGTCCCAACTTTTTTGGAATCGGGGTTGTAATAAGACTGGACTCATGAATAAATTCTAAATATATAAAAATCACTCCTTCCATCACAGTCATCGCTGGTCTAGTGGTTAAAGTGCATATCCTGGACCAAATTCATTTTTTTTTTTATATGAAAGAATGTCCCTTTACACACTCATCCAGAAGGGTAATTTTGCATAAGGCCATCTTTCTACAGCAGAAATAAATAAATAAAACGCATCTGGAAAAGTCCCAAGGGAGTCTGGAGCCAGATTCGTGACGTCACCTGCGGATCCGCCAGCAGGCTGCGAGAGCTTGCATGGTTTCAGTGCCCAGCCTGTGTAGACCAAGTTTAGCAGCTAGCGATTTTGCATTGAAATATGGAATTGTCACCTGAGCGCAATGTGGGAAACGAGGAGTACGAATACCATCAAGATTGGTGTTGCCACACCCTCCTACGATACATCTGTTAACCATTTTAATAATTACGCGATAACGTTGAAGAAATTTGCAGAAAACCACCAGGTCGTTTTCTCATAAACAAACCAGCGCTGACGTAGGATTCAGAAGGAGGCGTCCCGCAGATGACGTCACGAAAATCAATGTTTCCCAGGAAATCCAAATGCCAAGTTTTTTCAGAGGCGGACCAATTCACCTCAAATGGCTTGATCTCAACTGAATTTTTCTGGTATTGCGCAAGGTTAAAAAAAAAAAATAATAATTGCAGAGAATGCAGAATGTTACAGATATTTGACCAAAGTTTAATATAAAATAGGAGAATTACATTGATCTTGCTCCTGAATTTACCCGTGATATGCACTTTAAGGTGTTGGGTTAAGAATCAGAAGGCTCAGAGTTTGAATCCTGGTTAAATATATAAAAAAAAAAAAAAATATATATATATATATATATATATATATATATATATATATATATATATATATATATATATATATATATATATAATAAATAAATAGATAAATAAATAAAGGTAGATAGGACTAGGTAGACAGAGAGACAAGAGGAAATACTAGGTAGGTGTAGACAGAGAGGAAGAAGTCGATAGAAGAAAGAGATAAAAATAGTGATGGAAAATCCCTTTTAAGAATCTTAGACAATGCAAAATTTTACTTATGTTGGAAATTATGAACTAGGTTAAAAATTAACCCAAGTCCAAAGAAATCATGTAGGTTGAATTTTTTTTTTTTAACCTGTGTTACATGTACCGTACAAGGTAGAATCAGTCGAGAATGAAGTCTTCATCTACACCAGCTATCACAAAACAAACAAACCCCTATTTATTACATTCCATTTTTCTCCTTTACTTTTTACTATTTTTTTTTTAAATCTGTCTACCATTTACAGAGCATTGCACTAAGTATTTTACTGCATGTTGTACTATGCATGATTGTGTATGTGACAAAATTTGAATTGGGGGGGGGGGGGGGGGGGGGGGGACCCTCACAACAAATGCTGGTCAACATTTAAGTACCATTTCTGACTCATGTACATGATGAGGTTACATTTTTGGGATAATTCATTCAAGCCGACCAAGCTAATTAATTAATTACCTCTTGAGCATCTAAGCAAGCACAGTATCTATTAACGAGATCTTCGTAACTCTTAGGTGGGGTTTACATTAGACCGTATCAGCGGATCATCAGATTAACGTTTTTAAAACGATTAGTGTGCACACAGCAACACCAATACACGGATACGCTCGGCTCCGCAGGCATCCTGCGCTCCAAATCACTCCGCCCTGAACAGCGAGTGCCCTCTGGAGGGTGCGCACTCCGGCCCTGCGCAGCTCACAGAGCGCGCGAGTGAAGTGCACAAGCAGTCATTCGGGACTGAGCCGCTGTGTGTGTGATCCCAGCGCATATCACTTACCACTTGCAAGTGGAAGGATGGCAAGCCTAAAGACAATCATAAGTACACAATGGGCAGTATTTGCATCAGTATTTGCAGTATTTTCATACTTTTATACTCTTTAATGAAAGGTGATACAAGGCGGAAGTCCGCGCCGTTTTTCAGCAGTCGCGTCACATGACCAACGCCAGCGAATCAGGAAGGTGGATGTCACAGTGACGTTGTCCAATGACGACGCCAGCTAGAGCTCAGCACAGTGTATCCGCGTATTCTCAATGTTTACACAGCACCGGACCACACACGATCTGGATTGAATACGTGGACGCTGGCGGATTCCCGTTTCCCGGCGTTTTAATGTAAACGGACAGTGCATCCGCGAAGAAAACGAGACAGATACGGTCTAATGTAAACTTGGCCTTAGGTCTCCACACTGAAAAGCCAAACTGATGCTCATGAGGATTCAGTCCAACTCATTTCTGAACACTCCCTTTTCCATTGCACGCTTCATTTGCACGTTAACTTGTTGTGCAAGCTAGAAGTTCTGTCCAAATGTTAGCCTCGTCTTGCATCATGTTCAAAAGAAACCTCAATTACATTGGTTACCCCACCGAGAAGGAGCATTGCTTCCTCTTTATTTTTAACCTATGTGGCTTTGTACGGGCTGCTGGTGCATGCGCAAAAATAACCGGCAGTAAATAAGGACCGTCTTCTTGCGAAGAACTTCCTGATGTAGAAGTTTTTTGCCAAACAATAAAATATGCAATGCTCTTTGCATGGTAGCAAAACAGTAACAAACGTTTTGTGAAACAAATAACCTTGCAGCTTTCTGCTTGGTTTTGGCTTTGCTCTACTCATGGCCATACACACACACACACACACACACACACACACACACACACACACACACACACACACACACCTCAGAGAGAGAGAGAGAGAAACAAAAACAAAAACACACAATTTACCTAAAGTGGTGATAAATAAATTGCTTACAAAAGACTGTGATTAATCTTGTCTGTGATTCATTGACCAATTATCATAGTCATGGTCACTCAGGCTACATACACACCAGACGCACACCGACACACCCATCGGGGCCCCACTGCAGCTGGACACACTAGTCACATGTCAGCACAGTAGTAGCTGGACAAAACCCAGCCCTGTTTCATCACATGCTTCCTTCACAGACGTCAAGTGGCTTTCTTATAGAGGTCAGCACCTGGCATTTGGAGTAATTTTCACTCCGCAAATCAGATCAGGCCTCAGACAATGATGAATCAGTGTCCATTCAGATCATCCCGCTTCCATGTTACAAGGCTAAGCTTCGAGAACCAGGCTATCTAAAGGCATACGGAAGAAGTAATGGAAGCTCGTGATCAGGGACTGGGTTGGGAGAACCACTCTAAGACGGCATGAAAGTGATTACATGGACTCTAAACGTCCAACACATACTGAAAGGAATCAAAAACACCAGGAGGTAGATGAGCTATAGCAAATATTTGAATCATCATAAGCCCTTTTTACACAGATATTACACTGTGAACCAAATAAAACCAGCATGAAGCAGTGCCAGTGTGTGTTTTTACACTGAACTGGGGTTCCATGACCAGAGGTGTGACGAGTCACAATAGAGCGTTGGCATCAAAGGTGATGCATAGGAAAAAGGAATACTCCGAGTATACTGATGCTGCTTTAAAAACAGTGGGTGAGCCGAGTGTTGAGGTGGTTTTGTGATCGACGCATATTTATACCACTCTTCAAAACACAAGCAAAGTTGCCGAAAATCAGGAAGTAACAACCTCAAGAGATTATATATAAAAATAAAATGTCCTTTAGAGTACAAACCAAGCTGAGAGAGAATGAAAAAGGTAATGGGAAAGGGGAGACTCGTAAAGCAGCACGTTTGTGTGATCAGAAATATGTTGAGGAGAAAAGTGAAGAAAACTAGGAAGTGATTTGACCTTAGACGCAGACATAGAAAGGCGCTTGAACCTTAGACGTCATAGACGGAGACATCGGAATTTGCGCTGATCTCAGAAAGAAGCACAAGGTCAACGTCGTCACACCCCTGTTCTGCCATGCCGGCCATACCTTTTACACAGACCTTGATTCCGGCTCTGTTCCTACCAGTTGTTCTGGCTCAGAGGTGGAACGCCACAGACCGCATTCGGGCGTTTTATACAGAACACGAGGCGGAATTAAGGTGCAAGATTTCCAGCTGTGTAAAAGGGGCTATGGTAACAAAGAAAGGTCATGTCCAGCCTCACATTAATCCTGACATCAGGAGGGTTTGCAAATCAAATAAAATCACAGTATGGGGAAAGTAGGAGGATTATTTAAAAAAAAAAAAAAACCTCAGGCAAAAGGATACTAAATATAAGATATTAGTGTGTTAACTGGGGCAGCATTTTGGTGCAGTGGTTAGCACTGTCGCCTCACAGCAAGAAGGTTCTGGGTTCGAGCCCAGTGGCCGACGAGGAGCCTTTGTGTGTGGAGTTTGCATGTTCTCCCTGTATCGGCGTGGGCTTCCTCTGGGTCCAAAGACATGCAGTTGGGCTAACTGGCTACTCTAAATTGTCCACTGATCAAGTTTGGAAAGGGACAGACTCCACCAAGTTTAAAATGCCCAAGACACACCAATGATTGACCGTTAAATGTAATCATTGGGGCCCTTACAGGCTATGAAGAAAAGTAGTGTGTTCATTCCAGTTCAACATGAATATATTATCGAGGTTGATGTTGTGGGTTGAGTCTGAATTCAACGTGCTCTTCACATGTGCTTCATTCCTGCTGTTATTGGAATAAAGGACTTTCACCAAGGCAACAGAAGTCCCATCCCTTTACAAGCCCAACCACAATCAGTCTCACCATCATACTGCAACCAACTGAACAGTAAACCTGAGAGATGTTCAAGTAGGAATAAGTCAGACTTGCCATCAGATGTAGCCTTTTTAGGTAATGCCAGATAGTGGCTTTGAAAGGTTGATTTGACCAAGAGTGTTTCAGTTCCACATAAACGTTAGCGGAGTGATTAACTTTTGCAGGAAAACACACGCATGTGTTACTGGTCAAAAAAAATTTCAACCTAGCTAATTCTTTTGACCTGGGTTAAAATTAACCTAGTTGATCATTTCCAACCTAGGTAAAAATTTTGGATTCTCTAAGATTCTTAAAAGGGATTTTTATTTTGGAGACTCATTAATAAAACAGGGGCTAGGATTTTTAGGGGGTTCTTCAAAGAATAGATCGATTTCCACCATTTCTTTTGTTTCTCTTTCTTCCATCCACTTTCTCTCGGTCTACACATACAGTTGTGGTCAGAAGTTTACATACAGTGACATGTCATCTTGGATATGAATCTCATGGCAGTATTTGGGCTTTCAGTAATTTCTTTGAACTGTTCTTTTTCTGTGGCAGAATAATTGTACAGCATACATCTTTAATAAAAAAAAAAAACACTAGAATTTGGTGCACAAGTTTTAAAATTGCTTTGTTTTTTTTTTTTTTAAATCAACACAAGGTCAAAATTATACATACAGCATACCTAATGTTTGGGTAAAATGTCTGTTCACAAGATTCACCTTGACCAAACGTTTTTGTTTACCATGAACAAGCTTCAGGCAGAATTCCGGTTGGATATTTCACGACTCTTCATGGTAGAATTCAATAAAAAAAAATTTTTTTCTTGGCATGGACTCGACTTATAAGCACGGTCCATATATTTTCAAATCGGGTTGAAGTCAGGACTTGTTTTACGCTTAATATTAGCCTGCTTTATCCTCCACAACCAGCTCTGATGCGTGTTTGGGTTCATCGTCCTGTTGTAAGTCCCAAGTTGTGTTCAAGTTTGATGGTTTATGCTGAAGAATTCTGAGGTAGTCCTTCATTATACCATCCACTTTGTACAATGAACCAGTTCCACTGGCAGCAAAACCACCCGAGAGCATGATGATCCTACCACCACCACCAGCTGGTACAGTGTCCCTCTGTACATGGTGGTCATTGTGGCCAAACAACTCAATCTTTGTCTCATCTGACCATACAGCTTTCCTCCAGAAGGCTTTTTCTTTGTTCGTGTGGTCAGCTTCAAACTTTAGTTAAGCTTGAAGGTGTCAATTTTGGAGCAGGGGGTTATTTCTTGGATAGCAGCCTCTTAGTCCATGGTGATCTGAACTGTAGGCAGTGACCCATCAGCTTCCAGTTCATGGCAGGGCTGTGCCATGGTGGTTCCCAGGTTGTTCCTGACCACCTGAACCAATTTCCTTTCAGCTGAGGGTGACAGTTTGGGTTTTCTTGAAGCAAAGTGACTTCACAATAACTTGCATACAATTGTCAAGTCAAGTTTATTTGTATAGCGCTTTTAACAATAAACATTGTCGCAAAGCAGCTTTACAGAATTTGAATGACTTAAAACATGAGCTAATTTTGTCCCTAATCTATCCCCAATGAGCACGCCTGTGGCGACGGTGGCAAGGAAAAACTCGCTCAGACGACGACATGAGGAAGAAACCTCGAGAGGAACCAGACTCAAAAGGGAACCCATCCTCATTTGGGCAACAACAGACAGCATTGTTTGAACTGATCTTGGAATTTGCAGTAGTTTTGAAATGGCTCTAAGAGACATTCCGGAATTGTGTACATCTGCAATCCTCTTTCTCAGATCTGCATTGAGCTCCTTGGACTTTCCCTTTGTATTGTGTGTTGGTCAAGCCAGTGAGTGCTGTAAACAAACCCTTTTTATGAAGGCACAGAGAAACTACCAGCTGTAGTCAATCATGATCACTAACAGGAAGTTAAGAGACCTCAGCCTTGGCAAGATAAGAGACATTTTGGAAGTTTCAGCACCTCTGAATTAATCTAAGTGAATGTATGTATAAATTTTGACCTTGTGTTGATTTCAGGAAACCCAAAGAAAATTAAAACTTGTGCACCAAATTCTACTGTTTTTTTTTAAATTAAAGATGTGTGCTGTACAATCTGCCACAGAAAAAGAACAGTTCAGAGAAATTACTGAAAGCCCAAATATTACCATGACATTCATATCCAAGATGACATGAATGGTCACTGTATGTAAACTTCCGACCACAACTGTACCTAGCATTTCCTCATCTACCTATTTCTAGCTACCTAATTAGCATTTTAAAAAAATCTGTTTTTCATACTTCAAGCTAGACGGCCTTTCGATTTCATAAAACCTGTGAAAATTAGTTCCCTCTTAAATTTGGTCATTGTGATGCATGTTAATTTCCATAATATCTCAAAATAAAAAAAAAATTTAAAAAAAACCCTCACACCCCACCAGGCCATTCTGTGGCTGGGAAGTTATTTAATTTGAGGGGATTCCTGAGCAAATAATCTGCATGAAATCGCTCAGTTCATGGCGTCAAGCAGACAGAGGAAGTCCATGTGCGCACAAGCAGGTTTACCTGCTTCTTCTTTTGGGTTTTACAGCAGCTAGCATCCACAGTGTTGCAGTACTGCCATCTACAGGTTTACCTTTGACCGTGCACTGACAGTTACATCATTCGGTCACTAAAACAGCTGATCACACCGAGGTGCTCGCTGACCACCGATATTTATTAGTTTGGTCCTGCGTTTCCGTTCCTTCGCAACATAACGTCTTTTTGCTTTCCGTTACTGTAGTCCGTCTTTCACATTTCATTTGCACACTCATGTCCTCCATTTTTCTCTCCTGTTTCAAATTTGTATCCCACAAAGTCTTGCACGAACGGGGAAAGCCCACCACATGATGCATGACGTAGTATCTTGTATTGCGTCATGGTGAAGCAGGAAAAAAATAGCGGAGAATTTAAGGCCATGTGGCCCTAAATCATTAATTGCTCTATTTAAAAAAAAAATCTAATAAAATTGGAGGTCTGTGATTCGAATTCAGTAGCTTTCAGTCCACTAAACAAAAATAATTGGGTGTCAGGGAAAATTCTTTTTATGACCTACACTTAAAGTCTGAAAGGCAGTCTACTTTTAACCAGGATTTGAACTCCAAACCTTCTGATTCTTAACCTAACACTAACCACTAGACCAGAAATAACTGCGATGGAAGGAGTGATATACATTTTTGAAGTTATTAATGAATCCAGTCTTAGGTCAACAAATAATTTAAAATACAAAGCCTAACCCTAGATATAGTAAGTCTCCCTAATACAAGTAGCAAATTATAAACTGGATTAAAAACTCAAACCTAAGGGGCGTTGTGGCTCAGGTGGCTAAGGCGCCATACCATAAATCCGGGGACCCGGGTTCGATTCCAACCCGAGGTCATTTCCCAATCCATCTCTCTCTCTCCCGCTCATTTCCTGTCCTGTCTCTACACTGTCCTATCCAATAAAAGGAGAAAAAAGCCCAAAAAAATATCTTAAAAAAAATTCAAACCTAGGTTGAAAAATTCCACCTGACATATGCATCCAAAAGGTCTATGCAAAGGTGATTAGGTCAAGAAATCATCCTGGCACCTCAGCATACACTTTAGAAAGTTAATTCTATACACAAAGCTGATGCCAGTACTATAATAAAGCACGATAATAGTCTTTCTCTGTAATCAAATAAATACAGGGTCTGGTGTATAAAGACAGTGTATATTTTATTACATACACAGTTATAATATACACAGTACAAATGCAATTATTCATGAATATGCACCAAAAAAAAAAAAAGTGCAATGAGTGGTAGTTGGAGCTTAAACATAAAATGAAACTGTAGCATCCATATAAGACCATACTTTTTCAACTATAAGATGTTCTTCTAGAAATGTTTTTAACTGCAAAAATACTGGAAATAAAAAATTATTGGCACCCCTACAGTTAAAAACTGCCGAAGCCTCTCCTAGGGAGAACAGCAGCATGTTATCCTGTGGTCACTTATGCACATGCCCAGATATTAATGCTAGACATCTACATGCTGTAATACCCAGAGGGGAACCGTCAGGGCCTTCTAGGCCCTTCAGAGAAGCCCAAACATATCAGCATGTTAAATTTAATTTCTTTCATAATAGTTATTCTCTTCTAATTCGGCCTCATTTTCTTTCAAATTTGCTTCAGAAATGAAAGGGTTACTGTCCTGAAAACATTCAAATCGAGTTATCCAATGAGATTTTGTTTGTTGTCTCCAGGCTGAGAAGAGTTTAGAGCTGGCTCACTCATTGGTTAGGACTTCATTGCCAGGACAGAAGCCCATGGCTGTGTATGTTTATGTAGGAAGTGACAGATGAGTTAACCAATCAGATTTTGATTTATAGTGGTAGGGACCAAAAATTTAATCACCCTCGGCCTTCTCGAAGGCCAACACGAGCTTAACCGTGAGTCGGCGCCATCAGTGAAGTCACCTTCCAGCCAGTGTAGCGTTCATCAATAGTGTTCACGAATGCTAATAAAGTGGTCAAGCCAGTGCTATCAAGAGTTATTAGTAGCAGATATTAATGAACGAGAAACTATGATTTTGGTTTCCAGACTCCTCTTCCATTCTTCATGCTCACCACAGTATTTTTTCACTCAGACTTAAGTATTCATTTCCCTGTGTAATTTACTCAGTTACTTTTAAAAACATCAACAGCTAAGTTTTGGCTGAGCTGAAGGCCCAGCTCTAATAGTAACAGTTCGCCACTGATAATACTAATATTATGATGTGAGCTCACCAGTGCCAGTCTGACACATGACAACAGTGGTGGGAAGTTTGGAAGAGAAGCTAATACACATTTTCACCAGATTTGTACAGTGTCTCTATGCTGTTCTTGCTAGGACAACTGGCATGCTACTATTGCCATGTTCATTGTTCAGGGAATATATGCCGGTACCAGCCAGTGATGTTTTAACCCTACTCTGCTCCCTAGTGGATACAGAGGATACATTTTAATCCTCTGGATTCCCATAAGGTATGCAGATGACTACATGGATAATGCTGCTCCTGTAGCAGCTGTGTGCACAGCACAGGTTTTCAATACAGATCAAATCTTGAGCCTCAAGTAGTCCATTTAAAACAATATTATATTCTCACAATCATTTCTATTCTGATTTGTAAAGATATTTGTATAGTTCATTATTTACGGCCAGGGTGGCACGGTGGTGTAGTGGTTAGCGCCGTCGCCTCACAGCAAGAAGGTCTGGGTTTGGGCCCCGTGGCCGGCGAGGGCCTTTCTGTGTGGAGTTTGCATGTTGTCCGTGTGGGTTTCCTCCGGGTGCTCCGGTTTCCCCCACAGTCCAAAGACATGCAGGTTAGGTTTTTATTTTATTTATTTAACCTTTCTTTAACCAGGAAATGGTCCCATTGAGTTAGAATAACTCTTCTTCCAGGGAGTCCTGGCCAAGATAGGCGGCTAAAAAGTTACATTACAATAAAACACATAAGACAAGACAAACCACAGCTACACCACATCTAAACAGACAAAAACAAATCAATGCTAACAGCCTATGTACTGTATACACAGACAACTAAAAAAAAGCATACGGCAAACAAATAATGAAATTACAAACAATTGCAATGCTCAGTTAATGTTGCTTTTAAAAGGTCTTTAAAAGAATTAATAGGTGGGAGAATTTCAAGATTTAGAGTAGCTTGAAGTTCATTCCAAAGCTTTGGTGCATATGAAGAAAAGGCAGTTTTACCAAGTTCTGATCTTGTTTTTTCCTGATGACCTTGTCTGGTAAACACTATTATGAAAAGAAAGCAAATTAAAAATGTACAGGGGTAGTTTACCCATTAGGGCTTTAGCAATAAAAGTCAGTGCATGGATTCTCCTTCGGAGAGAGAGAGAGAAGACTGTTGTACAGTTTCATAAAGAGTGCAGTGGTGAGTCCTGGCTGATACACCAGTGATGAAACGCAGGGCTGAATGGTACAACACATCCAGTTTTTTAAGTAAAAACAAACTGGAGTGCATATACAGTGTGTCCCCATAATCAAGCACTGACAAGAACGTGCTTAGAACTAACCTTCTCCTTGCATGATAAAGAAAGCACTTCCTCATTCTAAAGAAAAAAATTCAACTTTGGTCTCAATTTCTTGCAGAGGCTCTCAATATGTACACCAAAAGACATCTTATCATCCAACCAGATCCCTAAATACTTGTATGATTATACTCTTTCTATTTCAGTGCCATCTAATGTTGACACACCAATATTAGCTGGAGAGCGTGATTGTGTAAAAGACATTATTTTTGGTTTTTTAGCATTCAGTACCAGCCTTAACTCAATAAGAAATGTTTGTACATGATTAAAAGCAGACTGCAGTTGTGCAAATGCATCATTCACTGATGAAGCTGTGGTGTACAAAATGGTGTTATCTGCATAAAGATGCACCTTTGCTTGCTTCAAGTTCTTACCTAAATCATTTATATAAATAGAAAATAAAATTGGGCCCAAAACAGACCCTTGTGGGACACCCATAAAGACTTCTAATGATGATGAGGTATAGTTATCAATAACAATACATTGTGTTCTACCACTGAGATCATTTGAAAACCACCTTAATACAGTACCACTAAAACCTATGCTTTGTAATCGCTTCAGAAGAAGGTCATGGTTCACCGTATCAAACGCTTTAGAAAGGTCAATAAATATTGCAGCACAAGACTTATTATCCAAAGCATTTAAAATATCATTTGTGACTACGGTTACGGCTGTGACTGTACCATGGCCTTGTCGGAAGCCAGACTGCATAGGATTTAAAATGGAGTTTTCGGTTAAAAAATGTTTAAGCTGCTCATTTATAAGAGCTTCAAAGGTTAACTGGTGACTCTAAATTGAGCGTAGGTGTGAATGTGAGTGTGAATGGTTGTCTGTGTCTATGTGTCAGCCCTGTGATGACCTGGCGACTTGTCCAGGGTGTACCCTGCCTTTCGCCCGTAGTCAGCTGGGATAGGCTCCAGCTTGCCTGCAACCCTGTAGAAGGATAAAACGTCTAGAGATAATGAGATGAGATTATTTACGGCCAAGTCTTAATCTCCTGGCACACAAAACATCCTCAAAGCATCAGTGAGCTCCAGCATCTTACGATGTTTATTTCCTAGGAAATCAGTTTTCTTAGGTATACACATTTTCCTTAAAAGATGGCAAATTGTCAACCCTTGTTCTAAATATTAATTAGAGGTGCCGGTACTTTTCTCTGAGAGAAAACAGGCATGCATTTGAAAATTGTGTTAGAGGAAGGGTGAGTAGTCTCAACCGCTTGAGTCGAAAATTAGAATAAATGCATGCAAGGTTTATTTTAGCGCACTCGCTTCAAGGGTGCCAATACTTGTATAGCAGCCTGCATAACACCACTTTAGCAGATGAGCTTACAAAGAGCTGATGTTTTACAGTCGGATGACACGGACCACCTCCGTTAGACTGACGTTCCTAAGGGATGAGTGCGAGTGAAGTGCAGGAAAAGGGAAACTACACATCAGACTCAAGCCTGCGAGTCCCACAGTCAGAACGTCCCTGCCCTCTGTTGGAACATCAGGATAATTGCTTGGCTAGAACAAATGCTGACACATTTAACCACGGATTCACGTGGGACTAAAACAGCCACTCCTGCATTTTTAGGCTTCTCAAAATGATCCTTTTCCCTTCCATATGAACAAGATCATCATCATCATCATACTGTAATTACTCTGCCAACAGAAAGTGTACGCGTGCGTGTGTGTGTACACAATTTTGGTACTCGTCAATATCAAGACCGAAATGAGTAACCTACTTAATAAATCACAGGAATCAAGGAACATTTTCTTGAGCTTTGTTTATGCTTGTGGTTATGATGCGACACTAGTAATAAACTCCTCATGTTGAGTTTAATGTTCAAGATGTTATGGGTTTTAAACAGTACCTTTAATAAAGAACGAGCCCACAGAGCATTCAACGGACGAAATTCTTTTCACAAGCAAAGATCTTGGTGAGCAAGGGGAATGGAAACATGTGTCTCAGTGCTCACTCCTCACTCAAACACAAACACACACAAGTTCAGTTTGCATTAGGCTTGTGCAGTATTGATTTTTCCTGTTTGTGATTCACTGTTGGGAAAGAAGAAAAAAAAAGGGCAATAAACAAATTTATTCATCTGGAATTGATAGCCTAAAACAAACAAAAACAAAAATTAGTATTAAACACCATATAGGGCGGCACGGTGGTGTAGTGGTTAGCGCTGTCGCCTCACAGCAAGAAGGTCCTGGGTTTGAGCCCCGTGGCCGGCGAGGGCCTTTCTGTGTGGAGTTTGCATGTTCTCCCCGTGTCCGCGTGGGTTTCCTCCGGGTGCTCCGGTTTCCCCCACAGTCCAAAGACATGCAGGTTAGGTTAACTGGTGACTCTAAATTGAGCGTAGGTGTGAATGTGAGTGTGAATGGTTGTCTGTGTCTATGTGTCAGCCCTGTGATGACCTGGCGACTTGTCCAGGGTGTACCCCGCCTTTCGCCCGTAGTCAGCTGGGATAGGCTCCAGCTTGCCTGCGACCCTGTAGAACAGGATAAGAGACTACAGATGATGAGATGAGAAACACCATATAAGGTTTAAGATGTGCACAGGAGAGTGTAATATTACCAGTTGGGATAACAGTCCCAGTATTGATGCATCTCTCTTACATATACATACAGTGTGTGTATATATATTTGAGAAACAGCATTTTTATTTTATGCAAATTCAATAAATAAAAACTTTATACAAAACGTCCGACAAAATCATTTCCGCTTAGAATGTAAACAGACCAGCAAAATGACTGGAGCAATTTATAAAAAATGCTATTATAATAATTCGGGGGGGGCGTTCTTGCCATCAAATAATTTTATTCCATATTTTGTGGAAACCAACTTAAAAGGTGCGTCACCACCAGTGACAGGATTGGAGTGTGGAACAGGATATATGGGGGGGGGGGCACTAATGATGGCAATATTTCTGTTTTGCCATTTCTGTTTCTTTTAAATACTAGATAATTTTTGGGGTTTAGCTTTCGAGTGGAGTCCTCCCTCAGTTGGTTCAGCAACATGCGCCGCCATTTTGTTTTTCTCTACTCACTGTATATAAGCTGATATCCTAGTCGTAGAATAGCCAATCAATCAATCCGAGCATGCGTTTGCTCATATCCAGTGAACGTGGATAGAATAAATCTCTCATCATTATCTCTAGCCACTTTATCCTGTTCTACAGGGTTGCAGGCAAGCTGGAGCCTATCCCAGCTGACTACGGGTGAAAGGCGGGGTACACCCTGGACAAGTCGCCAGGTCATCACAGAGCTGACACAGACACAGACAACCATTCACACTCACATTCACACCTACGCTCAATTTAGTGTCACCAGTTAACCTAACCTGCAGGGGCGTGTTTAGCCTATTTTTGGGGGTGCTCAAGCACCCCCAAAAACGAGCTCAGCACCCCCTAGCTCAGCACCCTCAAAAACACTGCTTTTGGACGTAATTTTCAGAAATAAGTGCCCTTGCGCACTGCGCAATGAATGTGTGCGCGGGCGTGTGTGTGTTCTTGAATTCACCTGTTACGTGATAGTTCTATGAGCAGTAAAATCCCTCTCCTCCTTGCGTCCCCTCTGATTGGGTTGCCTGTCCGCGTGAGTGCTTGCTACGACATGGTGTTTTTTTTAACTGGATTCCACGCCGATGAGGAACTCGAAGTAGCACCTGAGTATTACTGGCATAGCGAGATGTGAAGGTACGGACTGGAATTACAATTGTTAAACACAACACAATAATATGCATAATGCAATATTGATGTTCCCTGGTCTATGAACAGAATGATAAAAATGACATTTATCATCGATCATCAAAAGTATCTCGATATGATATCGAGATACTTTTGTGCAGAGCTGTACAAGTGCTACGGTGCTAGACCACCGTGTGTTAGTCAATTTTATTTAATGTAACATAGCGTTTACGTTTGCTTATCATTCACAAATCCAAACCCTGGTCATTGTCTGGGGGGACAGTGAGTGTGGTTTGGGTATAGCCTACATTTTCAAAAGAACACTACCAAAATATAACAAATATAACAAAAAATATAAACTAATGTAAACTAATGTAAAATCATAATAATACACACTATTATTACACAATACACAATAACACATTAATTAACAATTACCACTGTTCAAAATGAATAGCTCCAACATTACAAATGCAGTAGTAGGTCTTGTTTAGTTAAAAATATAACGTAAATATCTGTGTCAGTGGTTGTAAATGTGTAGATATCATAGTTTATTGGGTCAGCTTCTGTTAAAACATTGCATAAGTCTAGTCTTGTCTAGTCTAGTCTTCTTGTCTAGTTAAGTCTAGTCTAAATGCGGAATAAACGTGGAAACACTGTCGTTCAAGCCAGGTGCCTCTGTCAGCTCTGGGGGCTAAGCACCCCCAAAGATCAGATGCTAGAATCGCCCCTGCTAACCTGCATGTCTTTGGACTGTGGGGGAAACCGGAGCACCCGGAGGAAACCCACGCGGACACGGGGAGAACATGCAAACTCCGCACAGAAAGGCCCTCGCCGGCCACGGGGCTCGAACCTGGACCTTCTTGCTGTGAGGCGACAGCGCTAACCACTACACCACCGTGCCGCCTAGAATAAATATATTATATACACAAATAAAATTTATGTTAAACGTGTTCGTAAATAATCCCACATTATTTTTTTTAAAAAGCAAATAAAAGTGCTGGATAAAAACCTACATGTTATGTAAATAAAGATACAAATTTCGTTGTCTGATGGTGAAGTGTTTGAGAAATGTTGCCTTGCGCTTATGATCAGGTTCCCTGTGGTGGTAAACGTATGCTGTAGAACGGACGATGTAGGGTCGCAAAAAAGTCATCAAAAATCAGGTTGATGCACAACCATATTCTCTTAAGTATGGAGCGCTACTAATAATGTAATATTAAAAAAGATCCACTCACTATTTAGTAAAATAATAGTTTAAAGAGCGAGAATGCTTTTCTGTTTCCTTCGAGCAGTCAAACTTGGGTTTCTATTTAGGATTGTGCTTGTTTATGTTAAATTGTTCTACACAGTGCCCCATTAAGTCCTCACCCTCTTAACACACACTCAAACATTTACTACCTACCTTTAACACACTACAGTAAATAAACCAGAGCCATAATGAATAAGGGTCACTGATTAAACAGTCCCAGTCGTGGCGTTTGACTAGAAGTGTTGCATCACAGGCCGCATTTTCTGAGGACATATCCAAACAATAGCTGTAGATGGATAGGGAGTGTGCTGGAATAAAGGACCTGCCTTTTCCTTCCTGAACTGGAAGTGGACTGGTTAACTCCTAGGCTGTAAACTGGTGCTAGAGTGCTTACAGTACACACATGTCAATATAACTGCCATTAAAGACCCACTGACAACTTTTTACACCACGTAATGTGTATTTATTGTTTTATTGCTGTATTGTGAAATAAAATATCCAAAACTCAACTTGAATAAAGGGTCGTCTTTGTAGAAAATCAAGAATTTCAGAGCCGATTTTGTGTTTTTTGCCCCGGCTTCTACAAGCGCCATGAGCCATTTGCCCGTTTTTGCCGCTAGGGCGAGTGACGTCACATCAGTGTATGTCGTTCTGGATTGCATGAAAACAAAACATGAAGCAGGGAAGCTATCGAGATTGTCTGCCCTCACGTCTATTAAAGATTCTGTTTAAACATATGGTCCTGGTCACGTCACACTATTGGTCCCACTCCAAAAAACATCATGTCTAAGCTCCTGTTAGATCATGTTAGATACAGTAGCTACCAGAAGTTTAGGTCATATTTATGCAGAAATATCAAAAACTCTAAAGGGTTCACAAACTTTCAAAACATGCCGGATGACATCTTGTATCCATCACGCCACACATATATCATGTATATTATCCTAACTAAATATATGAAACAAGGTATTGGCCTTTCAGTTGTTGTACATTACTGGTATTAGCTGCTTTGGCTTATTGATAAGTAATATGCAAATGGTATAAGACGCATTTGTGACGTTACAACAAATTTTAAACAACATACATGTATTGAATAACAACACATAGCCACGTACCCTGGCTCGTTCTCTTTTGGCAAAGGCACCACCGGACTTTCGCTTTTTGACCACCCCTTCGGGGGGGGTCTGCTGTCATCTGTTTCTCTTCTGACAGATTGATTCGGCCCGGGCCTGTCAAACAACGTCGGCACAGCTGACTCCTCCAACACCAGTGGATAAGTTGGATCAAACGTTCTTCGAGTTCTGGACGACAAAGTGAAACAGTGCTCCTCGAAATGTGCTGAACAGAGACGTGACCATTTTGTTGACTTCCAGTTCGCACGTGTTTTGGAAACGTTTCTTTCCCACTCTTTTGCCATTTCAGGGTGTTTTTTCCAAGGAAAGGAATGGAGTTTCACTCCTTCCGACGTGGTGTTAGAACACCCGTAAGCCACACATATAATCCCTTTTCGGTTAGACGCCATTTAACTTTTTCACGCAAGGAAATCACAACAAAACCACAGCTCAATATCACAAGACTTGTGAGAACTGAACCAACATAGTGACTTGTAAACAAAAATGACACACTGATGTGACGTCACTTCCGGCATCTCTGAATGAGCCCAGTTCATATCCAGGTCAATCTCCCTGCGCGAAATTTAAAATTACTTCTGATGTTTAAAACGGACAGTTAAACCAAGAATTAAAACCAGAATTTATCTTTGGAGTCATATATTGTTTGTTTAAAAATTAATACGAAATGACTGTCAGTGGGTCTTTAAGAGCCTAACACCATGTAATGCTATGATCATTACGGGTTTATGTGCAGAATGCAGACAATAAAATGTAAAAAACAAACAAAAAAAAAAAACACAACTGAAGCTGCTGCACAAGTCTCTTGAGATCCAGACTATAATAACGGGATCCTTATCATTTCGGGACAGCAGTACAGTAAGGCTGAATCCCATTTCACCCCTTGGACCAACCCCTTGGCCCTTCCCCTCCATTTTGCGCGTTCACGTGAAGGGGTAGGGGTATCCCAATCCCAGTTAACGCGGAGGGGTAGGGGAAGGGGTAGGGCTTCTGTACCCCTCCAAACGGAGATTTTCCTGGAGCTGACTCCGAACGAAGGGGTTTGAGTGATTTCCCACAATGCCATGCGGATTTCAGCGAGATTTCATGCGGATTTCAGAAAGATGGCGGTTCCCGCGGCGAAAGATTGTCATAAATGTATTTTCTCCATTATTTACGTGTTTTAAGTTGTTATCCAGAGGAAACACGCTGCTTGATTCGCTTTCGAGCTGAGAATGAGCAGCGATTTCTGAAATCCAAGCTGCTGCTAAAAAGCTTTGGGAGTGAGTATTGTTTTCGGTTGCTTGACTGCGTACGTTTTGTTCTGTTATTCTCGCTTTTATTGTTTACATGAGTGTTCTGACACCTCATTCTGTCGGATGTGGTGCACGAAGCGCCAAAGATATCCCATTCAGTGGTGTTAGTTAACAAATCACACCCTGCCAGCAGAGATCTCTGGTTCTGCCTCTGGCTCTGACTGTAGCGGCTGGTCGCAGCCAATGACGCATTTGGTCGCGTTTGCTAACGTAAACGCTGACGGAGGTACGCGATGACGTATGCGATCGTTGAAGGGCTATCCCAATACGTAGGGGTTGAATTTCAAGCCCTATCCCTTGTAGCTCAGTTTCAAGGGGAAGGGCCAGAAATTAGAATTGGGCCTAAATACTGTTGCCGCCTCAAATCAAGAATTTAATAAGTATTGCTACCTGTATTGTGTTTCCTCTGGTTTGGCATAAAGGAAAGCTCTGAAGCAAATATCTCCAGTGAACAGCATTCAAAAACAAAATCACAGAAATGAAATGACTGAAACTATAATTAACTGCCTTTTTCACGTGTTTTGACCCCATCTGATCTCCATAGATTAGATGATCAGCTGTTTTTTTCTAGAATTAAACTCAGACATGGTTTCATCGCTTTGTCTGCTCAAAATATTTTCAGCACATGGTGTACAAAATGCTGAGGAAACATCAGTTCTTGAAAAATACAGCAGCCAAATGACATTTGTGGCTAGATAAGAATCTGTGACAAAGTGTACAGTGGTCTAGGAAGTCTTAGACTGGCATTTAAACTGAAACTATTGTGTGTGGGGAAGAGATGCAAGAGATGTAGATCATTTCAGAACAAAAACAACATGCACGGTCAACTAGTCATCATGTAAATGTAAAAAATAAATAACTTTTTAAAATACAGATGTCAAATCGTGCATTCGGAGTGATCCAGAATGCAACATTTTGCATCTCCGAGTAAATGTGTTCTTCTTGGTCTCATGATTCTGGTGGGTAATATGTAAAAAAAAATATAAAATTAAGGAAAATGAAAGTAAAGCCTCTCTGATGACTTCATTCCAGTTTGACCAGTTTTCAGGTTTTATAGGTCAATCATGGGTCAACTTATAATACAGGCTGTTTCAAAAAATTGACATCATTTCACAGTCTAATAACTTTGCCAATTCTCATGGTCACCTCACTGCAAGAAGGTTCTGGGTTCGAACCCAGCAGCCGATGGGGGCCTTTCTGTGTGGAGTTTGCATGTTCTCCCCGTGTCTGCATGGGTTTCCTCCGGGTGCTCCGGTTTCCCCCACAGTCCAAAGACGTGCGGTTAGGTGAATATGGGACGGCCTTGGGCTGAGGTGCCCTTGAGCGAGGCAACTCACTCCCAACTGCTCCCCGGGCGCTGTTAGCATGGCTGCCCACTGCTCTGGGTATGCATGTGTGCTCATTGCTCATGTGCATGTGTGTTCACTGCTTCAGATGGGTTAAATGCAGAGAGGAAATTTCACAAGTGTGTGATGAATAAAGCTGTGCTTTCTTGCTTTCTTCAGTTGACCTCAACTTTGAACAGCATGTGTGGAAACATGTCAACATTTTATATGTTTTTATCTTTTTAGGTATAGAAATGGCATTCACTGGAAAAGAAAAGGCGTTGCGTTAGACTACGTTCAGACTGCACCCTGAAACGACCCATATCCGATTTTTTTGCCCGTATGCGACCTGTATCCGATTTGTTATTGACAATCTGAACGACACAGATCCGATTTTTTCACATGCGACCCAGGCCGCTTGGATACGTGGTCCTAAATCCGATGCATATCCGATATTTTCACATGCGACTGCAGTCTGACCGGACAGGTCGCATTCATGCGACCTACACGTCATCAACAAGAGACAAACGTCACTATTCTGCGTTGGCTAATCCCGCCTCTTTGGTGGAAAACAACAACATTTGTACAGTTTTCAGAATTTAAATAGACTTTTACAGAATTGATCAAGCTAATGGTGGATTTGGTAGGGACCTGGATGTTGATCTGTTAGCCTGATTAAATAAAACAGTTTCTATAACTGATTTATAACTTAAACCATCCTGTATTACAAGATAAGACTGTTCTGGAAATTTCCAGTAATTTGACACCTTCGGTCTCATTAGTCTGCTGCCCACATTAATCAGATTATTGTGTGAGTTCCGCCGCCGCTACAAAAACCACATCGCCAGGTCTCGCCTCATCTCCATAGCAAACTGCACTGGTGTTTATGCACCTTGAGCCAGCGCTGAGAGAAGTTGCAGAATTCAGCTGGCTATAAACAATCTAAATAAATATTTATAAAAATCAGAGCCGGCCCGTGGCATAGGCAATATAGGCAAATGCTAAGGGCGCTGCGTCCATCCAGGGGCGCAGAAACGGGGGGAGAAAAATTATGACTTCCACTATTCTGAAAACGAGTCAGCATTATAATGTCTTAGCCTAATTTAATTGTACAGCAAAGCATGTACCGTAGTCAGGGTGCGATTTGTCAAAAAGGGTAGGGTGGGGTAGGGTGTGGTGGTGGTTGTTAATCATGAAACAATAAGCGCTCAACAGTAGTTCGCCCTGTCTATAGTGTGTCTTCGGGCGCGCAAGTGCGCATCATCGGCTATTCTCTGTTTTGGCCAATTGCCTAGAGCGCAAAGTGTGCCCAGGGGCGCCAAGGGCAACCAAAACCCCACCAAAAAGGAGGGATGGAGTTATTGAATGGAGATGTTACCAAGTGCATCAGTGGTGTACAGTGTTTTCAACCACTGTGCTGCCGAACTCTAGTACCGCGGAACACTAGTGTGCCGTGGAAAATTATAGAATGACTGTATATTGTAAATATTGGCAACAGCGTTTTAGTTTCAGTCAACATTTTCTATTGGTGATGTGCCTTGAGATTTTTTCATTGAAAAAAGTGCGCCCTGGCTCAAAAAGGTTGAAAAACAAGTGTAGCCTACGCAGTAGTGGTCAGTGATTTCCTTATGCCTACTAAAAATGCACAATGATAGGTTATAAGGGGGGCGGGGGGAGCGGTGTTCATCGGGGAATGAGAATGGCTATCCAACGCAAAAAGTAGCCCAGACTACAAGTGCTTAAATGAAGAAATCCAAACGAAGGCTACAGGAAGAAACAAATAGAGCCAAGTATAGAGGTAAGTCTGATCTAATCTCTCATATCAACCATTATAGTGGCAAATTAATATTTTAGACGCCTGAATCAATGTCTGCCTAGCTAACTAGATGCAAACAGCAATAGACTTCAATAACAAAGTACCCATAATAGCACGTTTGTTTGAAAATACAGCCCATTGATGTCCTAACAGGGTGCTTAAGTTTGCACAATTTAGAATTGTAGAATTTTTTTATTCATTTAATTTGTTAATTCTTCAGAGATGACTTAACTTTTAATAGCAAAAAAGAAACTAAAAATAATTTCTTGTTTATTGTCCATGCACTACACTTTGAACAGGGTGCGGAAGAGTTTTTGCCCATTATATGGAGATATGTATTGAATTTGTGTGGTCATTTTACTTTGTGACACTATGTGAATAATGATAATAACAATAATGAAAAAGATAAAAATGACTTCTTGTTTATTGTCCATGCACCGTACATTGTTTAATAGTAACAGAATAGAGTGATTAGATTAAAAGTGTTTAGATGTTATTAGAGGGTTTTTTTCTTGGGGGGGGGGGCGCCAAAACTCAATCTCGCCTAGGGCAGCCAAAGACCAAGAGCCGGCCCTGATAAAAATGTAGAAAAAGTTTAATATGACGAAATAAATATGTCCAAATTATTAAGCCTGAATTAAGAGTTTGGTAACACAGCGGCCATATCCCAAATGACTGCCTACTGAAGCTCGAGTGCACTATATAGAGTTTAAAAATCCAGTACTTCCTAGTAACATGTAGTGCACTTATATAGAAATTAGAGAGACATTTATTAGAGTACACTCAAACAAGACTGTACAGCGTGCATTTATGAGAGAATTCTCTAAAAATGCACCAACTGCAATGCAGATTTGGACATGGTACAAAAGGGAAGGCCGTCTGTGCGGGGCAAAAGGATCTGGACGACCACCAACATCGGAAGAGACAAATGAGCGGGTTCACGAATATTGAAAATTTGTGAAATTGTTCATGGAATCCACATACCTTTGGAATTTCTCATTTAAATTTTGAGGAATAAGTCTTTTACTGCTCAACATTAAGCCTGTTCGGTTTCACTTGCCTAGACTGTAGTTTCTGGGATATTTACATCTCAAATAATCACTTTAAAAAAAACAAAAAACCTGTACATGGAGTAAATTCTTGAATATTCAATTATTTTATCCACATTTACTTGATATGAGCAATCATGTGCTCTGATTGGCTACTCTACTACTAGGATATCAGCTCATATACCGTGAGTAGAGGAAAAACAAAAATGGCAGCGTGTGTTGCTGAACCAACCGAGGATGAAATAAAAACTCTACTCGAAAACAAAACTCCCCAAAAATGTAAAGTATTTAAATGAAACCACTGTGCTATAACAATAATGTGAATTACAATTTACAAATTACAATTCTTACCATCAAATACTTTTATTCCATATTTTGTTGCTTTTTTTTGGTATTTTTTGGGGTTTTGTTTCAGAGTAGTTTTTATTTTGTCCTCGGTTGGTTCAACAACACGTGCCGCCATTTTGTTTTTCTCTACTCACAGTATATGTGCTGATAGCCTAATAGTAGAGTAGCCAATCAGAGCACACGATTGCTCATATCCAGTGAATGTGGATAGAATTTCCCTGAAGGAACCTGCCCAAAGGGATCAATAAAGTTTTATCTAACCTAATCTAGAATAATTAAATGTTTCACAAGTTACTCGATGCCATCACTTATAGCAGCTATAAAACAGTCATTCCCTCAGCACCTTCTCTTTTTCTTCCAAAATGCACGTCAGCATGCTACTGAGAAACCGCAAAGCCTTCCACCTGTAAAATTTTACGACTTTACCCCAACCGTTATAAAAGCACTCCTTCCAGAAAATTTCACTATATCTTTACAATTGCACACTTCAAAACATCTGTTCATGTGGAACACCCACTATACAAATCTCTAGCTAAGCTGTTACTATAGAAATGATATACACTATATAGTCAAAAGTTTGTGGACACCTGACCATCATACCCTCATGTACAACAATGATCATTACGGTTATAATAACCTCCATTCTTCTGGGAAGATTTTTCGCTAGATTTTGGAGCGTGGCTGTGGAGATTCACTCATTCAGACATAAGAGCATTAGTGAGATCGGGCACTGATGTTGGGTGAAGAGGTCAGGGGTGTAGTCATGTTACAATTCATCCAAAAGCTGTTCAGTGGGGTTGAAGGTCAGTGTTCTCTACAGGCTGCTTGAGTTCTTCCACACCAACACTGGCAAACCATGAAGCGTGCTTTGTGCACAGGGGCATTGTCATGATGGATCAAGTTTGGGCCTCTTGGTTCCAGTGAAGGGAAATTGCAAAGTTATATCAATCATCCAAATACATCTTTATAAAACCCCTATTCCAAAAAAGTTGGGACAAAGTACAAATTGTAAATAAAAATGGAATGCAATAATTTACAAATCTCAAAAACTGATATTGTATTCACAATAGAACATAGACAACATATCAAATGTCGAAAGTGAGACATTTTGAAATTTCATGTCAAATATTGGCTCATTTGAAATTTCATGACAGCAACACATCTCAAAAAAGTTGGGACGGGGCAATAAGAGGCTGGAAAAGTTAAAGGTACAAAAAAGGAACAGCTGGAGGACCAAATTGCAACTCATTAGGTCAATTGGCAATAGGTCATTAACATGACTGGGTATAAAAAGAGCATCTTGGAGTGGCAGCGGCTCTCAGAAGTAAAGATGGGAAGAGGATCACCAATCCGCCTAATTCTGCACCGACAAATAGTGGAGCAATATCAGAAAGGAGTTCGACAGTGTAAAATTGTAAAGAGTTTGAACATATCATCTACAGTGCATAATATCATCAAAAGATTCAGAGAATCTGGAAGAATCTCTGTGCGTAAGGGTCAAGGCCGGAAAACCATACTGGGTGCCCGTGATCTTCGGGCCCTTAGACGGCACTGCATCACATACAGGCATGCTTCTGTATTGGAAATCACAAAATAGGCTCAGGAATATTTCCAGAGAACATTATCTGTGAACACAATTCACTGTGCCATCCGCCGTTGCCAGCTAAAACTCTATAGTTCAAAGAAGAAGCCGTATCTAAACATGATCCAGAAGCGCAGACATCATCTTTGGGCCAAGGCTAATTTAAAATGGACTGTGGCAAAGTGGAAAACTGTTCTGTGGTCAGACGAATCAAAATTTGAAGTTCTTTATGGAAATCGGGGACGCCGTGTCATTCGGACTAAAGAGGAGAAGGACGACCCAAGTTGTTATCAGCGCTCAGTTCAGAAGCCTGCATCTCTGATGGTATGGGGTTGCATTAGTGCATGTGGCATGGGCAGCTTACACATCTGGAAAGACACCATCAATGCTGAAAGCATACATGTCAACCTATACGGAATGTCCGTATTTTATACGGATTTGATTCAATAAACGTAGTATACAGGCGTACAAATAAAGTTATACGGATTCTTTAAAAAAAAAACTTCAAGATTTATTTAGAGCTATAATCAATTCCCACGATGATAAAAGAGCGCATAACATTTACAAACGTACTGTACACCACAGAAAGCACAAACAGCCAGTAAAGAGTCTTATGAAATCACGCGTTATCTTGTGATAGCGAGACTTCGTTCCACTTCTGATCATGCGCACACCGCATTGCGAGAATCCCGCCAACCGGGAAGTAACATTTTGTTTGAAAAGCATATTTCCACCTGAGCGACTTTCAGTAGCGACTGAAAAGATTCTGAATGGGCACTCCGGCAAGATCAACACAGACACTTGCTGTGACATGCAGCCTAGTGAGGTATTGGTGCAGACTGCTAAAAAAGCTGTCATGAAGTACAATTCAGAACATTAGAGTGACACTGTGTTTGTCAAACATTGGAGCTTTATATTCATTCTGAAGGTTTATTGTTATTAATATTGAATAAAAAGTAACTTGGATATATCATTGTTAATTATCATTCAAATTTTAGGTAAATTATTTTAATTTGCATCTTATAAGGATTTTATAAGGGAAATACAGATTTTGGAGGTTAGTTATACAGGTTTGATTGACCAGAGGTTGACATGTATGTGAAAGGTATCTCCAGGTTCTAGAGCAACATATGCTCCCATCCAGACGACATCTCTTTCAGGGAAGACCTTGCATTTTCCAACATGACAATGCCAAACCACATACTGCATCAATTACAGCATCATGGCTGCGTAGAAGAAGGGTCCGGGTACTGAACTGGCCAGCCTGCAGTCCAGATCTTTCACCCATAGAAAACATTTGGCGCATCATAAAACGGAAGATACGACAAAAAAGACCTAAGACAGTTGAGCAACTAGAATCCTACATTAGACAAGAATGGGTTAACATTCCTATCCCTAAACTTGAGCAACTTGTCTCCTCAGTCCCCAGACGTTTACAGACTGTTGTAAAGAGAAAAGGGGATGTCTCACAGTGGTAAACATGGCCTTGTCCCAACTTTTTTGAGATGTGTTGTTGTCATGAAATTTAAAAAAAAAATGACCTAATTTTTCTCTTTAAATGATACATTTTCTCAGTTTAAACATTTGATATGCCATCTATGTTCTATTCTGAATAAAATATGGAATTTTGAAACTTCCACATCATTGCATTCCGTTTTTATTTACAATTTGTACTTTGTCCCAACTTTTTTGGAATCGGGGTTGTATTATTGTGTGCTTCCAAATTTGTGGCAGTTTGGGAATGACCCACTTGTGGGTGTGTTGGTCAGGTGTCTACATCCTTTTTGCCATATAGTGCATTAGAAAAAGAATAATTAAATAAATAAATATAAGCCATGCTGTTGTAGAAAAATTAGTCAGGACCTTCTGACCAATCAGAATCAACGCTCTGGTGTATAAAACCGTTCATAATAGAACTGATGGTTCAATTCGAGTACAGCGTTCATTCATTTTTTACACCAGAGTCAGAAAGGAACAAACCAGTTAAGGCTAGTTAGTCAGAAATGTATATTTGATCAAGCAAGAATAAAAGTAAAAGAAGGAGAATACAAGGTCATCCACACGATTGTGTTTGTAAATGGTAACTTAACATGTTTGTGTTTCTCAATCTGGAATCATGGTGCATTTAATCAAGTCAGTCAAACTATGACCTGAGTCATGACATTTTAACAGCAGTGACAGAAACAGCTCTTTACCTTTACTTCGACAAAACCAATACTTCTGACGACGTCTCATTTTTCTCAATCCACTGCCCATAACGTGTTTATTTCTAGCAGACCTTCTAGGTTGCTACAACGATGGAAGAACTTTGTTTGGATGCATGCCTCTTTATGTTAGTATTCCAATATATGAGTGGTGATAGAAGTTCTTCTCCTTCTGAGGCTCATAGTAAAAGCCACAATCATAGTCATGGTGTCGACCATCATCACCTACCAGAGGCAGTCTGGTGCAGATGAGACATCTTGAGACTAGACCCCAGACAATCCATCACTGGCCATCAGTGGAACCATCAGTGAAAAGACATGCAAACCCCAAAGCTGGGAGACGGAGAAAAGAACACCACTGGGGGAGAAAGTAGCTGAAAGGGGAGCTCTGAAGCTGGTCTTCCTGTCGATGAATAGGGACCAAAAATATCCAGCATAGCTCCACTTCCTCAGCACTTTCCTGTCTCTCGCTCATTTACCTTTAAAGTGATATGGAAAATAATCCTAAGTGATCCACAGGCTTGCACCAAAGTGAAGAAAGGACAAGACAAGACAAAATCCCAGTAATCCTTGTTAAAAGCTTGTTAGAATAACATCCTCTTTGTCCCAGGAAGTGATGCTGGATTTCTTTTGCTCCCAAACTGATTCTTCACTCATTCACCAAAAAGCTCACACTGTTGCTTTCCTGGAAGCATCCAAGCTCAAACAAGACCCTCTGTACACCGGGAAAATTGGTCATCTACCTTCAAGACACGTTTCTAGTTAAGCTGTCCTGTGTGCAAGTATCTTGGCTATAGTGTGCACTAACGACACGGTTTGCCATGGTGTTCAAGTTTCACACAATTTTATATTAAAAAAGGGGGGGGGGGGCAGGAAACACCAGCTGATTGCACTGTTAGAAAAACAGCTCAACAGAGGAAGAGCCAGAGGAAGAACTGGTGAGTCACTCAGCTATACTATAATAAACTTTTTCTGGTATTACATCACATCACTGAATATAGATCCGCTAATAAGTGGTTGAATACAAACAGATGGACAATATACCTGTATTGGCAAAATTCCTTCCATGGTTTGTCTATGTTACTTACGCACAGGCTAAGGGCACTTTGGGCAGGAAGGGTCAGGCCTTCTTAAAGATTATCATCAGGGGAAAAGGGAAAAAAAAGAAAAAAAAACAAAAAACCAACCCAACCCTACTGGGTGGGAGCCGGGAATGAGAAAACACCCAAAAGGATTAGCGCATACAAGTCTCATCTCATCATCTCTAGCTGCTTTATCCTTCTACAGGGTCGCAGGCAAGCTGGAGCCTATCCCAGCTGACTACGGGTGAAAGGCGGGGTACACCCTGGACAAGTCGCCAGGTCATCACAGGGCTGACACAGACAACCATTCACACTCACACCTACGGTCAATTTAGAGTCACCAGTTAACCTAACCTGCATGTCTTTGGGGGAAACAGGAGCGCCCGGAGGAAACCCACACGGACACGGGGAGAACATGCAAACTCCACACAGAAAGGCCCTCGCCAGCCCCGGGGCTCGAACCCAGGACCTTCTTGCTGTGAGGCGACAGCGCTAACCACTACACCACCGTGCCGCCCACACATACAAGTATGGTGTAAAATTATATGAGGCCAAAAAAAAAAGAAAAAAAAAAAAAAAAAAAAAAAAAGTGTGTTTCCGGTTACCCGACTGACCCTAAACTTTTTTTTTTTTCATTGTTTTCCCAGTCGCGACTTTTACATATAACCCAACCGCATGAACCAGAAGTTTGTCACTCACTGGGAAAATCAGGGCTTTCCACAAGCGCCGGCTGCCGGCCATACAGCCGACTACACAATTAAGTCCAGCCGGCTACTTTAATGACTTATTTTTGTAGCCCACAGGCTCTAAATATTAATTTTCGATTTTATTAAAATTAAATGTTTATCTAACGGACTGACAATGTCAAACTGAACCGCACTCCTTTAAGTTGTGATTCGCGCTGTTTGTACCGATAATAACCACAAATTCCCCGCCGACTTCGTTGATCAGCGGAGAGTAACTCATCCACGGCCCCGACATGCGGTGTGCGCGCGCACTCGGCGGAGGCAGTAGTGTGTCGGGGCCGTCGGAGGGAACAGAAGCAGAGATAATGCTTATTTTGTCTTTCACCTAGAGGCATGATTCAAACTTTAAAACGGAGACAAAATTCTCTTGTGTGGATCTGGCATTCAACTTTTTTGCTAGGCTCTATACTTTTTGATCAGTCACAGATCAAACACCATGAGCACATCTGGAGAAATTCAGGCTTTATAATGGGTGTCTATTGAGTTACACACCAGTGGCGCTCAGGAGTTTAGAGTGTAGGCAGCTTGGGAAAAAAAAAAAAAAAAAAGCTCTAACTTTCTCATTTAAACTGTTTTCTCAGCCACAATTTTCACTCTACACACAATTTTCTCAAAGGTTGTAGTCACACATTGTGTGAATCAAGACAAGTGTCTCCCTGAGCGATAGGATTTACAGTTTTTGAATGAGAAGCTTGAAAGTAAGGAGAGGACAGCCACGCTCTCCCATAGACTCCCATTATAAACCTGGCAGCGCTTTTACTGCAAAATCA
Source organism: Neoarius graeffei (assembly GCF_027579695.1). Lineage (NCBI taxonomy): Eukaryota > Metazoa > Chordata > Actinopteri > Siluriformes > Ariidae > Neoarius > Neoarius graeffei. The sequence goes on from NC_083574.1 coordinate 42,427,343, forward strand.
GAAAAGTCACTTGTTTTTCGGTACGTTCACACTGCAAGGCTTAATGCTCAATTCCGATTTTTTTGTGAAATCGGATTTTTTTGTGAGGTCGTTCACATTAACAAATATATGCGACTTGTATGTGATCCTCAGTATGAACGAAAAGCGACCGAAAAGTGTTCCGCATGCGCATTGCAGGATACGACGACGTCACACGCAGTGAGCATGGCCAGTGTTTACGGAAGTAAAACCGCCCGGTTGCGGTATGACCCATCCAATCTAGCTTGAATAGCTGCATCCCCCCAAATGGAAATCAGCTCCCTAACCTCTGCGTCCTTCCATTGAGAAGATTCAGAACCTTCACAGCCCGAAGCGTCCCTCGCATTGATGTCATGCGCAGGGGCGCAGATACGTTTTTGAACTGGGGGGGACAAAGCTGCCAGCAAACCAACCCCAACATGCCTGTCAACCTTGTTGTGGGTTACCATAGCAACCAAGCTCGAGCTCGCAACCTGTGCAGTCTGCGCAGCTCAACCAACCGAATATCAGTCTTTGTTTTATGTGAGTTGTTGCAACTATGTATACACTGCTGTGCACCTCAATAAACCGAATGGTAATTAGTCTTTTGATTTTTCCGTGAGGTTTGCCTTATGCAAAGAAAGACAGCATAGACGTTTTTTCCTCTCTATAAGTGGGGGGGACCGAGCGAGGTGAATTTAAATCTGGGTGGGACGAGTCCCACCCTCTATCTGCGCCCGTGATTATGCGCCATGTTGTTGTAACTTTTGAGAGACCCGCCGCCTACTTCAGCGCAGAATAGTGACGTTTGTGGCTTGTTGATGGCGTGTAAGTCGGATGAATGCGACCTGGCGGTTCAGACTGAAGTCGCATATGAAAAGAGCGGATAGGAATCGGAATTAGGACCACATATCCAAACGGCCTGGGTCGGATTTGAAAAGATCGGATCTGTGTCATTCATATTGTCAATAAAAGATCGGATACAGGTCACATATGGGCGAAAAGATCGGATTTGAGTCACTTCAGCCTGCAGTGTGAACGTAGCCTTTAACTCGCTCTAGTGTCCACATTTTTTACACTAGGGACAAAAAAAAAAAAATTACATTAATGTGTTCATGGGAGCCTTGTAGCACTCAATGTGAAAGAATTTTGTGAATAGCTCCTTCCGTTTCCGTGTAAATCAGCGTTGTTCGAGGAGAGGGAACTCTGAGAAAAAGCGCTCTTTGCTTGTTATATTGTGTCTTTTCCCTGCACCGTTACCAAGGCGACAAGCTGCACTCAGGGAGCAGAGAGGGGCGGGGCTGCTCTCTCTCTCTCATGGTGTATTGAGCTGTTATATTTACAGAAAAATTCATGTTAAAAGGTGTCTCATGCTGCATCAGATTCATCAGAAGGTGGTAACTCAGGTGACCTGCAAAGAAATTCATTATATTTTGTGAAATTATTCCTGTCTAAATATAGGTTATGGCAGCCATCTTGAAAATAAATAAATAAATAAATAAATAAATATGCCTGCCTACCGACCCTAGTTTTGAAATCTATGTAACCGGAAACACACTTTTTTTTTGGCCTGAGCATAAATGTGTGGTGGCCTGCAAAACACTGGAATTGATATTTTCTCCTCATTCGAACAGCTTCTGAAAACTATATTTTTGTGAACTGGAATATTGTTTATTATGCACATGGGCCACTTTTTCCCCTGGAATAAAAACATGTATTATATTCCCTTCTAGCAGGTTTATTGATGGCATGCAATATTGTTATCATATCGCTTATCCTCCATGTATTACGCCACTCTCCCCAATGGAGAATGACCATGCTATATTGTTATAATATAATATTGCACGTTGTCAAAGAAAGAAAAACTTTATTCAATCACACACTTGTGAAATTCCTCTCTGCATTTAACCCATCTGAAGCAGTAAACCCACACGTGAGCAATGAGCACACACACATACCCAGAGCAGTGCAGAGCCATGTTAACAGCGCCCGGGGAGCAGTTGGGAGTTAGGTGCCTCGCTCAAGGGCACCTCAGTCCAAGGCCGTCCCATATTAACCTAACCTGCATGTCTTTGGGGGAAACCAGAGCACCCAGAGGAAACCCACGCAGACACAGGGAGAACATGGAAACTCCACACACAGAGACCCCCGCCAGCTGCTAGGGTCGAACCCAGAACCTTCTTGCTGTGAGGCGACTGTGCTAACCACTTACACCACTGTGCCACCCAACACAATGTCACATTTTGGAGCTCATGCGAAGATCCAATGACAAATCTTTTCTGTTGTGCATGCGCACAATTATTTCTTTGTTGGCCAGGAGAGAGAGAGAAGACAAATGCTAGGTTTAAAGCACTAAATAAACTGAAAACTGAAACTAAAGATGCGCCGAACAACTGAAAGGCTACCAAAACTTCATTATATATTCTTCACGCATATTTACAAGAGAAAAAAAAAAAAACATACGTACCAACGGATATCAAAAAACTGGAAGAGACAGCAATAGTGGAAATATTGTCAAAGTTCTACTTGGAGGTGAGGAAAAGTGACGGAAACTTTTACAAGAGGACTTCACTCATGGACTTCACTCAGCAAAGCCCTTTTGTTTTGAACAACTGCAATGTAACAATAACTACAACCAAAAATAACTTGAACTGTCAACCTGGATATAGCTTGTATATAAGGTGGGTTGTTGTTCAGGGTTTTTGGACTTGTACCATTTTTACTGTTAGAACTTTGTACATGTACACTGGATTGACAGAACATTGAATACAGTCGATCAGAATCAGCATTGGGAAGTTACTGCCCTGTTCTTAACTTTTTGTAAAATCTATTGTTCCACTGAATGTGTGTAGCATAATAATAATAATAATAATAATAATAATAATGCTGGCTTTTTTCGTGGTATATCAGATATATTCCATTCAGCTACTTGTCTTCGACTCGTTCAATATCATGCTAGCTGAATGGAATCTCATCTCATTATCTCTAGCCGCTTTATCCTGTTCTACAGGGTTGCAGGCAAGCTGGAGCCTATCCCAGCTGACTACGGGCGAAAGGCGGGGTACACCCTGGACAAGTCGCCAGGTTGACAGGGCTGACACATAGACACAGACAACCATTCACACCTATGGTCAATTTAGAGTCACCAGTTAACCTAACCTGCATGTCTTTGGACTGTGGGGGAAACCGGAGCACCCGGAGGAAACCCACGCGGACACGGGGAGAACATGCAAACTCCGCACAGAAAGGCCCTCGCCGCCCACGGGGCTTGAACCCGGACCTTCTTGCTGTGAGGCGACAGCGCTAACCACTACACCACCGTGCTGCCCGCTGAATGGAATATATCTGATATACCATTCAAAGCCAGCCAATATTATTTATTCTATCCACATTCACTGGATATGAGCAATCGCGTGGACAGAATAAAACAGTTATTCCACTCAATCTTGTTGTACATGGCTTATAGCCAACTCGGCGCCATGTGCCTCGTCGGCTATCGGCTCATATACGACTCGATTTCGTGGAATAACTTAATTGTCTTGTGCATGTTCTCAACCAGAAGCAAAGTTACAGCATTTAAAAGTTAGGATATCCCTAAAAGTGAAAAAGGACAAATGGAGGAACATTGTGGATAATTTGACAGCTGGTAGATTATTACGCCCACCAACTTTGGAGGAGAAGGTTATGTTTTTGCCTCTATTTGTTTGTCTGTCTGTTCCCAACCCAACTCAAAAAGTACTGAATGGATTTTGATGAAATTGTAAGGAAAGGTGGGCCATGGGCCAAGGAACAGCTGTTTAGATTGTGATGCAAATCCAAATATGTGGCTTGGCAGAGGTGTGCACTCTACCGAGTACCCTTCTAGTGACAAACTGTATTGATTTAATTCAAGTCCAATTCAGCAGGATATGAAGCTTTTGAAAGATCAAAAGTTCATTGTGTAAGGAAATCACACTTAGCTAGCAAGACCTGAAGCGTTTTTAGCTGTTGATAAACTCCGTAATTAGTTTAATCTTTGCAGGAAGTTGGCCTGCGCAAGATTTAAGTGTAAATAAAATTAAATTAAACATTTCCAGGTTGTTTTGGTAAAACGTGTTATACGCAGAAAGCTCAATTTGTAGAAATTCAGAACTTGCTTTTCTCTGCTTTTTTCCTCCAGAATTCAGCCACAATGACAATCCAACAAACCACCACACAAAGACAAATGATAAAACAGAAAACATTTTTAACTGGATGGCCCTTGTCAGTCCCCCCGTCAAGCCACTTCCCTTTATTTCTCATTTATACATCACTGAGTGCAAACACCATTAGACTCCTCATTATGGTCAAACATTTCTTCCTTCAGTTATCTTTCAACACCACCTGTTTTTTTTGTGGACTTCTCTACTCCCTTCCTTCACTCCTCTCTCATTTTGTCATCCCCAGGCACCACTCGATATCCAAGTGTTTTCCTTCCAGGAGTTTCCTCAGAGGAATATGTTCGGTACTGAAAGTCAGAAGAATGGCATGCTGCTCAGAAAGGATGTGCATCATGCCATGGGTTTTTCCCAGGGACAAACCAACACTGGAAGCAGCAGTGCAACAGCAATAAACATCTGCCAGATATGATTTTTATTTATTTATTTTTTATTGATCCAACACCCACTTAAAATATAAACTCAATTACACTCACTGGCCACTTTAAAACTTGTTCTTAATTCTAAGATTCCTGTTCTTGGCTGCAGAAGTGGAACCTAACGTGGTGATCTGCTGTTGCATGCAGAGATGCTTTTCTGCTCACCACGGTTGTAAAGAGTGATTATACGAGTTACTATATCCTTCCTGGCAGCTCAAACCAATCTGGCCATTTTCCTCGGACCTCTTATCAACGAGGTGTTTGTTTCCACCCAGAACTGTTGCTCACTCACCCAGTGTTTTTTGTTTTTCGCACCATTCTCTCGGTGTAAACTCTAGAGACTGTTGTATGTGAAAACCCCAGGGGATCAGCAATTTCTGAAATACTCAAACCAGTCCATCTGGCTCAAACCAACACCCATGTATGTTAGACCCACACTACCGTTCAAAAGTTTGGGGTCACTTTGAAATGTCCTTATTTTTGAAAGAAAAGCACTGTTCTTTTCAATGAAGATCACTTTAAACTAATCAGAAATCCACTCTATCCATTGCTAATGTGGTAAATGACTATTCTAGCTGCAAATGTCTGGGTTTTGGTGCAATATCTACATAGGTATATAGAGGCCCATTTCCAGCAACTCTCACTCCAGTGTTCTAATGGTACAATGTGTTTGCTCATTGCCTCAGAAGGCTAATGGATGATTAGAAAACCCTTGTACAATCATGTTAGCACAGCTGAAAACAGTTGAGCTCTTTAGAGAAGCTATAAAACTGACCTTCCTTTGAGCAGATTGAGTTTCTGGAGCATCACATTTGTGGGGTCAATTAAATGCTCAGAAAAATGTCTTGACTATATTTTTTCATTTTACAACTTATGGTGGTAAACAAAAGTGTGACTTTTCATGGAAAACACAATTGTCTGGGTGACCCCAAACTTTTGAACGGTAGTGTAGTTACTGAATGTGTGGAAGCATGTAACTTTCAAACAGCTTGATCAGACTGTAACATTCACTGTTTGAGAAAAATCACATGGAGTTACCAGAGTTTTAGACATCTTTAGGCTAGGGTTTTAGCCTAACAATATGAACTAATTCCTGCTAAATCTCTATCAGTGCTTATAACAGCCAACTAGATAGAGATGGTGATTAAAGTCACAGTAATTTACGCTAGCTGTTACAAACAGGGACGTCTTGTCATCATACCGGTCAGAGATGGGTGGAGACGAATGTATGTGCAGAAGATATTTATTAATAAAAGTGCAATCAGGCAAGCAGTCCAAATCAGCAGGCATAAATCAGAAACAATAAACAAGCAGTAGGTCAGGTGAGGCACAAACAGAATATCATAGGTACAGACAACGGTGGAATCAAACGACTAAGAAACCAGGCAATCAAAACAACGCACAGCTCGGTATGACTTCGCAACCCGAGTTAGTCTTTGGAGTCCTTATACTTTTGCGCTGATTGCACCTTAATCCAGTGCCGGTGTGAGCCATTATTAGCGCGCACATGAATCAGTTTGCAGCGTGCGCCGTCCAAAGCACACGCGAGAGTCAGCCAACGCACGCCGGTGTGACAGTACCCTATAGATCCAGAACGATAAGAGATAGAAAAAGTTGCGCCCTGCTGCCCTGAACAAAAAAAACTGATTGGAAAAAACATCATGATAATTGACAAAGTTAAATGATTGGAAAAAAAAAAAAATCCCATTTTTCATGGATCATTCCGGTTCGGTGATCCGGATCAGCACCAAAAGTCATAGCAATGCAATTCAGGTATTCTTCATGTAAAATTTGGTGATGACTGGTTGAAAACTGAGGGAGAAATAGCATCCTGATGGATGATGCATAGTGGTGTAGTAGTTAGCACTGTTGCCACACAGCAAGAAGGTTCTGGGTTCGAGCCCAGTGGCCGGCGAGGGCCTTTCTGTGTGGAGTTTGCATGTTCTCTCCGTGTCTGTGTGGGGTTCCTCCAGGTGCTCCGGTTTCCCCCACAGTCCAAAAGACATGCAGGTTAGGTTAATCGGTGGCTCTAAATTGACTGTAGGTGTGCATGGTTGTGTGTCAGCCCTGTGATGACTTGGCGACTTGTCCAGGGTGTACCCTGCCTCTCGCCCATAGTCAGCTGGGATAGGCTCCAGCTTGCCCATGACTTTGTACAGGATATGAGAAAAGTGGTTACGGATAATGACTGGATGGATAGAAATGGAGAGATGGAAAATGGATTCTTTTACCATGTTATGAGTTGTCATTGTGTAGTTTGTCCACCAGAGGGCACACTGCAACTACACTGTTGGCAACACGGGTGTTTGGAACACCATAATTCACAACAATCAGTTGACCCAAGCAGAGTTGAGCTGAGTAGCAACTGCATTTCAAACAGATGAAGGCGCTCAGCTATAAAAGTCATATATAAATGTACAAATAATTTTTTTAGTTTTAACTGAATTTTTTGTACAGTTCCTATATGAATAAATGAAATACTTTTAGGATACTTTAAATAGTTATATGCTATACTTGAGTGATGAAGTTGGATAAACCCCTTTTTTATTCATTTCTTTTTTTAAAATTAAGTCGACTATACCTTGAAAACACATAACTAATAAATGTGCATGTTTCCAGACAATAGTCTGGATAGTACTGTATAGTACCAGTTAAAAGTTTGGACAACCCAACTCATTCATAGTTGTTGTTTATTTATTTCTACCATTTTCTACACTGTAGAACAAATACTGAAGCTGTCAAAACTAAGAAATAAAAAAAAAAAAAAAGTTTCATATTTTAGATTCTTCAAAGTTTCCAGCGTTTACCTTGATGACTATTTGCACACTATCGGCATTATCTTAACCAGCTTCATGAGGTAGTCACCTGGAATGCTTTTCAATTAACAGGTGCCTCGTCAAAAGTTAATTAGTGCAATTTCTTGCCTTCTTAATGCGTTTGAGATCAAACAGTAAATAATAAAAACACAGTAAATATCCCTATTCCACTACTGTAGTAATCCATGTCAAGAACCGCTCAACTAAGTAAAGAGAAACGACATCCATCATTACTTTAAGACATGAAGTATCTTAATTAATAAAGAAAAAAATTGAAATAGTACTGTATGTAGGCTTAAAGTAATTCTATTGTGTACATAGTTCAAAATGCCCCCCCCCAAGTACGTATTTAGGCCTGCTTGGTTATTCACAATATTTTAATACATTTGTATTTGAATGAAGACATGTTTGTCTCCTCCCACCCCTTGAGGGGTGTGTATCAGTCAATAATACTGGTTACTCGAGATCACAGAGCTTTTTTTTTTTCCCCCCTGATGGAGTTGTTAAACTGGCTTCTTACCTAATATGATCTTTGCAAATAACCTAGGCATGACTGTATTTAATAAATAAATAAATAGTTACATATTGTTTTAGTTTAAAGAAAAAAAAAAAGAAAAAGGTTTTATAAAGTCAAGGCATCCAAATGTGTTATAGACAGAAAACTATTTTTCCATCATATTTGGCTGTTTGCCAGAATTCAGCCACCGTGACCTGAAACAGATTAATAAATCACATGCAAGTATCGACAACATGACAAGTAGTACTCTTAATAAATTGCATGCATCATGAGGCGTTATGTTTCCTTCTGTCTGTTAGCTCAATTCACCCTTGTGTCGATAAATAAAATGTGAAACGGGACATGAGAAGTTCATAGAACAGACCGAGTGTGGCAGCTGCTGAGCCGACGAAGCGAACATATGTTTGCTTGGAACACAAAGCACTGACTCTTCATGCAGAAAGGACATTTTTCCAGTGAAGCAGGAAAACAAAATGACAAGACTTCTAGCACCATCTTCTGGATTTATGAGTCATTAAAAGGGCCAAATCAAAGCCATTTCCAATAAATGTAGCTGCTCTGAATGAACTGCTTCAAAATAATTTAAGGTTCTGACTGCGAAGTTGAATTCTGGGTCAAATGTTCGATTTCTATTGCTGTTGGAGTTTCGAGATGCTTCGCTGCTACACACATCGTGTTTCCTGTGTGTGAATATTTTGCAGAGATAAAAAGCGTCTTGCATTTTACGATTCTGGAGATTGCCGAAGCAAGTGAGCAACAATATCACGTGATTGCCGTGGGGCGTGTCTGACCTACTTTTAACCAAAACACGTTGCCGTGGGCAAACATTGCAGACTTGGCTCTTCCACCACGTAAAAGCCAACGGAAAAAGAATAGGAAAACCTGCCTAGTGAGTGCAACTGCAAGATAGAGATAACTGCAAGATAAATGACGTAATTTTTCTGGACAGGTAACTAAATCATTCTAGCTAGTGCTTAGCTAGCTTAGCAGTAGAATGCATGGGCTCGACTCCACGGTAGCGAGTATGGACTCGTACACCTAATGTTTTGATCTTACAGAGAAAGAAATGAGAACACAAAAGCAGTAACAGAGAAAAGATAGTCGTCTTTTGTTTCACAGATCTAGTCACGAATTTCAACCACAAATTACATCCCTGCGACTAAAAACTCTCAGGGGTTGATGCGGAGTCATGATGTTTTCCACGTGTTATCTTGGTGTGACGCAATTCCATAATTATGTTAGTTAGTGGGCGGCACGGTGGTGTAGTGGTTAGCGCTGTCGCCTCACAGCAAGAAGGTCCTGGGTTCGAGCCCCGGGGCCGGCGAGGGCCTTTCTGTGTGGAGTTTGCATGTTCTCCCCGTGTCCGCGTGGGTTTCCTCCGGGTGCTCCGGTTTCCCCCACAGTCCAAAGACATGCAGGTTAGGTTAACCGGTGACTCTAAATTGAGCATAGGTGTGAATGTGAGTGTGAATGGTTGTCTGTGTCTATGTGTCAGCCCTGTGATGACCTGGCGACTTGTCCAGGGTGTACCCCGCCTTTCGCCCGTAGTCAGCTGGGATAGGCTCCAGCTTGCCTGCGACCCTGTAGAAGGATAAAGCGGCTAGAGATAATGAGATGAGATGTTAGTTAGTTCAAGCTCCTTGCGTTTGGCCATCTCCCTAGGGCCGTACTGTTTCAAGAGGTAGGAAAATGGTTCCAAAATGGAGGAAAGCGACCCTCAGCACATCAAAATGATCACATCTTGTCTGCATGATACTGTTCTTGTGAGACAGTGATTGTGCATGGCATTTTCCTATCAATAAATAAATAACACTATTGAAAATTTCAGATGACTTTGTAGTCAGTACCTTTAAAGTATACTGACAGACAAGTGAGAAAAGCAAAAACTCTTGTGTGTATTGTAATATCCAGTGCTTTTGTGTGCATTAAATGGATCTGGATGAAAGTTTTCTTGCAATAGGGCCTTCCACCGTCTCAGATTACATATTTACCACAAACCAGGGCATGTGGCCACAAGCCGGAACCTCCTCCCTCACTCGTATCCGAATGAAAGTATGTTTGTTTTGCTGCATATTAACAAAAAAATAAATAAAATAATAATTGCTTGACCATACATAGTCATTTTGATCTAGATTGCTTCAGTGTCAATTATGGATCTTGAAAAAGAAATAATTTTCAGACGAAAAAGAAACAAAAACACTGCTGTAGTTAGACTGGATTAGGATATTCCTTTTCCCCCCCCACTCCAGCTAACTGTTAACACACCACTGTCAATTTCACTACCGTTCTCTTACCTTGACGATTTTGACCACGACAGGATTACGATCTTAAAAGTCTACAATTTATCCAAATCCAATAGCCACGCTTATAGTAAAGTCCACTTTGAAGACTAGAGTCCATTACAAACAGCAAGCTTGTCCCCAGAAGACAAGTGTCAGTGCTCCAGTCAGTACAGCCGAGGCGATAACCCTAACAAGTCCTAATTCATGCTCGCCAACAATCCCAGAAAGCCATGCTGCTTCTTGAGCTGAATAGCACAATCGAGTCCATTGTTTGAGGCTTAGGAGAAGAATCCTGTTCAACACTGCATGACTTTTCCTGAACTCAGCTGCTTTTTTGTTGAGAAAGTCATGACACCACAATACATCCTTGGCTAGGCATTCAGTCATGTGTTTTAAGTTTTATGAGGATTTTTTTTTTAGTCTGAGCCACTTTATTTTCAACAGTAACAAAAATGTGACAGCCACTACACACGTGACAGGACAATATTTCAACCACCACCAACAACCAACCGTGTTGTGCATGCTACAGACTCACACCGTTCAGAAATACGCTTGAACCTTCATGACAAAGGAGCCGTTTTATTTACGTATGCAAGACTATTTTATGATCAAATATTTATCCTAAACACTACACGGTGTCAGAAGCACAAAGCTAAAACAAAGCTCTCACTGAAACCAGCAAGCACAGAGATACAGAAGGTGCTAATGCCGCATCGTTCAAACAGGACTGTGATTTGTACACTTCGCTTGCATGAATATTCATGAATCTATCTTCAGTAACCATTTTATCCTGGTCAGGGATCCAGAGCCCTCACGCCCCACATCATGCCTCACTGGGCATGATGTGGGACTATAGCTTGGATGGGACACCCGTCAATTGCAGGGAAACAGGTTTTGATTCCAACCTCAAGGCAATTTAGAAATCGCCAATCCAACAACCATGTTTTGGGATGGTTCGAGGAACCCTGAGAACCTGGAGGAAACACAGACGGACACGGATAGAATGTAAAATACTTTAACCTGAGTTACTGGGACCCTGGGGCTATGAGGCAGCGACGCTATTCACTGCCTCACCATGCCAGTCACTTGCCAGATGTCGTCAGAAGTAGTACAATTAGGAGTGGAATAAAGCAAACAAGGCTGCACAGTATAAACATTACCATCATACCATGTGACGTTAGCCTTTGCAAAACTGGTTGCATATGTTGCCATATATTTATAAAGTGTGCTAATACAGAGAAAATTTGCAGCCATGCACCAAGTTAACTCCAGAGAAAAGCAATTGGTTGAGTAAGATTTATTATTGAACATAATTCAATCATTTCAATATTTGGCATATTATGTAAATGTGTGCAGTAATATACTGGCTATTTACTGAAGCCATAGATCTTTTTATTTTTAAAACTTTCTTTACAGGACACATCTGAATAAAAGTGATGCGTTTTTGACTTTACCGATTTCATTTTTAATTAAACCTGCTCATTTCAAGTCAACACAATTTAAAGTAGTAACTAGAAGGACACTCTGTAGAGAACGTATACCTCCACCAAGCCACATTAAAAATAAATAAATTAAAAAAATCAATTGAACCTAGGGTAATACTAAAGCTGTACACCAAATTTAATCAAAATCCATTCACTACTTTGAGTTATGTTGGGAAAAGACAAAAAAAAAAAAAAAATTTAAAAAATCCTGGATCCACATATCTGGATCCGTATCAAAATCTAATCAATTGTTCCTTTGCCAATGGCTCACCTTTCCTCCGAAATTTCACCCAAAGCCATTCACTACTTTGAGTTATGTTATGTTGGGAACAGACAAAAAACAAAAATCCTGGACCTGCATACATATCTAGATCCTGAATCCACGTCCATATCTGGAGCTGTATCAAAATTTAATCAATTGTTCCTCGGCTCACCTTTCCTCCAAATTTCATCAAAATCTGTTCCCTACTTTGAGTTATGTTGGGAACAGACCAAAAAAAAAAAAAAAAAAAATCCTGGCTCTGCATACATATCTGGATCCGTGTCAAAATCTAATTAATTGTTCCTTGGCCAATGGCCCACCTTTCCTCCAAATTTCATCAAAAGCCATTCACTACTTTCTGAATTATGTAATGTTGGGAACAGACAAAAAACAAAAATCCTGGATCTGCATACATATCCAGATTTGCATCAAAATCTAAATCAATTTGTTCCTTGACCAATGGCTCACCTTTCCTCCAAGTTTCATCAAAATCTGTTCCCTACTTTGAGTTATGTTGGGAACAGACTAACAAAAAAAAAAACAGGTGTTACATCGGAGACAGACAAATGGACATGAAAAAGACCCTCCTCCGACAAAGTTGACAGAGGTAACTATAATAATTCTCATAAACGTGGGTTGTAATTTCCACTACAGAATGTAAAATAATCATATACCACTTTGAGAACCAAGTCTACAATAAAAGTTCTGTTGTGCACGTATACTATCAGGGTCTCCGTGGAGTTCAGGTGCTCCAGATGAACCACAGCATGCATCCATGTTTACAACCATGCAGAATGATCCACAAAGTCAAATCAAGGGTTCTCCAGTGTGTCTTCAATAACAAAATGCAAAGCAGAGCAGTTTTTGTTTTGTTTGATCCCATCCCGTGCGGGGTCGCAGGGGGCAAGCTGGAGCCTATTCCAGCTGACCATGGGCGAGAGGCAGGGTACACCCTGGACAAGGGTGACACACACAGTCAAGTCAAGTTTATTTGCGTAGCACTTTTAACAATAAACATTGTCACAAAGCAGCTTTACAGAATTTGAATGACTTAAAACTTGAGCTAATTTTATCCCTAATGAGCACGCCTGTGGCGACGGTGGCAAGGAAAAACTCCCTCAGACGACATGAGGAAGAAACCAGACTCAAAAGGGAACCCATCCTCATTTGGGCAATAACACACATTCACACTTGGTCAATTTAGAGCCACCAATTAACCTAACCTGCATGTCTTTGGACTATAGGAGGAAACCCACGCAGACACAGGGAGAACATGCAAACTCCAGACAGAAAGGTTCTCATCAGCTGCTGGGTTTGAACCCAGAACCTTCTTGCTATGAGGCAACAGTGCTAACCACTACACCACCCCAAAAGGATGAGCAGTTACAGATAAAACAAAGACAATTAACCAAACCTGCATATCTTTGGCCTGTGAGAGGAAACCCACACAGACAGAACATGCAAACTCCAAACAGAAAGGTCCTCATCAGCTGCTGGGTTTGAACCCCAAACCTTCTTGCAGTGAGGCAACAGTGCTAACCACTACACCACTGTGCCACCCCACAGGATAAGCATTTACAGATAAAACAAAATTAAATTAACCTAACCTGCATATCTTTGGACTGTGGGAGGAAACCCACACAGACACTGGGAGAACATATGCAAACTCTACACAGAAAGGCCCCTGTCTGGTGCTGGGCTCGAACCCAGAACCTTCTTGCAGTGAGGCAACAGTGCTAACCACTGTGCCGCCCCACAGGATAAAACAAACAAACAATTAATTAACCTGCATATATTTGGACTGGGCGGCACAGTGGTGTAGTGGTTAGCGCTGTCACCTCACAGCAAGAAGGTCCTGGGTTCGAGCCCCGGGGCCGGCGAGGGCCTTTCTGTGTGGAGTTTGCATGTTCTCCCCGTGTCCGCGTGGGTTTCTTCCGGGTGCTCCGGTTTCCCCCACAGTCCAAAGACATGCAGGTTACGTTAACTGGTGACTCTAAATTGACCGTAGGTGTGAATGTGAGTGTGAATGGTTGTCTGTGTCTATGTGTCAGCCCTGTGATGACCTGGCGACTTGTCCAGGGTGTACCCCGCCTTTCACCCGTAGTCAGCTGGGATAGGCTCCAGCTTGCCTGCGACCCTGTAGAAGGATAAAGCGGCTAGAGATATTTGGACTGTGGGAGGAAACCCACACAGACAGAACATGCAAACTCTACACAGAAAGGCCCTCGTCGGCTGCTGGGTTCGAACCCAGAACCTTCTTGCTGTGAAGCAACAGTGCCACCAAAGTGGAGCAGTACAGCTGCAATATGATAATAGGAGTGTGCAGAAGAGCAACCCATGACCAGTATGAACTTGCCTGCAACACATTCCTGGAGCCAGAAAGAAAATCCCAAAGGATATGTTGGATCTAGTCCATGCTTGCATAATCAGAGCCAGGTGTGAGCAGGTGTAGTATGAGGTCAAAGCACAGATCTCTCACTGACTGTGTCTATTTTAAAGCTATAAAAGGTCATCACTGACCGTAATCCTGTCTGTCTCCTATCCAGTTCATAATCCTGGTGTCCCCCTGGCCGTTAGCAGTCACACTGAACTCACCCGTCTCCTCTTCAGACTGTTCCTGTGACCCTCCGCTCCTCGCTTTCCTCCTGAAGGCGGTTCTCCTGAAGTCTCCCATGGCTTTCTCAGACCGCTCCAACATTGAAAAGCTGGATCCTCGTTAGAAGAAGAGCAGTTCGAGTCTCCAAAGCAACACGCATGCGTTTATTCCCAGTGTCTCGCCCCTGGGGTTCTGCACAGGGACTGTAATGCAACAATGTCCTGCAAATGTGTCAAGTACAAACAGAGCGCCGCACTTTAAAGAGTTCATCCGGTTACCACGGTAATCACCTTAACCGCTACAAAGCCCCGCCCACCGCACGCAGCGATTGGTCGCTATGTTTTCTCCCCCTAGGAGTAGCCAATAGAAAACGGTTTCCTTATGAAAACTTAACAAAGCACAAAAGACACATCAGTTATCTCATATCTCATCTGGTGGAAAGTCTTGGCACAGTTTTCTCGAAATGGTTGTCTGAAGTAGGCTTTTAAGACCAAAGACAGACTTAGACAGACTTAGACAGAAATCTATAATTCAAAGTCACCTGAAGTAATGAAGCACAAGATTTTTTCCCCCCCACTTATTTACATGTACTCACTGAGGAGAGTGAATTACTGGAATTTAAACTGTCACACATGACTGAAAGCTTGTCCTGTCTTGTCTTGACTACAAATGCGTATAAACTGCATTTTCTTTCTTTCTTTTTTTGAAGCAGCACTACCTCAGAGGTGGTGTAGTGGTTAGCACTGTTGCCTCACAGCAAGAAGGTTCTGGGTTCAAACCCAGCAGCTGAGGAGGGCCTTTCTGTGTAGAGTTTGCATTGCATGTTCTGTCTGTGTGGGTTTCCTCCCAAAGATAAAGGTTAATTGTTTGTTTTATCTGTAACTGCTTATCCCCTGCAGTGGTTAGCACTGTCGCCTCACGGCAAGAAGATTCTGGGTTCGAGCCCAGCGGCCAACGGGGGCCTTTCTGTGTGGAGTTTGCATGTTCTCCCCATGTCTGCGTGGGTTTGCTCCGGTTTCCCCAAGACATGCAGGTTAGGCTAATTGGTGGCTCTAAATTGACCATAGGTGTGAATGGTCAGCCCTGTGGTGACCTGGCGACTTGTCCAGGGTGTACCCCGCTTCTCACCCATAGTCAGTTGGGATAGGCTCCAGCTTGCTTGCAACCCTGTAGAACAGGATAAGAGACTACAGATAATGGATGGATGCTTATCCTGTGTGTGGGGCAAGCTGGAGCCTATCCCAGCTGACTATGGGCAAGAGGCAGAGTAGCTCATTCACACTCACGGTCAATTTAGAGCCGCCAATTAACCTAACCTGCATATCTTTGGACTGTGGGAAGAAACCCACACAGACACGGGGAGAACATGCAAACTCCAGACAGAAAGGCCCTCGTCAGCCACTGGGTTCAAACCCAGAACCTTCTTGCTGTGAGGCGAAAGTGCTAACCACTACACCACCATGCTGCTGGTTAGGTTAATTGACGGCTCTAAATTGACCATGAGTGCGAATGGTTGTTTGTGTCTCTATGTGTATGTCAGCCCTGTGATGAGCTGGTGACTTGTCCAGGGTGTACCCTGTCTCTCACTCATGGTCAGCTGGGATAGGCTCCAGCTTGCCCCCCGCAACCCTGCACGGGATAAGCGGTTACAGATAAAACAAACTATCTCAGGGGTTTGAGAATGACCAAGAAAGTTAAAAAGAAACCTCCATAATGTGCTAGTCATCACAAGCTGTGGCCTGACAAACAGTCTGGTCCAACTAGTTGTTACATTACAGGCATTTAGCAGACACTCTTATCCAGAGCGATGTACAACATACCCAGAGCAGTCAAGGGTTAGGTGCCTTGCTCAAGGGCATTTCAGCCATTCCTGCTGGTCTAGGGACTCAAACCAGCAACCTTTTTGTCCCAAAACTGCTTCTCTAACCTTTAGGCCATGGCTTCCCCCGGGATACCATTTGACATCTGTTTGCTTTGTGGTTCCTTTAAATGAAGTTTGTAAGACAAAGCTTTGTTCATTTTAGGAAGAAAAAAAAAAAACATCATATACAGCGTCATCACTGCCAAACCATGTTTGGTTAACTTGGCCAGAACTGCAGCAATAGGGTGGCCAGTTCCTTTCTGCACGCTCACACACATTCACACCTATGGGCAATTTAGAGTAGCCAATTAACCTAGCTGCATGTCTTTGGATTGTGGGGGAAATCGGACCACCCAGAGGAAACCCACGCAGACACAGAGAGAACATGCAAACTCCACACAGAAAGGCCCCCATCAACCACTGGGCTCAAACCTAGAACCTTCTTGCTGTGAGGCGACAGTGCTAACCACTACAACACCGTGCCGCCCATCATACGCACCGACCTAGTTAAATGCTTATTACATGAACATTAAAATACTTTACAGACAAGACTTTACAAAAGACATATTATGTCCTTTCTAGTCCAGCTTTTAACTAGAAGGGCACTCGGTAGAGTGCATACCTCTGATAAGCCACATATTAGAATATCCAGATGTTTACTAATCTGAGATGTGGATCCAAGCCCTGTGATGACCTGGCGACTTGTCCAGGGTGTACCCCACCTTTTGCCCGTAGTCAGCTGGGATAGGCTCCAGCTTGCCTGCGACCCTGTAGAACAGGATAAAGCGGCTAGAGATAATGAGATGAGATGAGATGAGATGTGGATCCATATATGTATATGCCTACTGAATATACAGCTTTATGCTGATGATATTAAAATCTGGATCAACATCAAAGTCATATTACTTGAACCGAGGATAATACTAAAGCTGTACACCAAATTTCATCAAAATCTGTTTACTACTTTTTGAGTTACTTTCTTTCTTTCTTCTTCTCATGGGGCACCACTGATGATATTTTATAGTCCATCATTAGTGTGTCCAGGGCATGAGTTACTTTGGGAACAGACAAAAAAAAAAAAGTCCTGGAGCCACATACATATCTGGATTTGCATCACAATCTAATCGGTTGTTCCTTGGCCCATGGTGCACCTCTCCTCCAAATTTCATCAAAATATGTTCTTTACTTATTGAGTTACGTTTGGAAGAGGCAAACAAACAAACAGAGGCGAAAACAAAACTCACACCACTGTTCAAACGTCCAACTTTTTCTGACCAGCTAGCCTGCCAGTTACCAAAACACGGGCTGGCCTGGTGAAACTGGGTCATTGTGTGTCATCTTTACGGTACTAGCTACCATGTTACATCATAGACAGGTACAATTTTTAAGAAAATAACAGAGCTCCGAAATTCCCGAAGGCTTTTTAAAATCTTGTATGCACAAAATGATAAATTGTGTACTATTTAAAAAAAAACATCACCTTTTGGGACTTTAGCGGCCCTGTATTAAGGCAATAAGAAAAGTTTAAACATTGACCAATTTAATCAGGTAATAAGTAAGCCAGACTACCTTGCTAGTTAGTCCATGAATTTTAAACATCCACACTTTAACGATAGCCTGTACACAAACATATGGTTTGGGATCTAATATAAACATTTTTTTTTACAAGTCCACAAAAGTCATATTGTATTTGCCAGTGACAATAAATAATACAACCTAAGATGCAGCAACCACATTTATCACAGAATTAGATTTTGCATATTTAGACATCTAGCACTATTGCTTATTTAATGAGTTCCACGAGTGAACTGTACTGATTATTTGCACTGTTTTTGAGTTGAATAGTTACTATTTTAACTTATAGGTTCTCTGGTTTCCTTCCGTCTGCTCAAAACATGCCAGTATGTGGATTGGCTATTCTAAATTGCCTCCTCTGTGAATGTGTGCATAGCACGGGCGATTGCTCTAAGACAACGAGGGAGGCTCAGCCTCCTCTAAAAATGACGAACATTGTGTAGGATGAATTGCGCTAGGCTTATGTTATAGCCGACCTTATAACATTGCTATTTCAGCTCCAGAATCATAGAAATATATGTGCTCAACCCACTACAGTGCGAAATCATTCCCTTATAACTTTCCCCAGTTCGCCTAATGTGCGCGTGAGTTTTTCCCCCTCGTGACAGCGCGATGCAGCCCAGCCTCAGTGGACTTCAATGGCATTTGGGAGCTATGCGCTTTCAATATCAAAATGCAAGACGATTATTGGACAAATACTGCGAAAACGCCTGCCCACGGAGTCTCACGGACTCCCAGCCTCAGTGGACTTCAATGGCATTTGGGAGCTCTGCGCTTTTCAATCTCAAAATGCAAGACGGTTATTGGACAAATACTGCGAAAATGCCCGCCCACGGACTCCCAGCCTCACAGTGGGAGGGACATGGCAGTTTCCGCGAGGAGACTGGTGATTGGTGAAAGCGGCCGGATATTTTCTTTGATTGACAGCTCGTTTCAAATATAGACAGGCAGTGGTGAGTTTCAGTTCAGTCCCATGTGGATTCCCAAGTGCTGTGGTGTATCGTAGCTTACATTTCGATTTCATTCTTACATACGGTTTCTACCAGCTTTTTTAGTTTGTATATATTTTCATTGTAAATAAAGTGTAAATATAGTGTTGTCAAGTTTGCTATCTTAGTTCCAGAAATTTCGTTTATTTGAGTGACTGAACTTGAACTTGAGGGAGCTAGTCAGCTAGCAAGAAAGCTGCGCACGGATGCCAAGCATTGCTGATTTAATTTTGGCGAAGCCATTTGCAAGTCTTCCTTTCGAGGAAAAAATTAAAATTAAAGAGCAGGGTAGGCCAACGCCTCAAATTGATTTGGTGAAAAAGGTAGGGAATAATACTCGTTCCTTTCAGCTCTCCTGGTACGAGAAAGTGAATTGGCTAACAGCAAGTGACCCACATCAACAACAGTAAATAGGCTACTTTAGTAATATGTCATGGATGGACCAAAATATAGAATCTATTTAAAATGTTTATGCTGAGTATATTATATTGGAATATATATTTTTCTGGATATGAATTAAACACAGCTACAATTTGGAAAACATTTTTAAACAAAAACACAGCCGAGAACATTTCACACTACAGACCTGGATTAAAAGTGAAGGGCTATCAAAATTGTCAATAAAACATTTCTCAGTCAAAATAAGTAAAATATAGGGAAAGTGTGTTTGAATGAAATGTGTGGCACCCAGCTCTATGTTTGGCTCCCCAAGGTCAGTGCTTGTGCCTATTCCAGAACACTCTGCTGTTACTGCTGAGGTTCCTGACAAAGAGCTGCTTTCAATAATGATCAATTTTTAAACAACATGCCACAATTTTAAAATATAAAATATTAAAATATACCCCCCCCCCCCCAACACCACCATCATGTATATTGGACAGTAGGCTAATGGGCCAAAAGAACCTGTTATTTCACAGTTTGTGACCCTGCCAACGATCAGCCAGATCAGAGGCAAGAGTATGGGCAAAATTGATGTGTTTTTTCTCTTTTCTTTTAAAATCTGGAAATATCGTAACCGACCAGCCTCCCCTGTTTGAAAGACTACCAGCCGCCGCTGGTGCATAGTGTTCTGCGATAAACTGGTGTCCCATCCATGGTGTTTCCCTGCCTTGTACTTAATGTTCCCAAGACTGACTCAGGATTCAGCACAACCCTGACCAGATTAAAGCGGTTAATGGAGATGAATTAACCTTTTACAATATTATTCCAGAGGTGACGTATTGCTGTCCTTGTTCAACTCTTAAAAAAAAAAAAAAAATCAGTATTTAATCTTCTACTTTTCCCAAAAGAAAGAAAGAAAAAAGCAGTCTGCTGTGTGTCTCAAGGAGGGCCATTCACCCACATCACACCTCATTTTTTATTAGCCTTTGATAACATGCAGAAGTGAATCTTGTGTTCAGAATTTATTTCATGAACAAATACATAAATCATGACATTATCAACAAGTGAATACATATCCACAAAAAGCAGTATATCATTATGTCCTGCTGTCACAACTACGCTTTCACCAGTAACAAGGAGGGTGATTGTCCAGTTCAGTGTGTATTACTTCATTTCCTTTTGAGACCATTGTGCACATCAAGCAACCACAATATTTCAAACTGAACACAATCATCTCATACAGAACAATCAAAAGCCCTTCCATGTAAACTAAGAGACTCAGAGATATGGTACCAGAAGTACCAGGAAGACTGAAACAACCGTCTCAATAAGACCATTCATCAGATGACCTCTTTTGGGAGTATCGTTAGAGAAACTCAACTTTGTTCCACTTTTTCAAAAGACACTTACATTGTACTGACAACTTCTTTACAGTTTTATTAGCATCTGAAATTGTAAAAGTATCTGAAATTGTCCTGCTGGTATCTTTGACACTAGAATAAGACCAAATAATTATTGAGATTATTAATGCATTTGTGCTTAAGTCACAGGTTGAAGAAAGAGAGAAAGTGTGAACGAGGAGAGACATTACCCCTATAATCACATTTTTAGTGAAAACAGGATGCAAAAGATTTCAATTTTTGTATACAGGTTTGGAGTTTGACAATGTTGAAAGGTTCAGCACAGCAGGATCAGATCAATCTCTGGCTGCTATTCGCTATTTAACTTTATCACTCACGTTCAAACACTCGTCCCTACCTTGCTCACATCGACTGTAGAAAAAAAAGACAAATCAAGTATAAAATATCATCTTTATGATAATGCATTGCAAAAATGTATATAAATTAATAAAATTACCCTATGCATACCATCATAACTTAATATTATCACTGTAATGGAAACAAAGTCAAAGGTTTCACACAGGCTAAAATCAAATGTCTTTCAAACACATGTTGGAAAATTACGTTTAAAGACAGTTATAAGTTCAATTCAACTTGTTCTGGTCTATTCAACAACTCAAGCAAATCTTATGGTCAAATAACACTTTCTTGGTTTGACTACAAAAAAAAAATCAACAATTTTGTAACCATGGACTTTTCCGATCCACTCTTTTTCCCATGACACGACCATCAATCCCAAATTTTACAAATCAAAAATATTAAACATCAATATATTTAACCAAACCTCTTAGAAGCTTTTAATTAAAACATACAGTATTTTTATGTTTTGGATAAAAAGCAATACTTCGATTCGTCAGCTGTTGATATTCTAAAAATCCACAGCAAAGCTGCAACTTTCAGTTTCAAATGAAAATTAATTCCTCACACAAGATGGCAAATAAATAGAAATGGAACTTAATGAACATAAATAAATAGATAAATAAATGAGTAAACAGTTCATTCCAGGCATTAGTATTCACTCTCTCTCTTTCCATTGGAAGATGTGTTAATTTGTGTCCAATGACAGCAAAGTAGTGCACCATAGTCACGGCTCACCAACGTGGGTTAAAACAGGGCGAGTCCATTTGAGGTCACACAGAAAGAGGAGCACCTGACCGGATGTTTAAAAAGCATGTCCCCTGGTTAGTTCGTCTGGAAGTAGGCAGGGCCTCAGGAAATAGTGGGATGGGAGGGGCCAGTTGGCGGGACTAAGGTATACTGGAGCGATGTGCCAGACATTTAAAAGGATCATAGGGAAGTCCGAGGGAGGCGTCTTTTAGTTCGTCTTCTTGAAGCGTTATCACAATATTAGTACTACAAACATGAGGGAAAGAAGGAAGAAAAAAGAAAAGAAAATTATGCTTTATAGAATGATACATCCTTAAAATTACCTACTTCTGATATAAAGAGTGAAAAATGCTGCAGACAAAACATGTTAAATATCTAAAACATGGAAAAGACATACAGTGTACACAGATATATACAACCCCGATTCCAAAAAAGTTGGGACAAAGTACAAATTGTAAATAAAAACGGAATGCAATGATGTGGAAGTTTCAAAATTCCATATTTTATTCAGAATAGAACATAGATGACATATCAAATGTTTAAACTGAGAAAATGTATCATTTAAAGAGAAAAATTAGGTGATTTAAAATTTCATGACAACAACACATCTCAAAAAAGTTTGGACAAGGCCATGTTTACCACTGTGAGACATCCCCTTTTCTCTTTACAACAGTCTGTAAACGTCTGGGGACTGAGGAGACAAGTTGCTCAAGTTTAGGGATAGGAATGTTAACCCATTCTTGTTTAATGTAGGATTCTAGTTGCTCAACTGTCTTAGGTCTTTTTTGTCGTATCTTCCGTTTTATGATGCGCCAAATGTTTTCTATGGGTGAAAGATCTGGACTGCAGGCTGGCCAGTTCAGTACCCGGACCCTTCTTCTACGCAGCCATGATGCTGTAATTGATGCAGTATGTGGTTTGGCATTGTCTCATCTCATCTCATTATCTCTAGCCGCTTTATCCTTCTACAGGGTCGCAGGCAAGCTGGAGCCCATCCCAGCTGACTACGGGCGAAAGGCGGGGTACACCCTGGACAAGTCGCCAGGTCATCACAGGGCTGACACATAGACACAGACAACCATTCACACTCGCATTCACACCTACGGTCAATTTAGAGTCACCAGTTAACCTAACCTGCATGTCTTTGGACTGTGGGGGAAACCGGAGCACCCGGAGGAAACCCACGCGGACACGGGGAGAACATGCAAACTCCACACAGAAAGGCCCTCGCCGGCCCCGGGGCTCGAACCCAGGACCTTCTTGCTGTGAGGCGACAGCGCTGGTTTGGCATTGTCATGTTGGAAAATGCAAGGTCTTCCCTGCAAGAGACGTCGTCTGGATGGGAGCATATGTTGCTCTAGAACCTGGATATACCTTTCAGCATTGATGGTGTCTTTCCAAATGTGTAAGCTGCCCATGCCACATGCACTAATGCAACCCCATACCATCAGAGATGCAGGCTTCTGAACTGAGCGCTGATAACAACTTGGGTCGTCCTTCTCCTCTTTAGTCCGAATGACACGGCGTCCCTGATTTCCATAAAGAACTTCACATTTTGATTCGTCTGACCACAGAACAGTTTTCTACTTTTCCACAGTCCATTTTAAATGAGCCTTGGCCCAGATTAGACGTCTGCGCTTCTGGATCATGTTTAGATATGGCTGCTTCTTTGAACTATAGAGTTTTAGCTGGCAACGGCGGATGGCACGGTGAATTGTGTTCACAGATAATGTTCTCTGGAAATATTCCTGAGCCCATTTTGTGATTTCCAATACAGAAGCGTGCCTGTATGTGATGCAGTGCCATCTAAGGGCCCGAAGATCCCGGGCACCCAGTATGGTTTTCCGGCCTTGACCCTTACGCACAGAGATTCTTCCAGATTCTCTGAATCTTTTGATGATATTATGCACTGTAGATGATGATATGTTCAAACTCTTTGCAATTTTCCACTGTCGAACTCCTTTCTGATATTGCTCCACTATTTGTCGGCGCAGAATTAGGGGGATTGGTGATCCTCTTCCCATCTTTACTTCTGAGAGCCGCTGCCATTCCAAGATACTCTTTTTATACCCAGTCATGTTAATGACCTCTTGCCAATTGACCTAATGAGTTGCAATTTAGTCCTCCAGCTGTTCCTTTTTTGTATCTTTAACTTTTCCAGCCTCTTATTGCCCCTGTCCCAACTTTTTTGAGATGTGCTGCTGTCATGAAATTTCAAATGAGCCAATATTTGGCATGAAATTTCAAAATGTCTCACTTTCGACATTTGATATGTTGTCTATGTTCTATTGTGAATACAATATCAGTTTTTGAGATTTGTAAATTATTGCATTCCGTTTTTATTTACAATTTGTACTTTGTCCCAACTTTTTTGGAATCGGGGTTGTAATTACACTGACACCAAGACAATGATAAGCAGCTTTGGGAATTAGTAACTTTAATGCATTACACTAAACGAAGGGTGTTTTATATGTGCATGATGATAAAGCTGTGCTATCACTCTGAACCGGTTGTATATTAACTAAGGGCTCTATCGTTGCTCAGAGGGATATTCAGGTTACAATCTTTTATAATTGGTTCAACCCGACCGCATGCCAAAGCAAACAAACTCAAGCGCTCTGAACTTAGGTACAAAGCACTGTGTACAGTATCAGCATGCCCAGTTATGACTTTGATAAACAGTGTGCTAAAAAGATTCTTAAGGTCATATAGTACAAAGCATCTACTACGTCTGCTCTGCTCGGTAACTAAACAGAGGGACGAAGTTCCTCTGTAGGGAATGTTACCTGCGAGCCGTGAACACTCTCTCACTCCTCACTTGTCGGGAGAGTGGCGGTACTGATGCAGCAGGCTACTGACAATCTACAAGAGACTGATAAATTAGACAGATATACAGGAGTGACAGTCAGGGTTAGTGACACACACATGCACACTAGGACACGCTAACAGAGCAGGAAGGAGTTATGAGTGAAAAGTAAAACATGACAGTGGAGTTAACAGGGGACGTCAATCACACACAATTAATGTGTGGAATTGAATGGATTATATTTCAACCTTTTTTTAACCCTTTGATGCAAAACATATGCACACCCCTTCTAATGCGCAACATGGGTCAAAAAAGACCCGCATTCATTTTCCAGGTTATTTCATGCTGACTGAGTTTTTCTTTGCTCTATCTTTTGAAATCAATTTATTTTATGATTGAATATTCCAAGTATTCTTTAAATGTCTTGTTTTTAATTACCACAAATCATTAATTTAATTTTTTCTTTCCTACTTTATGAACAAAAATACTTTTTATATTACTACACATGGGTCATCCAAGTGTGATTTAAAATTAAATGTCTTAATACTCATCTCATTATCTCTAGCCGCTTTATCCTGTTCTACAGGGTCGCAGGCAAGCTGGAGCCTAACCCAGCTGACTACGAGCGAAAGGCGGGGTACACCCTGGACAAGTCGCCAGGTCATCGCAGGGCTGACACATAGACACAGACAACCATTCACACCTACGGTCAATTTAGAGTCACCAGTTAACCTAACCTGCATGTCTTTGGACTGTGGGGGAAACCGGAGCACCCGGAGAACTTGCAAACTCTGCACAGAAAGGCCCTCGCCGGCCACGGGGCTCGAACCCGGACCTTCTTGCTGTGAGGTGACAGTGCTAACCGCTACACCACTGTGCCACCCTGTCTTAATACTATAATAAGAATTTGTTTCAAGTAATTACTTTAGCAGTGAATGGGGCCAGTTATTTACTTATTAACTATGTAGTTAGCTAAGCCAACTACAATAAAATTAGCTAACTAAAGTAGAATATGTCAACAGCTCGGTATCTAATAATAATTACTTGTAACTTTCTGACAAGTAATCTACTCACTCTCAAGGTAACCTAAACATAATCTATTTTTTTCTAAGGTAATGTTAGAACAATTGAAAAACATTACTTCCATGTATTAGATGGGCAAAGGGCGCTGTGCTGAGCTGTGAAATGTCTGACACAAGCACAATTCACAGTTCCCACCAAACGCTGGAGTAAATGCATGCGGGTCGGTTCTGACCCATGTGTGTAAACTTGATGTAGAATTACAAAAGCTGTGCTTGTTCATAACTTAAGAAAATAAAAATAAAAATGATGATTTGTGCTAAACAAAAACAAGATATTTACTGCATATTTGGAAAAGTAAATGACAAAATGAATTTATTTCAAAAGTATATCATAGAAACACTCAGCCATACATGAAATAACCTGGAAAATGAATGCAGGTCGTTTTTGACCCATGTTGTGCATTAGAAGGGTAGTGATACAAAAAGGGCTTTTATTCAAAAAGTAAGAAAGGAAAAAATAAAATAAGGATGTATGATGATCAAAAACAAGTTAATTGAGGAATACCTTGAATATTGAATGATGGAATTAATTTATTGCAAAGATATAGAAGATAAAAACTCAGCCGGGTCACTTTTGACCCATGTTTTGCATCAAAGGGTTAAATAAAAAATGAAGATTAAGTAACTGATGAGAATACTGTAATGTCCTTTCAATGGTCAAAAGTTTATGGATGGATAAAAATGTAGAATTTAGACGATGTGGTGATGATTGTTAAAAGGTTATTCAAAAAAATCAAGCATTTTGGTGGTAGAAAGGGTGGACATAAAACAAAAAACAAAAACAAAAAACATGAAGAGCTTGTACAGTTGTTTCAGTGAATGCATGGTAAATGGGATTCATTACAAGGTTGAGGGAAGTGAAGGGTGCTGAAGGTGCTAAGGGTGCAAGTGCAGCCCCTACTGGCAGGTCTGACTGTTTAAATGTAAGAGATATGACAGACAGACAGACAGACAGACAGACAGATAGATAGATGATCATAACTACTGCTACTACTACGACTATTGCTAACAACAGCAACAACAACAACAATAATAATAATCATCATCATCATCATCATCATCATCTTAACTGA
Source organism: Neoarius graeffei (assembly GCF_027579695.1). Lineage (NCBI taxonomy): Eukaryota > Metazoa > Chordata > Actinopteri > Siluriformes > Ariidae > Neoarius > Neoarius graeffei. The sequence continues at coordinate 42,454,186 of NC_083574.1, forward strand.
ATAACTTAATTTTAAAATATAATACAGTATTTGCAGTCGGGTCCATATGTATTTGGACAGGGACACAATTTTGGTAATTCTGCTCTGTGTATCACCACAGTGGATTTGAAACGAAGCCATCAAATGTCACTGAAATGTATCATTTCAACTTTAATTCAAGGGTGTAAAAATATACTGCATTAACAATTAAGGAATTATAGCCATTTTTACGGGCGGCACGGTGGTGTAGTGGTTAGCACCGTCGCCTCACAGCAAGAAGGTCCTGGGTTCGCGGCCAGCAAGGGCCTTATTGTGTGGAGTTTGCATGTTCTCCCCGTGTCTGCGTGGGTTTCCTCCGGGTGCTCCGGTTTCCCCCACAGTCCAAAGACATGCAGGTTAGGTTAACTGGTGACTCTAAATTGACCGTAGGTGTGAATGTGAGTGTGAATGGTTGTCTGTGTTTATGTGTCAGCCCTGTGATGACCTGGCGACTTGCTCAGGGTGTACACCGCCTTTCGCCCGTAGTCAGCTGGGATAGGCTCCAGCTGCACAGGATAAGCGGTTACAGATAATGGATGGATGGATAGCCATTTTTACATAGTCCCTCCGTTTTCACAGGCTCAAAAGTAATTGGACAAGCTAACATACAATGGTGCTTGAAAGTTTGTGGATCCTTTAGAATTTTCTAGATTTCTGCATAAATATGACCGAAAACATCATCAGATTTTCACACAAGTCCTAAAAGTAGATAAAGAGAACCCAGTTAAACAAATGAGACAAAAATATTATGCTTGGTCATTTATTTATTGAGGAAAATGATCCAATATTACACATCTGTGAGTGGCAAAAGTATGTGAACCTTTGCTTTCAGTATCTGGTGTGACCCCCTTGTGCAGCAATAACTGCAACTAAACGTTTGCGGTAACTGTTGATCAGTCCTGCACACCGGCCTGGAGGAATTTTAGCCCATTCCTCCGTACAGAACAGCTTCAACTCTGGGATGTTGGTGGGTTTCCTCACATGAACTGCTTGCTTCAGGTCCTTCCACAACATTTCGATTGGATTAAGGTCAGGACTTTGACTTGGCCGTTCCAAAACATTAACTTTATTCTTCTTTAACCATTCTTTGGTAGAACGACTTGTGTGCTTAGGGTCGTTGTCTTGCTGCATGACCCACCTTCTCTTGAGATTCAGTTCATGGACAGATGTCCTGACATTTTCCTTTAGAATTTCCTGGTATAATTCAGAATTCATTGTTCCATCAATGATGGCAAGCCGTCCTGGCCCAGATGCAGCAAAACAGGCCCAAACAGGTTGTTAAGCTGGAATGCAGTGTTTTCCTTTCTCCAAACATAACGCTTCTCATTTAAATCAGAAAGTTCTATTTTGGTCTCATCTGTCCACAAAACATTTTTCCAATAGCCTTCTGGCTTGTCCATGTGATCTTTAGCAAACTGCAGACGAGCAGCAATGTTCTTTTTGGACAGCAGTGGCTTTCTCCTTGCAACCCTGCCATGCACACCATTGTTGTTCAGTGTTCTCCTGGTGTTGGACTCATGAACATTAACATTAGCCAATGTGAGAGAGGCCTTCAGTTGCTTAGAAGTTACTCTGGGGTCCTTTGTGACCTCGCCGACTATTACACACCTTGCTCTTGGAGTGATCTTTGTTGGTCGACCACTCCTGGGGAGGGTAACAATGGTCTTGAATTTCCTCCATTTGTACACAATCTGTCTGACTGTGGATTGGTGGAGTCCAAACTCTTTAGAGATGGTTTTGTAACCTTTTCCAGCCTGATGAACATCAACAACACTTTTTTTGAGGTCCTCAGAAATCTCCTTTGGTCGTACCATGATACACTTCCACAAACATGTGTTGTGAAGATCAGACTTTGATAGATCCCTGTTCTTTAAATAAAACAGGGTGCCCACTCACACCTGATTGTCATCCCACTGATTGAAAACACCTGACTGTAATTTCACCTTCAAATTAACTGCTAATCCTCGAGGTTCACATACTTTTGCTACTCACAGATATGTAATATACGATCATTTTCCTCCATAAATAAATGACCAAGTATAATATTTTGTCTCATTTGTTTAACTGGGTTCTCTTTATCAACTTTTAGGACTTGTGTGAAAATCTGATGATGTTTTAGGTCATATTTATGCAGAAATATAGAAAATTCTAAAGGGTTCGCAAACCTTCAAGCACCACCGTAAATATAAGCATCGTTCTTAATACTTGGATGCAAATCCTTTGCAGTTAATGACCTCCTGAAGTCTGAAACCCATGACCATGACTTACAAATGCTAAGTTTCCTCCCTTGCGATGCTTTGCAGGCCTTTACCGCAACTTTTTTTTTTCAAGTATCTAATTGTAAAATTTGATATTTTTGTTTGTGCAATAGTTACATGCAGCATTTATACTGACATAAGCCAGTGGAATGAAATTTTGTTCAAATGTGCATTCTGAATGACAATAAAGTTATCTATCTATCTATCTATCTATCTATCTATCTATCTATCTATCTATCTATCTATCTATCTATCTATCTTCAGTTGCTGCTTGTTTGTGGGTCTTTCTGCTTTTAGTTTTGTCTTCAGTAAGTGAAAAACATGCTCAATTGGGTTGAATTCCCGAACAGTTAATGTAATGTTTTTATTAAACCCATTGAAATAAAGCTGAACGTAGGACACGTCAATCACATCTTGACTTCTGGTGCATCTTCAGTCGCACCCAATTTTATACCGCATATGCCTAATTATACCCACATTTATAACCTGATTTATTATTTTTTTATCTTTAAGCTACAACCCCGATTCCAAAAAAAGTTGGGACAAAGTACAAATTGTAAATAAAAACGGAATGCAATAATTTACAAATCTCAAAAACTGATATTGTATTCACAATAGAACATAGACAACATATCAAATGTCGAAAGTGAGGCATTTTGAAATTTCATGCCAAATATTGGCTCATTTGAAATTTCATGACAGCAACACATCTCAAAAAAGTTGGGACAGGGGCAATAAGAGGCTGGAAAAGTTAAAGGTACAAAAAAGGAACAGCTGGAGGACCAAATTGCAACTCATTAGGTCAATTGGCAATAGGTCATTAACATGACTGGGTATAAAAAGAGCATCTTGGAGTGGCAGTGGCTCTCAGAAGTAAAGATGGGAAGAGGATCACCAATCCCCCTAATTCTGCACCGACAAATAGTGGAGCAATATCAGAAAGGAGTTCGACAGTGTAAAATTGCAAAGAGTTTGAACATACTGTATCATCACCTACAGTGCATAATATCATCAAAAGATTCAGAGAATCTGGAAGAATCTCTGTGCGTAAGGGTCAAGGCCGGAAAACCATACTGGGTGCCCGGGATCTTCGGGCCTTTAGACGGCACTGCATCACATACAGGCATGCTTCTGTATTGGAAATCACAAAATGGGCTCAGGAATATTTCCAGAGAACATTATCTGTGAACACAATTCACCGTGCCATCCGCCGTTGCCAGCTAAAACTCTATAGTTCAAAGAAGCCGCCATATCTAAACATGATCCAGAAGCGCAGACGTCTTCTCTGGGGCAAGGCTCATTTAAAATGGACTGTGGCAAAGTGGAAAACTGTTCTGTGGTCAGACGAATCAAAATTTGAAGTTCTTTATGGAAATCAGGGACGCCATGTCATTCGGACTAAAGAGGAGAAGGACGACCCAAGTTGTTATCAGCGCTCAGTTCAGAAGCCTGCATCTCTGATGGTATGGGGTTGCATTAGTGCGTGTGGCATGGGCAGCTTACACATTTGGAAAGACGCCATCAATGCTGAAAGGTATATCCAGGTTCTAGAGCAGCATATGCTCCCGTCCAGACGACGTCTTTTTCAGGGAAGACCTTGCATTTTCCAACATGACAATGCCAAACCACATACTGCATCAATTACAGCATCATGGCTGCGTAGAAGAAGGGTCCGGGTACTGAACTGGCCAGCCTGCAGTCCAGATCTTTCACCCGTAGAAAACATTTGGCGCATCATAAAACGGAAGATACGACAAAAAAGACCTAAGACAGTTGAGCAACTAGAATCCTACATTAGACAAGAATGGGTTAACATTCCTATCCCTAAACTTGAGCAACTTGTCTCCTCAGTCCCCAGACGTTTACAGACTGTTGTAAAGAGAAAAGGGGATGTCTCACAGTGGTAAACATGGCCTTGTCCCAACTTTTTTGAGATGTGTTGTTGTCATGAAATTTAAAATCACCTAATTTTTCTCTTTAAATGATACATTTTCTCAGTTTAAACATTTGATATGTCATCTATGTTCTATTCTGAATAAAATATGGAATTTTGAAACTTCCACATCATTGCATTCCATTTTTATTTACAATTTGTACTTTGTCCCAACTTTTTTGGAATCGGGGTTGTATAAAACAGAAACCTTAAACTATGTTTAGCAGCAATTACAAATTAGAATCTCAATTCTGGAGTGTTAATTCTCTTTCAGAGGCAGGACTAAACTATAGAACTGTAGAAAAGGAATTTACAGTGGGGTAAAAAAGTATTTAGTCAGCCACCAATTGTGCAAGTTCTCCCACTTAAAAAGATGAGAGAGGCCTGTAATTTTCATCATAGGTACACTTCAACTATGAGAGACAGAATGAGGGGAAAGAATCCAGGAAATCACATTGTAGGATTTTTAATGAATTCATTGGTAAATTCCTCGGTAAAATAAGTATTTGGTCACCTACAAACAAGCAAGATTTCTGGCTCTCACAGACCTGTAACTTCTTCTCTAAGAGGCTCCTCTGTCCTCCACTCGTTACCTGTATTAATGGCACCTGTTTGAACTCATTATCAGTATAAAAGACACCTGTCCACAACCTCAAACAGTCACACTCCAAACTCCACTATGGCCAAGACCAAAGAGCTGTCAAAGGACACCAGAAACAAAATTGTAGACCTGCACCAGGCTGGGAAGACTGAATCTGCAATAGGTAAGCAGCTTGGTGTAACCAAGCTGAAACCAGATGAAACCAACATAGAACTTTTTGGTAAAAACTCAACTTGTCGTGTTTGGAGGAGAAAGAATGCTGAGTTGCATCCAAAGAACACCATACCTACTGTGAAGCATGGGGGTGGAAACATCATGCTTTGGGGCTGTTTTTCTGCAAAGGGACCAGGACGACTGATCCGTGTAAAGGAAAGAATGAATGGGGCCATGTATCGTGAGATTTTGAGTGAAAACCTTCCATCAGCAAGGGCATTGAAGATGAAACGTGGCTGGGTCTTTCAGCATGGCAATGATCCCAAAGGAGTGGCTTCGTAAGAAGCATTTCAAGGTCCTGGAGTGGCCTAGCCAGTCTCCAGATCTCAACCCCATAGAAAATCTTTGGAGGGAGTTGAAAGTCCTTGTTGCCCAGCGGTAGCCCCAAAACATTATTGCTCTAGAGGAGATCTGCATGGAGGAATGGGCCAAAATACCAGCAACAGTGTGTGAAAACCTTGTGAAGACTTACAGGAAACGTTTGACCCCTGTCACTGGCAACAAAGGGTATATAACAAAGTATTGAGATGAACTTTTGTTATTGACCAAATACTTATTTTCCACCATAATTTGCAAATAAATTCTTTAAAAATCAGACAATGTGATTTTCTGGATTTTTTTTCTCATTCTGTCTCTCATAGTTGAAGTGTACCTATGATGAAAATTACAGGCCTCTCTCATCTTTTTAAGTGGGAGAACCTGCACAATTGGTGACTGACTAAATACTTTTTTGCCCCACTGTATCAAGTAATTCTAGCCCAGGTTTGAACAAGCAGGTTTTTTTTTTCACAGAACGAGTTTTCAGAAGGTTTGAGCTATACATATTTATTATTTTAAACGTAACAGTCCCCTTTCTGTGCGCTGTTAAATAAACCATAAAGTTGGCACACAGAAGAACAGCAGACTGGTTTCCACCTTAATTTTCTACCACCCCATGATTCATACACCTTACATCAAAATGAGCACTACTGCGGCACTATGACATAACCCAAGCTAAGAACAAAATACACCCCAGAGAAATAAACACACACTCTTCATATGTGTTACATCAAGCCTATAATCAAAACTGTACAGTACTGTGCAAAAGTCAAGTTTGTTTGTATAGCGTTTTTAACAATAGACATTGTCCCAAAGCAGCTTTACAGAATTTTAATGACTTAAAACATGAGCTAATTTTATCCCTAATCTATCCCCAATGAGCAAGCCCATGGCGACGGTGGCAAGGAAAAACTCCCCCAGACGACACGAGGAAGAAACCTCGAGAGGAACCAGACTCAAAAAGGAACCCATCCTCATTTGGGCAGCAACAGACAACATGACTATAACATTAACAGTTTTAACATGAAGTCAGTTTCGTTGATGTTATAAACTCTTCATTGATGGAAACTTGAGTGCAAAACTGTTCATGACAACCGCAGTCCTAAAGTTAGCAAGTCAACTGTAGTCCTCAGCCATAAAAGCATTACTGTAATGTCCAGAACGTCTTCCAAGTGTGACTTTCAACTTAGTCTTAGTCACCCTATATTTTTTTTCATACAAACTTTGTTCTAGATTTCTATTTTATGACTTCTACATTATCGAGTCAGTACAAAAACATTTTAGAGTCCAAATGTTCATTTTCCAGCACAAAATTACATGTTACAGAAAAAAAGTTAGGGGCGGCACGGTGGTGTAGTGGTTAGCGCTGTCGCCTCACAGCAAGAAGGTCCAGGTTCGAGCCCCATGGCTGGCGAGGGCCTTTCTGTGTGGAGTCTGCATGTTCTCTCCGTGTCCGCGTGGGTTTCCTCCGGGTGCTCCGGTTTCCCCCACAGTCCAAAGACATGCAGGTTAGGTTAACTGGTGACTCTAAATTGAGCGTAGGTGTGAATGTGAATGGTTGTCTGTGTCTATGTGTCAGCCCTGTGATGACCTGGCGACTTGTCCAGGGTGTACCCCGCCTTTCGCCCGTAGTCAGCTGGGATAGGCTCCAGCTTGCCTGCGACCCTGTAGAACAGGATAAAGCGGCTAGAGATAATGAGATGAGAAAAAAAAAGTTTGTATCTGAGCAGCATATTCCATAAGAGAGCACTTTTCAGATTAAGAAAGAAAACATAATGAAGGCTGCTGAGTTTTGGTGCAAAATGAAGAAGCGAGTGTGACGGTCAAAGTGTCCAGAAGAACTGTGGCTGGTTCTGTAAGATGCTCAGTAAAACCTACAGCTCATCTCCTTATCAAACTGCACTCACTGTACCGGAGACTACTATTTTTTTTTTTTAAAGCAAAGTGTCGTCTCACACCAAATATTGATATTGTTTCATTTATTATGGCTTACTGCTGTTTATAGTATTTTTTTTAAATATTGAAACATTTCATTTCATTATTTTTAAGCCATTTTTGGTCTACAGCATTTCTTTATACGTGCCTAAGACTTTTGCACAGTACTGTATATGGACCCATAAGTATCCACAAACATCCCAGATGAATCACCTTATGAGACAATCTGTCTAAGCTCAGGGTTCATCTTAAATCATCCTGATCTAATGTAGGATGCCTGAGACGCATTACTGACCAGAACTCAGGTCAAATGTGTTTTGGCCCATAGCCCTTATGCATTATGATAAATGACGTATCCTATACAACAGACTATACTCCACAGCCTGTTGGGACACAGCTAATGGATAGTGCAGGGCAGACATAAGGGCATATCCTGAGTCTGCATAATGCACACACTGCATTACCATATGCTGTATCTTTAAATAGCACAGATGAGTCTGACCGCATTGTTAATGACATGCAGTGACTATGAGCTTATTTATCATCTGTATTTAATGCAAAATATTTAGATTTATGCTTTAGTTAAGTTAGACATTATGGTAAATAGGTAATCAAAATTAACAGCAGATGGATGCCTGAAGATGGATGAGCAGCTTGGAGCAGGAATGCACACCAGCACTAAAACAGACTCAGTCTGTGCACTTATAGGAAATGACCACTAGATGGAGCCTATGCTATTGCTAATTGTGGGTGATTCCATGATTGTAGTACCATTTGTGCAACACTTATATTACATTAATAAATATGTGTATACAAAGGGAAAATTATTTTAAATGTGGGTAAAGTGTGAAATATATAACTAAAAACCTATAAATATTAATAAAACCATTCTACAGCACGGGGCGGCACGGTGGTGTAGTGGTTAGCGCTGTCGCCTCACAGCAAGAAGGTCCTGGGTTCGAGCCCCGGGGCCGGCGAGGGCCTTTCTGTGCGGAGTTTGCATGTTCTCCCCGTGTCTGTGTGGGTTTCCTCCGGGTGCCCCGGTTTCCCCCACAGTCCAAAGACATGCAGGTTAGGTTAACTGGTGACTCTAAATTGACCGTAGGTGTGAATGTGAGTGTGAATGGTTGTCTGTGTCTATGTGTCAGCCCTGTGATGACCTGGCGACTTGTCCAGGGTGTACCCCGCCTTTCGCCCGTAGTCAGCTGGGATAGGCTCCAGCTTGCCTGCGACCCTGTAGAAGGATAAAGCGGCTAGAGATAATGAGATGAGATAAGATGAGATTCTACAGCACTTAGAAAACAGCTTATTCCAGCCCACTATAACTACACTTTACATTGAAATAATGTGCATTAATATGTGAATCGGGCGGCACGGTGGTGTAGTGGTTAGCGTTGTCGCCTCACAGCAAGAAGGTCCTGGATTCGAGCCCCATGGCCGACGAGGGCCTTTCTGTGTGGAGGTTGCATGTTCTCCCCGTGTCCGCGTGGGTTTCCTCCGGGTGCTCCGGTTTCCCCCACAGTCCAAAGACATGCAGGTTAGGTTAACTGGTGACTCTAAATTGACCGTAGGTGTGAATGTGAGTGTGAATGGTTGTCTGTGTCTATGTGTCAGCCCTGTGATGACCTGGCGACTTGTCCAGGGTGTACCCCGCCTTTCGCCCGTAGTCAGCTGGGATAGGCTCCAGCTTGCCTGCGACCCTGTAGAAGGATAAAGCGGCTAGAGATAATGAGATGAGATAAGATGAGATTCTACAGCACTTAGAAAACAGCTTATTCCAGCCCACTATAACTACACTTTACATTGAAATAATGTGCATTAATATGTGAATCGGGCGGCACGGTGGTGTAGTGGTTAGCGTTGTCGCCTCACAGCAAGAAGGTCCTGGATTCGAGCCCCATGGCCGACGAGGGCCTTTCTGTGTGGAGGTTGCATGTTCTCCCCGTGTCCGCGTGGGTTTCCTCCGGGTGCTCCGGTTTCCCCCACAGTCCAAAGACATGCAGCTTAGGTTAACTGCTGGCTCTAAATTGACCGTAGGTGTGAATGTGAGTGTGAATGGTTGTCTGTGTCTATGTGTCAGCCCTGTGATGACCTGGCGACTTGTCCAGGGTGTACCCCGCCTTTCGCCCGTAGTCAGCTGGGATAGGCTCCAGCTTGCCTGCGACCCTGTAGAAGGATAAAGCGACTAGAGATAATGAGATGAGATGAGAATGAGTCATTTCCATGAGCCATCCACTCAACCCTATTAAATATCTGGAATATGTGACATATTTCAGGAAGCTGAATCATCCAAACGTCCTTGAAGATAATGGCAAGAAGAATAGAAAGTTCTCTCATTTCCCACTTTATTTTCAATGATATTGTGATATTGACTGATGAGGCCACTTTGAAAATACAGCCCTGTTACTGAACTTAAAGACTGAAAGTAAATGGAAAAAAGTCAATAATTCGAATATCCTTGATAACCTCATGTCATTTGCATGTATGTTGCTCAACCACATGTTGCGTATTTGCTAATTCTATGCTAACCCTGGTACACAAAATGACTTAAGAGCAAAATGCAACTACTGTCAGGAAAAAAAAAACCTTATAAAAACTGACATGTTGGTGCCGGAGATGTGTGAACACATTTTTTTGAGTGGTTAAACGCATGTTATTTTTGACTCAAAGTTGTAGAATGAGAAAGATTTAACTTTTTATGAAGGCTAAATAGCACAGCATTCATGGAATCACCCATGTAGATATCTGAATACCACTGCATTCAAGAAGTAGAAAAAAAAGTTTTTTAGGGTTTCTTTTGAAGTGTTTTCGCTTTCCAAATGACTCCTACATGACATTTTTTTAATTGTAGGGCTCTACACAGAGTGCTAGATTTAACTGAGATGTAAAATAGAGATGTTTTAAGAGTCTCCATGGTAAATAATGAAATAAAAGCTATTTAGATCAACTGGAAAAATATGGAAATGGTTTAAAGGTACTATCACAATGCAGCAGAAGCAATTTATAAACCTGTATTTTCTTAAAGACTATAAAATAAAACAAAACTCAAAAATTAAAGGTAGACTGCCTTTCAGATTAATCAAGGTCATAAAAATAATTTTCCCCGACACCCAATTATTTTGTTTAGTGGACTGAAAGCTACTGAATTCGAATCACAGACTTCCAATTTTATTAGTTTTTTTAATAGAACAATTAATGACTTTAGGGCCACATGACGCTAAATTCTCCACTATTTTTTCCGGCTTCACCATGACCCAATTCAAGATACTACGTCATGCATCACATGTTGGGCTTTCCCTGTTCACGCAAGGCATTGTGGGATACAAATTTGAAACAGGAGAAAAAAATGGAGGACGTGAGTGCGCGAATGAAACGTGAAAGACCGACTACAGTAATAGAACGCGAGAAGAAAAGACGTTATGTTGCGAAGGAACGGAAACGCAGGACCAAACTAATAAATATCGGCTGTCAGCGAGCACCTCGGTGTGATCAGCTGTTCGTTTAGCGACAGAATGATGTAACCGATAGTGCACGGTCAAAGGTAAACCTGTAGATGGCAGTAAGGCAACACTGTGGATGCCGCATGCCGTAAAACCCAAAAGATGAAGAAGACGAAGGGAAGTGTGCACATGCACACACGGACTTCCTCTGTCTGCTTGACTGTGTGAAGCGAGCAATTTCATGCACATTATTTGCTCGGGAATCGCCTCAAATTAAATAACTTTCCAGCCACAGAATGGCCTGGTTTTTGTTTTTGTTTTGATATTACAGAAATAAACATATATCATAATGACCAAATTTCAAACGGAACTAAATTTCACCGGTTTTATGAACTCGAAAGGCCGTCCACTTTTAAAGGAACAGTCCACTGTACTTCCATAATGAAATATGCTCTTATCTGAATTGAGACGAGCTGCTCCGTACCTCTCCGAGCTTTGCGCGACCTCCCAGTCAGTCAGACGCAGTCAGATGCGCTGTCACTCCTGTTAGCAATGTAGCTAGGCTCAGCATGGCCAATGGTATTTTTTGGGGCTGTAGTTAGATGCGACCAAACTCTTCCGCGTTTTTCCTGTTTACATAGGTTTATATGACCAGTGATATGAAACAAGTTCAGTTACACAAATTGAAACGTAGCGATTTTCTATGCTATGGAAAGTCCGCACTATAATGACAGGCGTACTAACACCTTCTGCGTGCTTCGGCAGCGCACTGATACGGAGCTCAGATATCAATGCGCTGCCGAAGCGCGCAGAAGGTGTTAGTACGCCTGTCATTATAGTGCGGACTTTCCATAGCATAGAAAATCGCTACGTTTCAATTTTTTTAACTGAACTTGCTTCATATCACTGGTCATATAAACCTATGTAAACAGGAAAAACGTGGAAGAGTTTGGTCGCATCTAACTACAGCCCCAAAAAATACCATTGGCCATGCTGAGCCTAGCTACATTGCTAACAGGAGTGACAGCGCGTCTGACTGCGTCTGACTGACTGGGAGGTCGCGCAAAGCTCGGAGAGGTACGGAGCAGCTCGTCTCAATTCAGATAAGAGCATATTTCATTATGGAAGTACGGTGGACTGTTCCTTTAAGTCCTATATTTGAACTTTCATTTACATTTGTGAAAAAAAAATGCTCAGATGTTATGTTTTATATAAAAATGAGAAATTAATTTCAGTAGGAATGATTCACACAATGTTTAGACTTACAGAAACCACTACTACTGACAAAAAAATTTCATTATTCAGCATGAGATAATACACTAAAGACAAAATATAAGTTATATCCCAAGATAGCCTTCATGAGACGATATCGATGCAAATATAACATCAATATCAAATACAGTATCAATACATTGTATTGTCTTGTATGAAAAGTAGACCAGGATTTCTAGTATAAGGTATAAATGATTTCTAGTACTGTATAAAGTTTGTAATATAAAATAAGCAACATTATTTTATCATTTTTCAGTGTCATAAATGAACTCCGTGTCAACATTATTAATATGGAAAGATCGTTTGAGGGTAGATTGTGCCATAAAAAATTCAAATACCAAATTCATCACCGCTCCTCCTGCTGTCTGACATTCACCTGAAATACATGAGCGTCTCACACTAATTTAACTGTACAGACCAGCACAACACGTGACGTGTTTCTGAATAGTTTTTTTTAGACGTGAGTGTGACTTGAATCAAGTGCAGCACACGTGACACATGAGTTGATTTTAATCCGCGTTCAGATCACTATCAAGCCAGCTGTAGTAGAAACCAGAGTGCATGTACAGTATATACAGTGGTTTACGGTATTCTGGACAGTGTGGGAAATGGATTTGTCCTGCGGGCCTTGTGTTTGACACGTGCCATAATGCTTCCTTCTGATTAGTTCAACTTTTCAGATGCATGCTCTGAAGCAGTTCGGTTCCCACTTATAAACTCTGTGCTCTGTATACTACGACCTCTAGTGTGTAAGAAGAGGTAGAGCTCACAGTGAATATTAAGCGGATTAAGCGGGGGGGGGATCACAACACACCTCAGCAAAATTTGTCTCGACAATATTTTGTAATGCGATATTCGAGACAATGAAATTCTGTCTCATGCCTACTAATCAGTAAAGTCAAGTTTCTCAGAGCAGAAATCCAGTCTGTTCTATACTGTGGTACCTACACAGGCAAAGTCTAAGAACTGTGATTGAGTTCTATATTGCAATGACGACCACATTGTTTTGAAAGTAGAAGGATAAAAGTACAGTATGGCTAGTCCAGTGTAGTGAGCATAGTTTTGCGACTTACTTTCTGGGGACTGGTTTTGATTTTAGGCATCTTTCCTCCACGCCCGCGATACGACTGCTCATGATCACACTCCAGGTCTTCCAAACGCTGTGTGAGGGCAAGTTTCTGCTGGATGGCCATGCGGAGCAGAGAGTTCAGAGTCTTTTTCTCATCCTCTGCTGCTGCCAGCTGCCTCTGCATCTCATCCAGTTGAGTAACATACTCATCACATCTGCAGTGAGAGAGCGAGAGAGAGAAATAGGGAGAAAATGATCAAGAATAGTTCAAAATGGTCAGTGCACCTATTAGAATGAATAACCGATGACTCCAAAAATGAACATACCTGGTGGCAAACATCGCCCTCAGAGAGGAAAAGGTGGCTGCGTCCTCTTTCAGAGCCTTTAGCTCATTCCTCAGCTTCATCATTGTCTCCGTCACAATAGTCTTTTCATTTTCATACTTGCTCTTCAGGTTGGCCAAGGCTACTTCTGCAGTCTGGAAATAAAAGTCACACAAGACTATAAAGATTTGTCTTTGTGTGTGTGTGTGTGTGTGTGTGTGTGTCCCATGAATAGAGATGTACTGTAACCTGGCAAGTTTCTAGGAAACATTCTATATTTTATATGTAACAGGTTACAAATAAAAGCTAAAGAAGATACCTCCTCCCATGCACGCTCAGCTGTATGTATTTATTTACTGTACATTACATTACAGGCACTTTGCAGATGCTCTTATCCACAGCAACGCACAACAGGACCCTGACATACCCACAGCAGTGGGCAGCCCAGGGAGCAGTGAGGGGTGAGGTACATTCCTCAAGGGCACTTCAGCCATTCCTGCTGGTCCAGGGAATTGAACTGGTGACCTTTTGGTCCCAAAGCTGCTTTATTAACCAAAAGAATGCACCAAATCTCTAAAAATTCAGAGACTAGCTATGCTTAGGCAAATTTTCTTCAAATGTGTACAACTGGAAAAATTTTAAGCTCTTTTTGCCCTTGGAAATTGTTACAAATGTATGTAAAGTAAGTTTTACATGAACAGTTTGTTTTTGTTTGATGACAGGAAATTTGTCTATAACTTGCTTAATTTTGACTTGTGACATTTTACACTCTTAAAACGAATGTGTTGGAAATCAACACATCTTTTGTGCAAGTTTAATTTCAACAAGAGTTGTGCTATATTTCAGAAATGTTTAACACCAAAATTGCACAAATAATGTGTTAAAATGAACAAAAGTTCTGTTGTCTCAATCTGGACATAGAGATGTGTTAAAAAACAACGCAAGTTGTGTTATTTTCAACACATGTGTTTTAAGAGTGTAAGTGAAAATGTAAGGCTAGTCCTTTGCATCTAAATACTACTTGGTTAAGTTTTGTGTTAGACCCACACTCATAAAACACCAGTACTTTCACTGGCTACCTACGGTAGCATTAGCATGATTAAAAGCTAGCATTTAGTAACAATGCGAGCTACCTAGCTATAACTCGTCAAGATTTTTGATAAGCTAGCTGGATAAAGAAATTCTGAGGTAAAATTTTACCTTAAGAACCTTAAGATAAAAGCCTGCAACACGTACACTACCGTTCAAAAGTTTGGGGTCACTTTGAAATGTCCTTATTTTTGAAAGAAAAGCACTGTTCTTTTCAATGAAGATCACTTTCAACTAATCAGAAATCCACTCTATACATTGCTAATGTGGTAAATGACTATTCTAGCTGCAAATGTCTGGTTTTTGGTGCAATATCTCCATAGGTGTATAGAGGCCCATTTCCAGCAACTCTCACTCCAGTGTTCTAATGGTACAATGTGTTTGCTCATTGCCTCAGAAGGCTAATGGATGATTAGAAAACCCTTGTACAATCATGTTAGCACAGCTGAAAACAGTTGAGCTCTTTAGAGAAGCTATAAAACCGACCTTCCTTTGAGCAGATTGAGTTTCTGGAGCATCACATTTGTGGGCTCGATTAAATGCTCAAAATGGCCAGAAAAATGGCTTGACTATATTTTCTATTCATTTTACAACTTATGGTGGGAAATAAAAGTGTGACTTTTCATGGAAAACACAAAATTGTCTGGGTGACCCCAAACTTTTGAACGGTAGTGTATAAAATCGTTTAAGGCAATGAATTTGCCTTATTTTCATTAGGAACGCTAAATAATGGGCGATTTTGTTATGAATAAAATTGCAAAGAAAACTATGACCGCCAACTACACATCTTCTACAAACAACATTTCCATACATGTCAACCTTTGGTCAATCAAACCTGTATAACCAACCTCCAAAATCCGTATTTCCCTTATAAAATCCGTATAAGATGCAAACTAAAATAATTTACCTAAAATTTGAATGATAATTAACAATGATATATCCAAGTTACTTTTTATTCAATATTAATAACAATAAACCTTCAGAATGAATACAAAGCTCCAATGTTTGACAAAAACACAAAGTGTCACTCTAATGTTCTGAATTGTGCTCCATGACAGCTTTTTTAGCACTCTGCACCAATACCTCACTAGGCTGCATGTCACAGCAAGTGTCTGTGTTGATCTTGCCGGAGTGCCCATTCAGAATCTTTTCAGTCGCTAGTGAAAGTCGCTCAGGTGGAAATACGCGTTTCAGACAAAATGTTACTTCCGGGTTGGCTGGATTCTCGCAATGCGGTGTGCGCATGATCAAAAGTGGAACGAAGTCTCGCTACCACAAGATAACGCGCGATTTCATAAGACTCTTTACTGGCTGTCTGTGGTGTACAGTACGTTTGTAAATGTTATGCGCTCTTTTATCATCGTGGGAATTGATTATAGCTCTAAATAAATATTGAAGTTTTTTTAAAGAATCCGTGTAACTTTAGTTGTACGCCCGTATACTACGTTTATTGAATCAAATCCGTATAAAATACGGACATTCCGTATAGGTTGACATGTATGCATTTCATACAAATTCTTGAAAATGTGCAATTATAAGACTAATCCGACCATTTAATAACTGTGGCACTCATTTAAGTTAGTATAGGATATTTGGTATCATATTTCAGAGAGTAGCCTCATAACCGAATTCTTACCTCCACTAATGATGTTGTGTTTTTGGTGCGATTTCTTTATCTGTCTGTTTGTTTGTCTGACTTTAAGCAGGATTGCGCAAATCCTACCAACCCGATTTGCATGAAACTTGGTGGAAGGGTGTAGCATGGACCAAAGAAGAACTCATTAAATTTCGGAGTGAATCCACGTCATGGGATGGACATGAAATTGATTTCACTTTCATGAGGTTGCGAGACTGGCCTTCAAGTGTGCATTCAACATCTTACAATCCAGTAGATGGCAATACAGTTCAATAGAGGGTATGCATTGACATCACTTTCCCACTGGAAAACACCCTGTCAGTCAGACTGAGTGGCAAAACATAGGCTCCTGCAAATGGCTGCCTTTAGTAGGGGGCACTGCGAAACGGGGACTAAAACAAATTATTATTTGATTAAATTAAAGGCTGCCCTTGAATGTGATCCTTACAATCTTCCAAAGAACCAGTGGTGCATGGACGCTGACAAGAAGCCATGAATCAGGCTTCCTGACTTTCATACCTGATTTTGATGCTGGGGAAATACACAAAGCAAAACCTGAAGGCATAAAAGTTACTGGGATACAAGATAGTGGCTTCTGCTCGTGTACTGTTACCTGGTATGTTTCAAACTCGCATATAAATGAGCAATTTGTGACACATTTCTCAGAAGTAAACATTATTTTTAACAAGAATATAAAACACAATTAGTGATTCAACCTACACCCAGTATGTCAAAGCTTTACACTGCTATTCTAAACCAAGGTTTTACAGTGTTTTTTTTTTATGTCAGGTCTTCTTCCTGTCATCTATTAGTCTTTACATTTTACATGGAATTTATCTTTTTATTCTATCCACATTCATTGGATATGAACAATCGCACGCTCTGATTGCCTACTCTACTACTAGGCTGTCAGCTCATATACAACTCGATTTCGTGGAACAACTGTTAATTAGAATGCTTGGCTTATTAATAGGGTCTTAATAATATGTCACACACTGTATTCATGTCTAAGGTTGGGAAGTGAGGAATTAGCACATCTAGACCAACTTGATGGTTTTCTAAAAACTACTTAAATAATCAAGAGTATGTCTTTTATTTGTATATAACCTGAGGTACGGTTTTATCTAAAAATCCAACATAGCTAGCCAACACAAAATGCTAATTGAAAATCTATATTTTGGTGCCTGGATTCCATATATTTCTGCAAATTGCGGTGATCCATTTGCATGAACTCTGATTTCTTGCTAAAGCTATTTGTACAGTCAATCCCACAACAGCTCTTCACCATTTTAGATGTGCTTTTTTGTGCTTTTGTGGCATTCAAGCTGAAAGCTAATGCTGCCACTCAGTCTTTCTGCCATTCAATAGGTGTAACCGCAGTAACTTCTGCCGCCGGTGATGTCATGTTCATACACTCTATTTACGGAGTATCGAACTTGTCTTGAGTCTCCATGAGAAGACAAACTACAGCACCAGAGAATCTCCATTTCTATATGTTTCCATTTTCCTATCTGCAAACTTAGAATTGACTCAAGTACAAATTTCGTGCCTCCTTGCCTCCTTTCATGCCTCCTTGGCAGAGACATGTACTCTCTCAAGATGTACATGTACTCAAGATGCCCATCAGGGCCTTCTTTCTACAGGTAAAATACTCATTTATATTATTAAAAAATGGACCCTTCATACCTGTTTGTTGGCTTTAAGTACGAGCCGTAGAGTGGCTATCTGTTCTCTCTTCGTGCTCAAGAGGGACTTCAGCTTCAGGATCTCCTCCATGCAGGCCTCCTTGTCCTTGTCAAAGATGGGTGCCAGCTCCCGAGCAGCAGCCCTCTGTCTGGATAGCTGTAGTGAACGGTCCACAGCTCTCTGCAGGTGCTTGATCTGGTCTCGAATAATGGCGTTCAGGTTGTAAATATTCAAAGGCTCTTTGCGAAGATCTCCGTTTGCCTCTAGTAAAGGTGAAGCAGATGGCGAGGCACTGTGGACCGGGGAGCCAAATGGGCTTCTGTTGGGACTCACTGTCTCTGCTTTACCCCCTTCACCTAACGCTTCCTTCAAGGGTGAGTCATGAGGGCTCCGTGAAGGATCTGACGAGTTGGCAGCAGCAAGTCGCCGGGCAAGTCGTGGTGACAGCAATGCACGTGGGTCATCAGTGCCTTTAAGACTGCCGCTACGTGTAACACGACTCTGGCGGTAGTAATCCAGCATAACACGATTGGGTGTTTCATTGTTGCACATGCAGACATGATGGTAGAGCTGAGCAAGTTCTTCACTGAAGGTAACTAGCTCGTCCTGAGCAGCATTCAGCATGGCTTGACTCTCACTGGACATGGATGATGTGCATCGGAGCTCGGCCTCTAGGCTGGTGATTCGCTCACGGCTCTCACGACACTCTCGCTCCAATGACGTTACATGGTCATAAAGTGTTTTCAGTTTTCCCTCACTTTGGCTGCGTTCTTCTGATTGACTCTCCACAGACTGATTGTACTTCTCTTTCAAGGCTTTCAGCTCAGCTTTCAGGTCAATGACCTCTGTAACAGCCACCTTGTACTTACATTCCAGGATCTCAATGCCATTAATGTCGATGTCGTACTCACGGCAGCCATTCAAAGGAGTGTCCCCTTTCTCGGTCTCCTCGGCATCCAGCTCCTTGTCGCTGCAGAGACGTTTCATAGCATTAACACGTGCTGTAAGGCAATTTACATGCTTGTGCTGCTCTGATAAAGCTCCCTGTGTGTGCTGTAGCTGGGTCTGAGACTCCTGCAGGTTAGTCAGGAGGGTGGCCTTTTCTCGTTCCACCTAGTGGATATGAAGGTACAAATGAAATTAGTAGAAGAACCAGTGCATAGTGGAAATCCTAGAAGTCAGATATACTGTATATACAGTTTCCTCCATCTGATGAGGTATTTCACGTTCACTGTTTTAGTAACCAGGACCATTCCACCACTCCTATTGAGGGCAATGACATATTACATTCTTTCCTTCCAGTCTTACACTGCATTTCCTATCTAAGAAGAAAACCTACAGCTTATCATATTATAGATTAACCAGAAACTGCAAAAATATGAAGTCTTTCCCATGGCAGAAAACTTACTGACTATTACAAAGCACAGATGCTGGAGGCTCCTTCGATAAATAAACCTACCTACTTCCAGAAAGCGTCACCATATATCGTTACGGCCAGGTTTTTGCCCGAACTGATAATTGCATCATCAGTTTTTCTTTGGCTAATCAGGCACAAGGTACACCACCACTCTTGCCGGAGCAGTTGAGGGTTAGGTGCCTTGCTCAAGGGCACTTGAGCCAGTCCTGCTGATTCAGGGAATCGAACCAGCGACCTTTATATCATACTGTATATCATATAACATATACATGGTTTTATTTGTGAAATAACACTTTTTTAAAGGAGGAATCTATGGTGAAAGATCAGTTTCCTTTTTGTTGAGTGCCAAATGTGTTAACAGTTGCTAAAATGTAATAGAGTCTTAATATATTCAAGTAACAGTGTGGCTTAGTGAGTTTTAGGAGTTGTAAATATTCCATCCATCCATCCATCCATTATCTGTAGCCGCTTATCCTGTTCTACAGGTTCGTAGGCAAGCTGGAGCCTATCCCAGCTGACTACGGGCGAGAGGCGGGGTACACCCTGGACAAGTCGCCAGGTTATTACAGGGCTGACACATAGACACAGACAACCATTCACACTCACATTCACACCTACGGTCAATTTAGAGTCACCAGTTAACCTAACCTGCATGTCTTTGGACTGTGGGGGAAACCGGAGCACCCGGAGGAAACCCACGCAAACACGGGGAGAACATGCAAACTCCGCACAGAAAGGCGCACGCTGTCCACGGGGCTCGAACCCAGAACCTTCTTGTTGTGAGGCGACAGTGCACCACTACACCACCGTGCCGCCCTATGTCGAGCATGTGTAACATATTTGACACTCTGAGTTGTAAATATTGATCTTCATTTTATTCTTTACTTGTAGATAATGGAAAAAGCATCTTTGAGCTGTAACTAGCAAAAGTGTGGGGGTGTGTTTACTTCAAAAATAACAAACTGATAGAATTTTGGTAGTTAGAAAATCTTGATTGTATCTGATTGGGGTATGTTTAGATGGTGTCATGTTAAGATTAGTGATTAGAGTTGCTTTCCATTGTCCAATTACAGATTTTTTTTAGATTTACTAAGAAATAGCAAGTTCTGGATGTTTACCTCTCTACATTCAGACTTATTTCAATCTACTGGTTATATCTGGGTCGAAGGAACCCCCTGTATTAAATATTAATGCCATCCAAGGCTGATCTATCTAGGATACATTTTCATATTAGAGGACAATGAAGTACATGGGAATATATTTCATCTCATTTAAATGATATATTAATTTATAGATAGTATTTTAAATATTAGATACAAGATAAGATGGGGCGTCACGGTGGTGTAGTGGTTAGCGCTGTCGCCTCACAGCAAGAAGGTCCTGGGTTCGAGCCCCGGGGCCGGCGAGGGCCTTTCTGTGTGGAGTTTGCATGTTCTCCCCGTGTTTGCGTGGGTTTCCTCCGGGTGCTCCGGTTTCCCCCACAGTCCAAAGACATGCAGGTTAGGTTAACTGGTGACTCTAAATTGACCGTAGGTGTGAATGTGAGTGTGAATGGTTGTCTGTGTCTATGTGTCAGGCCTGTGATGACCTGGTGACTTGTCCAGGGTGTACCCCGCCTTTCGCCCGTAGTCAGCTGGGATAGGCTCCAGCTTGCCTGCGACCCTGTAGAAGGATAAAGCGGCTAGAGATAATGAGATGAGATACAAGATAAGATATGATATATCCACCAATATGCAGATATGTGCTATTTCAAGGAAAGCTTGATATTTCTAGGAAGCTGTGATATTTCCTCAAGTCATCTGACACAAATCTAGCATATGTTCTAGTGTGTGATTGCTGTAATTGAACTCAAGCGCTGCTTATTTGCTTTATGGTCAGCCACTGTACTGGAGAAATAAGCATTTTTCAACATTTGACTGAATTTCAGTACTTTGGAGGAGATCTGGGAAAACAGAAAATATATCTATTTATTCTATCCACATTCACTGGATATGAGCAATCACACGCTCTGCTTGGCTACTCTCCTACGAGGATATCAGCTCATCAGTAGAGAAAAACAAGATAGTGGAGCGTGTTGCTGAACCAACCGAGGATGAAATAAAAACTCTACTCGAAAACAAAACCTGACATAATATGGAATGAAAGTATTTGGTGGTAAGAATGTATCTTTAAAAAAAAATGAAGAATTATTATTATCACATTTTTCACAAATCTCTACTGTCATTTCACCGGTTTGTTTACATTCTAAGCAGAAATGATTTTGTTGGACGTTTTGTATAAAGTTTTTATTTATCAAATTTGCAAAAAATAACAATAAAAATGCTCTGTTTCTCAAAATCCAGTGAATGTGGATAGAATAAAACAGTTATTCCACTCAATCTTGTCATACATGGCTTATAGCCAACTCGGTACTACACATCTCATTGGCTATCAGCTCATGTATGACTCGATTTTGTGGAATAACTGTTATATAAAAAAGTAAACAGATTAGCATGAACGTTAAGTTGATGTAAGGATTTTCTGTGACTTGGGTAAATATGTCAGACTGAGACTTTCACATGAGATTATTGGGTAATGTGTATGTGTATATATAATACATAGCAGAGTAAGTGTGTGTAATAAATATCACGAGTTTTGTCGTCATCAAATCAGCCTGGTATGTTACATCTCCCTGCCAGCAGAGGTCCCCCTCCCATGAGTACTGAACTACTTCACAAGCATTTCCATTTCTGATATTTGACAGCCACTCTTATCCAGAGCGACTTGGAGTACTGCTTTGAAGTCTCTATCAAGAAATACATCCTGATATTGGTTCACTAGGTCAGAGACTATCAGCTGAAAAACCCTAACTGGGAGGTAATATAGTCTGAAAAACAGACAAGACAAAAGTTTCCTGTTTAAACAGCACAACGTGAACTCAAACTAACAATCACTGCGAAGTCTTGCCAATTCTTGCATGCATGTCCATTTTGTGGCTTGTATCTATTGATTGCTTTTAGTGTGTTTTGATCTTTGCACTTTTTTTTTTACTTTTCTTTCAAATTTTACCCATTGTGTTCATGTTTCAAGTCAATGCTCACTTGTGTTTTGTCCACTATCCTCTTAATTACCTTGACTTTTGGATTGCATACTGTATTGTTGCCTAACAAACCTCCAACTCATAGATCCTCAAACCTTTTTCGAGTCATGTTGTGGCAGGGGGGGCGTGGCCAAGCGTCGGTCTGTGAATGGAGGGCGGAGTCAGGGAAGGTAAGTGGTGGAATCACTGCACCTGATGGGAATTAACCTGTGTTTGTGTGTCTTCCCCAGTGACCGTGC
This sequence comes from Neoarius graeffei, assembly GCF_027579695.1. Lineage (NCBI taxonomy): Eukaryota > Metazoa > Chordata > Actinopteri > Siluriformes > Ariidae > Neoarius > Neoarius graeffei. Next base: position 42,476,712 of record NC_083574.1, read on the forward strand.
CCGGCGTGGGATTGGCCGGTGGAACAGCGCACGGCGCGCCTCCTCCCCCTGCTAACAGGCAAGGCGCAGCTGGCTGTACTACAGCTCCCCACCGACAGCCGGCTGGTCTACGTGGACCTCCGCAGGGCCGTCCTCCAACGCGTGGGTCGCACCCCGGAACAACAATGGCAGCGCTTCCGCGCGCTGTGCCTGGAGGAGGTCGGCCGGCTGTTCGCGTTTGGCCAGCAACTCCGGGACGCCTGCCGGCGGTGGCTGAGGGCCAACAACCATGACGCCGAGGGAGTCATCGATCTGGTGGCGCTGGAACAATTCATCGCCCGGCTTCTGGAAGGGACAGCGGAGTGGGTCCAGTGCCATTGCCTGGCATCACTGGATTAGGCCATTGAGCTGGTGGAGGACCATATGGTGGCCGTTCCGATGGCAGGACAGCGTGTTTCCCCTTCTCCCCTCTCTTCTCTCGCTCCCTCTGTTCCTTGTCCTCGCCCCATTCCCCCACTGCGGAGGCAGAGGCCGGCTCCACCCCAGCTGGCCCGCCGCACCTGCGGTGCCCTACCATTTCCTACTTCCTTGTCTGTGTCTTCCCCCCCTCAGGTGAGTGATCTCTGGAACACCGGTGCAGGGAGAGAGCCTGGGCCAGTATGTTGGCGCTGCGGGGAACCGGGGCACCTCCAGCATCAGTGCTCGGCGATGGAGGTGGGCGCGGTGGTCCGGATCCCCGACGTGCCAGGGACCGCCCTCGATCGGGCCGGAGTGTATACCAGTGAGTATCCAAGGGGATACGTATCAGGCTTTGGTGGACTACGGCTGTAATCAGACCTCAATCCACCAAAGCCTGGTGCAAGACGAGACATTGGGAAGAGCACAATTGGTGAAGGTGTTGTGTGTGCATGGGGATGTTCACAACTACCCTTTAGTATCGGTCCACATTCTATTTTGAAGGGAAAAATTTAGAGTAAAGGCGGCGGTTAATCCTCGCCTTACCCACTCGATAATTTTGAGGACTGATTGGCCGGGATTTCGGGAATTAATGACGCATTTAGTGAAGAGTGGGGCCTGCCATAGTTCAGTGGGGGGAGGTCCCGGAGTGGCATTGGCGGGAGCAGCTGTCATAGAGCCATCTACGTCATCACTGCATCAGAGTGAGGAGCAGCATGCACCTCCTTCCTCTCTCAGGGATTCCCTCGCGGATTTCCCGTTTGAGCAGTTGTGAGATGAGACTCTGCGGCATGCGCTTGACCAAGTGAGAGTAATCGATGGTCAAACTCTCCAGCCAAACGCCACCCCGTCCTTCCCCTATTTTTCCATTATTAAGGATAGATTATACCGAGTGACGCAGGACACTCAGACTAAGGAACAAATAACACAGCTTTAATCCCATGGCCGGACACTTGGGGCAGGATAAGACACTAGCCTGAATAATGGCCCAGTTCTACTGGCCAGGGATTCGCGGCAATGTCCGTAGGTGGTGTACGGCGTGCCGCGAATGCCAGTTAGTAAATCCCGCAGTCATTCCAAAAGCGCCTTTGCGCCCTCTGCCATTAATCAAGACCCCGTTCGAAAGAATGTGGATGGATCTCATTGGGCCATTAGATTGGTCAACATGAGGATATCGCTTTATTTTAGTTTTGGTGGACTATGCAACGTGATATCCGGAAGCAGTGCCTCTTCGCAATATCTCAGCAGGTAGTATTGCAGAAGCACTCTTCCGCGTCATCTCCCGAGTCAGAATCCCCAAAGAGATTCTGACTGATCAAGGCATTACGTTTATGTCACGCACACTGTGCGAACTGTATGGGTTACTGGGAATTAAGCCTATCCGCACCAGCGTTTATCACCCACAAACGTATGGCTTAGTTGAACGGTTTAATCGCACCCTCAAAAACATAATTAGAAAATTTGTAAGCGAAGACACACGCAACTGGGATAAATGGCTCGAGCCCCTGTTATTCACAGTGCGAGAGGTCCCGCAAGCCTCCACGGGGTTCTCCCCGTTCTAATTATTATACGGGCGTAAGCCGCGTGGCATTCTGGATGTGCTACGGGAAAATTGGGAGGAGGGACCTTCAACCAGTAAAAACGAAATTCAATACATTATCGACCTGCGCGCCAAACTCCTCACTCTCACGCACCTAACCCAGGAGAATTTGCGGCAGGCCCAAGAATGTCAAGTCCGTCTGTACGACAGGGGCATGCACCTTAGGGAATTCACACTGGGAGATAAAGTACTCATGTTGTTGCCCACATCGAGCTCCAAATTGATCGCCAGGTGGCAAGGACCCTTTGAGGTCACACGGCGAATTGGGGATGTCGACTATGAGGTGAGGCGAATGGACAGGGGTGGGGCGTTACAGATTTACCACCTCAATCTACTAAAACTTTGGAACGAGGAGGTCCCTGTGGCATTGGTGTTGGTGGTTCCGGAGAAGGCGGAGCTGGGGCTGGAGGTTCAAAAAAGAAAATTGACATCGCCCACCGCTCCGGTCCCCTGTGGAGACCACCTCTCCCCGACCCAGCTCACGAAGGTCGCCCAGTTGCAAACAGAATTTTCTGATGTGTTCTCGCCCCTGCCCGGCCGCACCCACCTCAGAGAATACCACATTGAGATGCCCCTGGGGGTAGTAGTGCACAGCCACCCTTACAGACTGCCCGAACACACAAAAAAAAGGTGGTTCGGGAAGAACTCGAGGCCATGCTCGAAATGGGCATCGTCAAGGAGTCCCACAGAGACTGGAGCAGCCCGGTGGTCTTGGTTCCCAAGGCCGACGGGTCGATCTGGTTCTGTGTGGATTATAGAAAAGTCAACGCGGTGTCTAAATTTGACACGTACCCAATGCCTCGTATTGATGAGTTGCTCGATCGACTAGGCACGGCTCATTTTTATTTGACAAAGGGATATTGATCCCCTTGACTCCGCTATCCCGAGAAAAAATGGCCTTTTCCGCACCGTTTGGCTTATACCAGTTCATCACACTTCCTTTTGGGCTGTTTGGGGAGCCTGCTACGTTCCAGCGGCTTATGGATAGGGTCCTCCGCCCCCATGCGGCTGCCTATTTGGATGACATTATTATTTACAGTAATGACTGGCCGCAGCACTTAGAACACCTAAGGGCCATCCTTAGGTCGCTGAGGTGAGCGGGTCTCACAGCCAACCCGAAGTGTTGCGATTGGGCGGGTGGAAGTATGGTATCTGGGTTTCCACTTGGGCAATAGACAGGTCTCATCTCATCTCATTATCTCTAGCCGCTTTATCCTGTTCTACAGGGTCGCAGGCAAGCTGGAGCTTATCCCAGATGACTGCAGGTGAAAGGCGGGGTATACCCTGGACAAGTCGCCAGGTCATCACAGGGCTGACACATAGACACAGACAACCATTCACATTCACACCTACGGTCAATTTAGAGTCACCAGTTAACCTAACCTGCATATCTTTGGACTGTGGGGGAAACCGGAGCACCCAGAGGAAACCCACACGGACACGGGGAGAACATGCAAACTCCGCACAGAAAGGCCCTCACCAGCCACGGGGCTCGAACCCGAACCTTCTTGCTGCGAGGCAACAGCGCTAACCACTACACCACCGTGCCGGCAATGGGCAGGTACATCCCCAAATTAATAAGACAGCAGCGATTGCGGCCTGCCTGAGGCCCAAAACCAAAAAGGGGGTGAGACAGTTCCTGGTAGGTTTATACCTAATTATTCGGATGTCACCAGCCCGCTCACTGATCTCACTAAAAAGGGGGCACCAGTTCCGGTCCAGTGGACGGAGCAATGCCAACGGGCTTTATCTGAGGTAAAGGCTGCACTGTGTGGGGGGCCACTGTTATACTCCCCTGACTTTTCTCTCCCCTTTGTTTTGCAGATGGACGTGTCGGACAGAGGGCTGGGGGCTGTTCTGTCCCAGGAGGTGGAGGGGGAGGACCGTCCAGTGCTGTACATCAGCCGGAAGCTGTCAGTGCGCGAGGGCAGGTACAGCACAATAGAAAAGGAATGCCTCGCCATCAAGTGGGCGGTCCTTGCCCTCCACTACTACCTGCTGGGGTGCCCTTTAACCTTCTGTTTGGACCACGCGCCCCTGCAGTGGCTCCACCGCATGAAGGATGCCAACGCGCGGCTCACCCGTTGGTATCTGGCACTCCAGCCGTTTAAGTTCGAGGTGGTCCACAGGCCGGGGGTGCAGATGGTCGCGGCGGATTTCCTCTCCCGTCGGGGGGGGAGTCAGCTGCAGGCCGGATGGCTCCCTGGCCTGAGTCGGGCGGTGGGGGTATGTGGCAGCGGGGGCGTGGTCAAGCGTCGGTCTGTGAATGGAGGGCGGAGTTAGGGAAGGTAAGTGGCAGAATCACTGCACCTGACGTGAATTAACCTGTGTTTGTGTGTCTCCCCCAGTGACCGCGCCCTGTAAAAGGAGAGAGAGAGCAAAGAAAGGGGCTCTCCCCTAACCAGAACACTTGTGTGTGCGTGTGTGTGTGGGAGAGTAAATGTAAAGCTGAAAAGCTAAAATAAAAGGGTTTTTGCGAACTCAGTTCTGGCCTGCTGTGCTTCTGTGCTCCACCCACCTTAACTATTTCTACTATATATATATATATATATATATATATATATATATATATATATATATATATATATATATATATATATAGTGTAGCTATGAATAATTTGACTCATATCAGTACCATCTGTGATGATGTTCCACATTTGGATTAAGAAAGCTTACTTCTTTCCAGGACCAGATTTCATGTATATTATATAATCCTGAGACCTGGATTGTGGTTTTTGTGTAAATTTTTTAATGTCTTGTTGGTATGGAGAAAAAAAAATAGAAACTTAAAATAAAAAGAAACCTTACTCCTTTCGTTTCATCATACACACGATATATCAGACTTCTCATGACTGCAGTACTAATATGTAGCTCTGTATGCAAAGGATACTCTCTGCGTTTGTGTTATCACTGGTAGAGGTTCTATTTTAGTCACCTACTGTTTCCCACTGAGCATGGCAATGGCGCGCACACACACACACACTTTTGTACTTCTATCTTTGTGGGGACTCTCATTGACGTAATACCTTCCCTAGCCCCTTACCCTAACCTTACCCATCATAACTAAATACCCAACCCCACCTCTTACCCTAATCTAAACCTAATTCCAACCTGAACCCTCAAACTAAGTTTTAACCCTCACACAGCCCTTTGAAAAAGTGAGGACCAGCCAAAATGTCCTCACTTTCCAAAAATGTCCTAACTCTGCTGGTAAAAAAACCCCCAAAACGTATTCTGGTCATCAATATGTAGCAAGAACAAGTACACACACACACACACACACACACACACACACACACACACACACACACACACATATATTTTTGTAGTTCTATCTTTTTGGGGACTCTCACTGACAATGCTCTCCCTAGCTTCTTACCCTAACCTTAACCATCATAACTAAATACCCAACCCCACCCCTTACCCTAACGTTAACCATCATAACTAAATGCCTAACCACAACCCCACCCCTTACCCTAACCTACCCCTACCCAAACAGCCCTTTGAAAAAGTGAGGACCAGCCAAAATGTCCTCACTTTCCAAAAATGTCCAAACTCTCCAGGTAAAAAAACGTATTCTGGTTGTCAATATGTAGCAAGAACAAGTACACACACACACATTTTTGTACTTCTATCTTTGTGGGGGGTGGCACGGTGGTGTAATGGTTAGCGCTGTCGCCTAACAGCAAGAAGGTCCGGGTTCGATCCACATGGCTGGCGAGGGCCTTTCTGTGCGGAGTTTGCATGTTCTCCCCGTGTCCGTGTGGGTTTCCTCTGGGTGCTCCGGTTTCCCCCACAGTCCAAAGACATGCAGGTTAGGTTAACTGGTGATTCTAAATTGACCGTAGGTGTGAATGTGAGTGTGAATGGTTGTCTGTGTCTATGTGTCAGCCCTGTGATGACCTGGCGACTTGTCCAGGGTGTACCCCGCCTTTCTCCCGTAGTCAGCTGGGATAGGCTCCAGCTTGCCTGCGACCCTGTAGAACAGGATAAAGCGGCTAGAGATAATGAGATGAGATGAGATCTTTGTGGGGACTCTCATTGACATAATGCTCTCCCTAGCCCCTTACCCTAACCTTAACCATTATAACTAAATGCCTAACCCCAACCCCACCCTTTACCCTAACCTAAACCTAATTCCAACCTGAACCCTAAAACTAAGTCCTAACCCTTAAACATCCCTTTGAAAAAGTGAGGACCAGCCAAAATGTCCTCACTTTCCAAAAATGTCTTAACTCTGCTGGTAAAAAAATGTATTCCGGTCGTCAATATGTAGCAAGAACAAGTACACACACACACACACACACACACCACAGTCTGTGTAAAGCCAAGATGACCTTATGGCTCATACATATATAAGCACCGATAGATGGAAATGTGTGCATCTGACACTATTACACTGAAATATAGGTCTTCTATATCCTTATGACACTAAAACAACCCTGCTGTCATTGTACAAATACATCACTGATTTTCTATTATGTCTACATTCCAGCAAGACATCAAAAAAAAAAAAAATCACACAAAAACTACAGTCCAGGTCTCACGATTACATAATACAAATGAAAACTGAGCCTGGAAAGGAGTAAGGTTTCTTAATCCAAATCTGGAGAATCATCACTCAAAGTACCATTATGAGTCAATTTACCAACTTCCTCACAGCTACACTTCCCATAAATCATTATCTTACTATATCCACTCATGAGTCATGATCCCTGGATTCAAGACAATCGAATTTCAAATCCCACTGCACTGTCAGCGTAACTACAGTGCCGAGAAATCAAAGATAACCATGTCATCAATCTTGGCAAAAGGTTTTCTTTATATTGTTTCTTTTTTTTCCTATTAATGCATTTTCCATCAGCGGTGTTATCTAAAGTCATATCAGGAGTCTCCTGAGTGACTGATAGGTCAGGTAAGGCGATGATGCTGTGTGTTTATATGAAAAGTTCCTGTTAGACGCAGACCTTTTCATTCACTCGGCTGTCGTCAGTAACTGCTCAGTTACATAACACTGGACTGAATATGGATGGCCAGGGTAATGAGGCTAAGACTTTAAATGAAGTGTTGAATGCATGAGCCTATGGCTGAACAATAATGTAACATAAATAAAACAAACTGTATTTACTTTATATTGAATCCATTATCCTGTAAATGTAGAAATTTTTGAATCGAGCCAAGATCCTTAGCCGCACATTAACTGAGTGTCTGTAATAAATGCGAAATAAACCACTTTTCCTGCACACCTTCCAAACGTAAGATTAAGTCGAATAATATAATATATCTTTAATCTTTATAGGATAAAACACCAAGCAATTCATTACGTTTCCACATTGGAAAAAAGAACTTCTCATCTCCTCTAGCTGCTTTATCCTGTTCTTTTTTTGGGGGGCTTTTACCACCTTTATTGGATAGGACAGTGTAGAGATAGGAAATGAGCAGGAAAGAGACAGGGAGGGAGCAGGAAATTACCTCGGGTCGGAATCAAACCCAGGTCCCCGGATTTATGGTATGGCACCTTATCCACCTGAGCCACGACGCCCCAGCTTTAGCCTGTTCTACAGGGTCACAGGCAAGCTGGAGCCTATCCCAGCTGACTACAGGCGAAAGGTGGGGTACACCCTGGACAAGTCACCAGGTCATCACAGGGCTGACACATAGACACAGACAACCATTCACACTCACATTCACACCTACGGTCAATTTAGAGTCACCAGTTAACCTAACCTGCATGTCTTTGGACTGTGGGGGAAACCGGAGCACCCAGAGGAAACCCACACAGACACGGGGAGAACATGCAAACTCCGCACAGAAAGGCCCTCGCCGGCCACGGGGCTCGAACCCGGACCCTCTTGCTGTGAGGCGACAGCGCTAACCACTACACCACCGTGCCACCCTAGCCACATTATATTTATCTTAATAGTGTTAGTACATGTCTATTGCACTCTGTTTTAACAAAAGCCCATGTTCAGGATTTTCTAATATCCTGAATCATAATCAGTGAGTATAACTCACTGATTACCTACTATCTCTATACACATAAAAGCTTACACTGAAAATAAATTCCTATAAACTTATGACAGGTATAATAAATTGTTCTTGTTCCATCAGTGCACTTCACAGCCGTTGTGTGCCAGTTTAATAGCCGGAAGAAATTATCAAAGCTTATTTTAGCATAGATTACCAAAATGACAGGTGTAATTAAAGTGACACAGGTCCGTGTGCTGGTTCAGGAATCATTTAATCCAATATTTCTCAACCAGGGCGGCACGGTGGTGTAGTGGTTAGCGCTGTCGCCTCACAGTAAGAAGGTCCTGGGTTCGAGCCCCGTGGCCGGCGAGGGCCTTTCTGTGCGGAGTTTGCATGTTCTCCCCGTGTCCGCGTGGGTTTCCTCCGGGTGCTCCGGTTTCCCCCACAGTCCAAAGACATGCAGGTTAGGTTAACTGGTGACTCTAAATTGAGCGTAGGTGTGAATGTGAGTGTGAATGGTTGTCTGTGTCTATGTGTCAGCCCTGCGATGACCTGGCGACTTGTCCAGGGTGTACCCCGCCTTTCGCCCGTAGTCAGCTGGGATAGGCTCCAGCTTGCCTGCGACCCTGTAGAACAGGATAAAGCGGCTACAGATAATGAGATGAGACTTTCTCAACCAAGCACCATCTAGTGGGCTGCGGTTTTTTTTTTTTTCAAGTTGAAGCTAATTTTTGCTCATAGTAGGGTACAATTGCTGGGTTGCATCCAGCGTTACAGCCGCCTCATTAAGCTACGGTCACACTACAGCTCGCGATGCTTTGCAATGGGTTATCAATGAAATTGAGGCATTTTGGTGGTGCTGCATGGCGATATATACATGAGCTAAAAGTTTTAGTCACACAGCACGTGAACACTTGACCATCATCCCGTTGCACACTTGAGTCTGGCGCAGCTCGTGCGGTCGCATGCACTCACAGAGCGTGTTGTGCGCCCATGGGACTCGGTCATTATGGGAAACACCTGATACTGATTTGAGTGCAACCAGCACGTGCAGATACAGGCACTGTTTCCATGGAAGCTTTGCCAAGTATCATCATTATCATGTTTATTTCTAGCCATGTTTAAATACTCTGCTTTATGATTCTGCTTTAGTTTGTGTTTTGTTTTTGTAAATATCACGCCTGCTAATAAACACTCTTCCTGCACTTAGATCCGTCTACCGCCGTCTATCTCGTAGTGTCCTGATCCCCAGATTTTTAACCCAGCCACATATAAAAAGTTGCATGTCTATATGTTCTTCCAGGTTTTCATCTGTGTGTCCATGTAAAACGATGTCTGCAGCACCAGGTAGTTCGAGACGTCGGGAACTCAACAGAGGGATAATTTTCCAACTCGTAGGAAAAATCCTTCTTTGTTAGCGTGTAAGGCTCTAATCCCATTGAGTGGTTTCTATATCCACTTCTTTTGAGTGGACTTCTTGGTTTTAATAACTTGCTTATTTGTTGAACACAAACATGGCAATAAGTTCTTGTGTTAATGGACCAGACTCCACTTTTGGATCATTAATCCCTTTTGACTGAGAATGCCCTGCATGTATGGTTTGGCTTCTGGCACATCCATACAGTTTTAAATACAATACCTACAGTTAAAAACAGTTGGTTTTTATTGCGTTTATTTAATTCCTGGCTCCCATCTGTAACAGGGAGTAATGTCGCATCTCATTAATACACTTTACAATAGATTGTTAGATTCTAATAGAATAGATGAGCCAAAATAATTGGGAGTCTTTTTTAATGGGCCCTGACTTGTTACAAGTATGAATAGGTGGGCCTTAGAGTAGAAATCATTGAGAACTCTTGATTTAATCCACTCCCCTTTCTGAATTGTTTGAGCTGATACCCATCCCCATAGCTGGTATGCATCATCTTGTTTCAATACATTTTATTTCCTAATGTGGGGCGTCCTAACCATGTGTTAGTCTGTTTACAAACCACTCAGCAGCCAGTTTGGAAAAGTCATGTGAGGTCATGCGCAGGTCAGAGGTCATGCGCAAGCTACAGCAAACATGGCGGATCGCCCAGATCAAACGAAGACTCCTAAATCGAGACAAATTGAAATATTTAGCCTTTTTTTTTTACAAAAATAAAAATTGAGAATTGAAATATTCCAAATCTAAATGAACTTGAAGGCTCTTGAGCGCTCGCTTCATTGTCGGAGACCGCTGGTTCCGCAATGTTTGTTGCAACCTCGCTCATTATAATATCATTATGAGGAAAAACTTCGACCGTTTCCGTACCCAAGTGTAAAGATTAGCGTGCTGTGTTTTTCCAGCTCGTTCTCCTTCACAGGCATGAGGCAGCAGGAAATACAACATGTGATTAAAGTTCCTAGGGGTTATTCTAGCTCCACAGGGAACTATTTTTCTTTTTAATATGTCGACTTGTGTCAGTTTAACAAATGATGGTAAATATTATAATTGTGGTGAAAGTATAATTGCATGAACAAATGTGCTTGAGCCATAACGCTCAGAGTAACCTTTCCTCATCATCTTAAAAATGTCTGTAATTTATTATATGAAAGATTTTCAGCAGACTAGACAGAGATTTAAAAATCAGAAACATGGTTGGCATCCCTCTTATAAATTCTGTTTATGGTTACATATATAAACACAGTAATGTGCAAAAGTCTTAGTCACCCGAGATATTTTTCTCATTCAAACTTTGTTACAGATTTCTATTTTATGACTTCGACATTATCGAGTCAGTACAAAAACATTTTAGAGTTCCAAACGTTCGTTTTCCAACACAAAATTAAACGTTACAGAAAAAGTTTGTATCTGAGCAGTATATTCCATAAGAGAGTACTTTTCAGATTAAAAAAGAAAACATAATGAAGGCGACTGCGTTTTGGTGCAAAATTAAGACGCAAGTGTGACAGTCAAAGTGTCCAGAAGAACTGTGGCTGGTTCTGTAAGATGCTCAGTAAAACCTACAGCTCATTTCCTTATAAAACTGCACCCACTGTACCAGAGACTACTATTTTTTTTTTAAGCAAAGGGTCACCTCACACCAAATATTGACTTGGTTTCATTCATTATGGCTTACTGCTGTTTATAGCATTTTTTTTTTAATGTTGAAACATTTCATTTCATTTCATTTCATTTCATTTCATTTCATTTCATTATTTAAAGCCATTTTTGGTCGACAGCATTTCTTTACATGTGCCTAAGACTTTTGCACAGCACTCTATATATTTTTCACAGCTATAGGTAAAAGGCATAGGATCCAGCTTACACTTGTGACTGACCTGTAAGAGTTGCTGTTTCAGTTTCTGGATTTCAGACAGGTTGAGTTCGCTGAAAAGATCAGACACCGGGTTCAGTGTTTCTTTCCTCCCACCCGGCCGGTGGTAGTCACCGTTCATCTTCGGCCCATGGCCATTACATCCGTTACACTTGTTACTGTCCTCATTATTGGGACTAGAGCCAGAGGCCAAGGTGCCATTTGTGGTCTGCTCCTCTGCAAACTTTAATCCCTCCACGACAGAAATGGGGATCTGTGTGCTGGTTCCATACACACTGTCAGTCAGGCTGAGGTGGTGGGCTAGCTCCTTCCTCAGACTGTTCTTCTGTTCTCTTTCACTCTTCAGAGCATCCAGTGCCTCTTCTAACTGTCCCTCAGAGATGTCCTTCAAACGCAATGCATCATCTAATTGGCTGTTTAGCAGAACTGTTTCTTCTTCCAATACTTTGATTTCATGTTTTAAACCCTCATATTCCACCTGTGAACAGAAGATTTTTTTTGTAATGAATAAAACATGATACGGAGTGCTGTCATAGGAAAATAATCAAGTCAAGTCTATTTGTATAGTGCGTTTAACAATAGACATTGTTGCAAAGCAGCTTTACAGAATTTTAATGACTTTAAACATGAGCTAATTTTATCCCTAATCTATCCCCAATGAGCAAGCCTGTGGAGACGGTGGCAAGGAAAAACTCCCCCAGACGACATGAGGAAGAACCCTCGAGAGGAACCAGACTCAAAAGGGAACCCATCCTCATTTGGGTGATAACAGACAATGTGATTATAAGTTTTAACAGTTTTAACATGAAGTCTGTTTTGTTGTTGTTATAAACTGTTCACTGATGGAGACTTGAGTGCAAAACTGTTCATGACAACTGCAGTCCTTAAGTTAGCAAGTCAATTGTAGTCCTCAGCCATAAAAGCATTACTGTAAGAGTCCAGAGCGTCTTCCAGGTGTGACTTTCAACTGTCAAATAATCAGTGATTGGGTGGTGTAAGGACAGAGAAGCCATTACTAGCATGAAGTTGATTATTGTCCAGTAACATCACATTGAAAGGGCTTATTCCTCTGACACATACTTTTTTTTTGAGACCGGTCTCAAGACTACTTTTTGAAGGTCTCGGTTTCGTCTCAGAATTGACAGTATTTTTATTGTCAAAATTTTATACTTGGTCATTTATGTATTGAGGAAAATGATCCAATATTACATATCTCTGAGTGGCAAAAGTATGTGAACCTTTGCTTTCAGTATCTGGTGTGACCCCCTTGTGCAGCAATAACTGCAACTAAACGTTTCTGGTAACTGTTGATCAGTCCTGCACACTGGCTTGGAGGAATTTTAGCCCATTCCTCCATACAGAACAGCTTCAACTCTGGGATGTTGGTGGGTTTCCTCACATGAACTGCTCGCTTCAGGTCCTTCCACAACATTTCGATTGGATTAAGGTCAGGACTTTGACTTGCCCATTCCAAAACATTAACTTTATTCTTCTTTAACCATTCTTTGGTAGAATGACTTGTGTGCTTACGGTCGTTGTCTTGCTGCATGACCCACCTTTTCTTGGGATTCAGTTCATGAACAGATGTCCTGACATTTTCCTTTAGAATTCACTGGTATAATTCAGAATTCATTGGTCCATCAATGATGCCAAGCTGTCCTGGCCCAGATGCAGCAAAACAGGCCCAAACCATGATACTACCACCACCACGTTTCACAGATGGGATAAGGTTCTTATGCTGGAATGCAGTGTTTTCCTTTCTCCAAACATAACGCTTCTCATTTAAACCAAAAAGTTCTATTTTCATCTCATCCATCCACAAAATATTTTTCCAATAGCCTTCTGGCTTGTCCATGTGATCTTTAGCAAACTGCAGATGAACAGCAATGCTCTTTTTGGAGAGCAGTGGCTTTCTCCTTGCAACCCTGCCATGCACACCATTGTTGTTCAGTGTTCTGATGGTGGACTCATGAACATTAACATTAGCCAATGTGAGAGAGGCCTTCAGTTGCTTCGAAGTTACCCTGGGGTCCTTTGTGACCTTGCCAACTATTACATGCCTTGCTCTTGGAGTGATCTTTGTTGGTCGACCACTCCTGGGGAGGGTAACATCCATCCATCTGTAGCCGCTTATCCTGTTCTACAGGGTCGCAGGCAAGCTGGAGCCTATCCCAGCTGACTATGGGCAAGAGGTGGGGTACACCCTGGACAAGTCGCCAGGTTATCGCAGGACTGACACAGGGACAAACAACCATTCACACTCACATTCACACCTATGGTCAATTTAGTGCCAATTAACCTAACCTGCATGGACTGTGGGGGAAACTGGAGCACCCGGAGGAAACCCACGCAGACACGGGGAGAACATGCAAACTCCACACAGAAAGGCCCTCGCTGACTGCTGGGCTCAAACCCAGAACCTTCTTGCTGTGAGGTGACAGTGCTAACCACTACACCACCATGCTGCCCAGGAGGGTAACAATGGTCTTGAATTTCCTCCATTTGTACACAATCTGTCTGACTGTGGATTGGTGGAGTCCAAACTCTTCAGAGATGGTTTTGTAACCTTTTCCAGCCTGATGAGCATCAACAACGCTTTTTCTGAGGTCCTCAGAAATCTCCTTTGTTCGTGCCACGATACACTTCCACAAACATGTGTTGTGAAGATCAGACTTTGATGGATCCCTGTTCTTTAAATAAAACAGGGAGCCCACTCACACCTGATTGTCATCCCATTGATTGAAAACACCTGACTCTAATTTCACCTTCAAATTAACTGCTTATTATAGAAGTTCACATACTTTTGCCACCCACAGATATGTAATATTGGATCATTTTCCTCAATAAATAAATGACCAAGTATAATATTTTTGTCTCATTTGTTTAACTGGGTTCCCTTTATCTACTTTTTGGACTTGTGTGAAAATCTGATGATGTTTTTGGTTATATTTATGCAGAAATATAGAAAATTCTAAAGGGTTCACAAAATTTCAAGCACCACTGTACATGTAAAAAATATCCATTTATGCACCGCATCCGTCAGTTCCCTGTGTTAGCTGTTAATGTAGAAATATTTTAATAATATTGGTTGGCTTTTTTCGTGGTATATCGGATATATTCCATTCAGCTAGCATGATAGTGAACGAGTCAAAGATGAGTTCAATATCATGCTAGCTGAATGGAATATATCTGATGTACTATTAAAAAAAGCCAGCCAATATTATTATTATTATTATTATTATTATTATTATTATACAAACACGTTCCTTTCGGGTGTTCGACATGTCTTTCTCTTTCAAAATTCTCTCAAAATCTTCCGTATTTAACAATGCAAACCTAGCGGTCATGTTTGTTTACAGATTGTCATAGTCGCTCGCTAGCAAGGAAGTTTTACGTCTCTGATGTGTGACGTCATGTTGTCTTGACAACCATGCAATACTGTAAACCAGGGGTCTTCAATCCTATCCACAAAGGGCCAGTGTGGCTGCAGGCTTTCATTCCAACCAAGCAGGAGCTACACCTGATTTCACCCTCGTCTCCAGTCAACAATCAAGTGAGCCTCCAATTTGGCTGTAATGAAAGCCTGCAGCTACACCGGCCCTTTGCGGATAGGATTGAAGACCCCTGCTGTAAACCATATTTAACGCTCATTCTCCATTGGGTAGAGTGATGTAATACACGTAGGATAAGTGATATGCTAGCCATATTGGATGCTATCAAACCAAATGAATGAAATCTGCTAGAAGGGAATAGAACACATGTTTTTATTCCATCAAAAAAGTATCCTGAATGTATAATAATCCACAATAATGTATTAGAAGAAGTGCAATAATATAAACCTCGTACCGTATTTGTCATGCAGATGATATACTGTCAGAGCTGCTGTTATAGAAATTTAATCAACATCTTCTGGCCAGTGAGAATCAAGAATTCAACAGAGTTGTGGTATAAATGTAAACAGTCAACAAAATCCTAAATTGGTTGCAGAGTCCGCTAAATGAGTCTGACTGTCTGATATTTACCACTGAATAAGCTCTCAATTCTTTACTTCTCCCAAAACCTCACTGTCACATCATCAGTGACATGGGCATCATTCTTGACCACATGCTTGTATATCTGTAACTGAAAAATTAAATCTAGAACTCTGATGAGTTGTTGAATTTCTCCCTGAGAAAACCCTTCAAGTTTCGATACAGAAACCAACAGCATTGTATTTCTCGGTCAGATAAAGTTCTAAGTAGCAGGGCTCTCCAGAAAATCTGAAATAGCCGGCTAAAAAATAGTAGACAGCTCTAGAATTTGTAAAGGCGAAGGAGAACATTTTGAAATCTGCATGCCTTCTGGTGCATTCTCAGCGAATAAATTACTAACCATTTCCCTATAATAAGTATGAAATTTCCCTCCAGATGTGTGTGTGCTTGGCTTTCTCAGTTACTCTCTGTAGTACGCTGCCTGGCTCTGTAACACAACTACATGCTGTAACATAACTACATATGCTACGGCGTGGTCACTCAGCCAATCAGAGCGCGAGAATCGATCAACAAATATGCCATTGCTTCCGGTCTTGCTAGACCTGAATCAAAGACAGTTTCGTGGTGGAATAATTGGATTTACAGCAAATTATGAGCAGCGGAGATTATATAAATTGTTTGAATATTTAAAGGCAATTTTTTTTATTTTTTCTGGGATTGAGTAGCTGGCGCAGACTGTCTGTGTAAGCAGAGAAAACTGCCAGTCGCTGGTGCTTATGGACATCTTTGAAATAGTAAGATAAAAATCCTTAAGGCTCTAAAGTATTTTCTAGAAAATGTTTTTTCTAAGAGTCTGCATGTATATTGTATGAAGTGTGCAGCGTAGCTATTTCTCATAAGTAGCAAGTTTATCTGTGTAAATATTCATCCAGTGAGCTCAGTGTTTACAGTAAGTATTTACAGTGCCTTGCAAAAGTATTCATACCCCTTGAACTTTTTCACATTTTTCCACCTTACAACCACGAACTTAAAAGTTTTTTATTGAGATTTTATGTGATAGACCAACACAGAGTAGCACATAATTGTGAAGTGAAATGAAAATGATAAATGGTCTTCAAAATTTTAAACAAATAAAAATCTGAAAAATGTGATGTGTATTAGTATTCAGCCCCCCTGTGTCAATACTTTGTAGAGGCACCTTTTGCTGCAATTACAGCTGCAAGTCTTTTGTGGTATGTCTCTACCAGCTTTGCACATCTAGACACTGAAATTTTTGCCCATTCTTCTTTGCAAAATAGCTCAAGCTCAGACAGATTGGATGGAGAGCGTCTGCAAACAGCAATTTTCAAGTCTTGCCACAGATGCTCAATGGGATTTAGGTCTGGACTTTGACTGGGCCATTCTAACACGTGAATATTCTTTGATCTAAACCATTCCATTGTAGCTCTGGCTGTATGTTTAGGGTCATTGTCTTGCTGGAAGGTGAATCTCCTTCCCAGTCTCAAGTTTTTGCAGCCTCCAACAGGTTTTCTTCCAGGATTGCCCTGTATTTAGCTCCATCCATCTTCCCATCAACTCTGACCAGCTTCCCTGTCCCTGCTGAAGAAAAGCATCCCCGTAGCATGATGCTGCCACCACCATGTTTCACAGTGGGGATGGTGTGTGCAGGGTGATGAGCAGTGTTAGTTTTCCGCCACACATAGCGCTTTGCATTTAGGCCAAAAAGTTCAACTTTGGTCTCATCTGACCAAAGCACCTTCTTCCACATGTTTGCTGTGTCCCCTACATGGCTTCTTATGCCTGTCTTTTAACAATAGCTTTCTTCTTGCCACTCTTCCAAAAAGGCCAGATTTGTGGAGTGTACGACGTATAGTTGTCCTGTGCACAGATTCTCCCACCTGAGCTGTGGATTCCTGCAGCTCCTCCAGAGTGATCATGGGCCTCTTGGCTGCTTCTCTGACCAGTGCTCTCCTTGCTCGCTCTGTCAGTTTAGGTGGACGGCCATGTCTTGGTAGGTTTGCAGTTGTGCCATACTTTTTCCATTTTTGAATGATGGATTGAACAGTGCTTCTTGAGATGTTCAGAGCTTGGGATATTTTTTTATAACCTAACCGTGCTTTAAACTTCTCCAGAACTTTATCCCTGACCTGTCTGGTGAGTTCTTTGGTCTTCATGATGCTGTTTGTTCTTCAGTGTTCTCTAACAAACCACTGAGATCTTCACAGAACAAGTGTATTTATGCTGAGAGTAAATTACACACAGTAGGACTCTATTAACTAATTAGATGACTTCTGAAGGCAATTGATTGCACTGGATTGTATTTAGAGGTATCAGAGTACAGGGGGCTGAATACTAATGCACACCACATTTTTCAGATTTTTATTTGTTTAAAATTTTGAAGACCATTTATCATTTTCGTTTCACTTCACAATTATGTGCTACTCTGTGTTGGTGTATCACATAAAATCTCAATAAAAAACTTTTAAGTTTGTGGTTGTAAGGTGGAAAAATGTGAAAAAGTTCAAGGGGTATGAATACTTTTGCAAGGCACTGTATTGGTTATCGTTAAAAAAATATTCGGGAACAGGATTTAACAGGGAGAAGTAAGGTTGGTGTTAAGCATGAGTGACTTTTTCTTTGTGTGTGTGCTCACCTGGTTCTGCTTGAGTGTGGACACGAGTTTCTGTAGTATGATATTCTCCTCCTCCAGCTCAGTGTAGTCCTGCAGCAATCTGGCTTCTCTGAATTTATACTCCTTAATCTCTTCTCTCATCCTGCCGGTCTGCAGCTCCAGCATCTCGTTACTCTGCAACAAACAGTGATATGGCAAGAGATGAACCAACATCTTGTTATTCTGTAACTAACACGAGGGAAAGGAGAGCAGAGCCTCTTTCCACCTCTGTTACAGTAAGCACAGAGAGAAAGAGGACAGAATACAGGTCAAAACATCAATTAAAAATAAAGTGTCAACAGAAGCTCTACTCAAGACCAATGTAGAGCAATGGTTCCCAAATCAGGGGTGGGTTTCCTGAAGGCCTCTTAAGGCTAAGAGCGTCTTTAACTGCCTCTTAAGATCCATCATTAAGCTAACGTGGTTTTCCCGAACAACGTCGTAGCCAAAGTAGTACTTTAGTTTACTCTTAACTTAGGATGGACCTGGATCACGCTTTCCTCCCAGCCGAATACACAGAAGGCACATGCGCCTCCGAGGGACTCTCACAGTCAACGGGGGAAACTGGTGTTAAATCTGCTGCCAGTGTGAAATTATTTTCCTTGTAAATTGCGAATACATCGAGTTAATTATTAAATAAATATACACAAAACAATATGAATATACTGTATAGATTTATTCTATCCACATTCGCTGGATATGAGTAATCACACACCCTGATTGGCTTCTCTACTACCAGGGTATCAGCTCATATACCATGGAGTAGAGAAAAACAAAATGGCGGAGCGTGTTGCTGAACCAACCGAGGACGAAATAAAAACTCTACTCGAAAACAAAACCCCCCAAAATACAAAAAAACAACAAAATATGGAATGAAAGTATATGATGGTAAGAACGTATCTTTTTTTATTTTTCAACAATTATTATTATCCCATTTTTCACAAATTGCTACTTTCATTTTGCCGGTTTGTTTACATTCTAAGCGGAAATGGTTTTGCTGGATGTTTTGTCGAAAGGTTTTATTTATCGAATTTGCAAAAAAATTAAAATGATCTGTTTCTCAAAATCCAGTCAATGTGGATAGAATAAAATAGTTATTCCACTCAATCTCATCGTACATGGCTTACAGCAAACTTGGTGCTATGCACCTCGTCCGCTATCAGCTCATGCACGACTCGATTTCATGGAATAACTGTATATATATCGTCTCGTCTCGTCTTCTTCCGCTTTATCCGGGACCGGGTCGCGGAGGCAGCAGTCTAAGCAGGGAAGCCCAAACTTCCCTTTCCCCAGACACCTCGGCCAGCTCCTCGGGAAGAACACCGAGGCGTTCCCAGGCCAGCCGAGAGACATAGTCCCTCCAGCGTGTCCTGGGTCTTCCCCGGGGCCTCCTCCCGGGGGGACATGCCTGGAACACCTCCCCAGGGAGGCGTCCAGGAGGCATCCGAAAAAGATGCCCGAGCCACCTCAGCTGATTCCTCTCGATGTGGAGCAGCAGCGGCTCTACTCCGAGCTCCTCCCGAGTGACTGTGCTTCTCACCCTATCTCTAAGGGAGCGCCCAGCCACCCTGCGAAGGAAACTCATTTCGGCCGCTTGTATCCGCGATCTTGTCCTTTCGGTCATTACCCAAAGCTCATGACCATAGGTGAGAGTCGGAACGTAGATCGACCGGTAAATTGAGAGCTTCGCCTTTTGGCTCAGCTCCTTCTTCACCACAACGGACCGGTAAAGCGACCGCATCACTGCGGAGGCTGCACCGATCCGCCTGTCGATCTCACGCTCCATCCTTCCCTCACTCGTGAACAAGATCCCGAGATACTTAAACTCCTCCACTTGAGGCAGAACTTCTCCACCAACCTGGAGAGGGCAAGCCACCCTTTTCCGGTCGAGAACCATGGCCTCGGACTTGGAGGTGCTGATTCTCATCCCAGCCGCTTCACACTCGACTGCAAACCGCCCCAGTGCATGCTGAAGGTCCTGGTTTGAAGAAGCCAACAGGACAACATCATCCGCAAAAAGCAGAGATGAAATCCTGTGGTTCCCAAACAGGATTCCTTCTGGCCCCTGGCTGCGCCTAGAAATTCTGTCCATAAAAATTATGAACAGAACCGGTGACAAAGGGCAGCCCTGCCGGAGTCCAACATGCACTGGGAACAGGTCTGACTTACTGCCGGCAATGCGAACCAGACTCCTGCTCCGTTCGTACAGGGACCGGACAGCCCTTAGCAAAGAGCCCCGAACCCCATACTCCCGAAGCACCCCCCACAGAATACTACGAGGGACACGGTCGAATGCCTTCTCCAGATCCACAAAGCACATGTGGACTGGTTGGGCAAACTCCCATGAACCCTCGAGCACCCTATGAAGGGTATAGAGCTGGTCCAGTGTTCCGCGACCAGGACGAAAACCGCATTGTTCCTCCTGGATCCGAGGTTCGACTATTGGTCGAATTCTCCTCTCCAGTACCCTGGAGTAAACCTTCCCTGGGAGGCTGAGAAGTGTGATTGGGGCACACTCTCCGGTCCCCTTTCTTAAAAAGAGGGACCACCACCCCAGTCTGCCACTCCAGAGGCATTGTCCCTGACCGCCACGCGATGTTGCAGAGGCGTGTCAACCAAGACAGCCCCACAACATCCAGAGACTTGAGATACTCAGGGCGGATCTCATCCACCCCCGGTGCCTTGCCACCGAGGAGCTTGCAAACCACCTCAGTGACTTCGGCTTGGGTAATGGACGAGTCCACCTCTGAGTCATCAGCCTCAGTCTCCTCAGTGGAAGACATGACGGTGGGATTGAGGAGATCCTCAAAGTATTCCTTCCACCGCCCGACAATGTCCCCAGTCGAGGTCAACAGCTCCCCACCCGCACTGTAAACAGTGTTGGCAGAGTACTGCTTCCCCCTCCTGAGGCGCCGGACGGTTTGCCAGAATTTCTTCGAGGCCGACCGATAGTCCTTCTCCATGGCCTCCCCGAACTCCTCCCAGTTCCGAGTTTTTGCCTCCGCAACTGCCCGAGCTGCAGCACGCCTGGCCTGCCGATACCCGTCAGCTGCCTCGGGAGTCCTGGAGGTTAACATGGCCCGATAGGACTCCTTCTTCAGCTTGACGGCATCCCTTACTTCTGGTGTCCACCACCGGGTTCGGGGATTGCCGCCACGACAGGCACCGGAGACCTTGCGGCCACAGCTCTGAACAGCTGCGTCCACAATATATATATAAGGGAGAACATTGTCATCTTGGCATCGTGGTGGATAACAGTTGAAATAATGCTGACTGCATGATTGGGGGGGTAACAATGAAATAAGCGGGCACGGGGAACACATTTACTTAATTATTGAGCTTATTATTCGCTCATTCTTTTGTGTGAACGTTTGTTCATTTAATTAAAAAACATGATTGGAATAAAAAAACTGTTATTGTCCAAAAATTTAAAATAGTTTCAATTATTAATTACCACATTACATATGTAATGCTTAATGACGATACAATATGTTAAAATATTTTAAGCACTTTATATTTCATTGGTTTTTGGCTAAAAACGAGCTCCATGTGACCTTATCGACTGGATTTAGCAACTACTAATGCCTTCAGCAATTACAGTACGAATGCCTTTAGCAACTACTAATGCCTATATCGAGGATGTGCACTGCAAAGACGCTCTTAGCAAAGTTGCTCTTAAGATTCCTTCTGACGAGTGAGTTCGGGAAAACCACGTACAGAGACAACGTTCTTTGCTTAAGAGCATATTTAAACTTGCTCTTTAGCCCTAAAGTGCAACGGTATTGGGAAACCTAGCCCAGTTTATTAATCCCGTATATTAATTTGACCCTAATACCACATCCAAGAAACACTGTGCACATGATCATAATCACACAACCCCTTTAACAGCTTTATAATGTTTCATTACTCTACTTGTATGGTGTAGGGGGTGTTCTCAATCTGTCTATGCTTGTGCTAATGTGGATGCTGGGTAATAAATTGCTCTCCTTGTAAGGAAGCCCTGATTCATGCGTTACCTCCTTCACTGAATACTCGACAGAGAGAAAATAGAACAAAGAAATCTCCAGATGCAGAAACAGCTAAGTATGATGGGGCACTAAGAAGCTAAAGGCCCCATTGGGCAAAGACCATGACCATACCTTTAGTATGCTGTAAGAACATAATAAATAGAACTTTGCTCAGAGTTTGTGTCGTACCATAATGGGTTCTTGGGTTTGTGTTCTCTGCTAGATATGATTCCATGTAGAACCCCTTTAGAAATCCTTGAGGAACACTCTTTTCTGAAAGGGAAACTTTGTGATTTTTTAAACCTGGGCTCCATTTTTTTGGGGTCCAAGGTCTTACTAGGGACAAAATCGATTGAAATCGGTCCAGTATTGAGTTGCTGTTTGCAAAAAGGATCCTTTCCTTGTCAGACACTCATTTATATTGTCATAATCAGTTTAATATTCAGGCGTTATTTTGGAAATAGACTTCTTCACAAATTCTGTGTTACTTCTCCTTTTGTAAACATCAGAAAACAGCCCCTGTGTAATAACTGACTGGAGGGACTGAATGAGGTGCTGTGTCAGAGACCAGAAGAAGAGAAAGATAAAACAATGAGTGTAGAAACAGTCATTTTATACAGTTTCTTTACAGTTATTGAGGTAAACAGACACAGATGTATCTCTGTAAGGATTCTTTCCATGTTTCAGACCTTATAATAACCCTATGAGCAGTACTTGTCAGTTCATGTAATATTTCACAACTCTTCATGGTAGAATTGGTAGAGTTCAATTAATTTTTTTTTCTTGGCATGGACTCGACTTGTAAGTACGGTCCACATATTTTCAACAGGGTTAAAGTCAGGGCTTGTTTTAAGCTTAATGTTAGCCTGCTTTGTCCTCCACAACCAGCTCTGATGTGTGTTTGGGTTCATTGTCCTGCTGTGACTCCCAATCATGTTCAAGTTTCCAATGGTTTGAGGTTATGCTGAAGAATTCTGACGTAGCCCTCTTTCTTCATTATTCCATCCGCTTTGCAATGAACCAGTTCCACTGGCAGCAAAACAACCCTAGAGCATGATAATCCTACCACCACCACCAGCTGGTACAGTGTTCCTCTGTACATGGTCGTCATTGTGGCAAAACAACTCAATCTTTGTCTCATTTGACCATAAAACTTTCCTCCAGAAGGCTTTGTCTTTGTTCGTGTGGTCAGCTTCAAACTTTAGTTAAGCTTGAAGGTGTCAATTTTAGAGCAGGGGGTTATTTATTAGATAGCAGCCTCTTAGTCCATGGTGATATAAAACTCACTAAACTGTAGACAGTGATCCATCAGCTTCCAGTTCATGGCAGGGCTGTACCATGGTGGTTTCCAGGTTGTTCCTGACCATCTGAACCAACTTCCTTTCAGCTGAGGGTGACAGTTTGGGTTTTCTTGAAGCAAAGTGGTTTGGCAAAGTGACTACACCTCCCAGTAACTTACATACAATTGTTTGAACTGATCTTGGGATCTGCAGATGTTTAGAAATGATTCCAAGAGACATTCTGGAGTTGTGTACATCTGCGATCCTCTTTCTCAGATCTGCACTGAGCTCCTTGGACTTTCCCATTTTACTGTGTGTTGGTCAAGCCAATGAGTGCTGTAAGCAAACCCTTTTTATGAAGGCACAGAGAGGCTACCAGCTGTAGTCAATCATAATCAATGACAGGAAGTTAAGAGACCTTGGCTTTGGCAAGATAAGATACATTTTGGAAGTTTCAGCACCTCTGAATTAATAATCTAAGTGAGCGTATATATATTTTTGACCCTGTATGCATAATTTTGACTTAGTGTTGATTTCAGAAAGCCCAAAATAAATTAAAACTAGTGCACCAAATTCATGGTTTTTTTCTATTAAAGAAATATGTTGTACAATCATTTTGACACAGAAAACGAACAGTTCAAATAAATAAATGAAAGCCCAATATTGTCATGAATTTCATATCCAAGAAGACATTCATGTCACTGTATGTAAATGTGGCAGCGGGGGCGTGGTCAAGCGCCGGTCTGTGACAGGAGGGCGGAGTCAGGGAAGGTAAGTGGCAGAATCACTACACCTGAGAGCAATTAACCTGTTTGTGTGTCTTCCCAGTGACCGCGCCCTATATGAGGAGGGAGAGCGAGAGCAGAAGGAGCTCATCCCTGAACCAGATGCTGGTTGTGTGTGTGTCTGTGCGATTGATTATTGTTAGACTGAAAAGTGTGGCAATAAAGCCAAATTATAAACCTGATCTCTGTCCTGCCGTCCTCTGTGCTCCACCCACACATAGGGAGTCCTACAGTGGTGCCGAAACCCGGGAAAGTGGAGCACCAACCCAGCAGCCCCATGGAATCCTCCCCGTTCGCCGACCTGGTCCACGCCCTCGCCACGGCTCAGCAAAGCCAGCACCAGGCGCTCGTCACACTCCGAAAGGAACAACAGCGGCGCTTCGAAGCCCTGGTGCTGGCCCAGCAGGAAGATCGCAAGGCGTTCCGGCATCTCCTCGCGTCGGCGGGGCCCATTAGCGCTCCGGCCGCGGGCCCGTCTCCCCTCACTGTCACCAAGATGGGCCCGCAGGATGACCCCGAGGCGTTCCTCATGTTGTTTGAACAGGTCGCCGAAGCCTCGGGGTGGCCGATGGAGCAGCGCGCGGCGCGCCTCCTCCCCCTGCTCATGGGAGAGGCACAGCTGGCCGCGCTACAGCTCCCCGCCGACCGCCGGCTGGCCTACGGGGACCTCCGCCGGGCCGTCCTCCAGCGCGTGGGGCGCACACCGGAACAACAGCGCCAGCGCTTCCGCGCGCTGCAATTGGAGGAAGTCGGCCGCCCGTTCGCGTTCGGCCAGCAGCTCCGGGATGCCTGCTGGCGGTGGCTGAGGGCCGACGATCGCGATGCCGAGGGAATCGTCGACCAGGTGGTACTGGAACAGTTCATCGCCCGCTTACCAGCAGGAACCGCGGAGTGGGTCCAGTGCCACTGCCCGGCGTCGCTGGATCAGGCAGTCGAGCTGGCGGAGGATCATCTGGCGGCTGTCCCGGCGGCAGGACAGCAGATGACATCTTCTCTTCTCTCCTCTCTCTCTCTCTCCCCCTCCTCCTGTGTCCCGTCCTCGCCCCATTCCCCCACCGCGGAGGCGGGGGCCGGCACCACCCCAGCCGGCCCGCCGCACCCGCGGTGCCCTCCCGTTTCTCCCTTCTGTGTCTGTCTCTCCCCCACCTCAGGTGAGTGAGCCCCAGAACACCGGTGCAGAGGGAAAGCCCGGGCCGGTTTGCTGGCGCTGCGGGGAACCGGGCCACCTTCAACAGCAGTGCACAGCAATGGAAGTGGGCGCGGTGGTTCGGATCCCCGACGCGCCAGAGGCCGCCCTCGATCGGGCCGGAGCGTATCGCATACCGGTGAGTATCCAAGGGGCTACATATCAGGCGTTGGTGGATTCTGGTTGTAATCAGACCTCAATTCGCCAAAGCCTGGTTCAAAACGAGGTATTGGGGGGAGCACAAGGGGTGAAGGTGTTGTGTGTGCACGGGGATGTTCACCGCTACCCTTTGGTGTCGGTCCACATTATTTTCAGAGGGGAAAAATTTATAGTGAAGGCGGCGGTTAATCCTCGCCTTACCCACTCTTTAATTTTGGGGACTGATTGGCCGGGATTTCGGGGTTTAATGACGCGCCTAGTAGAGAGTGGGTCCTGCCATTTGGCAGGGGGAGGTCCCGGTGTCGCTTTGGCGGGAGCAGCTGTCATAGAGCCGTCTACGTCATCTCCGCGTCAGAGTGAGGAGCCGCCGGCTCCTCCTCTCTCTACTGGGGAATCCCTCGCGGATTTCCCATTAGAGCAGTCGCGAGACGAGACTCTGCGGCATGCGTTTGACCAAGTGAGAGTAATCGATGGTCAAACGCTCCAGCCGAACGCCACCCCGTCCTTCCCCTACTTCGCGATTATGAAGGATAGATTATACCGAGTGACACAGGACACTCAAACTAAAGAGCGAGCCACGCAGCTTTTGATTCCAAAGAGCCGCCGGGAATTGGTATTCCAGGCGGCTCATTTTAATCCCATGGCTGGACACTTAGGGCAGGATAAAACACTAGCCCGAATAATGGCCCGTTTCTATTGGCCGGGGATTCGCGGCGATGTCCGTAGGTGGTGTACGGCATGCCGCAAATGCCAGTTAGTAAATCCAGCGGCCATTCCAAAAGCGCCTTTGCGCCCTCTACCGTTAATCGAGACCCCGTTTGAGAGAATTGGGATGGATCTCGTCGGGCCATTAGATCGGTCAGCACGAGGGTACCGCTTTATATTAGTTCTGGTGGACTATGCAACGCGATACCCAGAAGCAGTGCCTCTGCGCAATATCTCAGCACGCAGTATTGCAGAGGCACTCTTCCGTGTCATCTCCCGAGTTGGAATCCCGAAAGAGATTCTGACTGATCAAGGCACTACGTTTATGTCACGAACAGTGCACGAACTGTATGGGTTATTGGGGATTAAGCCGATCCGCACCAGCGTATATCACCCACAAACAGACGGTTTAGTGGAACGGTTCAACCGCACCCTCAAAAATATTAAGAAATTCGTAAGTGAGGACGCACGTAATTGGGATAAGTGGCTCGAACCCTTGCTGTTCTCAGTGCAAGAGGTCCCCCAAGCCTCCACGGGGTTCTCCCCGTTCGAATTATTATATGGGCGTAAGCCACGCGGCATCCTGGACGTGCTGCGGGAAAATTGGGAGGAGGGACCTTCACAAAGTAAGAACGAAATTCAGTATGTTATGGACCTGCGCGCAAAACTCCACACGCTCACCCACCTAACTCAGGAGAATTTGCGGCAGGCCCAGGAACGGCAAGCCCGCCTGTACAACAAGGGTACGCGCCTTAGAGTTCACACCGGGAGATAAAGTACTCGTACTGTTGCCCACGTTGAGCTCCAAATTGATCGCCAAGTGGCAAGGACCCTTTGAGGTCACACGGCGAGTCGGGGACGTCGACTATAAGGTGAGGCGAACAGACAGGGGTGGGGTGCTACAGATTTACCACCTCAATCTGCTTAAACTCTGGAACGAGGAGGTCCCCGTGGCGTTGGTGTCGGTGGTTCCGGAGAAGGCGGAGCTGGGGCCGGAGGTTCAAAAAGGGACATTGGCATCATGTACCTCTCCGGTCCCCTGTGGAGACCACCTCTCCCCGACCCAAATCACGGAGGTCGCCCAGTTGCAGACCGAGTTTTCGGATGTGTTCTCGCCCCTGCCCGGTCGCACTAACCTCATAGAGCACCACATAGAGACGCCCCCGGGGGTGGTAGTGCGTAGCTGCCCTTACAGGCTACCCGAACACAAAAAAAAGGTGGTTCGGGAAGAACTTCAGACCATGCTCGAAATGGGCATCGTCGAGGAGTCCCACAGTGACTGGAGCAGCCCGGTGGCCTTGGTACCCAAGGCCGACGGTTCGGTCCGGTTCTGTGTGGACTATAGAAAAGTCAATGCGGTGTCTAAATTCGACACGTACCCAATGCCTCGTATTGATGAGTTGCTCGACCGACTCGGCACTGCTCGCTTTTATTCGACGCTGGATTTGACGAAGGGATATTGGCAGATCCCCTTGACTCCACTATCCCGAGAAAAAACGGCCTTTTCCACACCGTTTGGTTTACACCAATTCGTCACCCTTCCATTTGGGCTGTTTGGGGCGCCCGCTACGTTTCAGCGGCTGATGGACAGAGTCCTCCGCCCTCATGCCACTTATGCGGCCGCGTATTTAGATGACATCATCATCTATAGTAATGACTGGCGGCGGCACCTCGAACATCTGAGGGCCGTCCTTAGGTCGCTGAGGCGAGCGGGGCTCACAGCCAACCCAAAGAAGTGTGCAATTGGGCGGGTGGAAGTACGGTATCTGGGCTTCCACTTGGGCAACGGGCAGGTGCGTCCCCAAATTAATAAGACGGCAGCAATTGCGGCCTGCCCGAGGCCCAAGACCAAAAAGGGGGTGAGACAGTTCCTGGGGCTGGCTGGCTATTATCGTAGGTTTATACCTAATTATTCGGACGTCACCAGCCCGCTGACTGATCTCACTAAAAAGGGGGCACCTGATCCGGTCCAGTGGACAGAGCAATGCCAGCGGGCTTTCTCAGAGGTAAAGGCTGCACTGTGTGGGGGGCCACTTTTACACTCCCCTGACTTTTCTCTCCCCTTTGTGTTGCAGACCGATGCATTGGACAGAGGGCTGGGGGTGGTTTTGTCCCAGGAGGTGGAGGGGGAGGACCGCCCGGTCCTGTATATCAGCAGGAAGCTGTCAGTGCGTGAGGGGCGCTACAGCACAATAGAGAAAGAGTGTTTGGCCATCAAGTGGGCGGTTCTCGCCCTCCGGTACTACCTGCTGGGGCGCCCTTTCACCCTCTGTTCGGACCACGCGCCCCTCCAGTGGCTCCACCGCATGAAAGATGCCAACGCGCGGATCACCCGTTGGTATCTGGCGCTCCAACCCTTTAATTTCAAGGTGGTCCACAGGCCGGGGGCGCAGATGGTTGTGGCGGACTTCCTCTCCCGTCAAGGGGGGGGGGAGTCGGCTGCAGGCTGGACGGCCGCCCGGCCTGAGTCGGGCGGTGGGGGTATGTGGCAGCGGGGGCGTGGTCAAGCGCCGGTCTGTGACAGGAGGGCGGAGTCAGGGAAGGTAAGTGGCAGAATCACTACACCTGAGAGCATTTAACCTGTTTGTGTGTCTTCCCAGTGACCGTGCCCTATATGAGGAGGGAGAGCAAGAGCAGAAGGAGCTCATCCCTGAACCAGACACCGGTTGTGTGTGTGTCTGTGCGATTGATTATTGTTAGACTGAAAAGTGTGGCAATAAAGCCAAATTATAAACCTGATCTCTGTCCTGCCGTTCTCTGTGCTCCACCCACACATAGGGAGTCCTACAGTAAACTTCTGACCCCAGCTGTACCTCAAGCTAGGTCCTGATAACTTCTGATTGGTTTGTTCGGTCACATGTGAGCTGGAGTGGGTGAAGTAAAGTTGTGGTTGGAAAGATGAAGTGTAGGGAAGAGTAAAGTGCTGTTTAAGAATGTTATCTGTCGCCATCCTGCTGTTTCTTTTCGCTAAGAGTGATACAACCACCACACATTGAACTTTCACGTTACACACTGTATAGCCGTTTTGTGGTTCTAGCGTGTTCTAATTCAGTAGACCCCTTACACATGACGTCATGCATCACGTGATAATTACACCTGGGGGTCAAACAGACACCGTCTTTCGTAGCAAGGCTTAATCTGTCTTCAGTACGGTTCATTTTTGCGCTGGTTTTGGTTGTTCAAATAGAGAAATAGATAAAAGGTATTACCATCACCCCGCTATCAAGAAAAATGTTAACAAAGAGAAGCAAATGCTTCAAGAACAACAAAGAAATGAGTGGTTAAAGAGAATACGATGAGAGGAGCTCAGCCTGAAAACTCCAGAGAAATTTGTGATTGTATTTAAAATGTATTTAAAAAAAAAAGAAAGTCGGAAGTGAGTCTCATTTTATTTCTGCTCTCATTTGAGTTAGCTTCTTCATGAAAGTGTTCAAACAAAATCAAATTATTTTCTTACAGATGAACCAACTTCCTTATTCGACACAGAAAACCCAGAAAATCCAACAAGGAGCGACATGCATGATATATCCTGAAAGAACAGAAAAGAAGCTTTGCTTCTGTTATCAGAGGAACCCAGTCCTGTGCAAAATGTCACCATGGAGCCAGAGTGTAGTAATGAACCTACAGTTTGAGAGTGTTCTATACACACAGACTGAACTTTACAACAGCTCCATGCATGCGAAATGGAAATAAATCAGCTAAGACAGGAAAAACTATTTTGAATAAAATTGTTACCATCCGTTACACACTTATTTCCAGGTCAGACAGGAGAAAGACGTATGCTGCAACCTGCGATCGGTCGGGTGGCGACTGATCGCAGGTGGATGCAGGCATTTTGCGTCAAATCCTTCGTTGTGGTCAGACATATTGCAAGACGCAGAGTTTTTAAGCTGAATCAACGAGTTGGAAGCAGACGCAGCTAGACGCAGGCTGATGCAGCGCACAGAAAACCTTTCAAAAACCTTTCAGCCTGCGTCTAGCTGCCACTACCTGCTTCAACCTGCGATTGGTCGCTTAAGCATTGCATGACTGCCTACCTCTACATGCGTCAACCTGCTATTTGCACCGATTGGAAGCGACTCGCAGCTGAAATGCGAACAGATTGTGATCCATTTGCGTCAACCTGCCTCTACTAAAGACCCTCTGCAACACTCTGCCATTATCTGCATTGTCGTGTGTGGACGCAAGACCAGTCTTGCGTCTACCTGCGATTTTGTTATCGAGGGGAGACGCAAGTAGTTGAAAACTAGTTCCAACCTGCCTTCTGACCTGGGCTTTATCAGCCTGTGTGACTCAGTTATGCCTTTTGAATAGAAAATAAATGAAGAGGGAACTGAAGATTAACCGTTTATTGAAATTATTATGATTATTACTACAAAGGTGATTATAGTTACTATATGACTATAGCTGCAACTGGAATGTGCTGATTCTGCTAGTGTTTGTAATTATTGTACCATCCACTATTAGATAAAATTAAAATGTTATAATATTGTTTGAAAGTCGAGAGGAAGATATTTTGTTATTTTACAAATAATAACACTTCAGATATTGTTTTAACAATAATAGGTATCACTGTATAAATGATAGAGTGCAAATAGCTATGTAGATGTCCGTGGAGTTGCTGAGACATGGAGGGGTGGGAATACCATCTAGCCCACGGTTCAGGTCGGAGTCCTTTGAGAGTAAATGCTTTGGCTTTCGCAGCATTCTGCTCCCAAAAGCTGATGTTGGGAAAAAGTCTTTACACAAAGAAAGTTTTCTTGCTTTTGTAGTTTTTTTTTAAACTGTTCTTCTGTGTCGGGACTCTTCAGGAAAAAGAAGGTATATTCCAACATGTAACTAATAATAACGCTAGGCCACAAATCTGCACCATCACTCCAGTCGTTTTGAGGAACTTTGTACGGATCATAACTGCTAATAAACTCTAATTTCCGTGTATATCTATCACTAGAGGGGACTGTATAAGTGTGTTTAGACATTCTACTTTTGGCCAAAGTGCTTTCTCAGTAAAAACATCAGGGTTATGGAATAGCATTCCTGTTAGTATCAGGCAAAGCACCACACTCAGTACTTTTAAATTAGGTCTTAGGAAATGGCTAAAAGCAGGGCAGCGCTGTGGACATTTTTAGTCATCGATCTTGTGTCTTTGTGTTTATTTTATTATATATCATGTTTTTTTTTTTAACTATGTACTTGTTACTGCAATATACAGTAGGCCTATATCTGCACATAGTCCCACCCATAACATGTTTTGTTGTATTTTTTTTTTTAACATCAATTCCTGTCCAGGGACTACAGATGAAAATTAGCCTTGTGGCTATAATCTGGCTCAATTGTATGTTGTGCATTGTCCCTGTCAAATAAACAAACAAACAAACAAACAAATAAATAAATAAATTCGCTTCTTTCTGACTAAGATCAGAGTTTCCCATACATAGATCATTGTGTGGCGCAGCGCCTGTTGCGCTGTCGTTCTGTTTCTGTTGCGTATCGTTCCGTTCATTCATAGTGCTCTTTCTTCTCGCTCACGCACGCGCACACACACCCACACACAGAGATGGAGAGGCGTGTACACAGGCCTGCCATTGCGCATATACCCGGACTGCAAGTAGGCCTGTTAGGCTAATTAAAAATAGCGCAGCCTTCCCGATTCGCCTTCCGACCCCTTATTTTAAAATGTAGCCTACGTCGTGCTCGTGATGAGCTTTATCATAGCCTTCTTGGCTTACATGAAACGGACATCCCTGAGTCAGGCTATAAACCAATTTTGATGCATACAGTAGCAGCTTGACGCGAGGAACCGGCCTTATTGCATTATCCCGTTTATCCCGCTTCAGCATTCATGCAAGTTATTAATAATGGCTTGACATTCACAATAAATAAGGATTTCCCACTAGCCTAAATAAAATGTTGTTATACTCGCGGGGATGCCTAGTCGATGCTATCTGAAGCATAAAATCTGAATATTTTAAGAAACATCTTTATTAGCTTTATTGGCGAAGTAGATAAACCATCACTGCATCACTGATACGCACACACACTGGCAGCTGATTCGCCCACTCCTCCTCTCCACACATACTGCTCGCATAGGGCACTTGAGTTTTTTTTCAGGAAGCCACGCAGAATTAAATGTTCTGATAGGGCATGCAGGCTTTGCACCAATTAGGGTAATGATTTTTCATTATTGTTGGTTGCCTTGGTGTTACCTTAAGTGGTTTCTTACATCTAATTATGATATTTTTATTATTATTTTGTTGTTACATTATACTATTTATTTCATTTTAGAATTGGTTGAGGTAAGTGTTGAGTTCAATATTTAAAATAAAAACCTCCAGCTTGTTTTTTGCAATTTATTCCTTGAATGTCAACTAAAGAATGATTGAAAGATTGCCACCAAAAAGGCAAAAAACTAAACTTTAACTTCAATTTTGGTGAGTAATTTTCATAAATTTAAAAGACAGGTTTTCCACCAATATCAAGCCCAGCAAACTAACGTAATGGCCTGCCCTGTAATGTAAAGTTGGGTCGAGGAATGAAACCAGGCAGGGTTCTGGTAAAAATTGTTTTAGCTGTCTTCTCTGAAAGAACTTAAAAGAATTTAGATTGAACTGAATAATCTCAAATGCTTCTTGTAGCTTTAAAATAGTCCCAGCAGGTGACTCTGAAGAAAAATACTGTGTGTTTGAATACCGCCCGCTGTAAACTCTTTGCATACACCCCAATGACCGACTCCACCGACCGCCACGACACCACCGCGCACGATTCCCTCATCGGCACAATGGAGCACCACAAATTGCTACCTGGTCTGTGGGAAACATTGAAGATTATCCAAGTAATCCGGAAGTAGAGTTTTTTGAGCTGTAGTTTTCTTTGGGCAACACCAACGGACGTCAGGCATCTTCACTTGGCTTCAGTATGTGAACAGTATGTAAACAATGTTTGCTTGTCCCCCAGGTCTAAGGTAGCGACGGTTGCCAACATAAATATGACATCAGTGCAAGGGGTCTACACTGGACTGACTTTGATAGTAAAAATTTGGACCCAAAACGATGGGAAAATAGGGCCCAATAATCCTGAAGGTTCTCCTTTAAATGTACACTTCTTAGTTGAGATCAGCAGTCTGAGAACGCACAATGCGACATGTTTAATTTAGTGCCTTAGGGACAGCTGATAAAGTTCTTGCAGTGCCAAAAATTCTGATTAAAATGTTTGATTGTGATTGCTGTTACAATGGCTGGAATAGGATTACGTGAGGGCGGCACGGTGGTGTAGTGGTTAGCGCTGTCGCCTCACAGCAAGAAGGTCCTGGGTTCGAGCCCCGGGGCCGGCGAGGGCCTTTCTGTGTGGAGTTTGCATGTTCTCCCCGTGTCCGCGTGGGTTTCCTCCGGGTGCTCCGGTTTCCCCCACAGTCCAAAGACATGCAGGTTAGGTTAACTGGTGACTCTAAATTGACCGTAGGTGTGAATGTGAGTGTGAATGGTTGTCTGTGTCTATGTGTCAGCCCTGTGATGACCTGGCGACTTGTCCAGGGTGTACCCTGCCTTTCGCCCGTAGTCAGCTGGGATAGGCTCCAGCTTGCCTGCGACCCTGTAGAAGGATAAAGCGGCTAGAGATAATGAGATGAGATGAGATGAGGATTACGTGAAACTGAAAATTCAAAATATTTAGATTTCAGCAAACAATCTTTCAGAAAAAAAGAAAAAACACAAAAAGTGAATGCTCACATTAATTATTATAACATTATCTGGCCCATCTTCAGTGAGCTGCAAAGCCATGCATGATGATAGACAGAAACCCCCCCCCCCATTATTACCTCATGCTCAGATTGATGAATATTTCTGCTATTCTATCCACATTGACTGGATATGAGCAATCTCGCACTCTGATTGGCTACTCTACTACTAGGCTATCAGCTCATATACTGTGAGTAGAGAAAAACAAAATGGCGGAGCGTGTTGCTGAACCAACCGAGGACGAAATAAAGACTCTACTCGAAAACAAACACCCTCAAAAATACAAAAAAGCAACAAAAAATATGGAATGAAAGTATATGATGGTAAGAATGTATTGTTTTTTATTTTTCAAGAATTATTATTATAGCATTTTTCTCAAATTGCTCCTGCTGGTTTGTTTACATTCTAAGCGGAAATGATTTTGTTGGACGTTTTGTATAAAGTTTTTATTTATAGAATTAGCAAAAAATACAAATAAAAATGCTCTGTTTCTCAAAATCAAGTGAACGTGGATATAATAAAACAGTTATTCCACTCACTCATCGTACATGGCTTATAGCCAAATTGGCTATAAGCCATGTACACTACATGCCTTGCTGGCTATCAGCTCATGTACGACTTGATTTCGTGGAATAAGTGTTAAGTATGCAACCGCATTTCCTAATAGCTGATTTTTTTTAACCACTAAGCTTTAAAATGATTTTGTAATTAAAGCATGGTCACTTATAAAATACAGGAAAAATATGACATAGTTATATATACAGTACATAAATACTGTACAGGGTTAATTCAACACTCCTGAGTGTTAATTCAACACCGGAGATTTTGCTGTGTAGACTGAAATATCCAAGAATTGTCCATAGTATAACAACGTAAAGCTGGTTAAAGTAGGTCATGTGATCACAACACTAGCCACATGGCCTCATGTTAACAGCAACGAAAACAATCCATGACCTGTTCAGCAAAGCAACTGTGTGGGAGATGCTGTCATGCCAGCTGTGTGGAAAAAATCACAATAAGAGACCTTAAATTTTTTTTTTTAACTTTTTGTTAAAATTTTTTTTTAAACTTTTTAACTTTTTTTTTTTTTTAACTTTTTGTGTTGTGATCACATGACCTACTTTAACCAGCTTTACGTTGTTGTACTATGGACAATTCTTGGATATTTCAGTCTACACAGCAAAATCTCCGGTGCATGGTGCAAAGTATAATAAAATTAATCCTAACAAAAATATAATCTAGTCTCTTTAAAAAGTTAAAAAAAATTTAAGGTCTCTTATTGTGATTTTTTTCCACACAGCTGACATGACAGCATCTCCCACACAGTTGCTTTGCTGAACAGGTCATGGATTGTTTTCGTTGCTGTTAACATGAGGCCATGTGGCTAGTGTTGTGATCACATGACCTACTTTAACCAGCTTTACGTTGTTGTACTATGGACAATTCTTGGATATTTCAGTCTACACAGCAAAATCTGGGCGGCACGGTGGTGTAGTGGTTAGCGCTGTTGCCTCACAGCAAGAAGGTCTGGGTTCGAGCCCCGTGGCCGGCGAGGGCCTTTCTGTGCGGAGTTTGCATGTTCTCCCCGTGTCCGTGTGGGTTTCCTCCGGGTGCTCCAGTTTCCCCCACAGTCCAAAGACATGCAGGTTAGGTTAACTGGTGACTCTAAATTGACCGTAGGTGTGAATGGTTGTCTGTGTCTATGTGTCAGCCCTGTGATGACCTGGCGACTTGTCCAGGGTGTACCCCGCCTTTTGCCCGTAGTCATCTGGGATAGGCTCCAGCTTGCCTGCGACCCTGTAGAACAGGATAAAGCGGCTACAGATAATGAGATGAGACAGCAAAATCTCCGGTGTTGAATTAACACTCAAGAGTGTTGAATTAACCCTGTACAGTGTTTATGTATATCCAATTAGACACAAATGAAGTGCGAAATCAATACTCTGAGTGTAAATTCAACACTGGAGATATGTACAGTATAGTTGTAACAGAAATGGATTGAATTTTTCTTTTTCTCGAATATCTGATATACAGTTGTTTGCTGATATCAGCTGGAAATCGAATCAGTGCCATGTCTGTTTTCGACACTTGGACACCATGGCTATTCTCTCTGAAAATATTCACACATTTCCAAACACTGCTGACCTGTGCAAACATGCAGGCTGGTGAAATCCCAGTGCTGAGTGAAGGTGCTCACAGAAGTGCTGATTCAGACACTAGTGTGTGTGTGTGTGTGTGTGTGTGTGTGTAGCTGAGTTTGGAGTCTCGCCAGGTCCTGTAGAGACACAGTGAAGTGAATCTTTCTCTAATTTACCCATTGTGCAGCCATTTGAGCTGAGCTCAGAGATGCCCTTGTCACTGTTTTCTACTCCTCCTCTACCAGCTCATCACCAAGAGCCTCTGGTTTTCTAATCTACAATATTTTATACTATGCTAATAAATATTTCTCAGTAATCTAAGCGAATGCATTCATCTTTTCTCGATAAACTGGACAATAACTCTCTCCAGTAATCTCTTTACAGTACTCTAAAGCTATTTGAAGCTTTTCAATACTACAAAATGTTTTATTCTATCCACATTGACTGGATATAAGCAATGGCGCGCTCCGATTGGCTACTCTACTACGTGGATATCAGCTCATATACAGTGAGTAGAGAAAAACAAAATGGCAGAGCGTGTTGCTGAACCAACCGAGGACGAAATAAAAACTCTACTCGAAAACAAAACCCCCAAAAATACAAAAATAAAAATAACCAACAAAATATGGAATAAAAGTAGTTGATGGTAAGAACATATCTTTTTTTCTTTAATTTTTCAAGAATTATTATGTGTGGCAGCGGGGGCGTGGTCAAGCGCCGGTCTGTGACAGGAGGGCGGAGTCAGGGAAGGTAAGTGGCAGAATCACTACACCTGATGGCAATTAACCTGTGTTTGTGTGTGTCTTCCCAGTGACCGCGCCCTATTTAAGGAGGGAGAGCGAGAGCAGAGGAGCTCATCCCCTGGACGACATGCTAGTGTGTGTGTCTCAGTGTGTTTGGAATATATATATATTGTTAGACTGAAAAGTGTGGCAATAAAGCCTCTGTTTACACCTGATCTCTGTCCTGCCGTCCTCTGTGCTCCACTCACACGTATCGAACCGTTACAGTGGTGCTGAAACCCGGGATCCAGAGTGGAGCACCAGCCGATCAGTCCCATGGAGTCCTCCCCATTCGCCGACCTGGTCCACGCCCTCGCCACGGCTCAGCAAAGCCAGCACCAGGCGCTCGTCACACTCCGGAAGGAACAAGAGCAGCGCTTCGAAGCCCTGGTGCTGGCCCAGCAGGAAGACCGCGAGGCGTTCCGGCACCTCCTCGCGTCGGCGGGGTCCACCAGCGCTCCGGCCGCGGGCCCGTCTCCCCTCACCGTCACCAAGATGGGTCCGCAGGACGACCCCGAGGCGTTCATCATGCTATTCGAACAGGTCGCAGAAGCCTCGGGGTGGCCGATGGAGCAGCGCGCGGCGCGCCTCCTCCCCCTCCTAACGGGAGAGGCACAGCTGGCCGCACTACAGCTCCCCGCCGACCGCCGGCTGGCCTACGCGGACCTCCGCCGGGCCGTCCTCCAGCGCGTGGGGTGCACTCCAGAGCAACAGCACCAGCGCTTCTGCGCTCTGCGCTTGGAGGAAGTCGACCGGCCATTCGCGTTCGGCCAGCAGCTCCGGGATGCCTGCTGGCGGTGGTTGAGGGCCGACGACCGCGACGCCAAGGGGATCATCGATCAGGTGGTGCTGGAACAGTTCATCACCCGCAGGAACCGCGGAGTGGGTCCAGTGCCACCACCCGGCGTCGCTGGATCAGGTAGTCAGGCTGGCGGAGGATCATTTGGCAGCTGTTCTGGCGGCAGGACAGCAGACGGCGTCTACTCTTCTCTCCTCTTCTCTCTCTCCCCCTCCTTCTGTGTCCCGTCCTCGCCCCATTCCCCCACCG
This sequence comes from Neoarius graeffei, assembly GCF_027579695.1. Taxonomy (NCBI): domain Eukaryota; kingdom Metazoa; phylum Chordata; class Actinopteri; order Siluriformes; family Ariidae; genus Neoarius; species Neoarius graeffei. The sequence goes on from NC_083574.1 coordinate 42,514,484, forward strand.
CGGAGACGGGGGCCGGCACCACCCCAGCTGGCCCGCCGCACCCGCGGTGCCCTCCCGTTTCTCCCTTCTGTGTCTGTCTTTCCCCCCCTCAGGTGAGTGAGCCCCAGAACACCGGTGCAGAGGGAAAGCCCGGGCCGGTTTGCTGGCGCTGCGGGGAGCCGGGCCACCTTCAACAACTGTGCACGGCAATGGAAGTGGGCACGGTGGTTCGGATCCCCGACGCGCCAGAGGCCGCCCTCGATCGGGCCGGAGCGTATCGCATACTGGTGAGTATCCAAGGGGCTACATATCAGGCGTTGGTGGATTCTGGTTGTAATCAGACCTCAATTCGCCAAAGCCTGGTGCAAAACGAGGCATTGGGGGGAGCACGGGGGTGAAGGTGTTGTGTGTGCACGGGGATGTTCACCGCTACCCTTTGGTGTCGGTCCACATTTTTTTCAGAGGGGAAAATGTGATAGTGAAGGCGGCGGTTAATCCTCGCCTCAACCACTCTTTAATTTTGGGGACTGATTGGCCAGGATTTCGGGATTTAATGACACACTTAGTCAAGAGTGGGTCCTGCCATTTAACGGGGGGAGGTCCCGGTGTCACTTTGGCGGGAACAGCTGTCGCAGAGCCGTCTACGTCATCTCCGCTTCAGAGTGAGGGGCCGCCGGCCCCTCCTCTCTGTATTGGGGAATCCCTCACCGATTTCCCATTAGAGCAGTCGCGAGACGAGACTCTGCGACATGCGTTTGACCAAGTGAGAGTAATCGATGGTCAAACGCTCCAGCCGAACGCCACCCCGTCCTCCCCCTACTTTGCGATTATGAAGGATAGGTTATACCGAGTGACGCAGGACACTCAGACTAAAGAGCAAATCATGCAACTTTTAATTCCAAAGAGCCACCGGGAATTGGTATTCCAGGTGGCTCATTTTAATCCCATGGCTGGACACTTAGGGCAGGATAAGACACTAGCCCGAATAATGGCCTGATTCTATTGGCCGGGGATTCGCGGCAATGTCCGTAGGTGGTGTACGGCATGCCGCGAATGCCAGTTAGTAAATCCAGCGGCCATTCCAAAAGTGCCTTTGCGCCCCCTCCCATTAATCGAGACCCCGTTTGAGCAAATTGGGATGGATCTCGTCGGGCCATTAGATTGGTCAGCACGAGGGTACAGCTTTATATTAGTTCTGGTGGACTATGCAACGCGATACCCGGAAGCAGTGCCTCTGCGCAATATCTCAGCACGCAGTATTGCAGAGGCACTCTTCCGCGTTATCTCCCGAGTTGGAATCCCGAACGAGATTCTGACTAATCAAGGCACCACATTCATGTCACGGACACTACGCGAACTGTATGGGTTATTGGGGATTAAGCCAATCCGCACCAGCGTGCATCACCCACAAACGGACGGTTTAGTGGAACGGTTCAATCGCACCCTCAAAAATATCATTAAAAAATTCATAAGCAAGGACGCACGTAATTGGGATCAGTGGCTCGAGCCCTTGTTGTTCTCAGTGCGAGAGGTCCCCCAAGCCTCCACGGGGTTCTCCCTGTTTGAATTATTACATGGGCGTAAGCCACGCGGCATCCTGCACGTGCTGCGGGAAAATTGGGAGGAGGGACCTTCACAAAGTAAGAACGAAATTCAGTACGTTATGGACCTGCGCGCAAAACTCCACACGCTCACCCACCTAACTCAGGAGAATTTGCGGCAGGCCCAAGAACGGCAAGCCCGCCTGTACAACAAGGGTACGCGCCTTAGGGAGTTCACACCGGGAGATAAAGTACTCGTACTATTGCCCACATCGAGCTCCAAATTGATCGCCAAGTGGCAAGGGCCCTTTGAGGTCACACGGCGAGTCGGGGACGTCGACTATGAGGTGAGGCGAACGGACAGGGGTGGGGCACTACAAATTTACCACCTCAACCTGCTTACGGTAAACTCTGGAATGAGGAGGTCCCCGTGGCGTTGGTGTCGGTGGTTCCGGAGAAGGCGGAGCTGGGACCGGAGGTTCAAAAGCGGGCATTGGCATCACGCACCTCTCCGGTCCCCTGTGGAGACCACCTCTCCCCGACCCAACTCATGGAGGTCGCCCAGTTGCAGACCGAGTTTTCGGATGTGTTCTCGCCCCTGCCCGGTCGCACCAACCTCATAGAGCACTACATAGAGACGCCCCCGGGGGTAGTAGTGCATAGCCGCCCTTACAGGCTACCCAAACACAAAAAAAAAAGGTGGTTCGGGAAGAACTTGAGACCATGCTCGAAATGGGCATCGTCGAGGAGTCCCACAGTGACTGGAGCAGCCTGGTGGTCTTGGTACCCAAGGCCGACGGGTCGGTCCGGTTCTGTGTGGACTACAGAAAAGTCAACGCAGTGTCTAAATTTGATGCGTACCCGATGCCTCGTATTGATGAGTTGCTCGATCGACTTGGCACTGCTCGCTTTTATTCGACGCTGGATTTGACGAAGGGATATTGGCAGATCCCCTTGACTCCACTATCCCGAGAGAAAACGGCCTTTTCCACACCGTTTGATTTACACCAATTTGTCACCCTTCCGTTTGAGATGTTTGGGGTGCCCGCTACGTTTCAGCGGCTGATGGACAGAGTCCTACGCCCTCACGCCACTTATGCGGCCGCCTATCTGGATTATATTATCATCTATAGTAATGACTGGCAGAGGCACCTCGAACATCTGAGGGCCGTCCTTAGGTCGCTGAGACGAGCGGGGCTCACAGCCAACCCAAAGAAGTGTGCGATTGGGCGGGTGGAAGTACGGTATCTGGGCTTCCACTTGGGCAACGGGCAGGTGCGTCCCCAAATTAATAAGACGGCAGCGATTGCGGCCTGCCCGAGGCCCAAGACCAAAAAGGGGGTGAGACAGTTCCTGGGGCTGGCTGGCTATTACCATAGGTTTATACTTAATTATTCGGACGTCACCAGCCCGCTGACTGACCTCACTAAAAAGGGGGCACCAGATCCGGTCCAGTGGACGGAGCAATGCCAGCGGGCTTTTTCTGAAGTGAAGGCTGCACTGTGTGGGGGGCCACTTTTACACTCCCCTGACTTTTCTCTCCCCTTTGTGTTGCAGACCGATGCGTCGGACAGAGGGCTGGGGGCGGTTTTGTCCCAGGAGGTGGAGGGGGAGGACTGCCCGGTCCTGTACATTAGCAGGAAGCTGTCAGTGCATGAGGGGCGCTACAGCACGATCGAGAAAGAGTGTCTGGCGATCAAGTGGGCGGTCCTCGCCCTCCGTTACTACCTGCTGGGCCGCCCTTTCACCCTCTGTTCAGACCACGCGCCCCTCCAGTGGCTCCACCGCATGAAAGATGCCAACGCATGGATCACCCGTTGGTATCTGGCACTCCAACCCTTCAATTTCAAGGTGGTCCACAGGCCGGGGGCGCAGATGGTTGTGGCGGACTTCCTCTCCTGTCGGGGGGGGGGGGAGTCGGCTGCAGGCTGGACAGCCCCCCGGCCTGAGTTGGGCGGTGGGGGTATGTGGCAGCGGGGGCGTGGTCAAGTGCCGGTCTGTGACAGGAGGGCGGAGTCAGGGAAGGTAAGTGGCAGAATCACTGCACCTGATGGCAATTAACCTGTGTTTGTGTGTGTCTTCCCAGTGACTGCGCCCTATTTAAGGAGGGAGAGCGAGAGCAGAGGAGCTCATCCCCCGGACGAGACGCTAGTGTGTGTGTTTCAGTGTGTTTGGAATAATATATATATTGTTAGACTGAAAAGTGTGGCAATAAAGCCTCTGTTTATACCTGATCTCTGTCCTGCCGTCCTCTGTGCTCCACTCACACGTATCGAACCGTTACATTATGATAGCATCTTTCACAAATTGTTTTATTCTATCCACATTGACCGGATATGAGCAATGGTGCACTCTGATTAGTTACTCTACTACGAGGATATCAGCTCATATACCATGAGCTGATATCCTGATATCCATGATATATATACAACCCCGATTCCAAAAGTACAAATTGTAAATAAAAACGGAATGCAATGATGTGGAAGTTTCAAAATTCCATATTTTATTCAGAATAGAACATAGATGATATATCAAATGTTTAAACTGAGAAAATGTATCATTTAAAGAGACAATTTAGGTGATTTTAAATTTTATGACAACAACACATCTCAAAAAAGTTGGGACAAGGCCATGTTTACCTCTGTGAGACATCCCCTTTTCTCTTTACAACAGTCTGTAAACGTCTGGGGACTGAGGAGACAAGTTGCTCAAGTTTAGGGATAGGAATGTTAACCCATTCTTGTCTAATGTTGGATTCTAGTTGCTCAACTGTCTTAGGTCTTTTTTGTCGTATCTTCCGTTTTATGATGCACCAAATGTTTTCTATGGGTGAAAGATCTGGACTGCAGGCTGGCCAGTTCAGTACCCGGACCCTTCTTCTACGCAGCCATGATGCTGTAATTGATGCAGTATGTGGTTTGGCATTGTCATGTTGGAAAATGCAAGGTCGTCCCTGAAAGAGACGTCGTCTGAATGGGAGCATATGTTGCTCTAGAACCTGGAGATACCTTTCAGCATTGATGGTGTCTTTCCAGATGTGTAAGCTGCCCATGCCACACGCACTAATGCAACCCCATACCATCAGAGATGCAGGCTTCTGAACTGAGCGCTGATAACAACTTGGGTCGTCCTTCTCTTCTTTAGTCCGAATGACACGGCGTCCCTGATTTCCATAAAGAACTTCAAATTTTGATTCGTCTGACCACAGAACAGTTTTCCACTTTGCCACAGTCCATTTTAAATGAGCCTTGGCCCAGAGAAGACGTCTGCGCTTCTGGATCATGTTTAGATATGGCTTCTTCTTTGAACTACAGAGTTTTAGCTGGCGACGGCGGATGGCACGGTGAATTGCGTTCACAAATAATGTTCTCTGGAAATATTCCTGAGCCCATTTTGTGATTTCCAATACAGAAGCATGCCTGTATGTGATGCAGTGCCGTCTAAGGGCCCGAAGATCACGGGCACCCAGTATGGTTTTCCGGCCTTGACCCTTACGCACAGAGATTCTTCCAGATTCTCTCAATCTTTTGATGATATTATGCACTGTACATGATGATATGTTCAAACTCTTTGCAATTTTACACTGTCGAACTCCTTTCTGATATTGCTCCACTATTTGTCTGCGCAGAATTAGGGGGATTGGTGATCCTCTTCCCATCTTTACTTCTGAGAGCCGCTGCCACTCCAAGATGCTCTTTTTATACCCAGTCATGTTAATGACCTATTGCCAGTTGACCTAATGAGTTGCAATTTGGTCCTCCAGCTGTTCCTTTTTTGTACCTTTAACTTTTCCAGCCTCTTATTGCCCCTGTCCCAACTTTTTTGAGATGTGTTGCTGTCATGAAATTTCAAATGAGCCGATATTTGGCATGAAATTTCAAAATGTCTCACTTTCGACATTTGATATGTTGTCTATGTTCTACTGTGAATACAATATCAGTTTTTGAGATTTGTAAATTATTGCATTCCGTTTTTATTTACAATTTGTACTTTGTCCCAACTTTTTTGGAATCAGGGTTGTATATCGTGAGCTGACACACACACACACACACACACACACACACACACACACACACACACACACACACACACACAAAAAAAAAAAAAAAACAATCAGAGTGCATCATTGCTCATATCCGGTCAATGTGGTTAAAATAACACATTTTGTAGTATTGAAAAGCTTCAATACTTCATTTTGCCAGTTTGTTTACATTCTGAGCAGAAATTATTTTGTCAGACGTTTTGTCTAAATTTGCAAAGAAATAAAAATAAAAATGCTCTGTTTCTCAAAATCCAGTGAACATGGATATAATAAAACAGTTATTCCACTCAATCTCGTCATACATGGCTTATAGCTGATTCGAAACGACGCCTCATCGGCTATCAGCTCATGTACGACTCAATTTCATGGAATAACTGTTAAATATTAGACTGTGATATTAGACCCTCAACGGTGACCTTGAAAGGTGAGTAGTGTTATTGATTAGCGTGTACAACTCAGCATTCACAGAGGATGTGTTGAATCAGTGTCTATTCATAGCATGGCTGTGTCCTCAACTACACATGAGCTGAATGTAAAGTCCAGAGGATTACTGAACGATTATCACCCAGTAGGACTGTAACACTGCTAATCAGGGGCTACACACACACACACACACACACACACACACACACACACACACAAATACACCGAGGTCAGCAGCAGTGCACCAGTGTGATGCTGGATGTGAACCAGAAAGTGATACAGCTCAGAATGATGGGATAAAACACACCTCTGCATCATCGTACAAACCTGGCATGAGACAGAATTCAGTGGTTTATTTATTACATGGGTTCAGTTCCTCCTTTCAGTACAAAGAGATTAAAAAAAAACATCAATGGTATATAAAGTTATGTTCGTGTAAATGCTGAGGAGCATTCAGCTGACCCGAGCATCATTATCTACAAATGATGTATTGCCAGTTTAAAACGCTCACAAAATTATAGCAAAAATAGATACACACCGATTTTTTTCAGTTCTTTCTATCCTTTTTTTTAAGACATGTAACAAAATCTGAGATAAGAACTAAAGAGGCTCTGTTTGTATATTTGTGTGGAGCATGTCTTTATGCCGACCTCAGGACATTCCCCTTATTCCCCAGCTCAGGAACGGATTTGCCCTCTACAATAGCCCATGGCGACAGTCTCTGACCCTGACACCACCCCTGGCCTCTGATGACTGCTGACACAAACACAATAACTAACACTAACACACACACACACACACTCTGGATGACCCTGGTCAAGGCCTGCTGAAGTGAAGTAATGCCCTGACATTGAGCAGTGCTCAGTAGTTAAGGCTTTAAACAATTCATCAGAAGGTTGTGAGTTCAAAGCCCACCACTACCAAGTTGCCACTGCTGGGTCACCGAGGAAGGATCAAGAGGAAGTTATGTTGGATAAAAGTGGTCAGCAAATCTGATGGGGGGTCATTATAAACAACAATGTATTTAAAAAAAAAACCCTGCGGAATTATCTGTATTTTAGGATTGTTCTGATGGTAAACTGACCTCTCTTAAATCCTGGAGCAGCAAATTAAGGCGTTCGCTCTCCGCCTGTGTGTTGGAAGCCACTGAGCGACTCAGATCGAGATCCATCTGCAACTCCAGCAGGCGATTCTTGTAGTATGCCTCTTTGGAGGCGGACTCCTGCAGAAGAGTCTCCTCATTCGTCTCGCCATCCTCTGCCACTTTACGCTGGTTAGAGTATGCCTGGCCAAATGCCTGCAGAAACCAAAGACATGGAGATTAACCACCGTGCTGGGATCCCGAAGCAAAACACGGTTACGCAAATTTATACTCCTCATACTCCTCATTTGCCAGTATGGTGGCAAATGAGGAGTTCAATCTTCAATCCCAGGGAGAGTTATGGACAATACATGGATTGTTTGATGTGCATTAGTTAAAAAGGTGATGAAGACATGCCCTACATTTTCCTCACCTTCATAGAGGCATGACCTGACTGCTGCAGGTACACGTCAAGGTAAATGAGATAATATTTCATCACCTTGCACTGATCAATAAAAACAGTGTTCCCATTCTCCTGACACAGATTTCCCCACTGCATAGATCCAATACATCATGATTAGAGCGTCGTGCCTTGATTGGAAAACAACACCTACTATAAACAGACACTTGCAAGATACATTAGAGGCTAGAAGTTCAGGATCATGACATAGAGAAAAGGTGCCCGGTTCAGAAAACAGCAGTGTGAAAATATCTTTGGGAACAGAACGGATGGAATAATCTCTATTATTCTATCCACATTCACTGGATATGAGCAATCGCACGCTCTGATTGGCTACTCTACTACGAGGCTATCAGCTCATATACCGTGAGTAGAGAAAAACAAATAATGGAGCATGTTGCTGAACCAACTGAAGATGAAATAAAAATTCTACTCGAAAAAAAACCCCCAAAAAATACAAAAGAAAGCAACAAAATATGGAATGAAAGTATTTGATGGGAAGAACGTATCTTTTTTATTTTTCACGAATTATTACTATAGCATTTTTCACAAATTGCTACTGTTTTTTCGATGCTTTGTTTACATTCCAAGCGGAAATTATTTTGTCAGACGTTTTGTATGAAATTTTTAATTTACTGAATTTTCAAAAAATAAAAATGCTCTGTTTCTCAAAATCCAGTGAATGTGGATAGAATAAAACAGTTATTCCACTCAATCTCATCATAAATGGCTTATAGCCGACTCGGCACTATGCACCTTGTTAGCTATCAGCTCATGTACGACTCAATTTCGTGGAATAACTGTTACAATCATTACACCACAGCGATATTAGATTCGGGAATTCAATTGGTCAGAAAGTGATAAATTTCCTATAACAGCAGCTAGATGACAGTAGACAGTAATTCTGGCTCAAAATCATGTCATAAGTTAATATTAATGCACTCATTCTAATATATTTTCATGACAATATTAACAGCGACTTGTATGGTGCATGATCTGACTAATAAGTTAAAAAAACACTTAAAAACTGTCATCATTCAAATGATTTTTTACGCCGTTTTAATTGACTGAGCGAACTGCAAATAACTGCCTACAAATAATGGTCTGCTCATGCGCAGTTACGTCACACTTTTTCTCCGGGTGCTCCGGTTTCCCCCACAGTCCAAAGACATGCAGGTTAGGTTAACTGGTGGCTCTAAATTGACCGTAGGTGTGAATGTGAGTGTGAATGGTTGTCTGTGTCTATGTGTCAGCCCTGTGATGACCTGGCGACTTGTCCAGGGTGTACCCCGCCTTTCGCCCATAGTCAGCTGGGATAGGCTCCAGCTTGCCTGCGACCCTCTAGGACAGGATAAACCGGCTAGAGATAATGAGATGAGATGAGATGATGCACACCACTAAAGTCTTAATTTATTTATTTTACACATGAAATTCATATAATTGACCACTGAAAAAGGTAAAACTACAATTATCATACCTACAAAACACTGAGGTACAATATTAAAACCAAATGTTTCTGGAGCTATGATATAGTGAAGATAAATGGAGATCCTACAGCAATCTCACATCCAACAAGAAAATCAATGGATTGCTTCCTGGGAAAAATGGAAGGAAAGATATGTCGTGAAGGGCAAAAAAAATCAATACTGTATGAGAACAGCTCTGTAGTTGAAAAGTTGCTGACAGGACAGGGACCACATAAGTAATACGCTACACATGCTACCATAATCAGATTTCTCCCATGACACTGAGATGTGAACATTTTTCAAAATTAGTTTCACAGAGCTGTATGTGTACATGGGCTAACTAGAAGGGCACTCGGTAGAGTGCATACCTCTACCAAGCCACATATTAAAAAATCCTGGATCCACATACGTACAGTGGTGCTTGAAAGTTTGTGAACCCTTTAGAATTTTCTATATTTCTGCATAAATATGACCTAAAACATCATCAGATTTTCACACAAGTCCTAAAAGTAGATAAAGAGAACCCAGTTAAACAAATGAGACAAAAATATTATACTTGGTTATTTATTTATTTATTGAGGAAAATGATCCAATATTACATATCTGTGAGGGGCAAAAGTATGTGAATCTTTGCTTTCAGTATCTGGTGTGACCCCCTTGTGCAGCAATAACTGCAACTAAACATTTCCGGTAACTGTTGATCAGTCCTGCACACCGGCTTGGAGGAATTTTAGCCCATTCCTCCGTACAGAACAGATTCAACTCTGGGATGTTGGTGGGTTTCCTCACATGAACTGCTCGCTTCAGGTCCTTCCACAACATTTCGATTGGATTAAGGTCAGGACTTTGACTTGGCCATTCCAAAACATTAACTTTATTCTTCTTTAACCATTCTTTGGTAGAATGACTTGTGTGCTTAGGGTCGTTGTCTTGCTGCATGACCCACCTTCTCTTGAGATTCAGTTCATGGACAGATGTCCTGACATTTTCCTTTAGAATTCGCTGGTATAATTCAGAATTCATTGTTCCATCAACAATGGCAAGCCGTCCTGGCCCAGATGCAGCAAAACAGGCCCAAACCATGATACTACCACCACCACGTTTCACAGATGGGATAAGGTTCTTATGCTGGAATGCAGTGTTTTCCTTTCTCCAAACATAACATTTCTCATTTAAACCAAAAAGTTCTATTTTGGTCTCATCCATCCACAAAACATTTTTCCAATAGCCTTCTGGCTTGTCCACATGATCTTTAGCAAACTGCAGATGAGCAGCAATGTTCTTTTTGGAGAGCAGTGGCTTTCTCCTTGCAACCCTGCCATGCACACCATTGTTGTTCAGTGTTCTCCTGATGGTGGATTCATGAACATTAACATTAGCCAATGTGAGAGAGGCCTTCAGTTGCTTAGAAGTTACCCTGGGGTCCTTTGTGACCTCACCGACTATTACACACCTTGCTCTTGGAGTGATCTTTGTTGGTCCACCACTCCTGGGGAGGGTAACAATGGTTTTATATTTCCTCCATTTGTACACAATCTGTCTGACTGTGGATTGGCGTAGGCCAAACTCTTTAGAGATGGTTTTGTAACCTTTTCCAGCCTGATGAGCATCAACAACGCTTTTTCTGAGGTCCTCAGAAATCTCCTTTGTTCGTGCCATGATACACTTCCACAAACGTGTTGTGAAGACCGGACTTTGATAGATCCCTGTTCTTTAAATAAAACAGGGTGGCCACTCACACCTGATTGTCATCCCATTGATTGAAAACACCTGACTCTAATTTCACCTTCAAATTAAATGCTAATCCTAAAGGTTCACATACTTTTGCCACTCACAGATGCGTAATATTGGATCATTTTCCTCAATAAATAAATGACCAAGTATAATATTTTTGTCTCATTTGTTTAACTGGGTTCTCTTTATCTACTTTTAGGACTTGTGTGAAAATCTGATGATGTTTTAGGTCATATTTATGCAGAAATATAGAAAATTCTAAAGGGTTCACAAACTTTCAAACACCACTGTACATGGATTTGCATCAAAATCAAATAAATTTTTCCTTGGTCCATGATTCACCTTTCCTCAAAATTTCATCAAAGTCTGTTCACTGCTTTTTGAGTTACGTTGGGAACAAACAAAAAATCCTGGATCCACATACATATCCGGATTTCAACAAATCTAATTTTTTTCCTTAGCCCATGGCCCACCTTTCCTTAAAATGTCATCCAAATCTGTTCACTAGTTTTTGAGTTACATTGGGAACAGATAAGCAAACAAACAAATGGAGATGAAAACAGAACCACCACAAGGTAAACTGTGAGCTACTGCTCACTTACGTATCCCTCCGCTCTCGCTTATATTAGAATGCAAGCAATCGAAGGAATAGGACACTTATTATGAATGTTGACTTCAACGAATAATTAACCCTGAAACAAGGGAGTAAAGAGTAGTGTAGTTTGTAGTTGCTGAGAAAAGTGTTACGAAAAGTTTGTAAAGCCACGCTATATGTTTTGTAAAAACATTCAGTCGGTAAACAGGAAGTTGATGTGCGACAGACCTGAAAACGGTACACGGTATAGAACCCCAAGCTGAAGCTTGGCACCAAATATCAAGCAGTTGTGATTTGTCGTTGCTGAGAAAAGCATAATGAAAATTTTGTAAATGGGTTCGTCTCAGAAACCGGTCTCTCATTTGGGACATTATGGTCAAAAAATAAATTTTCTAATTTTGCTATTTTTTTTTGCATTTACCTAACACTCAATGTTTCTTTTGTCATGTTTAATAAGAATAAAGATAGTATCTTGCTTTATCTGGCCTCCACTGTGGAATTTTTTTTTTATTACAATTCAAATGCTTTTGTAAAACTGATTTACATATAAAATAACTACATCATGAAGAGTTAAAGCCCCTCCTTCACAGATGAGTGAAACTATTGAATAAATTTCCTCTTTTTGATTGCTTGGTTATGATGACTGAATTGATTATTCACTTAAATATGAATAATATGATACATTTTGGGTATTTGATATGGCGAAATAGGACAATAGGACACAATGGAAAAATCAAGAACACACCGGAAAGATGAGAATAACGGTGGTGGTAAAAGAACAGCGACTGTACCGGATGAAGGTCGTGCGGGTCTCTGCTGCGGCGTGCGAGCAATGGGACATCACTACCGCACCGGACGGAGCACGAGGCAGGGGCGGGGCAAAATGACTGGCCGTAGATTCTATCAAAAGTTCGATCTAAATTGACCATGGTTGCAAAATATTGGCCAAAAATATGCAAACACTACGAAATATGAAAGTAAGATGAAAAAGAAACATTCTATTCCTTATACTGCAAGACTAAAACAAAATAAAACTGTCAAAACTCACCTTTTCAGTGATAACGTCCGAACAGATCACCCGCATAACAGAAAGACCGCAAATGGAAGCACGATCAACTTCTAACTGTTGGAGTGGAAAATTCCATTCTACACATGCAAATTGTTAATGTGTGTCCTTCCCCGCACACAAATAACATGCTACGGTAAAAAATAGACCACAACTCATTTTATAGCTCAGAAATTCATTCAAGACCAGCTACCATTGTAACATATTCTGTAAGGAACATATTCTATACCTAACTTTCAGCTTTCATTTTAAAAAAACAAAATCGCAGATTTATAGCTAAATTTTTATATGGCGTAGTGATTTTAAGTTACTACTTTTGGTGAGGTAGTGACCTTGACCCTGAGGCTTTCCATTTAGATCAAAACACACGATCGTATTGGTTTTGGGTCTGCGGAAAATGGAGTTACAACGGTGATCAAATATTTTGCATGATGTTTTATTACGGTTATGATTATTCTGTGAGCGCACCGATCCTTAGGTGTATAAAGTTACCACTTAAAATACAATTAGTGATAACTGTAGACTTTTCAGTGGACTACAACCTTTTTAAGGGAATGCGATGCAGTCAACCATTTATCATGTCCCAGATCAAGCTGCCATTTTTCCACAAATTTGCAGAATTTTTGCCAAATTCTGAATATTCACATCAAAGATTTAGTTTTATCTGTATTATTTCTTTCATCATTTTATTTCAAATTAAAACCAACATCACCATTCAAAACCATATAGTTTATTGACTGTGAGTATATTTAGTGGGGTACCCCCACAGTACCCAGTTTCTGAGACAGACCCATATCCACCCAATATGTTTCGTAAATACATTCAGTCAGTAAACAGGAAATCAATATGGGTCAGACCTGAAAACGGTATACATGGTATAGAACCCCAAGCTGCAGTTTGGTACCAAGTACCAAGTGTCTATGATTTGTGGTTGCTGAGATAAAGGGCGTTTCGGACAGAGGGAGATACCGATGGACTGACGGACAGAGGTAAAGCAGTGTAAACCCCCACCCCCCCCACCCCTCTGGAGCAGGGGTATAAGAATTGTAAATCATGCAGATCTGGAACAAAGGAATCCAAATACCTAGGATAAGGAAGTACTGTAAGGAAAGAACGACAGCAGGCAGGAGTAAAGTTCAAAGCAAATTCAGCAGTCTGCCTGAAACACCATATGCTTTTCTTTATTTTCCATACTGTTAATAAGGCACAAGACAGTTCAAAGCAAATTAGCAAATCAGCAAAACACAACCTAATAGCTTGGACATGTTCCAACCTTGATGATATCATCCATCCATCCATCCATTCATCCATTATCTGTAGCCGCTTATCCTGTCCTACAGGGTCGCAGGCAAGCTGGACCCTATCCCAGCTGACTATGGGCGAGAGGCGGGTACACCCTGGACAAGTCGCCAGGTCATCACAGGGCTGACACATAGACACAGACAACCATTCACACTCACACCTACGGTCAGTTTGGAGCCACCAATTAGCCTAACCTGCATGTCTTTGGACTGTGGGGGAAACTGGAGCACCCGGAGGAAACCCACACGGACAGAACATGCAAACTCCACACAGAAAGGCCCTCATCAGCCACTGGGCTTGAACCCAGGACCTTGCTGTGAGGCGACAATGGTAACCACTACACCACTGTGCCGTCCTGATGATTTCATGTGATCACTAAAATTAAAATTAAAATAATACAAACATATATGGGAATTACAGGAAGCTGGTTAGTGGTTTAAAGATTGAGCCATTCGAACATGGTTTCATTTATCAATGCTGTCAGTATCTGAAAAAATAAGGAGAAGGATATTTCACAACAAGGACTGTCCTTCAGTTCTCAGCATTCAGAGTTAAAACAAGAAAAGATGGACATGCTTGGTTTAATCAGTAAAGAATATTCAGCATGACAGACACATTTATCAGCCTCACATCTTATTTAACTTTGTTAACTGTTGTGTTAGTTACTCTTAGCGGCGGCACGGTGGTGTAGTGGTTAGCGCTGTTGCCTCACAGCAAGAAGGTTCTGGATTTGAACCTAGTGGCTGATGGGAGCCTTTCTGTGTGGAGTTTGCATGTTCTCCCTGTGTCTGCGTGGGTTTCCTCCAGGTGCTCCGGTTTCCCCCACAGTCCAAAGTCAAGTCAAGTCAAGTCAACATTATTGTCAAATATGTTACACATGCTCGACATAGGGCGGCACGGTGGTGTAGTGGTTAGCGCTGTCGCCTCACAGCAAGAAGGTCCGGGTTCGAGCCCCGTGGTCGGCGAGGGCTTTTCTGTGCGGAGTTTACATGTTCTCCCCGTGTCCGCGTGGGTTTCCTCCGGGTGCTCCGGTTTCCCCCACAGTCCAAAGACATGCAGGTTAGGTTAACTGGTGACTCTAAATTGAGCGTAGGTGTGAATGTGAGTGTGAATGGTTGTCTGTGTCTATGTGTCAGCCCTGTGATGACCTGGCGACTTGTCCAGGGTGTACCCCGCCTTTCGCCCGTAGTCAGCTGGGATAGGCTCCAGCTTGCCTGCGACCCTGTAGAACAGGATAAAGCGGCTACAGATAATGAGATGAGATATATACATATATACACACACATATATACATACATATGAGTGATTCCACGCTTATGGGTACTGAAATGGGGACATGAACTTATTCACCTAAAACCATTTCTTTTTTTACCATCAGGTCACAAAACATGTAATCTTTAATGAATGATATGTTAAAAGATAACTTTAATTTTCTGAGATGTAATAAAAACATATTTATATGCCAAAGTCAAGCCTATGAGTTCCAAAATGATGTCTGTTACATTACTTCTGTTACGATTGTCCATCTCGCGTCTGTTACAAATTAATTACAATCTAGCTATATACCATGTTAATCTTATTGAAAGAATGTGTATGTTTATTCTACTACACATGTTTATTAATTATATTTGCTAAAACATCACCTTCCTATGTTTCAAAAAGTAATTCTACATTGTTAAAATTGAGAATATATATGTCCACAACACTTCTGTTACGTTCTGACTTTGGCATATAAATATGTTTTTATTACATCTCAGAAAATTAAAGTTATCTTTTAACATATCATTCATTAAAGATGACATGTACCTTCAGTACCCATAAGCGTGGAATCACTCATATATATATATATATATATATATATATATATATATATATATATATATATTCAAGACAGGGGTCACGGTATTTCACGATACGGACCGACCTTAAGCTGGTAAATGATATAATTTGGTAAAGAAAAAAAAAGTTACAGAAAGACATGCAGTTAGGTTAAGTGGCTACTCTAACTTGCCCATAGGTGTGAATGAATATGCAGAAAGGAACCGGACACCCTACTGCTGCAATTCTGGCCAGTGTTGTAGTCGAGTCACTAAACCTTGAGTCCCCTGTATCCAAGTCATTAAAAAAATTGAGTCGAGTCCACTATTGATCTGAGTCGAGTCCAAGAACAAGACTCCAACTGCGCCATTTGACGGTGGCTGTTTGAGCACCATTAACATTAGTCTGTTCCTGAACATGACGTATGAACAGGTGAATGTTCATTCTCTTTGTCAGGGAGTGTGACGTATTCTGTCAGAGATGGTTGGGAGACAGATGTAAGTACAGAAGATGTGTTTACTAATACGAATGAAGACGGTAAACAATCCAGAACGGCAGGCAAAATCATAAAACAGTGAAACAGGCAATAGGTCGAGCGAGGCACAAACAGGCTATCGGAGACTTGGCAGAATCAGAGAAAAGAAACAGGAAATCAGGAAACCAAACAAGGAAATAAGGCCCAGTAACGTGTTAGCACGCAACTCAATATTTCGCAAAGTAAGTGTGTTTTCACAGTTTTTATATCGGCGCGCTGATTGCGCCTTAATCCTGTGCAGGTGCGAGTCGTTTACGGCGCATGCATGCGAGAGTCCGCTTGGAGCGTTTGCTGTCTGGAGCGTGCCTGAGAGTCTATCTGATGCACGTGCAAAGGCGTGCAGGTGTGACACTCTTGCACGAAAATAGTACAAATATTAATGTAGATATAAATATCTTATGCCAAATTATTATGCCATGTTACAAAAAATAAAGAAAAATCCAAGTTCTCGTCCCCAATTTACGAGTCTGAATACAGTTAATGCACGAGTCCAAGTCCGAGTCATCAGTGCTCAAGTCCAAGTCGAGTCACGAGTCCTTAAAATTAGGACATGATTCAGACCCGAATCCGAGCCCTGGACTTGAGTACTACAAGCCTGATTCTGGCCAAGTCAGCCAAACATAGTTCGTCTCAAGCCCAGATCAGGTTTGATAGTGACGATGAGTTACTCTTGCTAGTGCATTTTTAACATGTATTACTTTGATTGAACTTATTGCATTTTAAAGTTATTTTCTAAAGGTCAGGAAAAACCAGAATCAAGAGCAGTTTATATTAAACTTCGGTCTCACACACTACAAACAACAATAACCATGCTGAATTTCACATTTCATTAATGTGATATCACACAGTTGCTACTCCAGTCCTTTATTTATTTTCAGTAACTGCTTCTTCCCGGTGTGGACTGTGGTACCATGACTAATTCATACTTTTGGGGCAATTCACCTACCGTACCTGCCTGTTTTTGTGTGGTGGGAGGAAATTAAAGTACAGTGGGGCCAAAAAGTATTTAGTCAGCCACCAATTGCGCAAGTTCTCCCACTTAAAAAGATGAGAGAGGCCTGTAATTTTCATCATAGGTACACTTCAACTATGAGAGACAAAATGGGGGGAAAGAATCCAGGAAATCACATTGTAGGATTTTTAATGAATTCATTGGTAAATTCCTCGGTAAAATAAGTATTTGATCACCTACAAACAAGCAAGATTTCTGGCTCTCACAGACCTGTAACAATTTCTTTAAGAGGCTCCTCTGTCCTCCACTCGTTACCTGTATTAATGGCACCTGTTTGAACTCGTTATCAGTAAAAAAGACACCTGTCCACAACCTCAAACAGTCACACTCCAAACTCCACTATGGCCAAGACCAAAGGAGCTGTCAAAGGACACCAGAAACAAAATTGTAGACCTGCACCAGGCTGGGAAGACTGAATCTGCAATAGGTAAGCAGCTTGGTGTGAAGAAATCAACTGTGGGAGCAATTATTAGAAAATGGAAGACATACAAGGCCACTGATAATCTCCCTCAATCTGGGGCTCCACGCAAGATCTCACCCCGTGGGGTCAAAATGATCACAAGAACGGTGAGCAAAAATCCCAGAACCACACGGGGGGACCTAGTGAATGACCTGCAGAGAGCTGGGACCAAAGTAACAAAGGCTACCATCAGTAACACACTATGCCGCCAGGGACTCAAATCCTGCAGCGCCAGACATGTCCCCCTGCTTAAGCCAGTACATGTCTAGGCCCGTCTGAAGTTTGCTAGAGAGCATTTGGATGATCCAGAAGAGGATTGGGAGAATGTCATATGGTCAGATGAAACCAAAATAGAACTTTTTGGTAAAAACTCAACTTGTCATGTTTGGAGGAGAAAGAATGCTGAGTTGCATCCAAAGAACACCATACCTACTGTGAAGCATGGGGGTGGAAACATCATGCTTTGGGGCTGTTTTTCTGCAAAGGGACCAGGACAACCGATGCGTGTAAAGGAAAGAATGAATGGGGCCATGCATCATGAGATTTTGAGTGAAAACCTCCTTCCATCAGCAAGGGCATTGAAGATGAAATGTGGCTGGGTCTTTCAGCATGACAATGATCCCAAACACACCACCCGGTCAATGAAGGAGTGGCTTCGTAAGAAGCATTTCAAGGTCCTGGAGTGGCCTAGCCAGTCTCCAGATCTCAACCCCATAGAAAATCTTTGGAGGGAGTTGAAAGTCCGTGTTGCCCAGCGACAGCCCCAAAACATCACTGCTCTAGAGGAGATCTGCATGGAGGAATGGGCCAAAATACCAGCAACAGTGTGTGAAAACCTTGTGAAGGCTTACAGAAAACGTTTGACCTCTGTCATTGCCAACAAAGGGTATATAACAAAGTATTTAGATGAATTTTTGTTATTGACCAAATACTTATTTTCCACCATAATTTGCAAATAAATTCTTTAAAAATCAGACAATGTGATTTTCTGGATGTTTTTTTCTCATTTTGTCCCTCATAGTTGAAGTGTACCTATGATGGAAATTACAGGCCTCTCTCATCTTTTTAAGTGGGAGAACTTGCACAATTGGTGACTGACTAAATACTTTTTTGCCCCACTGTATCTGGAGGAAACTCTATTGAGATTGAGGTCAGAGAACATACACAATAAAACTCCTCACAGACAGTAACTGAGCTCAGGCTCAAACCCCAGAGCTGTGAAGGGGTTCTTCCTACCTCAGTAATATTTATAGAAATTATGACAGTATGGCAGGACAGCATGGTGATGCAGTGGTTTGCACTGTTGCCTCACAGCAAGCAGGTTCTGGGTTAAAGCCTGCTGGTCAACTGGGCCTTTCTGCACTCTCAGAAAATAAAAATATATTATTTACCAGCTGTGAGGTCTGTATCGTGAAAGACCATGACCGAGGTCTTGAAAATACTGACCGAGGCCTCTGGGCCGAGGTCAGTGTTTTCAAGACAGGGGTCACGGTATTTCACGATACGGACCGACCTTAAGCTGGTAAATGATATAATTTGGTAAAGAAAAAAATAACAGAAAATGAGAGGGAAACCATATTTAGAACAAACCTGCTACAAGCTCGTCAAAACCTGTTTGACAAGCTACGTCAGCTTGGAATTTTCTGAAAAGAAAACTTGATCTAGATCACTTCCCTGATCTAGGCGACAAAAATGTTGACAAAAAAATTGGTACTATGTTTGTTATTGTTGTGAATGAGCGAGTCGCTAAAGGTCCGTAACCGGGGTCCACATCGTAGGATTCCGGACCGCTCGCGAGCCAATCAGAGTGCACGATTTGATGGAAACCGGACCGCGAAAAAAATAAAGTACATTATTGTACCTTTAGGGGTACAACGGCTTGTCACTCGGGCAGTACTCTTTAAGGTACTTATTTGTACCTTTTATATACTACTTGGGAACATCCATCCATCCATTATCTGTAGCTGCTTATCCTGTGCAGGGTCACAGGCAAGCTGGAGCCTATCCCAGCTGACTATGGGCAAGAGGCGGGGTACACCCTGAACAAGTCGCCAGATCATCGCAGGGCTTACACATAGAGACAAACAACCATTCACACTCACGTTCACGGTCAATTTAGAGCCACCAATTAGCCTAACCTGCATGTCTTTGGACTGTGCGGGAAACTGGAGCACCCGGAGGAAACCAATGCAGACACGGGGAGAACATGCAAGCTCCACACAGAAAGACCCTTGTCAGCTGCTGGGCTCAAACCCAGAACCTTCTTGCTGTGAGGCAACAGTGCTAACCGCTACACCACTGTGCCGCCTACTTGGGAGCATATATGTATCTTTTTGGTCCTAAAAAGGTACACACCTTGAGGTCCAATAATGAGTCGCAGGGGGTACATTAGTGTAGATTGTACCTTGGGGACAGAAATGGACTCCTATTGTACCCCTATTTCTGACAGTGTGTGTTGAATTTGAATATTATTCTTCTCGTGCCTGCATGGGTTTCCTCTGAGTGCCCCAGTTTCCTTCCACAGTCCAAAGATTAGGACTAGTTGCAAATTAGGTCAACTGGCTATTGTAAATTGCCCATAGGTGTGGAGGGTTGTTTGTCCAGGGTGTACCCCGTCTCTTGCTCAGTGTTCACTGGGATTGACTCCAGCTCACTTACGACCCACAATGGATAAGTGGTAAAGAAAAAGAACGAATGAATGAATGACAGTATGAAAGCATTAATACCTCTCAAGCCCACTCACCAGCAAAAAGAACTGCAAAGTTATCCTATAACTTGTCTTTTCACAACAATGAATTATTAACGAGAAGGGCACTCGGTAGAGTGCATACCTCCGCCAAGCCACATACTTGGATTTGCATCAAAATCTAAACAACTGTTCCTTAGCCAATGGCCTGCCTTTCCTGCAAATTTCATTAAAATCTGTTCACTACATTTTGAGTTATGTTAGGAACAAACAAACAGGAGGCAAAAACATAACCTCCATCCATTATCTATAGCTGCTTATCCTGTGCAGGGTCGCAGGCAAGCTGGACCCTATCCCAGCTGACTATGGGTGAGAGGTGGGGTACACCCTGGACAAGTCGCCAGGTCATCACAGGGCTGACATATCGAGACAAACAACCATTCACACCTATGGTCGTTTTAGAGCCACCAATTAGCCTAACCTGCATGTCTTTGGACTGTGGGGGAAACCCATGGAGATACGGGTAGCCACCAATTAGCCTAACATGCATGTCTTTGGACTGAGCACCCGGAGGAAACCCATGGAGATATGGAGAGAACATGCAAACTCCACACAGAAAGACCCCCATCGGCCACTGGGCTTGAACCCAGAACCTTCTTGCTGTGAGGTGACAGTGCTAACCACTATGCCACCCAAAAACATAACCTCTTCCAACAAAGTTACAAGTAGTATAATAAGGAAACTGTTAATTTATTCTATATTTTTTGCTAATTTGCTGCTGTCAAACTGCCTTTTCTCTGTAACATTTTATCAGCAGTGATTAGATGAATATTTGTGAGTGTGGAGAAGCAGACATTGTGTGGAATAAGCACTACTGACTACACTGAAGTCTTCTGGTGGGCAGAGGTTATTTATCATGCCTACACTTGCTCTGCAGCACTTCATCCTTTATATATGAGAGGAATTTCTCACCACTTAACACTAAGAATATTTTAAGAAAACTATTAAAATGTGTCTGAAATGTTCACTTGGCTCTAATGTGTTCTCACTGTTTTCATTAATACCTCAAAATCCAGGGTATATGGATAAATACTTTTTCCAGTGTGATAGCACAGTGTATTTTCACACGTCTGTGAAGCGATGGCAGCTTCCTGCAAAGATACATGGCAGATGCTGAATGCCAGATGCTAATTCGTCCTAATGTAACTTGTCACATTGTTGCTGGTATAACTTTAGAAAATTATGATATTAAATTATTATTTTTTGAGATTTCCATCTACTGCATGTTTAGAAAGATGAGGCCAAAAGTCAGTAGTACACATTTACAGCTTCCTATGGTACCTTCCAGATGTGACGTTAGTATATTAATTAATCAACTGTTTTGTACAATGTATGATACATGGCCTAATGGTTAGAGAAGCACCTTTGGGACCAAAAGGTCATCTGTTCAATTCCCTAGACTAGCAGGAATGGCTGAAGTGCCCTTGAGCAAGGCAACTAACCCCAACTGCTCCCCAGGCTGCTCTGGGTGTGTTGTACATTGTTCTATATAAAAGCCTCTGCTAAATGTCTGTAGTGTGTAATACTTAATGTTTAAATTCTAACAATCAAATAAATTACATTTACAACCCCGATTCCAAAAAAGTTGGGACAAAGTACAAATTGTAAATAAAAATGGAATGCAATAATTTACAAATCTCAAAAACTGATATTGTATTCACAATAGAACATAGACAACATATCAAATGTCGAAAGTGAGACATTTTGAAATTTCATGCCAAATATTGGCTCATTTGAAATTTCATGACAGCAACACCTCTCAAAAAAGTTGGGACAGGGGCAATAAGAGGCTGGAAAAGTTAAAGGTACAAAAAAGGAACAGCTGGAGGACCAAATTGCAACTCATTAGGTCAATTGGCAAGAGGTCATTAACATGACTGGGTATAAAAAGAGCATCTTGGAGTGGCAGCGGCTCTCAGAAATAAAGATGGGAAGAGGATCACCAATCCCCCTAATTCTGCGCCGACAAATAGAGCAATATCAGAAAGGAGTTCGACAGTGTAAAACTGTAAAGAGTTTGAACATATCATCATCTACAGTGCATAATATCATCAAAAGATTCAGAGAATCTGGAAGAATCTCTGTGCGCAAGGGTCAAGGCTGGAAAACCATACTGGGTGCCTGTGATCTTCGGGCCCTTAGACGGCACTGCATCACATACAGGCATGCTTCTGTATTGGAAATCACAAAATGGGCTCAGGAATATTTCCAGAGAACATTATCTGTGAACACGATTCACCATGCCATCCGCCGTTGCCAGCTAAAACTCTATAGTTCAAAAGAAGCCGTATCTAAACATGATCCAGAAGCGCAGACGTCTTCTCTGGGCCAAGGCTCATTCAAAATGGACTTTGGCAAAGTGGAAAACTGTTCTGTGGTCAGACGAATCAAAATTTGAAGTTCTTTATGGAAATCAGGGACGCCGTGTCATTCGGACTAAAGAGGAGAAGGACGACCCAAGTTGTTATCAGTGCTCAGTTCAGAAGCCTGCATCTCTGATGGTATGGGGTTGCATTAGTGCGTGTGGCATGGGCAGCTTACACATCTGGAAAGACACCATCAATGCTGAAAGGTATATCCAGGTTCTAGAGCAACATATGCTCCCATCCAGACGACGTCTCTTTCAGGGAAGACCTTGCATTTTCCAACATGACAATGCCAAACCACATACTGCATCAATTACAGCATCATGGCTGCATAGAAGAAGGGTCCGGGTACTGAACTGGCCAGCCTGCAGTCCAGATCTTTCACCCATAGAAAACATTTGGTGCATCATAAAACGGAAGATACGACAAAAAAAAAAAAAAAAGACCTAAGACAGTTGAGTAACTAGAATCCTACATTAGACAAGAATGGGTTAACATTCCTATCCCTAAACTTGAGCAACTTGTCTCCTCAGTCCCCAGACGTTTACAGACTGTTGTAAAGAGAAAAGGGGATGTCTCACAGTGGCAAACATGGCCTTGTCCCAACTTTTTTGAGATGTGTTGTTGTCATGAAATTTAAAATCACCTAATTTTTCTCTTTAAATGATACATTTTCTCAGTTTAAACATATGACATGTCATCTATGTTCTATTCTGAATAAAATATGGAATTTTGAAACTTCCACATCATTACATTCCATTTTTATTTACACTTTGTACTTTGTCCCAACTTTTTTGGAATTGGGGTTGTAAATCTTAAAGCAATTTCATGCAAATACAATACATTTTCTTTCTTCCTCTTCCGGTCGTTGTCATATCGACATCAGGACAGACTACGCCATGTTTTTTGATCTTGCATGCATGTTTCTAATTCCTCAACATTGTGGATGTTGATACTATCTCAGAGAAGTGTATCACCAAAAGTTGTTTGAGGTGTCCTTCTCTCCGCTTGACCACGGTAAGGAATCCAAGTAACAATCTGATATGCAGGTGAGGTTTTATCTCTGAAAGTGTGCCCTGCAAATTTCACACGCCGCTGCTTGATGATGTTTGATGCTTTGATCAAATCTCCATATAGTTCTTCATTGGTAACTATTAGACCAACTCAAATTATATACCATGTGCAGCATGCGAGTGTCTATCCCATTTAAAGATCTTTCTTCTTGAGCAGTGAGAGACCACATAGCACTTCCGTAAAGCAGAATTGTTTCAGTTGTTACTCTGAAGAGCTGCAATTTTATTGTTTTAGAGAGGTTGTTCTTCCATATTTTTGACATTTTATGCAGTGTTTTAGTGTTTTAAATCTATAAATATTTAAATATTACACAGTAAAAGAAGGACTTTTGTCTTCAATGTCCTATATCTCTCAAAACTTTGTATCTTTGACTTAATTGAAAAAAGACCAGGTGACTTTTTTCCAATCTTCAATTATCCAGTTTTGATAAGCCTGTGCTTATCACTGACGAAAGCAGAACCCCATGTGGTTTTCTGCTGCTGTAGCCCATCCCCCTCATGGTTTGGCATATTATGCATTGTGAGATGCTTTTCTGCTCATCATGGTTGTAAAGAGTATTTCTTTGAGTTACAGTAGCCAGTCTGTCCCATCTCCTTTGACCTCTCACATGAACAAGGCATTTCTGCCCACAAAACTGCCACTCACTGGAGATTTGGTATTTTTTTTTTTTACCAGGGGTTCTAACTGGGCCTTTTCAGCATATCAGGCCGATACGCAATGTTTCCTTACCGCTACGCTCACAATATTGCCGACACACCTGTAAAAGTTGCCACTACACTAATAAAAAGACTTGTCAATCTTAAAAATGTGGTCTTTTGTTTAAATTTCTCTTGTTATCCCCACACGGCGGTGACGGTGCACCGCCATGCGAATGTTCTACATTCGGACATACTCCACTCCCTGTCCACGTAAGCACCCAGTGCATAGCTGCCCAAGTAGCTCTGTGTGGAGATTGTCACTGACCATGCTAGTCTGGTTTACCTCCTTTCTTCTGCTGTGTTCATGGTAATGTGCCATCCGTGTTAAGAGGCACTTATGCACCATGCAACTAATACGTGCCGGTCCCTGAGTTAGATTTGGATAGTCATGTATTGTAACTGAATGGCTGAAGCTGAAAATAAAGCTGACACTTGGTGAACATCAACTTGTTGTTTTATTCTTATTTCATAAATATGTCACTAATATAGTTGAATATTAATTATAATAAGCCTTCAGTCAAAAACAATCACAGCAAATTTTGGCAAAAAAAATAATTCATTAATATTGTCAAAAAAGAGTGACTTTGAGGGAGGCCTGCAAGTGCCAGGAAATGCACTAGAATGCATCTCCGAGCATGTAGAACCCATGAGCTTTCAGGACCTAAGGCGGCCCCTGAACCCCAGGCCGTTATGACTGGTGCCATTACGGTGATATTATTTAAGTTTAGTTAGAACCCTGTTTTACATGAGATAATATTACATGTTGAAATCCCAGGAGTCACTGAGATCACATTTTCCCCCATTCCGATGTCTGATGTGGACATTAACTGAATGCACTGTAAAATATAATAAGTTGACTTTACTTAAAAAAAATATGCAAAGTCGTTGCCTCAAAAAAAAGTCATTTATGTTGATTTAGATAAATTAGATTGGGTTAACTTATTTTTTGTGAGTTTGCAGTACTCAAATTAACTTAGATTAGTTTGATTACATTAACTTATTTATTTTGAGTTTGCAGTACTCACATAAACTTATATTAATTTGATTACATTAACTTATTTATTGTGAGTTTGCAGTACTCATCTTATATAATTTTGATTACATTAACTTATTTATTTTAAGTTTACAGTACAAGTTAATGTAATGAAAATTATATAAGATGAGTACTGCAAACTCACAATAAATAAGTTAATGTAATCAAATTAATATAAGTTTATGTGAGTACTGCAAACTCAAAATAAATAAGTTAATGTAATCAAACTAATCTAAGTTAATTTGAGTACTGCAAACTCACAAAAAATAAGTTAACCCAATCTAATTTATCTAAATCAACATAAATGACTTTTTTTTGAGGCAACGACTTTGCATATTTTTTTTAAGTAAAGTCAACTTATTATATTTTACAGTGTGTCTTGACCTGTATCTGCATGATTTTATGACATATGCTGCTTCCACATGATTGAATATTAGCATGTATGTACAGGGGTATGAGTGTTCCTGTTTATATTTTGATGCATGTTGATGCAATTTAAATGGATAGTTCATCCCTCTTAATGCAATTTAAAATGACGTTCGTTACCCCATACATGTCCTCTATGATGATTTTAGGTGCTGCCATCAAGAATGTGATTCAGACTGCCTGTACGTAAAACAAATAGGAGGAAGTTTGGGTTTATTTCAGAAGCCATCAGACTGGTGAACAGTAACAGTGCACGAGATGGTCAGTTAACCTTGATGAAGGCACTTGCACTTTAATTTTAACTCTAACTTCATTTTAATTTTCTCCAATTACTTTGAAGGTGACACACTTGTTATCTATCTATCTATCTATCTATCTATCTATCTATCTATCTATCTATCTATCTATCTATCTATCTTTTCTTTGTAATTTCTACGTTTGTATTTTTTAGATTGTCAGCATTTTAGTCTTGTCTTTGTGTATGTAGATGAATTTTTGTGCACTTTGTTTGCTTACATGTTTGCCTTGAATTGCCCCTTTGGGGATGAATAAAGTATTCTGAATTAAATTAAATCGAAACTTTCCTGTACTACAGTGTAAAATCCTGATAAATAGGTGGCACAGTGGTGTAGTGGTGAGCAAGAAGGTTCTGGGTTTGAGCCCAGTGGCCAACGGGGGCCTTTCTGTGTGGAGTTTGCATGTTCTCCCCATGTCTGCGTTGGTTTCCTCCAGGTGCTCCGGTTTCCCCTAAAGACATGCAGGTAGGCTGACTGGCTACTCTAAATTGCCCGTGTGTGTGTGTGTGTGTGTGTGTGTGTGTGTGTGTGTGTGTGAATAGTTGTTTCTGAAGCCCAGGAATGGGAGTTTTGTGGCAGGAAGGGCATCTGGTGTAAAACTACGCTCCAATTAATATGACATGTGGATCAGTAGGGTCCACATGGACCCGGACCTGGCAACAGTGCTGAACGAGGAGGAAGAAGAATGTAAAATCCTAATAAATCCATGTGAATAAATGCTCTTTAGGGATTCCTTTAAGGCATAATTTCTTTTGAAAAATGACAGTGATAAAGTAGGTAAGCACCAACTGTCCTTGTGTTAATTATCCCTAAATTAATTTTAACTTAATAAGGATTCTAATCAACCCCAAGTACGACAACCAAGCTGGAGTGTTAGTGACAACGATAACAATAGTGGGTGAGCTTTGTGCCTCACTTTGGTTTCTGCACCCTGGGGATGGGCTGATTATAAGGGAGCGTTTTGAAAGGCAAGCGGATACAAAAGCTTAGATTAATTCAGTTCCAGCATGAATAATCTTGTATTGTGAGGGAAAGTCAATGCGCCTGTAGCTTACTGAGGGACCTCTGCCTCCCAGATGGACTCAGGGGCTCCACATGTAAGTAGGGTTTGAGGAGAGAGAGAGAGAGAGAGAGAGAGAGAGAGAGAGAGAGAGAGAGAGAGAGACGGTTGGGATCAGTACTGTTCCATAGAGACTGGATTTTGGATGGCTAATGCAGGAGGCAGATGGTTTTGTGAAAGTACTCTGTCCTTAAAGCCCACTTTCTCCATCTGGTTACTGCTATTTGGAGAAGGGTGTGACACACACCTCAGGTCAGCACCTCTCACTGTATAAAACAGACTTTCATACACTTTTACTGTATTTGTAAGAGACAAGCAAAAAAAAAAAAAAAAAACCCCAAACGGAAGGAGATACCATGCATAATTTGTCTGGAATAATTTTCTTCTCATTAATGAAAATATAAAAGTGTTACATTATTTATCTATTTTTTATTAAAATATACATTCACAGGACTTCCAATCTGAGAGTTATGCATTCCTTTATAACTAACTTTCATAATGGTTTAATAAAGCTCCTCTCCTGGGTATAGGATTGGATGAAAAGGCAAAACAATTGTTGCCTAAATACAGGAAATAAAAACTATGAAACGTTCTCTTATCAGATTAGCTGAATTAACATGATCACCTTTGTTTTTTTATCATCACTTGACAAACCAGACTGAATCACTTGTTTTGAAGACCATCCAGTGTTTTCATATTGAATAATAAATAGCTTCATGTGTCAGTATGATCTATGATTATGCAAAAAAATAAAATAAAATCCTGATTCTAGACCAGTTGGTACAGTATGCACATATTTTTGAGTCTATGGTGACTTCTGTATTAATAGGATTATTTATGCAGCCTTATTATACACTGATTTTACGGTGTCATTCATGGAGAGGTTCATTAGCATTTCTCCTTCAGGCACTCAAGCTGTTAGTTGTGAGGTCAGTGTAGCAACGAGCGAGGACTTCCCCAGCTGCTTCTAATTCTGTTAATATGACTGAAAAAAACAATGTGAGCATGACTTACATTTTTTTAGATGCATGATTAGTTTTCTCAAATCATGA
Organism: Neoarius graeffei; assembly: GCF_027579695.1. Lineage (NCBI taxonomy): Eukaryota > Metazoa > Chordata > Actinopteri > Siluriformes > Ariidae > Neoarius > Neoarius graeffei. The sequence continues at coordinate 42,542,749 of NC_083574.1, forward strand.
CAGATTTTATTTTTGGAAGGAGTTAGGAGGTAGTAGTGCTGTGAGTTAATTATCTATTACATACTGTAGGTTCCCAACCCTGGTCCTGGAGTATCCTCTGAATGTTCTCCTGGTGCTGTTGGGAGCAGCAAAAACACTAAAATCTGCAGGTGCTACGGTATATCTAGGACTAGATATAAAACATTTGTACACAATTCCAGTTAAACTGTCCACCTGAGATTTTGAGTAGAGATATTATTTCCGACAAATCACATCTAATGGAAACAGTGACAGGATTAGTCTAACCTCATAATATCCATGGCTATACTGAAGGACCACTTCTTCCTAAGCTCGAGTCAACACATCCTCTGTAAATATAGAGCTGAAATCCCATAAAGACTAGCTTTTAAACTTTTATCAATCCTTCTTTATGAACAAATCAGTAATCATAATCATACAAAATGCTTCAATGACATAAATAAAATCAAACTGTATAAAAACATGAACACAAAGCAGGAGACAGATGGCAAATTTCAGTACCACGGAGAGGGACTGAAATCTGAGAACTTATTGCAACATCTGAGGGATCGCAAATGAGATGTGTGTGTGTGTGTGTGTGTGTGTGTGTGTGTGTTCAAATAATATCAAGCTTGATCTGAAATCCTTTGTCAAGCCTAATAATAATAAATGTGTCATTCTGTATGTCCTTCATTTTGCTTTGTTGTGTGTATAAATAAAAATGTGAGAGAGAGAGAGAGAGAGAGAGAGAGAGAGAGAGAGAGAGACAAAGGGGGTGGTGGGGGTAGTGGTAGAGGACAGCAGATTGGTGCTTGTAGCATTTTGCTCCAGACAGTGGTGACAGGTGTGTGTGTGTGTGTGTGTGTGTGTGTGTGTGTGTGTGTGTGTGTGTGTGTGTGTGAGCAGGATGCAGCTGCCAAGCTAAACTATTATAGGCCTCAAAATCTGCCACCAGTAAACTGTCCTTTCCCTGAGTATGCAAAGCTGGGAAAAGTCATACTGTTATACTAATGATAACAATGATTGTGTGTGTGTATATATATATGCGCGTGTGTAGCTGTAAGCAGGATAACAAAAAGAAAGGTAAAGAAATACCTGTTTATTTGATTTTATATTTATTTGATTTGATTTTAATTTGTATATCTATTGTGTATATTGTGTATCTGTATACATTCAACTTCTAAGCAACAGACATAGCTTCAGAGACGTACAGATATTATTTAACCACCTAAAAGAACATACTGTCTTTGTTCATCAACAAAATACAGGAAAATCAGTTAGAGAGAGAGAGAGAGAGAGAGACGGACTGACAGCCCGACAGAGAGACAGAAACAAATACACACACAGAGAGAATAAGAGAAGAGACAATAAGATAAACAGAGATAAGAGATAAATGTAGATAGAGAGAGAGAGGGAGAAATAGAGAGAGGGAGATAGAGACAGAAAGAAAGAGGCATACTGAGAGAATAAGGTATAGACAGAGAAAAAGAAAGCAAAAGGAGTAGGAAGAGTAACAGACAAAAGCAGAGACAGAGGGATACACAGACACAGAGAGAGAGAGAGAGAGAGAGAGAGAGAGAGAGAGAGAGAGAGAGAGACAGACAGACAGACAGACAAACAGACAGAAATATACAGAGAGAGAGAGAACAAGAGACAATAAGATAAACAGAAATAAAGAAAGATAAATGGATATATATAGAGAAGGAAAAATAGAGAGAGGGAAATAGAGACAGAAAGAAAAAGACACAGAGAAAAATGTACAGATATAGAAAGAATTAATAGAGAGCAAAAGGAGTAGGAAGAGTGACAGACAAAAGCAGAGACAGAGAGGGAGACACACACACACAGAGAGAGAGAGAGAGAGAGAGAGAGAGAGAGAGAGAGAGAGAGAGAGAGACCGATAGCGAGACAGAAACAAATACACAAAGAGAGAACAAGAGAAGAGACAATAAGACAAACAGAGATAAAGAAAGAGATAAATGTAGATAGATAGATATATAGAGAGAGAGATAGAGGGAGAGAGAGAGACAAAAGAGATACAGAAAGAAGAAGGTACAGACAGAAAGAATTAATAGAGAGCAAAAGTAGGAAGAGTGACAGACAAAAGCAGAGACAGACAGGGAGACAAAGACACACACACACACACAGAGCGAGAGAGCGATGAGCACATTAATTTTCTGCTCACTGACTTCAGACAACACTAGTCCATGCCACATTCCTGTATTTCTGTCCAGCCAAATAGAATAATGTCCTGAATAATCAATTTAGATATGAACCTTAATCTCCTTATTGCTGATTTAATAGCATGGTGCATATGGCCATTAAACAAACAAACAAAAAGCCTGATGACTGGTAAACAGAGAGAGAAAGAGAGAGAGAGACAGAGAGAGAGAGAGAGAGAGTGCGAGAGCGAGAGAGAGCAAGAGTGACGCAGTGTTTATATAATACCTCCCACTGCAGAAAGCCAATATCCTGTGCACTCACGCCTACCGTGTTGGTGTCTGGATGGATCTAATTCATAAATAGCGCTCAAGAATATATGTCTGTTTATCACTTCTTGTTAAAACTATTCACATTCACCCCATAAAACACTTCTTTTGGAAAAGAAACAGGATGCTTTGGATAGTTTCCCAGAATCACAAACTGTTTTGTTCAGTGCCTCTCTCACAGAAGCACCATGTGCAAATTTATGACAGACCTCATGCTGAGGCCTGCTGTTCTCTTCACGAAAAGGCAAAAAACAGAAACAGGACATGGATGAAGATACAGAACCACACAGCAAGCAAACAAAGTAAATATGTGAATGAAACCCCACAGGACACAAAACACTACGGGACAGAGACAATGTTCAGTAGAGCATCACAAATGGTACGTTCCTTCCTTCACTCCCAGAGTTATTATACATATATATGTCACGTCTGCGCCTGCTTGCACTCAAGACTCCACTTCTGAGTTTGCAACGGCCTTCAAACATGGCCGCCACGGACTACAACAACCACACTGCACCTCTCCAGTTTGAGTCTCCGGAATACTGATTATCACACACACCTGCTCCAAATCACAGCCTCATCACCACTGTGTATATAAGGACTCTCTATACACACAACCATTGTGAAATAAATGCTCAGTGTTCCCTCACAGTTTACCTTTTATCACGCCTTTGTACCCATGCTGTTTATTTGGTTAATATTACATTGTTTGTATTTTGGTTTACGCTTTCTGTCTTCACCTGTGATATCCTGTTTATGCCTCACTTGACCGTTACCTGTTTACTGACACTATCTTTGATCTATGATTTGGTTTTGTCTCCCAGCCCTGCCTTTATTGAACTCTCTGCAGCTTTTACATCCATCTGTCACTTGCATTCCTGACAATATACAGTAATACAACCCCAATTATATAAATTTGGGACACTGTGTAAAATGTAAAAAAAAAAAAGAATGACAATTTGAAAATCATGGAAACCCTATATTTCACTGAAAATAGTACAAAGACAACATATCAAACATCGAAACTGAGAAATTTTATTGTTTTTTGAAATTTCATTTTGAATTTGATGTCAGCAACATGTTTCAGAGAAGTTGGGACGGGGCCAACAAAAGATTAAAAAAGTTGTGTAAAGCAAAAAAACAAAAACAAAACTAATTTGGTTAATTGGCAACAGGCCAGTAACATGATTGGGTATAAAAAGAGCATCCCAGAGAGGCGGAGTCTCACAGAAGTAAAGATGGGGAGGGGTTCACCGCTCTGTGAAAGACTGCATGGGCAAACAGTGCAACAATTTAAGAATAACGTTCCTCAGTGTAAAACTGCAAAGAAGTTGGGGATCACATCATCTGTGGTACATATCATTAAAAGATTCAGAAACAAGGCTGACAACTGACATTGGATGCGTGTGATCTTCAGGCCCTCAGGCGACACTGCATTAAAAGCAGACACGTGTCTGTAGTGGAAATCACTGTATGGGTTCAGGAACACTTCAGAAAACCATCATCTGTGAAAACAGTTCATTACTGCATCCACAAATGCAAGTTAAAACCAGATATAAACAATATCCAGAAACACCGCCACCTTCTCTGGGTCCGAGCTCTTTTACGATGGACTGAGGCGAAGTGGAAAATTGTCCCGAGGTCTGACAAATCAAAAGGAGAAATTCTTTTTAGAAATCATGGACACCACATCCTCCAGGCTAAAGAGGAGAGGGACCATCCGGCTTGTTATCAGTGCACAGTTCAAAAGCCAGCATCTGTTATGGTATGAGGATGCATTAGTGCACATGACATGGGTAGCTTGTACATCTGGGAAGGCATCATTAATGCTGACTGATATATACACGTTTCAGAGTAACATGCTGCCATCCAGACGATGTCTTTTTCAGGGAAGGCCTTCCTTCCTTCTTTCAGCAAGACAATGCCAAACCGCTTTCTGCATGTAGTACAACTGCATGGCTCTGTAGTAAAAGAGTCCAGGTGCTAAACTGGCCTGCCTGCAGTCCAGACCTGTCTCCCATTTAAAACATTTGGGACATTATGAAATGCAAAATATGACAAAGGAGACCCCGAACTGTTGAGCAACTGAAATTGTATATCAGGCAAGAATGGGACAACATTTCTCTTTCAAAACTACAGCAATTGCCCTCCTCAGTTCCCAAATGTTTACAGAGTGTTGTTAAAAGTAGAGGTGATCCAAAACAGTGGTAAACATCCCCATCCCAACTTTTCTGAAATGTGTTGCTGACATCAAATTCAAAATGAGCATATATTTTCCAAAAAACAATAAAATCTCGGTTTCAACATTTGATATGTTGTCTTTGTACTATTTTCAATGAAATATATGGCTTCTGAGATTTGCAAATTGTCATATTCTGTTTTTTTTTTTTTTTACATTTTACACAGTGTCCCAAATTTATGTAATGGGGTTGTATTTTCTCATGCATTTAACTGATTTTGCCAAAATATTAACAACTTGGTACATTAAACCTCTGTGACTCTGACCAGGATAAAGCAGTTACTAATAATGAATGAATGAAAGCAGCAAATGCGTCATGGAGCACAGTAGGAACACTCAGCCCACAAGTCATTAAAAAACACCCGTTGCTGCCACATTTTTGTTGGAGCCCAGTTCTAAGACACCTTTACTGTACTTTTAGTCCTGGATTTTGGCAGTTGGTTGGCTAGTTGTTTGGTTGTGAGCTTAAAGGAGACATGCAGAACCTTTATTTTTAAATACATTTCTGAGTGGATAGTATCTCCATCCTTGACCCTTGTATGCTGCATAAATGGGAATTAAAAAAATATATTTTTGAGAGTTAAAAATCAACCACAAAGTTGGCATTCGAGCTGCCCTGCTGAGCCAGCCAGCCCTGAGTGCGTGACGTCACAGTGGTAACCAGTTTTAAGGCCGAGGCCTTTTACAGCTAAAGATCAAAGTCATATAAATAAAAATTTATGGTGAAAGTAAGAAATAGCGTTACCGACTCGCTCAACTAAGACTGATTTGACATTGATTGTGGGTCGACTCTCATTAAAACAGGATAGGTGTTATAACTTCTGCAACATACATGTACATGCATGCATTTTCACTGATAAAACGTAAAAGGCTAATTAAATAATCAGATGAACTGAGACAATCATATTCTGAAGCAAATTAAATAATCTTATACCCGTAACTAAAATACACAATACAAGTTACATGGATTAATCTAAATGCAGGTAAACAACGAGTGTTGTTGTTTTTGTTGTTTTTTTTATCCAAATGAGAGTCGGTACTTACCTGTCTGTGTTCTCGCTTCTTGAAGGCCGATCTTGTGGCCGATTGTTTTGAAACAATCTGACTTTCAGTTGTTCGTTCAGTTCTCTGTTCATTCGCTTCTTCCACATAAGAGCGAGATATTGCTGCTGAGGCAAGCATATCCAGTGGAGAAATCAGACGGCTGGTCCACTCATTCTCCATTTTCTCCATACTGAGTACTCCGCCATTACTGCTCGGCTCAGGCAATTACTAAAACCCGGGACGGGACGTCATCGGTTTTAGCAACAACCGCAGGGAGGTAACTGCCCGAGCGATAATATGTCCCGTCCCAGGTTTTAGCAACAACCCTTGGCTCACACTCCAGGAGAACTCATGCAACTGAACTTGCTTTCCCTTTTCTTATAGTTTTATTTTCCTTTAATTGTTGATACTGCACCCTCTTTCAATAGGGGCTTATAGTCAATGCGCCTCAACAGATCAGAGGTCTCGTACGAGTCTTCAGTAAAATGTGCAGAGCAGAGGAGAGACCACTTTGTAGCCGCCCAATGTGCCTGTGAATTTCTCACAAAACACGTCCAAATCTTTGCAGTTTGAACATTCTTGGGCCATGAATGCAACGTAAATCCACCTTCTGTCGTGTTGCTGCACCCGCCAGCAACACATCTACGTGGCATGGTGATAAATTAGCTCAAAATGGAGGATCGGCGTTGCAGTCAGCTCTGTGTTTTAGTATAGCGGAAATGATGATGAGACCGATAGACTTCCTGCTGTGACGTTATGGACGTCAAGGTCATTCACTCAGACCGCTACCTATATAAATCACTTTAATCGTAAAAAATATTATATTAGATTTATTGTTAACACTTAAAATTATTCCTGTGCCATTCTTGAGGTTTCAGGCATTTATAAATAAAAAGTGAGGCCATGGTTCTGCGTATATGCTTTAAGTTTACTCATTGATGGTATGAACATTGGTTTATGCAGGTACTGATTATTTGGCTTATTTGGTTTATTGTTTACAAAATCACTTACAGGTACTTTTTACATTTTACTTATAGTGCATTCGTGCTCAGGTTCATGTTTTGTTTATATTAACTTGGGAACCTTATTGTCATGCCTTACCCAAATCCAAAGAGATTTGAATGGTTCCATTTCAATGCTTTCAAAGCAGGTGTGCCTTTTACTCTGTGTTCGATACTACGAACAGCTGAAATCTGGACCAATATAATGAATTATCTTAAAAAATATAAACACCACCCTACTGGATTATCATAAGACTCTTATCTTCATTACAAAATTCACTCCTACTACTGATTGTATATAAATGCTGAGCCATACCTGAATGGACTTCCTGCTACTGTTATTTCACATGTTCCCGGAAACCACTTGTGTACGCTAATGTGTGGGAATGACTGAGGAGGGGTTTCATTTATTCAGACTCTCAGGAGGCCTGCAAGTTCAGGGTGAGGTCTGATTGAAATGCTTGCTCTGTAGGAACAAGGGATGAGGAGCAATGTAACTGCAAAAAGGTAAGATAACAGAACAGTCAATACATTTCAGCAAAGGAAACCTAGATGATGAGCTGGTAAGGACAGCTTTTAATGTGTGCAGTACACAATAAACTGGCATTTGGTATTGGCAAACTGAATAGCTCTGTTCTAGCCCTGGAGAATCTTTGATTTGAGCATTGAGTGAAGAAAGAACCTCTCAATAAACCCTTAGGAAAGTGACAGCTACACTGAGAGATAGATATCACAAATATGTCTTCGGATCAACCCAGTCTCAGAGAAAAACATTTATCCATCCAGCCATCCAGCCATCCAGCCAGCCAGCCATCCATTATCTCTAGCTGCTTTATCCTGTTCTACAGGGTCGCAGGCAAGCTGGAGCCTATCCCAGCTGACTATGGGCGAGAGGCAGGGTACACCCTGGACAAGTTGCCAGGTTATCACAGGGCTGATACATAGAGACAAACAACCATTCACACTCACATTCACACCTACGGTCAATTTAGAGTCACCAATTAGCCTAACCTGCATGTCTTTGGACTGTGGGGGAAACCGTAGCACCTGGAGGAAACCCACACAGACATGGGGAGAACATGCAAACTCCACACAGAAAGGCCCCCATCGGCCGCTGGGCTCAAACCCAGGACCTGCTTGTTGTGAGGCGACAGTGCTAATCACTATACCACCGTGCCGCCCTACTGGACATCAATGTTCCTTAAATGTAAATGTTCACTAGACTGCTTTGTTGCTCTAGTTCTGCATTAATGTAATTTAACCATGCCCCCATCTCTACTATGATATGTGAATCTGATTCATTGTATTTTAGAAAGCATTTACATCTAGTCCTTTCTATGCAAATTACAATTAAATACTCTAAGCCAACCATGGTCTAGGTGAAATTCTAATTATTCTGTCCACATTCACTGGATATGAGCAATTGTGCACTCTGATTGGCTACTCTACTAATAGGATATCAGCTCATATACCGTGAGTAGAGAAAAACAAAATGGTGGAGCGTGTTGCTGAATCAACCGAGGACGAAGTAAAAACTCTACTCGAAAACAAACCCCCCAAATTGTTGTCAACTATTTAAAAGAAACAGAAACAGCGAAAAGAATATTGTTTTTCCCCCTGCAGTATCTCCTGTTTCACACTCCAGCCCAGTCAGTGGCAGTAAAGCACCTTTAAGTTGGTTTGCCAACCACCAAAAATCCCGAAAGAAAAAGGAGAAGAAAATCACAAAAATACAAAAAAGCAACAAAATATGGAATAAAAGTGTTCGATGATAAGAACGTATCTTTTTTATTTTTCAAGAATTATTATTATAATAGCATTTTTCACAAATTGCTACTGTCATTTCGCCGGTTTGTTATCATTCTCAGTGGAAATGATTTTGTTGGATGTTTTGCGTAAAGTTTTTACTGATCAAATTTGCAAAAAATAAAAATAAAAATGCTCTGTTTCTCAAAATCCATTGAATGTGAATATAATAAAACAATTATTCCACTCAATCTCGTCATGCATGGCTTATAGCCGACTCGGTGCTACGCACCTTGTCAGCTATCAGCTCATGTACAACTCAATTTCATGGAATAACTGTAAATTGTAATACGCTGTGATATTCTGTATCAGTGACATTACACAGTGTAGTTAAGTGGGTAAAATGGTTAGAATGCTTGCTAGGGCAATATGGACACCGAAAGACTCATTGATGTTACTCAGTAGAATTAAAGTTAACAAATTTGTTAGCTATTGTTATGGTGTAGGGGTATGTTTAGGATTTAGGAGATGGGGGATCCCCATTTCATTCTGCTTAGGTTGTTTGTTATGATGAGATTTTTTTTTTAAACCTTGCTATGTTATAAATACAGAAATAATTTCATTTGCATGACATCATAGAGATACATATATTTTATCATGTATAGAGCACCTGTGAGGATACCCTTACAAAAAACAAGTTTATTCAAGTGTGCTTCTAGTATACTTATTTTAAACTAAAAATAAGAGTATGCTTTCAGTTTACTTTTTATTTACTTATCAGAGATATACTTAACAAAGTTATACATAAGTATACAGTGGTGCTTGAAAGTTCGTGAACCCTTTAGAATTTTCTAAATTTCTGCATAAATAAATGATGACTTAAAACATCATCAGATTTTCACAGAAGTCCTACAAGTACGTAGATAAAGAAAACCCAGCTAAACAAATGAGACAAAAATATTATACCTGGTCATTTATTGAGGAAAATTATCCAATATTACATATCTGTGAGTGGCAAAAGTATGTGAACCTTTGCTTTCAGTATCTGGTGTGACCCCCTTGTGCAGCAATAACTGCAACTAATGCCGCTTTTCCACTACAAACGCGGCTGAGTTGGGCTGAGCCGTGCCGTACTGAGTCGGGCTGAGTCGAGCTGAGTGGGGCTGTTGGAGTTGCATTTCGACTACAACCGCGGTGAACCGTGCTGGCTGGAAGTGGGTGGACACATTGGGTGGAGTTAGCGAAAGTGGGTGGACGTCACGTGATGTCGTTAAGCAGCACAAACAGTGACATCAGTGAGCTTTTAAGTGGTAGTCTCATGACCCGGATAGTGAACAATAAACATGGAGTCGTTAGTGTTGCTGGTCTTGGTGCTGTGGCTTGTTGTCACCGACAACGCCAACAGATACTGGCAAGAGCGTATAGATGAGGCGAGGCGCATAAGGCTTCAGAAATTCTCGTAATTCGTAATTCTTCTTCTTCCGGGTTTACGGTGTTTACAGATCCCAGCGTGCTCGCGGGGCGTGTGGGCATGTGAGGACACTCCTCCTCACCAATCAGGGCACAGGGGAGTGTCTGCTCACGCCCCCAGCCTCACTCGGCTCAGTTTGGCTCGCTTCAGCCCTACTCCAAAACCGTGCGAGTTTTAGGGGCTAAGCAGGGCTGAAGCGAGCTGAGTCGTGCCGTTCTTTGGTAGTCAAAACGCGAGCCGTGTCGGGCTGAAGTGAGCTGAAGCGAGCTGAAGTGAGCTGAAAAAGGGTAGTGGAAAAGGGCCATAAATGTTTCCGGTAACTGTTGATCAGTCCTGCACACCGGCTTGGAGGAATTTTAGCCCATTCCTCCGTACAGAACAGCTTCAACTCTGGGATGTTGGTGGGTTTCCTCGCATGAACTGCTCGCTTCAGGTCCTTCCACAACATTTCGATTGGATTAAGGTCAGGACTTTGACTTGGCCATTCCAAAACATTAACTTTATTCTTCTTTAACCATTCTTTGGTAGAACGACTTGTGTGCTTAGGGTCGTTGTCTTGCTGCATGACCTACCTTCTCTTGAGATTCAGTTCATGGACAGATGTCCTGACATTTTCCTGTTGAATTCGCTGGTATATTTCAGAATTCATTGTTCCATCAATGATGCCAAGCTGTCCTGGCCCAGATGCAACAAAACAGGCCCAAACCATGATACTACCACCACCATGTTTCACAGATGGGATAAGGTTCTCATGCTGGAATGCAGTGTTTTCCCTTCTGCAAACATAACACTTCTCATTTAAACCAAAAAGTTCTATTTTGGTCTCATCCGTCCACAAAACATTTTTCCAATAGCCTTCTGGTTTGTCCACGTGATCTTTAGCAGCAGACAAGCAGCAATGTTCTTTTTGGAGAGCAGTGGCTTTCTCCTGGCAACCCTGCCATGCACACCATTGTTGTTCAGTGTTCTCCTGATGGTGGACTCATGAACATTAGTCAATGTGAGAGAGGCCTTCAGTTGCTTGGAAGTTGCCCAGGGGTCCTTTATGACCTCGCCGACTATTAAACGCCTTGGTCTTGGAGTGATCTTTGTTGGTCGACCACTCCTGGGGAGGGTAACAATGGTCTTGAATTTCCTCCATTTGTACACAATCTGTGTGACTGTGGATTGGTGGAGTCCAAACTCTTTAGAGAGGGTTTGGTCATCTTTTCCAGCCTGATGAGCATCAACAACACTTTTTCTGAGGTCCTCAGAAATCTCCTTTGTTCGTCCCATGATAAACTTCCACAAACATGTGTTGTGAAGATCAGACTTTGATAGATCCCTGTTCTTTAAATAAAACAGGGTGCCCACTCACACCTGATTGTCATCCCATTGACTGAAAACACCTGACTCTATTTTCACCTTGAAATCACTGGTTCATCCTAGAGGTTCACATACTTTTGCCACTCACAGATATGTAATATTGGATCATTTTCCTCAATGAATAAATGACCAAGCATAATATTTTTGTCTCATTTGTTTAACTGGGTTCTCTTTATCTACTTTTAGGATTTGTGTGAAAATATGATGATGTTTTAGGTCATATTTATGCAGAAATATAGAAAATTATAAAGGGTTCACAAACTTTCAAGCACCACTGTACTTGGCTTTTACTGAAAAGGATATAGAAAAGTCTAAGTATATTAAGCTTATACTTAAACTTTTGATCAAGATATACTTAAAAGTGTAATAAAGTATTAAAATATTTGTGCCTTATGTTTAAGTGTACTTGCCCTGTAGTTGTGCTTCAGCATTGTTGACTCTTAGGTATGTCTGTGGTTCCATATAAGGCTTTTTTTTTTTTATTTCTCCTGAGTGGGATAATTACATATTTTTCTTTCTTTCTTTTTTTTTTTTAGAGCTTGGATGTCAATTTCAGTTGGCATTGCCATGTTTTTATACTTTGGCATTTAATACAATGTTGCTTTAAATTTTGATTTTTAAAGAAAATGAATATGTTCTTAATCCTGAGTATCTGTTGTTATTTTGTGAATTCTTACCTTTATAACGTCATTGTAACTTAAGGTGCAAAACACTTGCGTTGTCTACTGGTAGTGTGCATGAGGTAAGGGTTAGGGCTAGAAAACTAATAGTATACCTAGAAGAGTAACTGCAGTATACTTCAAAACTAAAAAGTGGACTAGATGTATATAACTAGTAACTAACAGTATATTTTCAATATGCTATAAGTATACTTTTATAAACTAAAAAGTGGACTAGAAATGTGTAACGAGTAAACCAATAGTATATTTCCAGTAAACTACAAAGGATACTTTAGTAAACTAAAAAGTGGACTAGAAGTTAAAACAAGTAAATGCATAGTATATTTCCAGTATACTATAAAGTATGCTTTTGTAAACTAAAGAGTGGACTACAAGTATAGAACTAGTAAACTATTCGTATATAAGTTTACTTGTGGTCTACTTGCAGTACAAAATAAAAAATACTAGTTGTATACTCAGAGTTTACTTCTCTTAGACTTAAAGTATACTTTTTATAAGCTAAAAGTGGGCCAATTTAGTCCCAAGAAGTATTAGATAAGTTAATTACAAGTATACTATAAGTACATTTATATCATTATACTTGGTACACAAAAGTATACTTAAGGAAATATACTTTAACTTTACTTAAGTATACTTAATAAAATAAACTTGAAGTATGCTTCTTTTTGATAAGGGATTATTGCTCCATTTTCAGTAAATATGTTTGTGTGAACGTTTTACATGACAGTAATGTAATAGAAAGAAATGGGTTGGTGATGGTTATTTGTAGGCCACCCACATAAAGATACTCTGTAAGGCTTCAAATGGCTCATTCACGCTTACACAAAAGAGACTGAGACAGACGAGTATGTACAGTGGGACTTGATGAGAGTGCTTTCAGTCACTCGACACACTTTTATTGCTTTGTTTGTGTGTGTGTGTGTGTGGTCTAATTTCCAACAAGTACAATAGTCTTATTTATTCTTTCCTTTATGAGCTCCAACCACCCTCACAGGTCATCAAACCAGCCTCGGCACAGACAGAGGCCACACACCACACTTCACTGATTACACACACCACACTTCACTTTCGAAAAAGGATTAAGTATATTAGTGAAATCAGGTGGTGGTGATGTAAGTACAATTAGTGGCGATTAAGTACAGCATTTACATCATCCACTTTTTAACCACATCAAACACTCAGAAATGTCCATATGTACCAACGGAATCACAATGCACTATCCTGTCCATTAAGAGATATTATTATACATACAGGACACTTTTTCAATGGAATAAAAACACATTCTATTCCCTTCTAACGGGTTTCATTCATTTGGTTTGATAGCATGCAATATTGTTAGCGTATTGCTTATCCTACATGTATTACGTCACTCTACCCAATAGAGAATGAGCACTGAATATGGTTTACGATATTGCACGGTTGTCAAGACAACATGACGTCATGCGTCGGAGCTGATACGAATATCCAATTAGAAAGTTTTCTGCTGTGCATGCGCAGAAGCATTTCTTTGTTTGCTGGGAAAGAGAAAGACGCGTTGAACACCCGAAAGGCTACCAAAACTTCATTAGATATTCTTCACGCATATTTTTCATCAAACTTCATGCATGGTTTGATGAAAAACATACCAATGGACATAAAAAAATGGAAAAGAGACATGTCAGAGACGTAAAACTTCCACGCTAGCGAGCGACTGTGAAAATTTGTAAACAAACATGGCCGCCAGTTAGGCTTCGTTAAATACGGAAGCTTTTGAGAGAATTTTGAAAGAGAAAAACGTGTTGAACACCTGAAAGGAATGTGTATGTATAATAATAATATTGGCTTCTTCGAGTCTTCGACTCGTTCAGTATCATGCGAGCTGAATGGAATATATCTGATATACCATGAAAAAAAGCCAGCCAATATTATTTAAATATTCAAGAGCTGAAAATAAAGGAAGGGAATAAAACTATAGGAATGAATAAAGGTATTTTTCCATACAGGTATATATAATAAAGTTCAATCTCTGTTTGTGAAATGCTTGCCATCTCACACCTCCTTAACATCCCTCTACAGTGTTTATTAAGTATGGTTCAGATATTTATCCAAATGTAGAACTATTAATCCAAACCTGTACCACAGTTATGTACTTGTGTCGATCATCCATCAGAAAACGGTATGGGTGAAAGTAAGAGGAGTTTTCTGGAGCTTATCCATGTAGTGCTAATGTCTACATTAAACAGGAGGATTTTTCTTCTACTCAGCAGTTGGCTTTATGTCAAGAGACTTAAAGCAGGCAATCAACTCAAAATGCGTAGGTTTTCCATTGTACTTGATGAGATCATTATCAGATACTACTATTGTAAATGTCTCTGATGTATGGTTCAGGAGAAAAGTACAGTAATTCTAGCACAAGTGGTGACATTCCTGTCTAAGCTGCATATGGTTTTTCTAAATAATACATAACTATCCTTGACTTGCAAGTGATGTCAAAGCAAAATAGAAACCCGGATGTCGGCCGTGTTGATGGAGATACAAATGCGGGGTCAAGCGACATTCCATACAAAACAGTCACACGTGCACAACTGTCTTTGTTTTTCCACTGCTTTAAATGTTCTTTTAGCTCTGCCATATCTTTGTGCTGTATATGGTTGTGGTCATAACAGTACTCGTGACTGTGGCACATTCCGATTTTTTAGAATTCCGTCTGTGATTCGGAAAGAGGGCGAGGAAACTCTGAGGCTTAGTATGGAGAGGAGATGAGCACAGCTGAACAACACTGACAGGGCTGATCTAACAGAGACTAAAACCAAAACAGCTCGTGTTTGCAGTGATCATTTTATCTCAGGTGAGATTCAAAAGCTCTCTAGATAATATCATGGAAGAATTTTATTTCGTGTTGCTAGAATTTTGCTATAAAATGAGTGTTCTCTTGTCATGGTTCACTCGGTCATTGTTATAATAATAATAATAATAATAATAATAATAATAATAATAATTTAAATTTATGTAATGCCTTTCTCAAAACCCAAGGTCGCGCTACAATTATAGGGAAAATAAATAAATAAATAAATAAAAAGTCCACCAAATAAAGGTCAGGATGTCATTCCAATGGTGTAGCAGCCACAGTCCCACCAAAAGGCGCACGAAAACAAGTCCCACACCGCCAGCACAGCCACCGTGACGCTGCCGGGCAACATCACTTGGAACACCGCGCCATGGATCCACAAAGCAAGCACAGACGCACCGCCACACAGGAGCGCTGGTATGTCCCAAACCACCTGCACAGCTGCCGTGACACCACCAAGCAACATTGCTCAGAACATCACGCCAAGCACTAAAGCACTGCTGCACAGAGCACTGGACAACCATGATGTTAAAATGAGCAATGAGCTCACTGCAGGGGCGGCACGGTGGTGTAGTGGTTAGCACTGTCGCCTCACAGCAAGAAGGTCCGGGTTCGAGCCCCGTGGCCGGTGAGGGCCTTTCTGTGCGGAGTTTGCATGTTCTCCCCGTGTCCGCGTGGGTTTCCTCCGGGTGCTCCGGTTTCCCCCACAGTCCAAAGACATGCAGGTTAGGTTAACTGGTGACTCTAAATTGACCGTAGGTGTGAATGTGAGTGTGAATGGTTGTCTGTGTCTATGTGTCAGCCCTGTGATGACCTGGCGACTTGTCCAGGGTGTACCCCGCCTTTCGCCCGTAGTCAGCTGGGATAGGCTCCAGCTTGCCTGCGACCCTGTAGAACAGGATAAAGCGGCTAGAGATGATGAGAATGAGCTCACTGCAGTCCATAGCTAGGAGCACCGGCATCACCCACGGCGGACCAAGGCCTGGAGGGAACCGACGACCAAAACTGGGTCCGGATCGACACCACAACCGGCAGACAAAACACTCAAACAAAAACAAACATCAAACTACACAAACACACACACACAAAAAAAAACCTCCGGTGAGAAGCGGCAGCCAGAATGCGCACGGCATACTCTCAACCGGAAAATATAATTTTGTTATAATTTTAACACATGTATTACCATTTCTCTTCTAGGAGCGCCAGCAAAATTATACAATAGAAACAATCCAAACTGGGCACCCACTCAGAAAACGGGCTGTGTTTCATCCAAGGTTGGACTTGATTCTTCGGCAGCCAAACCAGCTAAAACGTGATATCTGGGTACTCGATGGTCGGTAGAACCGTCTTATCTTCAGAAAAGTCTGACTTTTTAAAATACTATGGATCAAAACCACACATATCTATCTTGTCTTTGTATCGAATCTTCGCTCGACCGTTCAAATTGCGGTAATACTGAGAAAATTCAGCATTGTTTATAGACATGCTTTCAGTGGCTGCCATCCTAG
This sequence comes from Neoarius graeffei, assembly GCF_027579695.1. Classification (NCBI taxonomy): domain Eukaryota; kingdom Metazoa; phylum Chordata; class Actinopteri; order Siluriformes; family Ariidae; genus Neoarius; species Neoarius graeffei. Next base: position 42,559,116 of record NC_083574.1, read on the forward strand.
TTGCTTTGTATATCCACCATCATGGCAAACGCTCATGACGTAGCACATTTTGATCACGTGGTTGCAAGTCATCTATACGTATGTAGTTTAGTAACAGATTCTTGCGGCAAACTATTTACTATCTTTGGCAGTCTGAGAAAACAGCTGGGTGTTACTGTGCCTGAATTCTGGCAAACAGCCAAAAAAAACAACAAATAAAAAACCAAAACCCAACAAGAAAGAAAGAAAGAAAGAAAGAAAGAAAGAAAGAAAGAAAGAAAGAAAGAAAGATCAGGCTTCAACCAAAATTAGGTTTTTATGCCTATAGCAGACTTCGATACCCCTTCTTTAAGAAAAAATAAATACAGCTCCTCAATTATTTAAAATAATTTTACTTACACTCTAACTTTAGGTGGATAAGGAAACAGTTTAACAAATGTAATTGAAAAAAAAAGAACATCTTTGGGAAGATAAGAACTCTTAAATATTCAGTGAACTCTTGAGGACATCTTTTTTTTCCGAGAGCATAGTGTTTTGTTTTTCTTTCCAAAATGGTGGCTGTTCCAGTTGAGTTTAACCAATCAGTGACGTGCGGTATTTTCCACTCACATATCCTAAGTACTCTTGGCATCCTGAAAAGAAAGGTAACCAAATTCATGGGTTCTCAGTTACAAAACAAGCACTGTGAGAGCACACACACTGCTGCCCTAGAGATTGCAGTCTACAGTTCAAGTAGGTCAGAAATCAATACACACGCCTGCAGGAGCGACAGTGCGGCTCCCTTTCTACATGTATGTCCCAGTTCTCTTTTTGCCGCAGCAAAAATACCAAAACATTTTTAAGACATTACAAAGGACTTGTAGTCCAAAGTTATGCCTGGATACAGAGATGAACAGAGAGGTCGAATCAAAGCGATGTTGCCACAGGACATATTAAAATCTCCAGTGTGTATATCGCAAACTAAAGTAAGAAAGCCCTTTTTTCAGATCATGTGCTTTGCGAGACCTCTTGTGTGTCAACATTCGAGAGAAAGTAAGTAAATCTTTAGCTATTTCTGAGTTCACACAGAGGACATGGTTATTGAATAAATACAGCATGTATACATCAGTCAGCTTTGTAGTCAGGAATCAATAGCATGCCATTCGCTGAAAAGGGTGAGTGAAAGGGGGCTGGAGGGCCATGACCAGGGTTTACACACCCTCAGGCTGGATAGATTAAACTTTGGCTCCTCAAAACCCCTGCTGGTGTGAAAGGTGGAGGAAATGGAAACCTGTAATATATCGTAGCGTTCTCATTCTTTGACCCAATGCCCCAATGCAGGCATGTGTCAGGTTTCAGGTAAACACCTCAGCTGGGGTTTTTTTTCTTGGAAATTGAGTCTTGTATTGGATTAGGTTACATATTTAATAAAAAAAAAAAAAATGGTCCAAACTCAAGCCACATTATACTCTTATCTGAGAACCAAGCAATTTTCTCCTGGTTGGTGATGCAGCAGCATATGTGTTAGTCAGTCTATGTACATCAGCATTCATGTAGACAAAGTTAAGGTCTACTGAAGAGCTAAAGCTGAGTTATTGAGACAGAACTTCAGGGAATCATGTTCACAGATACACGTTTGGGTCAAGTAAGAAATAAAACATAACATAAGTTATAGGAAACTAATCAATAACAAGGTGGCTGTGACCCAAAGTAGAGACTATAATTTTCCAATAGCAACACATCCTGAAGTGTCTTTTTCCCCTCTTATACCACAGCAATAGCCAGCAACAACAACAACAGTCATCAGGAGATGACATATCCCCCCGGCCCCTACATGAAACACCACTCCAAAGTTTCCTTAGTTTAACTGGTTGCCATGGAAATACAGAAAAAATACAAATCCCGGAAATCCCAAAATGTCAAAAGGCACAACTCCTCTAGTCACTTAACATAAGTGTCAGGTTTCGTTAAAAAATTCCTAATAGTTTTTGAGTTATGCTCCGAAAACTAAAATGTTTACAGACAGACAGACGGCCAGACGGACAGAGTGATAGCTACCGTATATCCCTCCGCATTATATGCCAGGGAGATAATAATAATAATAATAATAATAATGACAACGTCTGGGCGGCACGGTGGTGTAGTGGTTAGCGCTGTCGCCTCACAGCAAGAAGGTCCGGGTTCGAGCCCCGTGGCCGGCGAGGGCCTTTCTGTGCGGAGTTTGCATGTTCTCCCCGTGTCCGCGTGGGTTTCCTCCGGGTGCTCCAGTTTCCCCCACAGTCCAAAGACATGCAGGTTAGGTTAACTGGTGACTCTAAATTGACCGTAAGTGTGAATGGTTGTCTGTGTCTATGTGTCAGCCCTGTGATGACCTGGCGACTTGTCCAGGGTGTACCCCGCCTTTCGTCTGTAGTCAGCTGGGATAGGCTTCAGCTTGCCTGCGACCCTGTAGAACAGGATAAAGCGGCTAGAGATAATGAGATGAGATATTATTATTATTACTAATGACAACTTCTAATTTCAGTGTGTTTTAAGGGTGTGGTATGTCCATGCAACAAGTTAGCTCATGTTATTACTTCGTTTTTAACTGCTATATATAGTTCAAGATAGCACTGACAAAAAAGCGTAAACCTCTGACTGTTAAAGTGCTGACACTGGAGACTACTTCCAAAAATGCTAAGCAAACATCTCACAGACAAGTCCATATCAACAATTACACACATTTTCTGGAATCCATGAGTGCAGCGTCTGCTATACGCTTACACCCTGTGTAAGCTGTTATTGTTGAAATTACTGTCTACTATATTTTACTGTATAAAATGTCAGAATGCATGAATTAGAAGAAGGAGCCTTTATCACATGTACACTCAAACACAGCGAAATTCCTCCTCTGCATTTAACCCAGCTGAAGCAGTGAATACACAAGGGAGCAATAAGCACACAAACACACACATACATACATACCCAGAGCAGTGGGCAGCCATCTTACAGTGCCCAGGGAGCAGTTGGGGGTTAGCTGCCTTGCTCAAGGGCACTTCAGCCATGATACAGAGAGAGGGGGAAATGAGGTCTATTCACTCAACTCCCCTTACATGTTTACTGCCGGTACTGGGAATTGAACCAGTGACCATTTGGGCTCAAGGCTGCATCGCTAACTTTCAGGCCATGGCTGCCCCCGAGAGTAATATAAAGCTTGTGGCCAGAGTGATTGTCAGTGCTGCTGTTAATTGACGCTTTCTGAAGAATAATTCATGAATCACTAATGTATGAAGGCAAATATCAATACATCGAAACACACGCAATCGTAAACGTATGTCTGCTCAGTTCTGTTCATTTCACATCAATTTCAAAACAACTCAAAATCCCTGTTTTCCATAAAGTGAGGAATATTATCAAAATCAACAAACCAGGACTGAACCATCTTGCTTTTCTTTAAGATTTGAACTAATCCTTTGTCCTTGCCTTTAGATTACAGCACAGCGAAATTTAAATAAGGAAAACAATATTTTCTAGTACACATGTTTACCTGCTGCACATCCATTTTAGTTTTTTGTTTGTTTGTTTTTACTGCAAATAACTGACAGGTGAAAGATTCGACTCCGAATATATATATATTTATATACAACCCCGATTCCAAAAAAGTTGGGACAAAGTACAAATTGTAAATAAAAACGGAATGCAATAATTTACAAATCTCAAAAACTGATATTGTATTCACAATAGAACATAGACAACATATCAAATGTCAAAAGTGAGACATTTTGAAATTTCATGCCAAATATTGGCTCATTTGAAATTTCATGACAGCAACACATCTCAAAAAAGTTGGGACAGGGGCAATAAGAGGCTGGAAAAGTTAAAGGTACAAAAAAGGAACAGCTGGAGGACCAAAGTGCAACTCATTAGGTCAATCGGCAATAGGTCATTAACATGACTGGGTATAAAAAGAGCATCTTGGAGTGGCAGCGGCTCTCAGAAGTAAAGATGGGAAGAGGATCACCAATCCCCCTAATTCTGTGCCGACAAATAGTGCAGCAATATCAGAAAGGAGTTCGACAGTGTAAAATTGCAAAGAGTTTGAACATATCATCATCTACAGTGCATAACATCATCAAAAGATTCAGAGAATCTGGAAGAATCTCTGTGCGTAAGGGTCAAGGGCGGAAAACCATACTGGGTGCCCGTGATCTTCGGGCCCTTAGACGGCACTGCATCACATACAGGCATGCTTCTGTATTGGAAATCACAAAATGGGCTCAGGAATATTTCCAGAGAACATTATCTGTGAACACAATTCACTGTGCCATCCGCCGTTGCCAGCTAAAACTCAATAGTTCAAAGAAGGAGCCGTATCTAAACATGATCCAGAAGCACAGACGTCTTCTCTGGGCCAAGGCTCATTTAAAATGGACTGTGGCAAAGTGGAAAACTGTTCTGTGGTCAGACGAATCAAAATGTGAAGTTCTTTATGGAAATCAGGGACGCCGTGTCATTCGGACTAAAGAGGAGAAGGACGACCCGAGTTGTTATCAGCACTCAGTTCAGAAGCCTGCATCTCTGATGGTATGGGGTTGCATTAGTGTGTGTGGCATGGGCAGCTTACACATCTGGAAAGACACCATCAATGCTGAAAGGTATATCCAGGTTCTAGAGCAACATATGCTCCCATCCAGACGACGTCTCTTTCAGGGAAGACCTTGCATTTTCCAACATGACAATGCCAAACCACATACTGCATCAATTACAGCATCATGGCTGCGTAGAAGAAGGGTCCGGGTACTGAACTGGCCAGCCTGCAGTCCAGATCTTTCACCCATAGAAAACATTTGGCGCATCATAAAACGGAAGATACGACAAAAAAGACCTAAGACAGTTGAGCAACTAGAATCCTACATTAGACAAGAATGGGTTAACATTCCTATCCCTAAACTTGAGCAACTTGTCTCCTCAGTCCCCAGACGTTTACAGACTGTTGTAAAGAGAAAAGGGGATGTCTCACAGTGGGAAACATGGCCTTGTCCCAACTTTTTTGAGATGTGTTGTTGTCAAGAAATTTAAAATCACCTAATTTTTCTCTTTAAATGATACATTTTCTCAGTTTAAACATTTGATATGTCATCTATGTTCTATTCTGAATAAAATATGGAATTTTGAAACTTTCACATCATTGCATTCCATTTTTATTTACAATTTGTACTTTGTCCCAACTTTTTTGGAATCGGGGTTGTATATAAATTCTACAGGCGTGCTCATTGGGGATAGATTAGGGATAAAATTAGCTCATATTTTAAGTCGTTCAAATTCTGTAAAGCTGCTTTGCGACAGTGTTTATTGTTAAAAGCGCTATACAAATAAACTTGACTTGACTTGAAAGCTTTCTGATGCGCTCTATCAAGTAAATATGAACCAATTGTGTATCTACAGCTTCCTCCTTAAGAAAATCCTGTCACTTGGGGATTAAGACACGGATATTTTAAACATCTTATTTGCACGTCTATATTTTGGGAAAATGAGATTTAGGTTTTCAATATTCATTAAAAAATAGACAGAGAAGAAATATCAGCTCAGGACAAGGTCAGTTACAGACACTCCTGCTCCTCTGAACAGACAGAACGTTATTATGGTGATGATACACACACACACACACACACACACACACACGCACACACATATTTCAGCAAGCAACAGATAAGCAAACCTCACATTCTCATGAAATACCTGATGAGATAATCACTCCACCTGACGTTCAGTGAAAGCAAAATCCATTATAGTTCTATTCTATAGAGGAGCTTTTTTTTTTTTTAGTTTGCATCATGGTTGCTGAACACAGTCTGTGTGTGAAGTCAGCAGTTAATTAAAGCCATGCAAGCCTTCAGGGCTGATTCTCCTGATCTCGTACCTCTAACAATTGTAGGGAAGAAAAGCAATTACTGACACAAAGACCCACAACCTGGAGTCTCATTTAATAATCTTCACCCCATTAAAAATGTTTTAGTATAGTTTCATCGTGATCATAGCCACAGACCAAACATAATGCTAACAAATAACAAGCTAAAGGAAGGCTAAATCATTGTCGAATTTATAAATTGGTTGCTCTCAGGTCATAATGAGACTCTATTAAAGGCAGGTGCACTTGGAGGGTAAATGCCATAAGCCTATAAATAAATAAATAAGACTCAACAACAGTGTTAGAATTAGAGCGATAAACCTTTGACTCGACCGTTTCTGTTTAGATTGCTCACTGTCATTTCTAACATTCCTCAATTCAGCAAACATTTAAAACAAAAATAGTCCACTTGAAATAAGGTCACTGTAAAATTGGAAAATAAAATCCAAAAATATATAATGTTTGAAGGCTGCTAATGTAACCTTAAATTGTATAATTTATGCATATTCAGTGGAAAATATTCCAGCATTTTGTCTTAGGCATTATAACAAAGTTTATTCTATCCATATTCACTGGCTATGACCAATCGTGCGCTCTGATTGGCTACTCTAATACTAGGTTATCAGCATTATACATACAATGAGTAGAAAAAAACAAAATGGCGGAGTGTTTTGCTAAACCAACTGAGGACGAAATAAAAAATCTCTTCGAAAACAAAACCCCAAAAAATAAAAAAAAAGCGCAACAAAATATGGAATGAAAGTATTTGATGGTAAGAACGTATCGTTTTAATTTTTTTTCAAGAATTATTATTATAGCATTTTTCACAAAGTGAAATTCATTTTGCTGGTCTGTTAAGTAGAAATGATTTTGTCGGACGTTTTGTGTGAAGTTTTTATTTATTGAATTTGCTAAAAATAAAAATGCTATTTCTCAAAATCCAGTGAATGTAGATAGAATAAAAGACTTATTCCACTCAATCTCGTCGTACATGGCTTATATCCTACGTGCTTCGTTGGCTATCAGCTCATATACGATTCGATTTTGTGGAATAATTGTTAAATAGCACATTAGACAGTAATTAGCTTGAAATCAGTTAATATTGGTTTTCAGTTATGCATCTATTATCGATGCTGCTTTATCCATTGCGGGACGTGGGGGAGTGAGAGTTAATCCCAGCTGACACTGGGTGAGAGGCGGGGTACACCCTGGACAGGTCTCCAATCTATCATACGGCTAACACAGAGAAACAGACAGCCATTCACACTCACAGTCACAACTACGGGCAATTTAGAGTAGACATTATCTGTATGTCTTTCTTTATTTTTGTTTGTTTTAGCCCAAGCCAATTTTTTTTCCCACAGAGACAGAGGTCAGTACATTCTTTATTAATATAGAATAAAATGCCTTGAGGCGGCACGGTGGTGTAGTGGTTAGCGCTGTCGCCTCACAGCAAGAAGGTCCTGGGTTCGAGCCCAGCGGCTGACGGGGTCCTTTCTGTGTGGAGTTTGCATGTTCTCCCCGTGTCTGCGTGGGTTTCCTCCGGGTGCTCCGGTTTCCCCCACAGTCCAAAGACATGCAGGTTAGGTTAACTGGTGACTCTAAATTAACCGTAGGTGTGAATGTGAGTGTGAATGGTTGTCTGTGTCTATGTGTCAGCCCTGTGATGACCTGGCGACTTGTCCAGGGTGTACCCCGCCTCTCGCCCGTAGTCAGCTGGGATAGGCTCCAGCTTGCCCGTGACCCTGTACAGGATAAGAGGCTACGGATAATGGATGCTTTGAAGCCTGATTGGTAAGAGATCTTGTGACTAAAAGGACTTAATTTATAGATGATATTAGATGTGAGGGAACTAGGACCTCTGCTGTGATTAAGACAGTGGCGATCAATATAATGTGTAAAGCTTTTTTTTTTTTTTGTCATGGACATTGTCAGAATTTAATTTCATAGAATGACATGTCAATCACAAGAATGGAACTTATTATTGTATAGCTACATGCTACTCGGAGATTCTCTTTAGTATTTGGCAAAATAACATTTTCTAATTAATGTACCATTCTCTAATTATGGAATTAGTGTATTCCATAATTACATTTTTTTCTGTTTAAAAAAAAAAAACACCTTGCACTGAGCCAGAATTTGGATAATATCCAGCTGGCAGTGTTTTCTTTTCTCTTTCACTTGTTCTTCATTCCTGGAATCAGCTATTATTAATGTTAGTAAAATCCTTTTGTTGTGAGAGACAATACCGACCACATACGAACACAAAAACAGACACCTGGTGTCTCACCACGGTTTTTCTATAATGATGAGTGTGACAAGACTAACCACTACTGCCTTGTACATAATCCCCACCTGTAAAAACGCAGAAATACACATGAACCTTTCTTCAAACAAAATGGCAAAACATAGCCTCAGGTTCTAAGACTCGTATCACTACACTCATGATATATTGTTCCCAGGAAAGTTGAGATCAATAGAACTATTTTCACTTGAGAATGCGATCTTAGATGAGATCTCAAGTGTCTCAAAGAAGACTTAAGAAATACACCTGAGCAGAACCTGAAACTCATCATCAAAAACGTACTTGACATGAAGTACAATAGTAAAATGCAATCGAAACACTTTTAAGATCAAATACAGGGTTAGTCAAAATTATCTCATTCTCATTATCTCTAGCCGCTTTATCCTGTTCTACAGGGTCGCAGGCAAGCTGGAGCCTATCCCAGCTGACTACGGGCGAAAGGCGGGGTACACCCTGGACAAGTCGCCAGGTCATCACAGGGCTGACACATAGACACAGACAACCATTCACACTCACATTCACACCTACGCTCAATTTAGAGTCACCAGTTAACCTAACCTGCATGTCTTTGGACTGTGGGGGAAACCGGAGCACCCGGAGGAAACCCACGCGGACACGGGGAGAACATGCAAACGCCGCACAGAAAGGCCCTCGCCGGCCCCGGGGCTCGAACCCGGACCTTCTTGCTGTGAGGCGACAGCGCTAACCACTACACCACCATGCCACCTTAGTAAAAATTATATTAACACAAATGGATTATTTTTCTCCTGAATGTATGGTGCGCCATGACCATGAAATGTGTGTCCGGGCTTTAAATGGTACTGTTGCTCGCTGGTTTTTGTGTGTTGAACACGATGGTGAACAGGTTGAGACCGTCCTGTAAATCATCTTGCACATATGATGTATGTTTTGTAAATAAATGGTTTTGACCATTTACAGTGGTGCTTACACTACAAAGTAGATAAAGAGAACCCAGTTAAACAAATGAGACAAAAATATTATACTTGGTCATTTATTTATTGAGGAAAATGATCTAATATTACATACCTGTGAGTGGCAAAAGTATGTGAACCTCTAGGATTAGCAGTTAATTTGAAGGTGAAATTAGAGTCAGGTGTTTTCAATCAATGGGATGACAATCAGGTGTGAGTGGGCACCCTGTTTTATTTAAAGAACAGGGATCTATCAAAGTCTGATCTTCACAACACATGTTTGTGGAAGTGTATCATGGCACGAACAAAGGAGATTTCTGAGGACCTCAGAAAAAATTTTGTTGACAGACAGATTGTGTACAAATGGAGGAAATTTAAGACCATCATTACCCTCCCCAGGAGTGGTCGACCAACAAAGATCACTCCAAGAGCAAGGCGTGTAATAGTCGGCGAGGTCACAAAGGACCCCAGGGTAACTTCTAAGCAACTGAAGGCCTCCCTCACATTGGCTAATGTTAATGTTCATGAGTCCACCATCAGGAGAACACTGAACAACAATGGTGTGCATGGCAGGGTTGCAAGGAGAAAGCCACTGCTCTCCAAAAAGAACATTGCTGCTTGTCTGCAGTTTGCTAAAGATCACATGGACAAGCCAGAAGGCTATTGGAAAAATATTTTGTGGACGGATGAGACCAAAATAGAACTTTTTGGTTTAAATGAGAAGTGTTACGTTTGGAGAAAGGAAAACACTGCATTCCAGCATAAGAACCTTATCCTATCTGTGAAACATAATGGTGGTAGTATCATATTTTGGGCCTGTTTTGCTGCATCTGGGCCAGGACGGCTTGCCATCATTGATGGAACAATGAATTCTGAATTATGCCAGCCAATTCTAAAGGAAAATGTCAGGACATCTGTCCATGAACTGAATCTCAAGAGAAGGTGGGTCATGCAGCAAGACAACGACCCTAAGCACACAAGTCGTTCTACCAAAGAATGGTTAAAGAAGAATAAAGTTAATGTTTTGGAATGGCCAAGTCAAAGTCCTGACCTTAATCCAATCGAAATGTTGTGGAAGGACCTGAAGCGAGCAGTTCATGTGAGGAAACCCACCAACATCCCAGAGTTGAAGCTGTTCTGTACGGAGGAACGTGCTAAAATTCCTCCAAGCCGGTGTGCAGGACTGATCAACAGTTACCGGAAACGTTTAGTTGCAGTTATTGCTGCACAAGGGGGTCACACCAGATACTGAAAACAAAGGTTCACATACTTTTGCCACTCACAGATATGTAATATTGGATCATTTTCCTCGATAAATAAATGACCAAGTATAATATTTCTGTCTCATTTGTTTAACTGGCTTCTCTTTGTCTACTTTAAGGACTTGGGTGAAACTCTGATGATGGTTTAGGTCATATTTATGCAGAAATATAGAAAATTCTAAAGGGTTCACAAACTTTCAAGCACCACTGTAAGTCAGCATAATTTTGAGTAACCCTGTATTAAGAAAAAAAACAAAAAACAAAACCCAGCTAATATTGGGATCGAATCCTACTGAAATTTTCTTCGAAGCATTATGAGAAAAAAATCTCAGACAGACAGGTGGAGCAGTGTGTTGGTGGGCATCCAAACATCTAAGACTTCTGGAGAAAATGCTTGAAGTGGAAGCCATATCAGCTGTGTGTTGGACTTCATTTCACCCTAACTTTATTTCCTGCATTTAAACTGTGATCAGAGTGTGAATTTGCATCTCTGGATAAGAGAGAGAGAGAGAGAGAGATGATGATGATGATGTCAGCATGACATGAATGTTTACTGATACCTGCAGGATGTGTTGAGTATAGAAGGTGTGTTGATGCATTACCTCCTGCAGCTGCTCCAGCTCTCTCCTGAGCGCTTCCTGTTCAGCCTCCAGCTCAGCGCACTGCTGTTTCAGACTCTGGTTCTCCTCGAGCACCGCGAGGCCGCACTCCGCCGCACGGATCTTCTCCCGGTTCGCTTCAGAGAGCTCGCGGCTCAGCCGCTCCACCTCGGCCCGGTACTCATCCGCACTGTCTGCGCATCCTCCTCCAGCCGCCATCGCGCTCTCACTCTCTCTCTCTCAGCCTCCTTGTTGTGCAAAACCGAGACGGACAGATGAGCTGTGAACCGAGCCGCTCCTCCTTCTCCTCCTCCCTCCTCCTCCTGTCAGTGCGCAACGGGCCGAACCGGGCGGACAGCGCCTCTGCGGTTTGCGCCGCGCACGCGCCCCGACTCCTCTGTGCCCAAATGGCTCAGCAAAACTGGACTGGAGCTACATTTCTGATTAAAAAACGACATCTAATCCTTGCCTCTCTGCCTCGAGCCCACACTAATCTGAACAGGCATCTACACTGGGTTTCTATGCAACGCACAACAGGGAAGGAAGGCAGCATCTCATCCTGGGCTCATGACGTCAGCCTTTTATCAGCTTCAGTGTTTTATCCCCAACAAGATCAAAGAAATACACTTAAAGTGCATATCCTGGACCAATTTAGTGTTTTTTTTTAATATGAAAGTATGTCCCTTTACACACTCATCCAGAAGAGTAATTTTGCACAAGGCCATCTGTCTACAGCAGAAAATAAAATAAAATAACGCATCTGGAAAAATCTGGAGCCAGATTGATCCAGATTCATGACGTCACGTGCGGGTCCACCAGCAGGCTGATACCCCTTTTCCACCAAAGCAGTTCCAGGGCTGGTTCGGGGCCAGTGCTTAGTTTGGAACCGGGTTTTCTGTTTCCACTGACAAAGAACTGGCTCTGGGGCCAGAAAAAACGGTTCCAGGCTAGCACCAACTCTCTGCCGGGCCAGAGGAAAGAACCGCTTACGTCAGCGGGGGGGGCGGAGTTGTTAAGACCAACAACAATCGCAAGACCATTTGCTTTGATATTCGCGCCAAGGTTTATGCAAATGCAGCGACGTAACTGACGTATACAGCGACGTAACTGACGTATACAGCGACGTAATGACGTGGCTCCCCTTAGCACCACGAACTATGGAAAAGCAAACTGGTTCTCAGCTGGCTCGCAAGTTGAACGAGTTGTGAACCAGCACTGGCCCCGAACCAGCCCTGGAACTGCTTTGGTGGAAAAGGGGCATGAGAGACCCTGCATGATTTCAGTGCACAATCTGTGTACATGGCCGTAGCCAGCTATGAGGCCACCGAGGTGCGGACCTTGGTCATTTTTAAAAGCTGAAAATACATTGTACGCTAACTATTCAACCGGATAAAAAAAATAAAGAATAACATTAAAACGTCTCTGTAAAAAGTGCATTGTTAATTATGTTAAACGTTGAGTCTGTCTTCTGTGTCTGTTTTGTGCGTGCGGCTCTGAGACCAAGAACACAAAAACGAATGAGTGCACGACTCGGGGGAGGAACGCAGTTCAGTAGACACGTTTTTTTCATTGTAACCATCAGCGCACTTTCATGAAGTTGTTAAATTTACATTTTCGAAGCAGTACAAAATTATTCTTACTCTTGCCACATACATGATTTTTTTTTTTCAAAACCGATGATATTCAGTTCAAACACCATTAAAAGTAATTTCAGGAATAGATCTCTTGTGCGGGGCGGCACGGTGGTGTAGTGGTTAGCGCTGTCACCTCACAGCAAGAAGGTCCGGGTTCGAGCCCTGTGGCCGGCGAGGGCCTTTCTGTGCGGAGTTTGCATGTTCTCCCCGTGTCCGCATGGGTTTCCTCCGGGTGCTCCGGTTTCCCCCACAGTCCAAAGACATGCAGGTTAGGTTAACTGGTGACTCTAAATTGACCGTAGGTGTGAATGTGAGTGTGAATGGTTGTCTGTGTCTATGTGTCAGCCCTGTGATGACCTGGCGACTTGTCCAGGGTGTACCCCGCCTTTCGCCCGTAGTCAGCTGGGATAGGCTCCAGCTTGCCTGCGACCCTGTAGAACAGGATAAAGCGGCTAGAGATGATGAGATGAGATGAGATCTCTTGTGCGACGTGTAAGTCACCCCTCTCATTTAAATATGTCGAAAATTTTTCGGCATGCGCTTTGCACGCGCATCACGGACCTCAGTTATTTTAAAATGCTGGCTACGGCCCTGCCCATGGATTCATGTATCGATGCTCATTGTTACATAAATCATATTTTTTCTAATTACTATTATGTATTTATATATTTCTTCATTTAGAAGAGTACTGGCTACTATAGGAGAAAGATTTCATAAGCTACACACATGGAATCAGCTAAGCAGGGTTGTCTCATCTCATCTCATTATCTCTAGCCGCTTTATCCTTCTACAGGGTCGCAGGCAAGCTGGAGCCTATCCCAGCTGACTACGGGCGAAAGGCGGGGTACACCCTGGACAAGTCGCCAGGTCATCACAGGGCTGACACATAGACACAGACAACCATTCACACTCACAGTCAAGTTAGAGTCACCAGTTAACCTAACCTGCATGTCTTTGGACTGTGGGGGAAACCGGAGCACACCCATGTGGACACGGGGAGAACATGCAAACTCCGCACAGAAAGGCCCTCGCCGGCCCCGGGGCTCGAACCCAGGACCTTCTTACTGTGAGGCGACAGCGCTAACCACTACACCACCATGCCGCCTAATGAGATGAGATGAGATATTATATTATATGCTAGGGGCGGCATGGTGGTGTAGTGGTTAGCACTGTCACCTCACAGCAAGAAGGTCCTGGGTTCGAGCCCAGCGGCCGGCGAGGGCCTTTCTGTGTGGAGTTTGCATGTTCTTCCCGTGTCTGCGTGGGTTTCCTCCGGGTGCTCCGGTTTCCCCCACAGTCCAAAGACATGCAGGTTAGGCTAATTCATGGCTCTAAATTGAATGTAGGTGTGAGTGTGAATGGTTGTTTGTCTCTATGTGTCCGTCCTGTGATGACCTGGCGACTTGTCCAGGGTGTACCCCATCTCTCGCCCATAGTCAGCTGGGATAGGCTCCAGCTTGCCTACGACCCTGTAGAACAGGATAAGTGGCTACAGATAATGGATGGATGGATGGATGGGTGGATGGACACTGTATATTACAGTCTAGTAATGCTACCATCTAGTGGTGGTTCTTGGTATAATACAGAAAAAGAAGACTTTTATTTGTCACATGTACACTCAAGTGCAGCAAAATTCCTTCTCTGCATTTAACCCATCTGAAGCAGTGAACACACACATGCACACACAAGTGAGCACACACACACACATACCCAGAGCATTGGGCAGCTATGCTACAGCGATTGGGAGCAACTGGGGGTTAGGTGCCTTGCTCAAGGGCACTTCAGCCACAATACAGAGGGAGGGGAAAGTGCTGTTCATTCACTCAACTCCCCTCACATTTTTTCCTTCCAGTCCCAGTAATCGAACCGGCAACCCTTTAGGCCCAAGGCTGCTTCTCTAACCTACAGGTCATGACTGCTCAGCACCCTGGGCCCAGTGCCCTGTTTAATACACTTTCATTAAACAGGGCACCAAACTATACATTTCCTTGTCACTGGGGTGGTGCCCTCGAGTGTACACCTGTTGTACTTATCATTTACCTGGAAAATGCATATCGTTTATATTGGAAGCTTTACTAAAATGTACAAAATGTAATTACGTACCTTAAATCTTTTTTTTCACCTTTTCAGATGAAAGATACAATTAAGAGCCCCAATGACAAGGAAAAGTATAATTTAGCACCCTGAGAGTGTATCTATGAATAAACAATTTGACCCTAGCTACTAGAATCAAACTGACATAATATAATGCATTAAAGCATATTTAAAGCACATATTGCATCATGTATTTAACTATAGCTTGCTACACTACTTGTTATATCTATTTTCTCAAACCCATAAACTATGGATAGTTTTCACGAATGTCACAGAATTCCAGGAAAAGCTCAAGCACTGCCATCTTTAGGGTCAAGCCAACAAGAGTATTTTCATTTTCGGCAGCTCCATTGCCAAATAAAATTCTGAATTTTTCATAGATACATAACAAGGACTACAAAACCAGCCAAGGAAAAGTACATAGACACTTTGGATAACATTTCTAGAGAACGATATAAATCAAAACTTGCTTTAATTGGAGGGATCGACCCATATGAAGTGGATAAAGCTGCCTTCTTGAGTGACTATGCAGGCTTGCCATCCATTTCATATCCTGACATTGCTAACTTTCGTAAATACTCACACTTGTGCCTACACACTTGATGATCGCAAGGCTTAGAAATCTCTTGAGTCCTTTAATTATTGTGTCTATGGTTGGGTATGGAATCTTCAGCATCTGGTAGCAAGTGAAAATCATGTACTGATTGTAGCCAAGTTGTATGTATAATGTAGCACTAACCATTGTGGCTGAACTATTATATACATACAGGATATATATGATCATGTACTGTAGATGTGATTAATTGACATTAGTCTATTATTTAATAAGTTGTAACATGTTGAAAAAATGGGCGGCACGGTGGTGTAGTGGTTAGCGCTGTCGCCTCACAGCAAGAAGGTCCGGGTTCGAGCCCCGTGGCCGGCGAGGGCCTTTCTGTGCGGAGTTTGCATGTTCTCCCCGTGTCCGCATGGGTTTCCTCCGGGTGCTCCATTTTCCCCCACAGTCCAAAGACATGCAGGTTAGGTTAACTGGTGACTCTAAATTGACCGTAGGTGTGAATGTGAGTGTGAATGGTTGTCTGTGTCTATGTGTCAGCCCTGTGATGACCTGGCGACTTGTCCAGGGTGTACCCCGCCTTTTGCCCGTAGTCAGCTGGGATAGGCTCCAGCTTGCCTGCGACCCTGTAGAAGGATAAAGCGGCTAGAGATAATGAGATGAGATGTTGAAAAAATAATTTTAGTCATAAAATGTTAGTCTTTATACACAAATAAAAAGGAACACAGTCTTTGTGTGATTCAACAGAGATAATACATTATTTGACATAAACAAGTTCCCCAGCATGAGTAAGCAATGAAAATTAGGTTACAACATTAGTGAGTGATAATAGATCTAGATTACAATGAGAACTTTGACCAGGAAGGCACTGTTTTTGTAGGATAAGATTACGCATTCTACAGCCTCGTTATTTATTTATTTAAAATACTAGTAGTTACTGCCCGTGAACCTGCATCGCCTCAGTGACGCAGACTCGGCCCTAGCAGAAGTCTCCGGCAAGGAGCATTGATTGCGAAGTCCTATACAACCAAAATTCTCAGGTGAGTCGGGGAGGGGATTCCCTGCCGAGGCTGCGCGCAGTGTTTGCGTGAGCATATAGCCTATGGGAAATTAAGTGTGTTGGATTAGCACTAATTCCATGTTTCGAAAATCAAAAATGTTGTCTTGGGCCCTTCTGGGGTGTCACCAATCCATGTGTAAGATAAGACAGACAATGATGGATAAAATGGACTTCTTGCAACTGTTGGACAGAGTGCTAACAGGAGCACCCTAAGGGTTTTTTTAAACCCAAATGGGGAAGATGATGATGATGATGATGGTGATGATGATGATGATGAAGTTTAACTTTAAGGCCATTATAAAAGTTCTTGTTAACAAAGCTTGCTCAGTGAACCGAACCACTTGACCCCAGTAATGGCAGACAAAGGGGAATCCTAAGCTTTGTGACATCATGAGAAAACTATCTTTTCAAATCGTTCAGCCAAATTAATTACTAGGCTGTGTTTGGGGTCCCTTACAAAAAAGAAGTTTACTCAAGTGTACTTCTAGTATACTTCTTTTAAACTAAAAATAAGAGAGTATGCTTTCAGTGTACTTTTTATTTACTTATCAGAGATATACTTAATAAAGTTACACATAAGTATACTTGGCTTATACTAAAAAGGATATAGAAAAGTCTACGTATATTAAGCTTATACTTAAACTTTTGATCAAGATATATTTAACAAAAGTGTAATAAAGTATTAAAATATTTGTGCCTTATGTTTAAGTGTACTTGCCCTGTAGTTGTGCTTAAGCGTTGTTGACTCTTAGGTATGTCTGTGGTTCCATATAAGTTTTTTTATTTTTAAATTTCTCCTGGGCGGCACGGTGGTGTAGTGATTAGCGCTGTTGCCTCACAGCAAGAAGGTCCTGGGTTCGAGCCCCGGGGCCGGCGAGGGCCTTTCTGTGTGGAGTTTGCATGTTCTCCCCGTGTCCGCGTGGGTTTCCTCCGGGTGCTCCGGTTTCCCCCACAGTCCAAAGACATGCAGGTTAGGTTAACTGGTGACTCTAAATTGACCGTAGGTGTGAATGTGAGTGTGAATGGTTGTCTGTGTCTATGTGTCAGCCCTGTGATGACCTGGTGACTTGTCCAGGGTGTACCTCGCCCGTAGTCAGCTGGGATAGGCTCCAGCTTGCCTGCGACCCTGTAGAAGGATAAAGCGGCTAGAGATAATGAGATGAGATCCTGAATATCTTACTAGAGTAGCTCATGCTGGTTATGTATGCACTTTTATGTCCAGAGCTAAACTCTTCAGAAATCAACTAATTGAAGGTCACTGATCAATGTTTGCTTGGTAACACATTTGCCACTGACGGCGAAATTGGCGAAATGGCCACGCCCCCCTTTTAGCGAAGAACTACCAATTACCACCGCTGTATCTCCGGAACCGTTCAGCCTAGAAGGTCATGTGACCATTCAAAATGTCCGGAATTGCCACATTATGGGGGGGTCAGTAATACATTATTATGTCCTAAAACCAATGATTTTCAAGATATTTGCAATAAACTAATTTCTGCATCATACACTACAGTCCTGACCTTTTTTATATTACTTATGTACATTATCCATATTTGTCAGTTTAGTTATGTGGATTTCGACACTTTTTGCCCTTACTACAACCACAAAACACCACACATTTTAAGTTCTTTGCTCTGCAAGTGCATTTCTTGGTACTCATACATGACGTTGGGCATTTGCATGGAGGCGGTAGGTCATCTGGTCTGCATGGTACAGGCAGTATCACAGGAGTTATGCCGAAGTCTGTTGTTTTATATCCAAACTTGAGCGGATCTAGTTTAATCATTAGAGGATTTGGAGCTTCTAACCACAATCTGCACTGCAGATATGCTCGTTTTATGTGTTCTTGTAGTGTGGAGGAACAGCACACAAGCTGGTTAAAGTCAAGTTCTTTCCTAGAATTATGGTACTGCTCCCATCGATACTCATCAAATGTTGAACAGTCGGTTTTCTTTAATCCAGTTACAAGGAATTTTTCAGCATTACTTATCATCTTCGGTGACAATTCCTCTGCACCAAACCCTTCCAATAGAGAGAGATCCATTGAAGCTTTCAGGCCAGCCAGCTTTGAACCCAACTTGCTGGTACTGTCGCACCCATTTAATGCGTGAATTGCTGGTAGACACGACACCAAATTGCTGTTCAGTTGATCAACTAACAGGTGAACAGGCACAGTCTTCTTGTTCTTCCTGTTGCCAAGCTTTACATAGAGTTTTTGTAGTTCCCAGGTTTTCTTGAAATGGAAGATGAGGTTTACGAAAACGTCTGTGTCAGGTGAGTCAACTAAGATCGATTGAAAACCATGTTTTACACCATCATTGATATGGAACATGATTCTGTCATCAGCCTCTTCTTGGTTGCTTGAGAGCTTTGTGATTGTTGTTTCTTTGCCTGCAAACGGTTTTCTACATTCACCACCATATACTCCACCAAAGAAGATTTCCTTATCTGACACAATATTTTGTAGCATCCACTTGAAGAAGTACTCTTGGAACCTCACTTTGTTCAACATTGAGCTCCAGAACATGTCTAGATCAACAGGTACCTTCTGATTGTCAGACCTAATGGTGATAGTGATTTGTTCGGAACTTCTCTCTGCACGTTCCATTTGCTTGATCGATGATTTTTGATAAACATCAAAAATAATATCTATTCTTGTTGACTCCACTGCGGTAGCAAGAATGATTTTGGATAAAGTCTCAGCCAATTGCCCAAATGTTTCAATGTCCATCTTTTTTATTGGTAGTCTACGTACAAGTGCCATGAAATCAACTGTTATCATTTGAGCATCACATTTTACATTCCTTTTGTCTTGTGGAAGTTGGTTGACCAGTTCTCTTGATAGGGACGCTTTATCAGGCTTCTTCAATCGTATTCCATCTTTACCTTCAGTGGTGAGGAACTGGGATGTGCTGGTCAACTCATACTTCAGAAGCTCCAGCATACTGTACCCTCTTTCTCTAGC
Source organism: Neoarius graeffei (assembly GCF_027579695.1). NCBI lineage: Eukaryota > Metazoa > Chordata > Actinopteri > Siluriformes > Ariidae > Neoarius > Neoarius graeffei. The sequence continues at coordinate 42,578,368 of NC_083574.1, forward strand.
ATAGTCAATGTACCTTATCATTTCTGCCGCATCTTTTTTTGCCACCGATTTCTGCCCAATGGATGAAGTCGAAGCATGCTGTACAAAAACAGTCTTATGGTTGGTAGGTATTGTATCATGTAGATGCTTCTCCTTATTCTGGAGTCTCATTGTAACAAACTCTTGATAACTTTTCTCACCAGTTGCCAGGCATTCTAGCAATCCATCAACCACGTCTTGGGGTATATCAGCTCCAGTAGAGATGTTGTGTAGTCTGGTGTCAGTATTGAATGGATTATTGATGGATTTTATGTAATCCAAAAGTGTCCTAGCACGTTCATGGCCGATTTTCATAGTGGCTGGGTTGAACTCATGGTATGTATGAGTACCAAGAAATGCACTTGCAGAGCAAAGAACTTAAAATGTGTGGTGTTTTGTGGTTGTAGTAAGGGCAAAAAGTGTCAAAATCCACATAACTAAACTGACAAATATGGATAATGTACATAAGTAATATAAAAAAGGTCAGGACTGTAGTGTATGATGCAGAAATTAGTTTATTGCAAATATCTTGAAAACCATTGGTTTTAGGACATAATAATGTATTACCGACCCCCCATAATGTGGCAATTCCGGACATTTTGAATGGCCACATGACCTTCTAGGCCGAACGGTTCCGGAGATACAGCGGTGGTAATTGGTAGTTCTTCGCTAAAAAGGGGGCGTGGCCATTTTGCCGTCAGTGGCAAATGTGTTACCAAGCAAACATTGATCAGTGACCTTCAATTAGTTGATTTCTGAAGAGTTTAGCTCTGGACATAAAAGTGCATACATAACCAGCATGAGCTACTAGAGTATCTATTGTTATTTTGTGAATTCTTACCTTTATAACATCATTGTAACTTAAGGTGCAAAACACTTGCGTTGTCTACTGGTAGTGTGCATGAGGTAAGGGTTAGGGCTAGAAAACTAATAGTATACCTAGAAGAGTAACTGCAGTATACTTCAAAACTAAAAAGTGGACTAGATGTATATAACCAGTAACTAACAGTATATTTTCAATATGCTATAAGTATACTTTTATAAACTAAAAGTGGACTAGAAGTGTGTAACAAGTAAACCAATAGTATATTTCCAGTATACTACAAAGTATAATTTAGTAAACTAAAAAGTGGACTAGAAGTGTGTAACAAGTAAACCAATAGTATATGTCCAGTATACTACAAAGTATAATTTAGTAAACTAAAAAGTGGACCAGAAGTATCAAACAAGTAAACTCATAGTATATTTCCAGTATACTATGAAGTATGCCTTTGTAAACTAAAGAGTGGACTATGAGTATAGAACTAGTAAACTATTAGTATATAAGTTTACTTGTGGTCTACTTGCAGTACAAAATAAAAAATACTAGTTGTATACTCAGAGTTTACTTCTCTTAGACTTAAAGTATACTTTTTATAAGCTAAAAGTGGGCCAATTTAGTCCCAAGAAGTATTAGATTAGTTTACTTACAAGTATACTGCAAGTACATTAATATCAGTGTACTTGGTACACAAACGTATACTTAAGGAAATATACTCTGACTTTACTTAAGTATACTTCTTTTTGATAAGGGGTGTCTTACTCAAGCCAGCACAATCTGCCTCAGCTTTGGTGGAACTGGCTTAAACTCTCAAACTTACATTCCTCACTTTTATGCTATACCTCAATTTTATACTACACCTGATAGGTCAACTGTAGTTACTTACTAATAGGGATGCTGTAAAAGGAATAAATAAAAAATAAACCAATAATCGAAGGGGTTTGTTAGGAAAAGTGTCATGCAGCAGTGGAGACAGATGCAGTTGGAAGCTTTTTATTAAATGAAAGACAAGCAAAACAGTCAAATAAAGAGTCATAAGTAAGGAGAAACAAGTGTTAGGGAAATGTGGAATTAAACACCCAACACGCTACAGACAACTGAAGCTCAGCTACAAAATAAAGAAACCTAAGAAATTAAATAGGGACAATAATCAGGAAGAAAAAAGTGAGAGTCACTGACTCATTCTTTGGTATTCGGAAGTGCTTGTACCTTGTAAAGTGGACAAATGTGGATGGAGAACAGCATGTGAGTGTTCTAAATGTAGCATACAACTGGATGATTAGATTTAAGTTTGAATCAGGTCACGAGATGACAGTCATATGAGTAGAACCCATGCTGAGGTCTGCTTTCCAGTGAATCTACAGTATGACTAAACCAGGGTAAGCAAATAGACATTTCATTCATAGGCATAATATGCATACCAAAATACTGCAATCTGAGCAATAGCATGTCATACTGAAAACTAAAGCTAATAGGAATTTTATAAGGCTTACGTGTTGGAAAGGGCGGCATGGTGGTGTAGTGGTTAGCGCTGTCGCCTCACAGCAAGAAGGTCCAGGTTCGAGCCCCGTGGCTGAAGAGGGCCTTTCTGTGCGGAGTTTGCATGTTCTCCCCGTGTCCGCGTGGGTTTCCTCCGGGTGCTCCGGTTTCCCCCACAGTCCAAAGACATGCAGGTTAGGTTAACTGGTGACTCTAAATTGACCGTGAATGTGAGTGTGAATGGTTGTCTGTGTCTATGTGTCAGCCCTGTGATGACCTGGCGACTTGTCCAGGGTGTACCCCGCCTTTTGCCTGTAGTCAGCTGGGATAGGCTCCAGCTTGCCTGCGACCCTGTCGAACAGGATAAAGCGGCTAGAGATAATGAGATGAGATGAGATGAGATGAGATGTGTTGGAAAGTGATATTAAATGTTGCTACAATATTTAAACAGCCTTTATAATTAATGCTTATCATGTTACAGTATGAGTCCATATACAGTATATTGTATATGATCCTGGAGAACCTCTGTTGAATGATATTAGGATTCACAAGACTCATTTGCTTTGAGATTAAATTCCATAAAGTAAGAGCAAGTATAGATACTTGAAATATTTAGTGATTATTTAAAGCTTTTGAATGGAGGATTTAAGGATTTGCTAGATTTGTTAGAAACCATTCCTGCAACCTCATCATGTTTGAATATGTTTTGTGAACGTAGGTTATTCTGTGCCCTTCTCCAACGTGTTGATAAATTTAATGGACCAGGACGTCAGTACATATTTTAGAAAAATTCAAGGCGGTGTCCCAGAACTCTTACTATACACTAAATAGTAATTATGTCATTTGTTCTGATGTACTACTTAGTGTGGACTACTTAGAGGATTTGACACTCAGAAAATATAATTATCTGAAAAGGCTATTGTTATATTATTTGTAAATAATCTTTGACCTGCATTGCACTCAAAACAATACAGCACACTATTTGCTGTTTTACATTATGAATCCCCCCCCCCCCAAATAAACACTTATTTCAATTTTGATTCTTGCAACACATTTAAAAAAAATGTTGCGGCAGTAAAGCATTTACCACTTCATAATGTTCCCATTGCTTTTCACAACACTTAAAAGATGTTTCGGGACTGAAAACACCAAGTGATGAAGTGTTTCAGGTGTTATTTTGTCCCATTCTTCCTGCAAACAGGTCTTAAAGTGTGCAACAGTACGGGGTTATTGTCACATTTTTCATTTCAAAATTCAACACACATTCTCTATGGGGGACAGAGGGGACAAACACCCTCGTCTTCCTCAGCCATGTCTTTGTAATGTGTGCAGAATGTGGTTTTGCATTGTCTTGTTGAAATCTCCCTGGAAAAGGTGCCATACTGAAGGCAGCATATGTTGCTCTAAAATCTCAATGTACTTTTCTGCATTAATGCTGCCATTACAGAAGTGTATGTTACCTTTGTCAAAGGCACTGATACAACTCCATACCATGACAGAGCCTGGCTTGTTACTGGTAACAGTCTGGATGGTCTTTTTCATCTTTGGTCTGGAGCACACGGCATCCATTTCTTCCAAAAAATACCTGGAATACTGATTCGTCTGACCATAATACACATTTCCACTGTGTGATGGTCCATCCTAGATGCCTCTGAGCCCAGAGAAGTCGATGACACTTCTGGGCACAGTTAACATAAGGCTTCCTTTTTGCACAGTAAAGTTTTAACTGGCATTTGTGGATGTAACTCTGTATTTTAGTGCTTGGCAAAGGTTTACCAAAGTAATCATTAGCCAATGTGGTTATATCCACTATAGCTGTAAGATGGTTCTTGATGCAGTGCCGTCTGAGGGATCAGAGATCACGGGTGTTCAGCTTAGGCTTGCACCCTTGCCCTTTACACACTAATCCAGATTTCTTCAATAGTTTAATGATATTATGCACTGTAGAGGGTTAAATATCCAAATCCATTCATATCTTTCTTTAACATTGTTTTTACACATTTCAATAATTTTCTCATGCAGTTATTGACAAACTGAAGATCCTCGGCCCATATTTGCTCCACAAAGACTAGGTCTTTCCTGGATACTGATTTTGTACCAAATCATGATTACAGTCGTTTGGGTTCATGCTCTCGGCAAGGAAATATAAGTCAAAGTAAATTTAGAAATCACTGCTTTCTTTTTTCAGTTGCATTTTCCATACTGTTCAAATGTTTTCTGATTTGGGGTTGTATAATCCAGGAAGTAACCACAGATAGTGGAAAGAGAGAGAAAGAGAGAGGGGGGGCAGTGTGAGAGAGAGAGAGAGAGAGAGAGAGAATACTCTACTCTTTCAGCACAAGTTTACTGGTCAGATGCTTTTTTTTGTTCTAGTTAATTAAGTTCACATGATCAGCTGATAGGTCTCATTTATAATCACTCTGATCAGCAGCCACAAGGTCTTTCTCATACTTTCCTGCTCTCTTTCCTGCTTTCATGCCTCATTCATTCCTTTCTTATTCAAAGTTCTCTTTCTCATCACAATTTTTTTTTTTTACTTTTCTGATTGATACGGATACCTGCGTTTTACAGATACTAGACTCATGTCTCCTAAAAAGGAGAGCAGGGACATCTATTCGTTTGATGTAAGTACACTTATTTGGTTGATGAGAACAAGAGTAACTGCTCAACAGTGCATATTAAGAATTTAAACGAACTGTTACCATGTGTATAGGTCTATGAGAAAAGTATGTAATACAGTGAATGCACTGTTTATGATGGTGATTTTAGTTGTCATGTGTTTGTCATTACATAAACTTTGTAACTGTAGGTGTACTTTAGTGCTTATATGTTCCTGACAGTAACACAAATAGAAATGTTCTTATTAATATCACTGCTCCATTATAAGCTGACATATGAACTGTTTTAAAGGATTTTATACAAACAGGGAATATCTTTTTCAAAATCTTTTTTGGGTATCAGCTATTGCTGGGTGTTTCTCATTCTTTATTTTGGCATATTGTATAAGTTGTGATTGGATTTTTATAGTTATGAATGCTTGGTAGATGATAGACGGTATGTGACTGAAAATGTATGGCTCGTTCTTTGCTCAGTGTCAACAGTGTTGTAAATAATGTTGTCATGAGTCATTACTATGGTAGGAATTCTCTTCCACGTTGTTGTGGTGTTGCAATGCTTACGTTAATTTAAGAGAACAGGAACTGTCATAAACTCTACTCCAGGCATCAAGAGCAACAACTGCAAGCATGAGTTTTGGACTTGAAAATGTAATAATAAAGAAAAAGTAATGATAAAACTACTGATATTATTGTTTGACTTGAGTGAACTTGATGAACATGTTTTTCAGATATGTTCTCTTAAGAAAAAACAGTTATTACATTTACTGCCAGTTTCTCCATGTGAACTACAAGTGTACTAATGCATACTTGGAGAGAACTACATTAGTTTTCAAGTATAAATACAGTGTACCTTTTCATGCTAGCATGTATAAGTGTAACCCCTTTTCCTTAGAGTTTAAACATACACTGGGGTCGCACTCATATAACAAACAGGAACCTGGGTTTCCAGCTGGTGATGGTGAACTTACTGGACTTCTTGTCTACCATTAAACTCAGGGATTTCGATATGAAAATTAGGAATGGTATGCACTGCAGCCAGCATCCACTCGGTCTTCGGGAACTCTGGGATATTTCCTCCAAGCGGGAAAACTAGTACTTTGATAGGAAGTCTAAAATCAAAATTCCTGTTGGGTTGTAGCCAACCACTATCAATGAAATAGTTTCGAGATTGGTCGAAAATGTAAAGGTTTAAAGAAAACCCATACCATGGCTAGAAAAAGCGCAAGAGAGGATTCTGGGAAATTGAGTCCTACTGCAATAATGTAGTGTAATGCAGAAACCATGAAATGGGTGAAATAAGGCTTAATTTTAGAGAGACCTACATAAGTAAACTTAGAGTGAAATACACCTAGTGTTGAGTTTTCGCTCCTCCTACTCAAGCGAGTAGGACGCTTTTTGCTTTGCTCCTGCTTGAACTTCTCTTTTCTGCTTTTTTCACTATTTCTCTAGTGAAAAAAGCATTTCCATTTCTCTGAATCGGTTGACTTCACAAAGCAAAATGTGAGTACTGATTGCTGGAAAAGACAAGGTGCTAGACCCAAAAACAAAAGGGCATTAACTTCAACTCCATTGCGGTCTGATGCCGTCAAACCTACAGTCTATGAATACCACCGGGCTGAAAACTACAGATATACACAGCCCATTACACTCCAGAACAGATTTCAGTGCCTTACAGACATGGAACCAGTAGTTCCTAGAAAGTGGCAGAATTTGAATAACAAAAATAAAGCTCGCAGTAGAGGTAGAAAGCAGCCGCCAACACTTGTTAATCCTACAACCCTTGTTGTGGGTGATTTCACTGTGGAAAATATTGGAGGAGAGTCCATGGTTGTGTGCTGTTTTCCTTACGCTTCCATCTCAGAGACTACAGACAACATTTCAAAAATGCTGTCAAACTACAAATCAATTAAACACATTATTGTGCATGTTGGAGCAAATGATGTTTTCAGGGAACAGCTCACTGTGAGGAAATCTTTCAAAGACCTTTTTTCTGCCCTAAACGGACTTGGAATGCCTTTTTTTTTTATCAGTGGTCCATTACCAGGATCTGTGATCGGCAATTACGGGTTTTCCCGACTGCTCAGTCTCAACACCTGGCTTGCAAAGACATGTTTTTCCTCTGGCATTAATTTTATTGACAACTTTAACCTTTTCTGGAAACGCAAAGCCTTTTTCAGCCCAAATAGCACAGAACTCAGCTGGACTGGTGCCAAAGTCTTGGCAGACCATTATCAACACTCTATCCACCATTCCATGCTGACCTTGGGTACACTCTCTGATAAGCGCTCTGTAGCTGCACTGAAAGGAGTTAACACTGATATGAACTCTATTTGGGTACAAACTGAACCTCCCAGGGACATCAACAAAGGCTCAAAAACAGTACAGAAACACACTGTTGATGTTCAAACTCAAGCAGTGAATCTGCAGGCAGAAAGAAGCGGGACTAACGCTCACTCTGATGGATTCAAGCAAAACTCCTTGTCACCAACGAAGGCAACTAAGCCCCCAGCAACTACAGAGGATCATGCTGACTCATCTGCCCCCAATACAGTTCAGGAAAATGATCAGAGGGTGGAGCTATCACCACACACATCCCCATCACTTTCCAAGGCTAGCAACATGATATCTGAGCTAACGGGTAAGCTGGCAGAACTATCAGAAAGACAATCAGATAAACAAGCATCACCACAACCTCCTGAGACTGGCAATAGGCAATCACCAACAACAGCAGTGGATGTAACCCCAAGCCCCTCTGTATCTCCTTCACCCCCCAGACTGCATTTTCCTGAGAAAATGGAGAGACTATTGTCTTTAAGCCGAGTGTCTTTGGCAAGCCCAAGAGGACACTCAAATCAAGTACCGTACACAGAGCTGTCTCATGGTCAGGCCTTGTGTATCCCAAAATCTCTAATGATATATCCAACTGCCACAGCACCCAAGAAACAGAGGGCACCACCTCCCCCTGTGATTACAGATAAGACTCAAGGACCATGTGCACAGCTACAGTTCACCAGCAGCAGTGAAGTCCTTCATGTTGGAACGAACTGATATAATCTGGGTCCAGATGGTAGTTTTGAAAATAAGCTGGGACCCACGACGTACTTTTCTATTCCTGTGCTAACACGAAGGAGAGGTGTTCTTATTCATCCTATCAATGGGGTAAACTCGTCAAATCTCCTTCCAGTTCCAAAACAACCACAGAACGCTTCTGTGGAAATTATCCCCACATTCACTGTAAAACTAGCTCTTCAGAATGTAAGATCACTTAATAAGCCTTTTTTAATTAATGACTTCATCGGTACACACAAACTGGATTTTATGCTTCTTACTGAAACTTGGCTTGAACAATCAAGTAGCTCTATTACTCTTATTGAAGCAACTCCCCCACTCTTTGATTTCATGAGTGTTGGAAGAGCCAATAAACGGGGAGGAGGAATAGCAAATATATACAAGGCATGTTTTCAGTACAAACAGACAACTCTTGGTGATTTTACATCTTTTGAATACCTAAGTGCAATCCTAAAATGTTCTTCTAACATATTAGTGTTGACTATTTACAGACCACCAAGACTTTCTGCACCACTCAGTACGTTTACATGCACATCCAAATCGAGCTGCTGTCGGTAATCGAACTGAAGGTCCCAGCAGGGTGCCAGAGAAATCCAATCCTACATGCACACAATGAAATCGGGCTATTGTGTGAGGTGCATTGTGCACCCGAGCCACAGGTGGCGCAACACGCCCCATCGTGTTGGTACACTTCCGGTTGTCGTCATGAAGAAGAGCTATTCAAGAGTGTAAACAAAGTTATCAGGTCCGTGTTCTCCATTGCGCGTTTTTCTCCCGTCCATGAATTTTAATATATTCAACTCCTTAAGCTGAATGAGCATGAACTCTGCCTCCTCATTGCTCCAGAAGTGCACGTTTCTGCTTGCCTGTGGCAGTGGGGGCGTGGTCAAGCGCCGGTCTGTGACAGGAGGGCGGAGCCAGGGAAGGTGAGTGGCAGAATCACTTCACCTGACGGTAATTAACCTGTGTTTGTGTGTCTTCCCAGTAACCGCGCCCTATTTAAGGAGGCAGAGGGAGAGCAGAGGGGAGAGCTCATCCCGGGACTAGAACACAGCGCGTGTGTGTGTGTGTGCGCGCGCTTCTCTCAAGAATAAAAGTAGGCTGTTAAACTGAAAAGTCTGACAATAAAAAGCCTATTAGTACCAGAAGCTTTGTCCTGCCGCCCTCTGTGCTCCACCCACACTTCAGAGCTACATCGCCATTTTCTCTTCTTCGTTTGTTCCTCCTGACCTCTTCTGCTGCTCGCTACTACTGTTGTCATGCCGACCGAGGCTGTTGTGTTTCCCGCTTGTGGTCTCGTCACTCATCACTTCCGGAAGTAGCTCGACAACTAGCTCGATAGGGTATACATGCACAAAGTAGCTCGGCAGAAATCACATAAACTAGGTCGTGTAGCTCGATTCCGAGAAATCAAGTTCGGTTCAATTTCAGCTGAATTAAGGTGTATACATGGCATTTTGAACTTCGATTTCAGTCGAGCAACGGCAGAAATTCGATTCTCTCTATGTGCATGTAAACGTAGTGACTGTTCCTAGAGGAGTTTGGGGAACTGTTGTCAAATATTTGTTTAGAGTTTGACAATCTTATTATTTCTGGGGATTTTAATTTCCATGTTGATAATCCAGATAACACATATGCAAATGAATTTCTTACACTGATTGATGCCTTCAACCTAACACAACATGTACAAGGGCCAACACACTCCCATGGCCACACCCTCGACCTTGTCATCACTAAGGGTCTTAATGTATCTACTAGTGTCATGGACCTGGGTATATCTGATCATTTCTGTGTTTTCTTTGATGTTTCCATTTCCCCTCACTTTCAAAACAAGTCTGTGACTGTAAAAAAGAGGGTAATTACCAATGGCACAGCAGCTCTTTTTGAGCAGGCACTCTCAGAACTCCCATGTCAATCTTCAGATTGTGCAGATGATCTAATGGAAATTTTTAATTCAAGAATGAATCATATTATGGATGCTATTGCTCCTTTTAAAACCAAAAGAGTCATAGACAAAGGAAAAGCACCCTGGAAACTAAATCCAACAGTTAAAATGTTAGAGGGAATGTAGAAAGTCTGAAAGAAAATGGCGTAAATCTAAACTCCAGATTCATTATCAAATCTACAAAGGGATGTTATGTAAATACAACTTAGAAATTTCTAAAGCAAGACAGTCTTTTTTTGCTGACATTATTAATAGGAATATCAACAATGCCCATGTGCTATTTTCTACAGTTGAAAAGCTAACAAACCCATCAAAACAAATGCCTTCTGAATTTCTCTCAGTTAATACATGCAACGACTTTGCATCTTTTTTCAAAGGAAAGATTGATAAAATACGTATGAATGTAGCCACACAGGTGCAAACACTTCAAAATCTGGAACCACTGGATAACGAGAGAGGGGGTCGTAATACAATGTCAACATTTAGTTTAATTGATGTTGAGACTCTGAGAAAAACAGTACAAAGTCTCAGCTCCTCCACATCTGAACTGGACATTTTACCTACAGTCTTTTTCAAATCTGTTCTTCACCTAATATCAGACGAGGTACTTCAGATTATCAACACCTCCTTACGAACTGGCATGTTTCCCTCATCTCTGAAAAAAGCGGTTGTAAAACCCCTACTGAAAAAGAATAACCTGGATGTCTCAGTACTCAACAACTACAGGCCCATATCCAATTTGCCATTTGTTGGTAAAATAATTGAAAAAATTGTTTTTAATCAATTAACTGCCTTCCTGACATTAAACGGATGTTTTGATAAGTTTCAGTCAGGTTTTCGTGCCAATCATAGCACTGAAACAGCTCTTACTAAAGTCATGAATGACCTACGTCTTAATTCTGATGCTGGTAAAACATCAGTCTTGGTGCTTTTAGACTTAAGTGCTGCATTTGACACGGTAGATCATTCCATACTGTTACATCGACTGGAGCATTGGGTTGGATTTACTGGTATAGTAATCAACTGGTTAAAATCTTACCTACAACAAAGATTTTTTTATGTGGCCATTGGAGGCCACAGTTCATCACCCGTGTCCTTGAACTGTGGGGTTCCCCAGGGCTCAATCCTGGGACCATTACTATTCAACCTTTATATGCTCCCACTTGGACAAATTACTAAGAATAACTCAATAAACTTCCATAGCTATGCAGATGACACTCAGCTTTACTTAGCTATGTCACCTAATGACTATGCCCCTCTTGAGTCTCTTCATAGATGCATTGACCAAATTAACAAATGGATGTCTCACAATTTTCTTCAGCTGAACGCAGATAAAACTGAAGCAATTATATTTGGCAAAAAGGAGGAAAGGCTTAGGATTGCCACTGTTCTTGAAACTAAGGGGCTTAAAGCAAAGGATACTGTCAAAAACCCTGGTGTCCTTATTGACAGCGAACTTAACTTCAACAGTCATATGAAAGTGGTAAAAAAGTCTGCATTCTATCACCTAAAAAACATTTCTAAACTCAGGGGTCTCATGTCAAAACATGATCTAGAAAAACTTATTCATGCTTTCATCTCCAGTAGGGTTGATTACTGCAATAGCCTTTTCACAGGTCTTCCAAAAAAGACCATCAAAGAGCTTCAACTAATCCAAAATGCAGCAGCAAGGGTTCTTACAAGAACAAAAAGGGTAGTTCATATCACTCCAATCCTAAGGTCTCTGCACTGGCTTCCAGTGAGCTATAGAATTGACTTTAAAGCACTACTTCTTCTATTTAAAACATTAAATGGGATGGGACCCAGCTACCTACTGGATATGTTTCAATTATATGCACCAACTAGGTCTCTAAGATCACAAGAGAAAAACTTGCTAGTAATACCAGCTGTCAAAACGAAGTGTGGTGAAGCAGCCTTTAGTTGCTATGCTGCTAAGCTTTGGAACCAACTTCCAGATGATATCAAAAATGCTCCTACTGTTGTTAGTTTTAAATCCAGGCTCAAGACAAAGCTGTTTTCAGATGCTTTCACTTGATTAATTTTTACCTAAGTAATTAATTTCCTTTAACATAATTTCTTTTTAATCTTGGATTTTAATGATTTTACTTTTACTTTAATTCTTTTTTACTGTGATCCTCGTAGATTGTGTCTGCGGGACGATTTTTGGTGATCCTCGTGGAAGAGCCACGGGAAGAGCGCGCTTTGAGTTAAACCCATAATAATAATTAATCTCGAGGCTGATTAACTTTATTTCATTTTATTAATTTAATTTCTACTATTGTTTAATTCTTATTATTTTTCTTCCCCAATTATTTTATGTAATTTTATTTTCTATTGTTTACTGTTCTGCTTTTACTTCTGTAAAGCACATTGAACTGCCACTGTGTATGAAATGTGCTATATAAATAAACTTGCCTTGCCTTGCCTTGCCTTGAGTATAGTTAGAGTTGACTTTTGGTACTGGCAACATGGTGGTGTAGTGGTTAGCACTGTCGCCTCACAGCAAGAAGGTCCTGGGTTTGAGTCCAGTGGCTGATGGGGGCCTTTCTGTGTGGCATTTGCATGTTCTCCCCGTATCTGTGTGGGTTTCCTCTGGGTGCTCCAGTTTCCCCCAAAGACATGTAGGTTAGGCTAATTGGTGGCTCTAAATTGACCATAGGTGTGAGTGTGAATGGTTGTGTGTCTCTAGGTGTCAGCCCTGTGATGATCTTGCGACTTGTCCAGGGTGTACCCTGCCGCTCACCCATAGTCAGCTGGGATAGGCTCCAGCTTGCATGCGACCCTGCACAGGATAAGCGGTTACAGATAATAGATGAATGGATGGACTTTTGGTACTAGAAGTATATTAAAAAAAAAAGTATGCCTGCTGTCAAGTATACTGTACTAACAGCTTACTGTGTTTAAGCATACTTGGCAAGAAGTACACCTGGTGTCAAGTATAATTCAGCTTACTTTTCATATTAGCATGTCTAAGGACACTTACAGTGGTGCTTGAAAGTTTGTGAACTCTTTAGGATTTTCTGTATTTCTGCATAAATATGACCTAAAACATCATCAGATTTTCACACAAGTCCTAAAAGTAGATAAAGAGAACCCAATTAAACAAATGAGACAAAAATATTATACTTGGTCATTTATTTATTGAAGAAAATGATCCAATATTACATATCTGTGAGTGGCAAAAGTATGTGAACCTTTGCTTTCAGTATCTGGTGTGACCCCCTTGTGCAGTAATAACTGCAACTAAACGTTTCCGGTAACTGTTGATCAGTCCTGCACACTGGCTTGGAGGAATTTTAGCCCATTCCTCCTTACAGAACAGCTTCAACTCTGGAATGTTGGTGGGTTTCCTCACATGAACTGCTCACTTCAGGTCCTTCCACAACATTTCGATTGGATTAAGGTCAGGACTTTGACTTGGCCATTCCAAAACATTAACTTTATTCTTCTTTAACCATTCTTTGGTAGAACGACTTGTGTGCTTAGGGTCGTTGTCTTGCTGCATGACCCACCTTCTCTTGAGATTCAGTTCATGGACAGATGTCCTGACATTTTCCTTTAGAATTTGCTGGTATATTTCAGAATTCATTGTTCCATCAAGGATGGCAAGCCATCCTGGCCCAGATGCAGCAAAACAGGCCCAAACCATGATACTACCACCACCATGTTTCACAGATGGGATAAGATTCTTATGCTGGAATGCAGTATTTTCCTTTCTCCAAACATAATGCTTCTCATTGAAACCAAAAAGTTCTATTTTCATCTCATCTATCCACAAAACATTTTTCCAGTAGCCTTCTGGCTTGTCCATGTGATCTTTAGCAAACTGCAGACAAGCAGCAATGTTCTTTTCGGAGAGCAGTGGCTTTCTCCTTGCAACTCTGCCATGCACACCATTGTTGTTCAGTGTTCTCATGATGGTGGACTCATGAACATTAACATTAGCCAATGTGAGAGAGGCCGTCAGTTGCTTAGAAGCTACCCTGGGGTCCTTTGTGACCTATCCGATTATTACACGCCTTGCCCTTGGAGTGATCTTTGTTGGTCGACCACTCCTGGGGAGGGTAACAATGGCCTTGAATTTCCTCCATTTGTACACAATCTGTCTGACTGTGGATTGGTGGAGTCCAAACTCTTTAGAGATGGTTTTGTAACCTTTTCCAGCCTGATGAACATCAACAACGCTTTTTCAGAGGACCTCAGAAATCTCCTTTGTTCGTGCCATGATACACTTCCACAAACATGTGTTGTGAAGATCAGACTTTGATAGATCCCTGTTCTTTAAATAAAACAGGGTGCCCACTCACACCTGATTGTCATCCCATTGACTGAAAACACCTGACTCTATTTTCACCTTGAAATCACTGGTTCATCCTAGAGGTTCACATACTTTTGCCACTCACAGATATGTAATATTGGATCATTTTCCTCAATAAATAAATGACCAAGTATAATATTTTTGTCTCATTTGCTTAACTGGGTTCTCTTTATCTACTTTTAGGACTTCTGTGAAAATCTGATGATGTTTTAGATCATATTTATGCAGAAATATAGAAAATTCTAAAGGGTTCACAAACTTTCAAGCACCACTGTAGAGGGAATATACAATGTACTTGGCACTGAGTACACAGTACTTACAATTAACTTTTGATACTAGAGTACTGAAGTATACGTAGACAACATTATGCCTGCTGCCAACATACTTTCAATATACTATAGAAGTACTTATGGTGTTAAGTATACTTACAATTTTCCTAAAATCCAAGAAACTATACAAAGAGAAAATAAGTGTTACGTATATTTACAGTACTCCTGGTGTCAAGGATACTTCAAGTTTACTTTAGATATACTTTGTCTCAGTATACTTAGAGCCAAAATATCATCCGAGTCTGGTTATAGAGCCTTCAAATATTCTGCTGCTAAATTATTCAACAGTTTGGATCCTACAGTTAAAAACTCTAAATGTATTAAATAATTTTACTCAAACTGTTGGTAACTAAAAATGTTGTAGTTTAACTCTAAATTGCCCAATGTACTCAAACCTCTAAGTTATAATTTTCACAAGATTTCTTGGTTTCAATTGTCAATACAAATTGCTATAAGTCTTAATATTTTTATCCCCATTATTATATTTCATTTATTCTATTCGTGATTATATATTTAAATAATATTAGCTGGCGTTGAGTGGTATATCAGATACGGTATATTCCATTCAGCTAGCATGACATTGAACGAGTCGAAGACAAGCTCAGTATCATGCTAGCTGAATGGAATATATCTGATATACCATGAAAAAAGCCACCATTATTATTATTATTATTATTATTATTATTATAATATCCACATTTCTTTTGTATATTCAATGCATCTTTCCCTTTCAAAATGCTCTCAAAATCTTCCGTATTTAATGAAGCAAACCTGGTAGCCATGTTTGTTTACAAATTGTCACAGTCGCTCGCTAGCATGGAAGTTTGCAACATTGTAAACCATATTCAATGCTCATTCTCCATTGGATAGAGTGACGTAATACAGGTAGTCGTCGACTTACGACCTCTGCAACTTATGACCGATCGACTTTACGACCGTCTGGTTATGACTGGCAAGTGTTTCCCAGCTGAGCTAGCTGAGCGTACGACAGTTTCCGCCCCAGCTCCTGGCAGCACCTCTCGCCGCGTACGACAGTTTCCACCCCAGCTCCAGGCACACCTGCAGTCTCTATCGCGCTCCCTCGCGCACTCCATCATACAGTTTCCGCCGCAGCTCCTGGTTTATGAAACGAGCAAATTCTCCCGCCAGCCCGAGCGCTGCAACAGCTGATGATGACGTAGATGACCCACAGCCAAGCACCAGTGATGCCAGCGGTCACTAAGTTTTGTATTTTGCTATGTTTTACATTTGTATTTTATGTTTCAAACTAAAATGTTTTCCATTTTTCACACCTGTATTTCGTATTTTTTGTTTTGCACATATTAAACGAATTGCACTGTACGCAGTGTAGTATGCAGTGTTTGACTTAAACCAAATAATGAGCCAAGGTCATGAAATAAGAAAATGTTGATAAATAAGACTTTAAGATGATTACAATATCATTACACATCACAATATACTTATGTTCAGTTAACATAGGCCGACTTACGACCAGATCGGTTTACGACCGGTCAGTTGTAACCAAACGCAGTCGTAAGTCGATGACTACCTGTACACATAAGATAGGTGATATGTGAACAATACTGCATGCGATCAAACCAAAGGAATGGAACCCGCTAGAAGGGAATAGAACACATTTTTATTCCATTGAAAAAGTGACGTCATTTCTATACACCAATCTATTGTCACACTGTCTTTTGTCTGCACTGTTTTTGCAGTTAATTTAATGCTATGATGTGTGTCATGTTGTGTTATGTTAGGTTACGTTAGGCTTAGTTATGTTATTTTATGACGTATACTAGGCTGAGTTACAGTGCTCAGTGTAAATGAGTACACCTCCTTTGAAAAGTAACATTTTAAATAATATCTCAATGAACACAAACAATTTCCAAAATGTTGACAAGACAAAGTTTAATATAACCTCTGTTTAACTTATAACATGAAAGTTAGGTTAATAATATAACTTAGATTACACATTTTTCAGTTTTACTCAAGTTATGGTGGTGCAAAAATGAGTACACCCCACAACAAAAACTACTGCATCTAGTGCTTTGTATGGCCGCCATGATTTTTAATGACAGCACCAAGTCTTCTCGGCATGGAATGAACAAGTTGGCGACATTTTGCAACATCAATCTTTTTCCATTCTTCAACAATGACCTCTTTTAGTGACTGGATGCTGGATGGAGAGTGATGCTCAACTTGTCTCTTCAGAATTCCCCAAAGAAAATAATTTCTTTACACCACAAAGGTGAAGGCTACAAGAAGATCAGCAAAGCTTTACATATCAGTCAGAACATTGTAGCAAAAGTGGTACAAAACTTTAAGAAAGATGGAACTGCAACCATCTCACAGAGACGTCCAGGTCATCCACGGAAGTTAACACCTCGACAGGAGCGTCTTCTGATGAGAAGGGTTGAAGAAAATCGGCATGCAAGTTCACTGCAGTTATCTAAAGAAGTAGAAAGCCAAACTGAGGTGACTATTTCCCGTGACACAATCCGGTGTACACTGCAGAGGAATGGCATGCATGGATGCCGTCCATGAAAGAAGCCTCTCCTAAAGCCCAGGCACAAAAAAGCCCGCTTAGAGTTTGCCAGGGCCCATGCTGACAAAGATGAAGACTACTGGGACTCTATACTCTGGAGTGAGGAGACCAAGATAAATGTTTTTGGAACTGATGGCTTCAAAACTGCATCGCGTCGCAAAGGTGAGGAATACAAAGAAAAATGCATGGTGCCTACAGTGAAACATGGTGGTGGCAGTGTCCTTATGTGGGGCTGCATGAGTGCTGCTGGTGTCAGGGAGCTGCATTTCATTGATTGCATCATGACTAAACACATCATTGCAACATGACTAAACACACATCTAAGGCCACTGTTGGATTTCTGAAGAAGAACAGGGTGAAAGTGATTCAGTGGCCAAGTATGTCTCCTGATCTGAACCCAATCGAACACCTATGGGGAATTCTGAAGAGAAAAGTTGAGCATCACTCTCCATCCAGCATCCAGTCACTAAAAGAGGTCATTGTTGAAGAATGGAAAAAGATTGATGTTGCAAAATGTCGCCAACTTGTTCATTCCATGCCGAGAAGACTTGGTGCCGTCATTAAAAATCATGGAGGCCATACAAAGTACTAGATGTAGTAGATTTTGTTGTGGGGTGTACTCATTTTTGCACCACCCTAATTTGAGTAAAACTGAAAAAATGTGCAATCTAAGTTATATTATTAACCTTACTTTCACGTTACAAGTTAAGCAGATGTTATATTAAACTTTGTCTTGTCAGCATTTTGGAAATTGTTTGTGTTCATTGAGATATTGGTTAAAATGTTACTTTTCAAAGGGGGTGCACTCATTTACGCTGAGCACTGTATGTCAGGTTGTGTAATGCTGTATTAGGTTGTGTATGTTATGTTCGGTATTTTATGTTGTCTTATGTCATTTTATATTAGGTCGTGTTATGCTGTTATATGATGCTTGCACAGCTCTTTACCAGCTCTTGCAATCTTTAATGTTTACTGTTTTATCTTGATATTTGTTGTTTGCACTGTCTATGTACCTTGGTCCATAAGAAAATGACATTTCGTTCTTCTGTTTACTACGTTTGTGGAAGAATGATGATAAAGTCAAGTTATTGATCTGTCAGGGTTGCATAGGAAGCTGGAGCCAATCCCAGCTGACTTTGGGAAAGACGTTGGTACACCCTGGGCTGGTCACGAATCTATCTCAAGGCTAACACAGAGATGAACAACTTCACACCTCTGGGCAATTTAGAATAGCCAGTTGACCTAATCTACATCTCTTTGAACTGTGGGAGGAAACCAGAGAACCCAGAGGGGACCCACACAGGCACAGGGAGAACATATAAACTCCACAGTCCCCAATTGACAGGCAGGCTCAAACCCAGAGCCTTCTTGCTGTGAGGTGATAGTGCTAACCACTGTACCACCCCATTTCCACACATAAGTCTAGTTTTAAGTATCTTTATCTGTAACTTTCTACTCACCACATTTTCTATTAGTAAAGTCATATGGTATCAGGGAGCTGTATGAAGCATGAAATGAAAATTAGTTGCCTCTCAAATTTGGTTATTGTGATATATTTATTTCTGCAATATCTCCATCCATCCATTATCTGTAGCTGCTTATCCTGTTCTACAGGGTCGCAGGCAAGCTGACTATGGGCGAGAGGCGGGGTACACCCTGGACAAGTCGCCAGGTTATCGCAGGGCTGACACATACTGTAGACACAACCATTCACAATCACATTCACACCTATGGTCAATTTAGAGTCACCAGTTAACCGAACCTGCATGTCTTTGGACTGTGGGGGAAACCGGAGCACCCAGAGGAAACCCACGCGGACACGGGGAGAACATGCAAACTCCACACAGAAAGGCCCTCGCCAGCCACTGGGCTCGAACCCGGACCTTCTTGCTGTGAGGCGACAGTGCTAACCACTACACCACCGTGTCGCCCTGCAATATCTCAAGAAAACAAAAAACCAGGCCATTCTGTGGCTGGGAAGTTATTTAATTTGAGGGGATTCCCTAGCAAATAATGTGCATGAAATTGCTTGCGTCACACAGTCAAGCAGACAGAGATCATACCAGGCTGCACGTTGCCACTCTGTGTTCAAACCAGCTCTTAAATAAATAAAACAAAAGTGTAAATTGGACCAGTCTCTGGAACCAACAAGCTACAACAATGTTACAGCAGTCTACCTAAGAATTAACAATAATTTATAAAATGTGTCTATAGGTATATAGTAATAGTTTTTGAACTTTCCAAACTTGTAAATCAGTCAATCAAATCTCTCTCTCTCTCTCTCTCTCTCTCTCTCTCTGGGGACCCTTGTCCTGTAGGCTAAGAGCATTGTAAATAATTTCTGTGGGTTAGCCAATGACCAGAGCACAGATGTATCAGAAGAGGACAACAAAGATAAGCTAGCTTATTGTGTCACTGATGTACCACCATGGCACCTCTGTATCATTCTGGGAATTCAGGTAAGTTCATACCCTGTCCTCAAACATGAACAGTTTCTTATAAGTTAATTTTCTACATTTTTCCTTCATCCTAAACAGAAATAAATACCTTGGAGTAACCGATTAGATAAAGCATATTAAACTTTAACAGGATTTTTAAAAAAATCCCCATATTCTATGTCTCTCAGCACTTTCTGACTGCGTTTGGTGGAATTGTTGCCATCCCGCTGATCCTGTCTCAGGGTCTGTGTCTGCAGCATGACGGACTCACTCAGAGCCACCTGATCAGCACCATCTTCTTTGTTTCAGGAATATGCACCTTATTGCAGGTCACCTTGGGAGTCAGGTAGCCAACATCTTTAAAAGCACTCTTCACCCATTTTTTTTTTTTTTCTGAGGAACTGATGGGGGTGTCTGGGAAAACCCTGCTGGATGTTGCTGGGGCTCAAAAGTTTAATTTTTCAGCCAATAATATATAATGGATGGACACACACACACACACACACACACACACACACACACACACACACACATATATACAACCCCGATTCCAAAAAAGTTGGGACAAAGTACAAATTGTAAATAAAAATGGAATGCAATGATGTGTAAGTTTCAAAATTCCATATTTTATTCAGAATAGAACATAGATGACATATCAAATGTTTAAACTGAGAAAATGTATCATTTAAAGAGAAAAAATAGGTGATTTTAAATTTCATGACAACAACACATCTCAAAAAAGTTGGGACAAGGCCATGTTTACCACTGTGAGACATCCCCTTTTCTCTTTACAACAGTCTGTAAACGTCTGGGGACTGAGGAGACAAGTTGCTCAAGTTTAGGGATAGGAATGTTAACCCATTCTTGTCTAATGTAGGATTCTAGTTGCTCAACTGTCTTAGGTCTTTTTTGTCGTATCTTCCGTTTTATGATGCGCCAAATGTTTTCTATGGGTGAAAGATCTGGACTGCAGGCTGGCCAGTTCAGTACCCGGACCCTTCTTCTACGCAGCCATGATGCTGTAATTGATGCAGTATGTGGTTTGGCATTGTCATGTTGGAAAATGCAAGGTCTTCTCTGAAAGAGACGTCATCTGGACGGGAGCATATGTTGCTGTAGAACCTGGATATACCTATCAGCATTGATGGTGTCTTTCCAGATGTGTAAGCTGTCCATGCCACACGCACTAATGGGTCATTCCGTGCCAACTCACCTAAGGGTCCCCACGTCACCGTCTCAGATTTTGCTCAAAAAATTCTATAATCAAGAATCATATGTTTGTACCACACATGCAAAATATTAGCTCCCAATTCATTGTAGTTTTGGAACTACAGGCCTTTGAAATTTTGATGTCAAAATACCACGACGAAATGGCTCTTTCCCCAACTTCAGAGACCCATAACTTTTTATTGCAGCTATCTAGACAGTTGTGTTTGCAGATTCTTACTGAATGATACCCACTCTTTTCAAATCTGTTGCCACAAAGCCTCTGAAGTACATACATTTTGCATAATGGGAAGCCAAAAATGACGTTTTGGCCAAAATCACTTAAAATTCATTAAAACTCTAGGGGGCATAGTAGAAATATGAAGCTAGTTAGATTTTTTTCCTCACTACATAGTAATTGTAGGGTTGTTATCTGTTCACAGAAACATATTTTGCCATGAAATTTCAATTCCTGAATTTAAAATTTTTTTTTTAACATCTTACGTCCTTTCCGAGGGGGCTAAAATAGGGCATTTTTGCCATCTTATTTGGTCATGTGGCTAGGGGTTTAGGATCTTCTAATTTTTGTGAAGATGCTCTCATATAAGATGTAACTACTCCCTGATTTTTTTTAACAAACGCCCCTTGCTTCATATTTTAATAATTTGTTTTGTACATGGACAGTTTCATCATTTTTCACTTTTTTCCACATTCAGAACTCTGTAACTCTAAATTGGAAGATTCCTACTAGCAGCTATTTCAGATTTACATACACTGACACACAAATTTTCATATTTTAGTAGTAGTATGCCCAAGAAATTCATATTTTTCTTTCTATTGGGACCTAAAAACAGCTATTTGGCCAAAAATGACAAAAACGCTGGGCAGCTTTTAATAAACAAGGGAATAATGAAGGGGTGTTTTGCACACAAACTAAGGCTTATAAGAACCTAATCTAGGCATACACATTTCCTGAACAACTTTTACTGTATTGTATAGTATTTTTTGCAATTAGAAAATTTTAGGTATAATTGCAATTTTTGTTGAATATCCTTGGAAAATATAGAAAAATAACAACAAAATTCTGGAGTAGTATTTTTAATATACTTCAAGGTTGTGTAAGCACAAAACATTTAGCAATGAGGTTTTATTTACATATTAACACATTCAATGATCCATGATCATGATGTTGAAAAACATCACAAGATTTGTACATAATTTAAAGTCAAATATGGGCATCCGTGATAATGGGTAATTCATTCACAGGCAGTACAGTTTCATGTGATGTGCTAAGACACTCATAAACTGTCATCTAGTAGTACATAAGTTAAAACTTAAGTCTTTCACAAGTTTGAAGTCATCCTCTGTTAGTTGGTATTGGCGTCCCCCACTTTTTATGTTTGGGGCCTCTACCACACAAAGGACATGAAGCAAAGGCACCCAACATTCATCTTTCCTGCTTTGTGGTGGCCATGAGAATGTGTTGCCTCGTCCTTGTCTCATGAAATTGACATACACATCATTTTCTTCTT
Organism: Neoarius graeffei; assembly: GCF_027579695.1. Lineage (NCBI taxonomy): Eukaryota > Metazoa > Chordata > Actinopteri > Siluriformes > Ariidae > Neoarius > Neoarius graeffei. The sequence goes on from NC_083574.1 coordinate 42,600,688, forward strand.
CATTTCTGGTGACAATATTTCCAATGTACCATTTTCTGTCATAAACACAGGCAATATATTTGCCCGGCTGGTACATATTTGGTGCAGATTGGGACATTTGGCTTGGGGCCTGTAACTGGGACTGTGAAACTGGTGTGGTTTCAGGTCCTATGTCCACTACCGATGATGGTACCACATCAGAAGAAACCCTTCTCATCTCCAGCTGAGTGGGTGCAATTGGGCTAAGGATATCATTGCTAATATATATATATATGGATAGAAAAAGTCACCACATCTTTAATTTATGAGGAAAATAGCCCATTCCCTCCAGAACTTGAAAAATATCAACATTTTTGTCATTTTTGGCCAAATAGCTGTTTTTAGGTCCCAATAGAAAGAAAAATATGAATTTCTTGGGCATACTACTACTAAAATATGAAAATTTGTATGTCAGTGTATGTAAATCTGAAATAGCTGCTAGTAGGAATTTTCCAATGTAGAGTTACAGAGTTCTGAATGTGGAAAAAAGTGAAAAATGATGAAACTGTCCATGTACAAAACAAATTATTAAAATATGAAGCAAGGGGCGTTTGTTAAAAAAAATCAGGGAGTAGTTACATCTTATATGAGAGCATCTTCACAAAAAATTAGAAGATCCTAAACCCCTAGCCACATTACCAAATAAGATGGCAAAAATGCCCTATTTTAGCCCCCTCGGAAAGGACGTAAGATGTTAAAAAAATTTTTAAAAATTCAGGAATATAATTTTCATCGCAAAATATGTTTCTGTGAACAGATAACAACCCTACAATTACTATGTAATGAGGAAAAAAATCTAACTAGTTTCATATTTCTACTAGGCCCCTTAGAGTTTTAATGAATTTTAAGCGATTTTGGCCAAAATGCCATTTTTGGCTTCCTATTATGCAAAAAGTATGTCCTTCAGAGGCTTTCTGGCAACAGATTTGAAAAGAGTGGGTATCATTCAGTAAGAATCTGCACACACAACTTTCTAGATAGCTGCAATAAAAAGCTATGGGTCTCTGAAGTTGGGGAAAGAGCCAATTTCGACGTGGTGTTTTGACATCAATATTTCAAAGGCCTGTAGTTCCAAAACTACAACATAATTGGGGGCTAATATTTTGCATGTGTGGTACAAACATATGATTCTTGATTAGAGAATTTTTTGAGTAAAATCTGAGACGGTGATGTGGGGGAGTTCCTGAAATTTAGGTGAGTTGGCACGGAATGACCCTAATGCAACCCCATACCATCAGAGATGCAGGCTTCTGAACTGAGCGCTGATAACAACTTGGGTCGTCCTTCTCCTCTTTAGTCCGAAGGACATGGCGTCCCTGATTTCCATAAAGAACTTCAAATTTTGATTCATCTGACCACAGAACAGTTTTCCACTTTGCCACAGTCCATTTTAAATGAGCCTTGGCCCAGAGAAGACGTCTGCGCTTCTGGATCATGTTTAGATACGGCTTCTTCTTTGAACCATAGAGTTTTAGCTGGCAACAGCAGATGGCATGGTGAATTGTGTTCACAGATAATGTTCTCTGGAAATATTCCTGAGCCCATTTTGTGATTTCCAATACAGAAGCATACCTGTATGTGATGCAGTGCCGTCTAAGGGCCCGAAGATCACGGGCACCCAGTATGGTTTTCCGCCCTTGACCCTTAAGCACAGAGATTCTTCCAGATTCTCTGAATCTTTTGATGATATTATGCACTGTAGATGATGATATGTTCAAACTCTTTGCAATTTTACATTGTTGAACTCCTTTCTGATATTGCTCCACTATTTGTCGGCGCAGAATTAGGGGGATTGGTGATCTTCTTCCCATCTTTACTTCTGAGAGCCATTGCCACTCCAAGATGCTCTTTTTATACCCAGTCATGTTAATGACCTATTGCCAGTTGACCTAATGAGTTGCAATTTGGTCCTCCAGCTGTTCCTTTTTTGTACCTTTAACTTTTCCAGCCTCTTATTGCCCCTGTCCCAACTTTTTTGAGATGTGTTGCTGTCATGAAATTTCAAATGAGCCAATATTTGGCATGAAATTTCAAAATGTCTCACTTTTGACATGTTGTCTATGTTCTATTGTGAATATCAGTTTTGGAGATTTGTAAATTATTGCATTCCGTTTTTTATTTACAATTTGTACTTTGTCCCAACTTTTTTGGAATCGGGGTTTTGTGTGTGTCTGTATATATATATATATATATATATATATATATATATATATATATATATATATATATATATATGGCCAATGTTTGGCCCTTGAGCAAGAGCTGACCCCTGAGGTGCCGTATCATGGCTGACCCTGCGCTCTGATCCCAATCTCCTAACAAGATGGGATATGCAAACAAAATAATTGCACTCTCCTATGTGACATATGAAGGCTTTCTTCTTTCTGATTCTACAGTAGTTGGTGAAATTCTGCAAAGGGATTTTTTTTATTATAAGCTTGTGTATTAGTGTGAGAATATCTTTTCCTTTTAACTAAGATTTCTTAAAGAAATGCTTGAAAAATCTGGCTTTGCTGTCTTCGGCTTAGTTAGGGTTTGAGAATTGATCTAGGCTATGAGCATGCAACTTGAACTTTGAAATGACAAATTCAAAGTTGAGTCACTGAGGGAGTTTATGAATAGTTTGTGAACAGATGGCAAAGATAAAAGATTTAACAATGATATGTTAATAATCGTTGTTAAATCTTTTATCTTTGCCATCTGTTCACAAACTATTCATAAACTCCCTCAGTGACTCAACTTTGAATTTGTCATTTCAAAGTTCAAGTTGCATGCTCATAGCCTAGATCAATTCTCAAACCCTAACTAGGCCGAAGACAGCAAAGCCAGATTTTTTCAAGCATTTCTTTAAGAAATCTTAGTTAAAAGGAAAAGATATTCTCACACTAATACACAATGATATGTTAATAATCAGGGGCGGCATGGTGTTGTAGTGGTTAGCGCTGTCACCTCACAGCAAGAAGGTCCGGGTTCGAGCCCCGTGGCCAGCGAGGGCCTTTCTGTGTGGAGTTTGCATGTTCTCCCCGTGTCTGCGTGCTCCGGTTTCCCCCACAGTCCAAAGACATGCAGGTTAGGTTAACTGGTGACTCTAAATTGACCGTAGGTGTGAATGTGAGTGTGAATGGTTGTCTGTGTCTATGTGTCAGCCCTGTGATGACCTGGCGACTTGTCCAGGGTGTACCCCGCCTTTCGCCCGTAGTCAGCTGGGATAGGCTCCAGCTTGCCTGCGACCCTGTCAAACAGGATAAAGCGGCTAGAGATAATGAGATAATAATGAGATGTTAATAATCAGCCCTGTGATGACCTGGCGACTTGTCCAGGGTGTACCCCGCTTTTCACCCATAGCCAGTTGGGATGGGCTCCAGCTTGCCTGCGACCCTGTAGAACAGGATAAAGCGGCTAAAGATAATGAGATGAGATGAGATGTTAATAATCGCTGCCATAAAATCTGATTGTGAATTAGAACATGATTCCTGAGCCATTATAAACTAAAATGATCAATCATTTAGCATGGCTCGTTCATGGTAATGACCTGCCCAAGAACTTGGTTCTTGGTAATGTAGCTCATATTCTTTCAAATATTGTTTTGTTAGCTATCAGTGACATCCTTTTGCAACTTAATTTCACCAGTGCTAGAACTGCATTCTTCAGTTTCAGTTAAAATTATTTGATGCACTTTCCTAAAGACCTTTGGCACTATTACACATAATAAAAACAGCAACTCTTAGCACATTCATACTATTGCTTTGTATGTTACAACCAATGAACACCTTGTAAAATAATCTATAATTTTGGCCTCCAAGTTCATTAAGCTAGAATGTCTTTGTCTTAAGACTTTGTCTTATCTTCTGTTTTGAATTGCAGGTTGATGCTTGATTTAAAAATCAGTCTTCCTTGTACATTCTACAGATTTGTTTTTGTAAAATTAGGGTCAACAGTAAGTCCAAGCAGTAAAAGTATGGTCAGCTCAGAAACTGAAGACTTTAATAGGATTACATAGGAATCGAGAATTTATGTCTGGGTTCAGCACACTTTAAATCCACATTCCACAGGCTTATTCATGTTGGATTTTATCCATATCAGAGGAACGGGGATCTGAGTGCTGAACATGGAACAGAATTTTCTATGGGATGCCACAGTCATGAATAGCATGGCAAAATAAATGCTTCTTTGTTTCTAGAACTACTCTGAGAAGCACAGGCTTTTGGGAATCTCCACCAGACCACCACCTGGTGGTCTGTCAAGTTATGTGAACTGGGAAGATCAGTACAAGAGTCCAGTGTACTTTTTTGTGCCAGGCATTTTTCTGTTGGGGAGTCAGCAAAGCATGAGCTGAGATTAGATTTCAATATTCTAGGTTATAAAAATGATCCAGTTCATATGGGATCATTTATGTATTAGTGCAGAAGATTTATATCAGCTCACAAACCTTTTAAGTTGTACAGTATCTGCGGCACAATGTGCATCTGATTTGTGCCTGCAGGCCCTGAACATCTTATAGCATGGAACTGAAATGAACTTCATTCATTTTTATGTCATGAATCTATACAAAATATCACATATTATTCTATCCACATTCACTGGATATGAGCAATCGCACGCTCTGATTGGCTACTCTACTGCTAGGATATCAGCTGTGAGTAGAGAAAAACAAAATGGCTGAGTGTGTTGCTAAACCAACTGAGGATGAAATAAAAACTAACACTACTCGAAAAAAAACAACAACCCAAAAATACAAAAAAGCAACAAAATATGGAATGAAAGTATTGGATAGTAAGAACGTATCTTTTTTATTTTTCAAGAATTATTACTATAGCATTTTCCACAAATTGCTTCTGTTATTTCGCCAGTTTGTTTGCATTCTTCATCTTGAAGCATTACAATTTGTTTTTTTTGGTTTTTTTTGTAGACTGATTCAAAAGCTTAAAGAAGTTTGAAAATTACAGAACTGAAATGTCCAAGGAAGAATTAAATAAATGTCTAAAGCTATCCTATACCTCAGCACGACAGCACTTTCTACAAAAAACAACATTAAAGTCAATTTGTGCAGCCATCGATAGGTTTTAAGTCCGCTTAAGTGGAAATGATTTTGTCGGACATTTTGTATAAAGTTTTTATTTATCAAATTTGCAAAAAATAAAAATGCTCTGTTTCTCAAAATCCAGTGAATGTAGATTGAATAACACAGTTATTCCACTCAGTCAATCTCATCGTATAGCCAACTTGGTGCTCTGCGCCTCATCGGCTATCAGCTCATGTATGACTTGATTTTGTGGAATAATTGTTAAATATTGATGTGAGTTTATTATTTATTTTAATTGCACACAAGACAACTGTGTGACTTCTGATAGTTGTTCTAAAACTAAATTTGGGGTTTCACACAAATGAAGGTGAATACTTATGTAAAGTTGTTTAAAAAGTTTTTTTTTATTTTAAATACTTTTGCAAACTATATTAATTTTTACCATCCAATTAAATACATATATATTATTTACCAGCTTAAGGTCGGTCCGTATCGTGAAATACCGTGACCAAGGTCTTGAAAGTACTGAGCGAGGCCCTCTGGGCCAAGGTCAGCATTCAAGGCTGAGGTCACGGTATTTCACCATACGGACCGACCTTAAGCTGGTAAATAATATATTTATTTTTTTCTTTACCAAATTCTAACAGAAAACAAGAGCGCCCGAAAGGGAAAACTGAGCCAAGGCGAACTGTCATTTTGAATCCTTATTCACGGCTGTAATGCAAATTGCTTTCTCCTCGGTATACAAGTGCACTTCCATGGCAGGAAAAAAACTACATTTTGCCGCCTATGTAGTCCCCTATTTATACAAAATTGAGTCATTCAGGATTCAGCCATGTTTTTGCTCGGCGTTAGCAAGTTACAGGTTTTTAGCTTTCTCCTGAAATGTTTTATTTTATTTCGTCTTCCTCAGGGTAGTAAAAGTCGCTTTCACTGTGAAGACTGTCGTTATCGCTATCCATGCTGTAAAATTAATGCTATTTTGAATCCTCATTCACGGCTGTAACGCAAATGGCTTCCTCCTCAGTATACAAGTGCACTTCCATGGCAGGAAAAAAAACTACATTTTGCCCACCTATGTAGTCCCCTATTTATAACCCCAATTCCAAAAAAGTTGGGACACTGTGTAAAACATAAATAAAAACAGAATGTGAAGGCTTACAAATCATGGAAACCCTATATTTAATTGAAAATAGTACAAAGGCAACATATCAAATGTTGAAATTGAGAAATTGTATTGTTTTTTTAAAAATATATGCTCATTTTGAATTTGATCTCAGCAACACGTTTCAGAAAAGTTGGGACGGGGCAACAAAAGATTGAAAAAGTTGTGTAATGCTATAAAAATTTTTTGGTTAATTGGCAACAGGTCAGTAACATGATTGGGTATTAAATAAATAAATAAATAAATAAATAAATAAAGCATCCCAGCCCCAGTCTCTCAAAAACAAAGATGGGGAGGGATTCACCGCTCTGTGAAAAACTGTGGGCAAACAGTTCAACAATTTAAGAATAACATTCCTCAATGTAAAATTGCAAAGAATTTGAGTATCACATCATCTATGGTACATAATATCATTAAAAGATTCAGAGAATCTGGAGAAATCTCTGTATGCAAGAGACAAGGCTGAAAACTGACACTGGATGCCTGTGATCTTCAGACCCTCAGGAGACACTGCATTAAAAGCAGACACGTGTCTGTGGTGGAAATCACTGTATGGGCTCAGGAACACTTCAGAAAACCATTGTCTGTGAAAACAGTTCATTACTGCATCCACAAACGCAAGTTAAAACCAGATATAAGCAATATCCAGAAACACCACCACCTTCTCTAGGCCTGAGCTCTTTTACGATGGACTGAGGCAAAGTGGAAAATTGTCCTGAGTTCTAATGAATCAAAACATATTTATGTATATATGTGTGTGTATATATACAGAGTCTACCTGTAATGCGCAATTTTTCCGAGCCTCTCAATAAGGCAATTTTTCTATACTTTTTCACGGTAGATAATGCAAATAGCCCTCTGTATTTAATCTTTTGTTTGTCTAATTTTTATTTCAGTTTTATTTGTTATCTGTATGACATTTTCTTGCTACTGTAACACGTGAATTTCCCCGATGTGGGATGAATAAAGTGAATCTAATCTAATCTAATCTAAAAGTAGAAATTCTTTTTAGAAATCATGAAGACCACGTCCTCCAGGCTAAAGAGGAGAGGGACTATCCGGCTTGTTATCAGTGCACAGTTCAAAAGCCAGCATCTGTGATGGTATGAGGGTGCATTAGTGCACATGACATGGATAGCTTGTACATCTGGGAAGGCATCATTAATGCTGAATGATATATACATGTTTCAGAGCAATATGCTGCCATCCAGACAAAATCTTTTTCAGGGAAGGCCTTCCTTCTTTCAGCAAGACAATGCCAAACCGCTTTCTGCACATATTAAAACTGCATGACTCCGTAGTAAAAGAGACCGGGTGCTAAACTGGCCTGCCTGCAGTCCAGTCCTGTCTCCCATTTAAAACATTTGGTGCATTATGAAGTGCAAAATACGACAAAGGAGACCCCAAACTGTTGAGCAACTGAAACTGTATATCAGGCAAGAATGGGACAACATTTCTCTTTCAAAACTACAGCAGTTGGTCTCCTCAGTTCCCAAATGTTTACAGGGTGTAAAAGTAGAGGTGATGCATCATAGTGGGAAACATGCCCCTGTCCTAGCTTTTCTGAAACGTGTTGCTGACATCAAATTCAAAATGAGCATATATTTTTCAAAAAAAACAATAAAATTTCTCAGTTTCAACATTTGATATGTTGTCTTAGTATTATTTTTAATGAAATATGGGATTTCCATGATTTACAAATTATCACATTGTGTTTTTATTTACAGTTTAGACAATATCCCAACTTTTTTGGAATTGGGGTTGTATACAAATAGGAGTCATTCAGGATTCAGCCATGTTTTTGCTTGGTGTTAGCAAATTACAGGTTTTTAGCTTTCTCCTGAAATGTTTTCTTTTATTTCTTCTTCCTCGGGGTTGTAAAACTCGCTTTCGCTGTGAAGACTGTCATTATCGCTATCCATGATGTAAAATTAATGCTATTTTCCTGAGAAATGCTGGCAAAATTGGCGGCACGGTGGTGTAGTGGTTAGCGCTGTCACCTCACAGCAAGAAGGTCCGGGTTCGAGCCCCGTGGCCGGCGAGGGCCTTTCTGTGCGGCGTTTGCATGTTCTCCCCATGTCCGTGTGGGTTTCCTCCGGGTGCTCTGGTTTCCCCCACAGTCCAAAGACATGCAGGTTAGGTTAACTGGTGACTCTAAATTGACCGTAGGTGTGAATGTGAGTGTGAATGGTTGTCTGTGTCTATGTGTCAGCCCTGTAATGACCTGGCGACTTGTCCAGGGTGTACCCCGCCTCTCACCTGTAGTCAGGTGGGATAGGCTCCAGCTTGCCTGCGACCCTGTAGAACAGGATAAAGCGGCTAGAGATAATGAGATGAGATGCTGGCAAAATTTGTAAGATTTTTGATAATCTTATAAATAAATCTTGGGCGGCACGGTGATGTAGTGGTTAGCGCTGTCGCCTCGCAGCAAGAAGGTCTGGGTTTGAGCCCCGTGGCCGGCGAGGGCCTTTCTGTGCAGAGTTTGCATGTTCTCCCCATGTCTGCATGGGTTTCCTCCGGGTGCTCCGGTTTCCCCCACAGTCCAAAGACATGCAGGTTAGGTTAACTGGTGACTCTAAATTGACCGTAGGTGTGAATGTGAGTGTGAATGGTTCTGTGTCGGCCCTGTGATAACCTGGCGACTTGTCCAGGGTGTACCCTGCCTTTCACCTGTAGTCAGCTGGGATAGGCTCCAGCTTGCCTGCGACCCTGTAGAACACGATAAAGCGGCTAGAGATAATGAGATGAGATGAGATAAATAAATCTTATAAAAAAAGATAAATGTTGACAAAAAAATGCTACTATGTTTGTTGTTGTTGTGAATGAGCAAGTCGCCAGAGGTCCATAACTGGGGCCCATAACTGGGGTCCACATCAGAGGATATGGACCCGCTCGCCAGCCAATCAGAGTGCAGGATTTGGACCACGAAAAAAATAAATATATGTTATTTACCAGCTGGGAGTTCCGTATTGTGAAATACCGTGACCGAGGTCTTGAAAGTACTGACTGAGGCCCTCTGGGCTGAGTTCAGTATCCAAGGCCAAGGTCATGGTATTTCACCATACGGACCGACCTTAAGCTGGTAAATAAGATATTTATTTTTTTCTTTACCAAATTCTAACAGAAAACGAGAGTGCCCGAAAGGGAAAACCGAGCCGAGCCGGCATTTTGAATCCTCATTCACGGCTATAATGCAAATTGCTTCCTCCTCAGTATACAAGTGCACTTCCATGGCAGGAAAAAAAACCTACATTTTGCCGCCTATGTAATCCCCTATTTATACAAATAGGAGTCATTCAGGATTCAGCCATGTTTTTGCTTGGTGTTAGCAAGTTAGGTTTTTAGCTTTCTCCTGAAATATTTTATTTTATTTCTTCTTCCTCAGGGTAGTAAAACTCGCTTTCGCTGTGAAGACTGTCGTTATCGCCATCCATGCTGTAAAATTAATGCTATTCTCCTGAGAAATGTGAAAATAAATGTTGACAAAAAATGCTACTATGTTTGTTGTTGTTGTGAACGAGCGAGTCGCCAGAGGTCCGTAACCGGGGTCTGTAACTGGGGTCCGTACCGTAGGATACGGACCAGCTCGCCAGCCAATCAGAGCGCAGGATTTGGACCGCAAAAAAAAAAAAAGAGTTATTTTGTGAAGATTCATGATGTATAATACACTTAAGTCCATTTCAGTAGCATGTAACAAATACAAAATGTGGTGGGGGTAAATACTTACGCAGGCACTGTATCTGGTTCGATAATGATTTGAAGTTTTGATTATGGTAGGAGACTGAAAGCACTTCTTTTTTGTCAAAAATGTTATTATTAAATATTTTAATAACACCATGTGTAATGGTCCTACAATCTCAATATTAAAGTACTATACATGTTTGGGGCCTCATGAGCAATAATAATGCACATGAGCTTAAATGTGAAGGAAGTTTGTGTGTGTGTGTGGTTTTTTTTTCGGAACTCTTCTGTCTCAATGATAGGTTGCCTATTATTCAAGGTGGGACATTTGGTCTTCTTGCACCCACAATGTCCTTGTTGTCCATGCCACAATGGGTCTGTCCTGCCTGGACAGAGAATGCCACCCTGGTCAACATATCCTCCCCTGAGTTCATCCAGGTCTGGCAAAGTCGCATACAGGTGGTGAGTGTTAAAGTTGAACTGGAGCAATTAGTTAAAACTGATTTTTTTTGGTAAAGGAATAGGAACAACTGGCATTTATTTTGTTGTCTTAAAAGATCCAGGGTTCCATCATGGTGGGCTCCCTGTTCCAGATGCTGGTTGGATTCTCTGGTCTTATTGGTCTGTTCATGCAGTTCATTGGTCCTCTGACAGTTGCACCCACCATCTCTCTTATTGGCCTCTCTTTATTTGACTCTGCTGGCATGAATGCAGGAAACCACTGGGGAATCTCAGCCATGTGGGTGCAAATAAATATTTAACTTCAATGACCATGGCATGAGTACAATGTTAAATTTTTTTGTATACTGTACTGAGTAGCAAGATCATTAGTGTAATATACTCTATACATGGCCAGAGGTTTGTACCAGTTTGGACACCTGACTATGACACCCATATGTGATTTGGCCACTGGACTCAAACCCAGGACCTTCTTGCTGTGAGGCGACAGTGCTAACCACTACACCACTATGTTGTCCCCAGCTTTTAGTTCCAGTGAAGGAAATTTTAATGCTACAGCATACAAAGACATCCTACGGGTGACATGGTGGTGTAGTGGTTAGCACTGTTGCTTCACAGCAAGAAGGTTCTGGGTTTGAGTCCAGTGGCCAACGGGGGCCTTTCTGTGTGGAGTTTGTATATTGTCTGCGTGGTTTCCTCTGGGTGCTCTGGTTTCCCCCACAGTCCAAAGACATGCAGTTAGGCTAACTGGCTACTCTAAATTGTCCATTGATCAAACTTGGAGAGGAATGGACTCTGCCAAGTTTAAATGCCCTAGACACACCAATGATGGACTGTTAAAATGTCATCAGTGGTGCCCTTGCTGTTGATGGGATGAAGAAGAAGAACTTTGTGGCAACAGTTTGGGGAAGAACCACATAATGAGTGCGTCAGGTGTCTGCAAACCTTTGGTTATATAGTGTTTTTACCTGCAATAGATAGATGTGATGTAAAAAGTGAAATAACACAGAGACATAACATTAATCTTCCTTCCACAGGACAACTTGTTTAATTGTGCTGTTTTCCCAGTATCTCCGCCACATTGCCATCCCTCTCCCTGCATACAGCAAAGCCAAAAAGTTTCACATCTCCAAGATAAACATCTTTCAGGTTCTTCCTGTAAGTCCATAAATGCTTTCAGCCAGAACATCATGGTGTGTTTTAAATTAAAGTTTGAACATAAAGCACTGTCTTTTTGGACTTGTTCCATAGATCCTCCTGGGAATCACTGTTTCATGGTTCATCTGTTACATTCTGACTATATATAATGTCCTCCCATCTGATCCAAAGCAGTATGGGTATCTTGCTCGCACAGACATTAAAGGAGACATAATAGGGAATACGCCTTGGTTCAGGATTCCATATCCAGGTACTCAACCAGTCTATCGAAAAGCCTGAAAGCTCCTGGTAATGTGATTTCTTACTATCAAAAAACTTTGACAGACAGTGATATGAAAGGTCTGTCATTACATCAGCATTTATCATTAAATGTATCTCTAACTACAAGTTAATTATATTATTACAAAAAAACTTCACTTTTCTGCCTGTGTGCATGTTAAATAATGATTTACTATGGGATATCCCTAGAGCATTATGCTTGTGCTAATGCTAGAAACTGCTAGTGCTAGAAGAGAGCACACAAATGACAGAGATCTTTTGGTGTATAATAAGGTTGCACATTTGTGTTCATTCTGTTACTTCCACCGTTTCAGCTTGTTTAAAATGCTACACTGATCAACAGAACAGGCTATCACATAGCAGCAAATGATATACAGTCAAACTCAAAGTCCTTCCCATGCCAGGATCTGGTTTTCCCAGGCAGTCTCCCATCCCAGTACTAACCAGGCCCTTAAGGCGTATTGGGTGGCACCGATCTTCGCTTCTATAGCCCTTGGTGTCTTGCCTATGCAGCTAGGGTTACAGTAGGGGGCGGGTCCTCTGGTAACCGTGAGAGCTTGACTCCCCACTCGCATCTGTATTGCAGCGTGCCTTGCCAGACAGCAGGTACCATTTTTATGATGGTCTTTGGTATGACCCGACCACGAGTAGAACTTGCAATCTTCCGATTGAGAGGCAGACATGCTAACCATTAGACTAGCTTGCGGTAGTGATATACAACAGTAATCATTTATCATGAGTTTTGTTGGAGAAGCTTGGCAAGATCAGAATCATTTTTGGGTTTCTATTCCTGAGTGGGACCATGAGCTGGTCTCTCGATCGGGACATCGCAAATTCTACTTGCAGTCAGGTCATACCAAAGACCATTATCAAAATGGTACCTACTGCCATCTGGTGAGGCATGCCACAGTACGGATGCGGGTAGGGAGTCAAACTCTCATGGTTACCAAAGGACTGACCCCCAACTGTAACTCCAGGTACTGTATGTAATAGGTGAGAGGCAGAGGGCTATGGAAATGGAGAATGGCACTGTCAAATGCGCCAAGTGCCTGGTTAGTACTGGGATGGGAGACTGCCTGGGAAGAGCAGGTCCTGGTATGGGAGGGACTTTGACTTTCCTGAGTGGAACAAAAGAAAAGCATTTGCCCCTGTTGTCCAGGGATTGAGAATTCGAATCATGATATCAAGAGGCAAACATGACCTTGTTCTCAGAGTGTAAGGGACAGCATATTCTGTCTCACCTGAAAATCACAGCCAATTGCCAGTTGGTGGTAAATTCACCACAGAAGATATCAATGTTAATGAGAAGAAAATAACCAAATGAAAATGAGTTACTAGGGACTTTAAGCATACAGTATAATTTTTAAATAATATTGGCTGGTATTGAGTGATATATCAGATATATCACTTGTTAATTGAATGAGTCTTCGACTTGTTGAATATCATGCTAGCTGAATGGAATATATCTATCACTCAACACCAGCCATTATTATTATTATTATTATTATTATTAGTAGTAGTAGTAGTAGTAGTAGTAGTATACATACACATTCCTTTAGGGTGTTCATGCCTTTCTCTTTCAAAATTCTCTCAAAATCTTCTGTATTTGACGAAGCAAACCTGGCGGCCATGTTTGCTTACAAATTGCCACAGTCGCTCGCTAGCACAGGAGTTTTATGTCTCTGACACGTGACATCATGTTGCCTTGACAACCATGCAATATCGTAAACCAACGCTCATTCTCCATTGGGTAGAGTGATGTAATACATGTAGGATAAGCGATATGCTAACAATATTGCATGCTACCAAACCAAATGAATGAAACCCGCTATACGTGTTTCATTCATTTACAGTGGTGCTTGAAAGTTTGTGAACCCTTTAGAATTTTCTATATTTCTGCATAAATATGACCTAAAACATCATCAGATTTTTACACAAGTCCTAAAAGTAGATAAAGATAACTCAGTTAAACAAATGAGACAAAAATATTATACTTGGCCATTTATTTATTGAGGAAAATGATCCAATATTACATATTTGTGAGAGGCAAAAGTATGTGAACCTTTGCTTTCAGTATCTGGTGTGACCCCCCCTTGTGCAGCAATAACTGCAACTAAACATTTCTGGTAACTGTTGATCAGTCCTGCACACCAGCTTGGAGGAATTTTAGCCCATCCCTCCATACAGAACAGCTTCAACTCTGGGATGTTGGTGGGTTTCCTCACATGAACTGCTCACTTCAGGTCCTTCCACAACATTTCGATTGGATTAAGGTCAGGACTTGGCCATTCCAAAACATTAACTTTATTCTTCTTTAATCATTCTTTGGTAGAACAACTTGTGTGCTTAGGGTCGTTGTTCATGGACAGATATCCTGACATTTTCCTTTAGAATTCACTGGTATAATTCAGAATTCGTTGTTCCATCAATGATGGCAAGCCGTCCTGTCCCAGATGCAACAAAACAGGCCAAAACCATGATATTAGCACCACCATATTTCACAGATGGGATAAGGTTCTTATGCTAGAATGCAGTGTTTTCCTTTCTCCAAACATAATGCTTCTCATTTAAACCAAAACGTTCTATTTTGGTCTCATCCATACCCAAAACATTTTTCCAATAGCCTTCTGGCTTGTCCACATGATATTTAGCAAACTGCAGATGAGCAGCAATATTCTTTTTGGAGAGCAGTGGCTTTCTTCTTGCAACCCTGACATGCACACCATTGTTGTTCACTGTTCTCCTGATGGTGGACTCATGAACATTAACATTAGCCAATGTGAGAGAGGCCTTTAGTTGCTTAGAAGTTACCCTGCGGTCCTTTGTGACCTTGCTGACTATTACACGCCTTGCTCTTGGAGTGATCTTTGTTGGTCGACCACTCCTGGGGAGGGTAACAATGGTCTTGAATTTCCTCCATTTGTACACAATCTGTCTGACTGTGGATTGGTGGAGTCCAAACTCTTTAGAGATGGTTTTGTGACCTTTTCCAGCCTGATGAGCATCAACAACGCTTTTTCTGAGGTCCTCAGAAATCTCCTTTGTTCATGCCATGATACACTTCCACAAACATGTGTTGTGAAGATCAGACTTTGATAGATCCCTGTCCTTTAAATAAAACAGGGTGCTCACTCACACCTGATTTCTTCTTCTTCTTTCTTCAAGTAAAACAGGGTGCCCACTCACACCTGATTGTCATGCCATTGATTGAAAACACCTGACTCTAATTTCACCTTCAAATTAGCTGCTAATCCTAGAGGCTCACATACTTTTGCCACTCACAGATATGTAATATTGGATCATTTTCCTCAATAAATAAATGACCAAGTATAATAATTTTTGTCTCATTTGTTTAACTGGGTTCTCTTTATCTACTTTTAGGACTTGTGGGAAAATCTGATGATGTTTTAGGCCATATTTATGCAGAAATGTAGAAAATTATAAAGGGTTCACAAACTTTCAAGCACCACTGTACATGTTTTTATTCCATTGAAACTGTCCTGTATGTATAATAATTATATATAATTCACATTCCTGTATCAAGAATAAGTTAGTAAATGGAGAAATACATTGAAATTGAATTTAATTACAATGCACTATGCTTATTATGTAACTTGATCACTATGATGTTTGAAATTGATGCATTTTTTCTTAATTCATTGCCTTTCAATTTCCAGGCCAGTGGGGCTTACCAACTGTGAGTCTCGCAGGGGTGTTAGGAATCCTGGCAGGAATCATATCCTCCATGATTGAGTCAGTAGGTGACTACCATGCTTGTGCCAAATTAAGTGGTGCTCCACCTCCACCCAGACATGCAATCAACAGGGGGATTGCGATTGAAGGCCTAGGCTGCTTGTTGGCTGGGGTCTGGGGGACGGGCAATGGCACCACTTCTTATAGTGAGAATGTAGGTGCACTGGGCATCACAAAGGTGAGAGGCTAATAATTTTTTTCAGACCACTCCATTATTTAAAATACACCATAGCATTTGTGTCATGTAGAAAAAGAAGACAACAGAGTAAATGTTTATTTTGCAGGTTGGCAGCCGCATGGTGATTGTTGCCAGTGGTGTCATCATGGCCATAATGGGATTGTTTGGGAAAATTGGAGCCATTTTTAGTACAATCCCGACACCTGTCGTTGGAGGGATGTTTTTAGTCATGTTTGGAATCATATCTGCAGTTGGTGTCTCAAATTTACAGGTGGAAAAATATTTCACTTGAGTAATATGACATTTCAGTTGACAAAATGACAAAAAACTAACTTTGCTGATCTTGTTACAGCATGCAGATATGAACTCTTCTCGTAACATCTTTATCTTTGGTTTCTCAATGTTTATGGGGCTTGTTCTTCCAAACTGGATCATAAAAAATCCTGATATTTTAAACACAGGTGTGTACTTGCATAATAAAAACATAAAAGAAGACATTGTACAATCTCCTATTCACTGAAGATAAAAGCACTTAAAGGCAAAGTTCTTTAAAAATCTATATAAACGGATATAGTTTTATGAAAACAAATACAGTAATTCACAGTCCTAGAATACTGTATTCATCTGCTAATGTCCATGTTTCAGGCATTGTGGAGTTGGATCAAGTACTACAGGTTCTTCTAACAACCAGCATGTTTGTTGGAGGACTTTTTGGATTTATTCTTGATAACACTATCCCTGGTGAGTTTTGCTTTACATACAGTATGTCACATTTTTATAAGCTTGACTGGAATTTATTTATGCAAAATGCCAGACGTAATTAAGTACAAGTTCCAGGAATAAAAGTGCTAAATGAATATAACAAATTAAATTAAATACTCTGATCTTGTCATCGTGTTGCATTTCTTTATTTCTCCTACAGGAACAAAACATGAGCGGGGCTTGACTAAGTGGAGCAAGGCCAATGGTGTTGAGTCTGAGAACACTGTGGAAAATGAGGAGGTCTATGGCCTTCCTTGTGGCATTAGTTCTCGTCTAGCATCCTACTCCTGGGTTAGATATATACCTTTTTGCCCCTCACATAAAGCCAGACCACAGAATGGCACATCCAGCAGCTCTGTTTCACTTGGAAAGAAGGAGCCTTGCAGAGATGACCCACACATTACCGTAGCAACGAAGCTATAATCATTCATAAGGACTCTTCATAAGGAATCATTTATAAGGATGGCAATTTTGGGGCCATCATTTTTAATAGATATGTTGTGACCCTGACCCTGTTGTGTGGAAGCTAACATGTGAAAGCAGAGGTTACTGTAATTAATGCTAAATGCTCTGAACTCATTAATGAGCTGACATAGCTGTTTACAACTTGGATATATTTCTTTTACACTGAAACAATTTTCAATAATCTTGAATTTATATGATTATTTGAGGTACTATACTATACTATACTATACTATACTATACTATACTATACTATACTATACTATACTATACTATACCCCTCATCAAAAAATTCCCATGCAGGGATTGGCCAAGCATGGCTCACGTGACATAAAATAGTTTCACCATTGATTAAAGGTAGACTGGTAAACATGAGGTGAAGGTGTAGATCTGGAGGGTCCTCAGACATAGAGTGTTTTGGTAAACTGGGATGTATGGATGCTGTCAGTCCCCACTCGCTTGCTCACTCGAGTTTGTTGACGGTGTAGTGGCTGGCTGCTTTATGTCCCAGGGCTCTCTCATGCCTGTGTTACCTTCTGGATCTCCCCTTTTAGTTATGTTGTCATAGTTAGTTGCTGGAGTCCCTGCTTGTACTCAGTGCAATATGTATACTGCTCCTACTTATTCAGGTGACATTGGGCATACCTAACAACCTGCCCCCCCCCAAATCTGTCCCTTTGAGTTGCATGTCGGTCCTGGGATTGAGATGCTGACCTCTGCTGCTCCTCAGACCTGCCTGATCCATCCTGGTGCCCTGTGTCTGGTTGGAGTCTCATTGCATCGCTCCTGTGGAGGGCGGCCCCATGTGGACAGTTGGGGGTTGCGCCTGGAGGATGCTCTGGACTCTTGCGGTGGTGCTTTTGTGGCTGGGGACTGCAGTTGACTTGCTGACTTGACTTGACTCTAGGACTGCAGTTGATTTGCTGACTTTGGGACTGCGGTTGTCGTGAACGGTTTTGCGCTCGGGCTTCCGTCGGTGCGGGTTTATAGCATCAATGAAGCTGACTTTATGTTAGAACTATTAATGTTATAGTTATGTTGTCTGTTGTTGTCCAGATGAGGATGGGTTCCCTTTTGAGTCTGGTTCCTCTTGAGGTTTCTTCCTCATGTCATCTGAGGGAGTTTTTCCTTGCCACTGTCGCCACAGGCTTGCTCATCGGGGATAGATTAGGGATAAAATTAGCTCATATTTTAAGTCATTCAAATTCTGTAAAGCTGCTTTGCAACAACGTTTATTGTTAAAAACGCTATACAAATAAACTTGACTTGACTTAAAGGTAGACTGCTTTTCAGATTTTTCAAGTGTAGGTCATAAAAAGAATTTTCCCTGACACCTAATTATTTTTGTTTAGTGGACCAAAAGTTACTGAATTCGAATCACAGACTTCCAATTTAATTAGGTTTTATTTAAATAGAACAATTAATGACTTTCGGGCCACATGGCCCTAAATTCTCCTCTATTTTTTACTGCTTCACCATGACCCAATTCAAGATACTACGTCACACATCATGTGGTGGGCTTTCCTCATTCGCGCAAGGCATTGTGGGATACAAATTTGAAACAGGAGAGGAAAATGGAGGACATGAGTGTGCGAATGAAACGCGAAAAACTGACTAAAGTAACGGAAAGCGAGAAGAAAAGATGGTATGTTGCGAAGGAAAGGAAACGCAGGACCAAACTAATAAATATTGTTGGTCAGCGAGCACCTCGGTGTGATCAGCTGTTTGTTTAGTGACAGTTACATCATTCTGTCCATGCATGGTCAAAGGTAAACCTGTAGATGGCAGTAATGCCACACCGTGGATGCCAGCTGCCATAAAGCCCAAATGAAGAAAAGGAGAAGAAGAAGAAGGTAAACCTGCACATGTGCACACAGACTTCCTCTGTTTGACTGCGTGAAGTGAGCGATTTCATGCACATTATTTGTTCGGGAATCCCCTCAAATTAAATAACTTCCCAGCCACAGAATGTCCTGATATTTTGTGAGATATTACAGAAATAAACATATATCACAATGACCAAATTTCAGAGGGAACTAAATTTCACTGATTTTATGAAATCAAAAGGCCGTCTAGCTTTAAGCAATGTGACGTCCAAAATTAAAAAAAAAGGATATGGTGTGAGTCAGTCATGGAATATCCTGGATATACCATGAACTGATGTCACAGTTTCAAGCTATACGTCTGTCTCGAGTCACAGCTGTGGCTCTGCAACCATTTCTGTGTGCAGATCTACGTATCATGATCATGCCTAGCGAGGCAGGCGATATCATAGTACATTGTACATGTGCAGGTTGAAGGTTGCTCTGATGTAAACAACAAACATGGCTGCCTCCAGAGAGTTTATGTCAAGATTAAATCTTAACACTTTTAGTTTGGAATTTTTTGATGAGGGATATAAATCTAATATACCATGCACTGAGAGGCTATGCTTGAAATTATGGATTCTCTGAGGTGACTGGCATAGTAATATTTTCTTCAGGGCTGTGCCACTCACAAAATAGCACTATGCCAGTCACTTCAGAGAATCCATAATTTCAACCAGAGCCTCGCAGTGCATGGTATATTTGATTACTATACTATACTACACTATACTATACTATACAAAAGACAAACCTTTTATTGTGAAATATGGAGTTAGAATCATGTAATTTGAAATTTTAATTTAAATGCAATAATTGAAATGTTATTTGAATGAAATTCTATTTCAGTTCAAAATTCAGGGCGGCACGGTGGTGTAGTGGTTAGCGCTGTCGCCTCACAGCAAGAAAGGTCCTGGGTTTGAGCCCCGGGGCCGGCGAGGGCCTTTCTGTGTGGAGTTTGCATGTTCTCCCCGTGTCCGCGTGGGTTTCCTCCGGGTGCTCCGGTTTCCCCCAAAGACATGCAGGTTAGGTTAGCTGGTGACTCTAAATTGACCGTAGGTGTGAATGTGAGTGTGAATGGTTGTCTGTGTCTATGTGTCAGCCCTGTGATGACCTGGCGACTTGTCCAGGGTGTACCCCGCCTTTCGCCCATAGTCAGCTGGGATAGGCTCCAGCTTGCCTGCGACCCTGTAGAAGGATAAAGCAGCTAGAGATAATGAGATGAGATGAGTTCAAAATTCAATTATAGATGTATGATACAATTGCAAAATAAATTGTATCATATTTGTAATAATAACAAAATAATAACAATAAAAATAAAATAATAATAATAACAGTTTTGGTAATATTTTACATTTGTACCCTGCAACTAGAATTGAATTTTGAACTGAAATAGAATTTCATGTTCAAGTCTAAAACCTAAATCTGAATTCAAAATGAAGTATGCATATATTAAATTTCTTAAAAGCATTCAATCTATCTGTTTATTCATATAAAATTTAGGTTTGCTTTCAAAAATAAGTAACCTGGAGGCAAAAGCAATCAAACATAGAACTCTTTTCCCCTGCTCCAGACGACTCTTCATTTTTCATTCCAAACATTCATTTGTACCTCCTTAAGTATGAAATTCTGAAACTAAAACTGAATTTCTTGTTCAGGATGTTTTACAATTTAGATTTCTAATTGCATGGTTCTTCTAACTCCTTACTAAATTTCCAACAAGCATTTACATAAATGAGCATTATGTATGTATGTATGTATGTATGTATGTATGTATGTATGTATGTATGACTGTCTCAACCTCGTGTTTTTATTAAAATGTATAATGCTTTCTCCTGAATATTTATAAATCCTTGAAATCTACAACTATGTCTGTTTTCAACACTTCAGAAATGGACTGTGAGATATTACAGAAATAAACATATATCACAATGACCAAATTTCAGAGGGAACTAAATTTCACTGATTTTATGCTTGGCATTTGCAAAACACTAATCCAAGCTACCAGAGGTTATACTGCCAAGGAATGATGGTTCCTCTATCTGATGGTTAAGTCATCTTTTATGATTTTGTAGAGGCTGATAAAACACTCTGCCCAGGCATCTTTCTGGTGTGCAGTGCTGACCTGAGCTGTTTTCTGGGCCGTGTACACCAACGTCAGCACTGTGCGCTCAAAGTCTTCCTTCCTCAGAACACCATTGTCTTGAGCCAGAGCAAAAATCAGTCGATGGACCTCTGGTACTGTCTTGGGAATAATGTCCTCACAGATGACTTCTAACTTGCGAACCTTGCGTAGCGATGCTAGTTCTTGGTCATGTACTGAAAACTGACCATGTTCATCTTCAAACTGTAGTCCATCCAGCAGAATCTAAAGTATCCACACAAAGGAGTTTGTTTATATAATCAATTACGTTATGATAATTGAATTACTTTAATTACCGTTAGACTCTTAAAATAAAGAAGCAGTACTGCTTTATTATTATTGCTGCATTTTTTGCAGATCTACAACCAGCAACATGTGTATAATAGTAATAAATGATGTATTTGCTCCCTACCTCATAGAGCAAATTGGCATCCTTTACAGAGTTTAGAAATATAGGGTTCACCAATGATGCTGTTCCCCTCTTCACCCTGAATGCGGAAGGGTAAAGACCTACAGGAAGACGTCAATATGAGAAATTTTATGAAACAATACTGTGCTTTCTTTACTTGAGACTAAGTGAATAATCATGTTACAGGTGCATGTGTGGACACATGCTTATACAAGTATGAATTAGTAATGTTCTTATGTACGGTAGGATAGTTCTCTACTCTGAGAATATTTCCTTTAACTGGCAGGAAGTTACAAGCAATGCTATCTTTTCTACCTCTTATAACATAATTGCATCAATTAAAATTTAGTAATGACTTTTTCATTTGCAGCTTTGCCATTTATTCAGCTACAGGAAAGTATATAAAGGAATGATACAGACAAAGTCAGTGATTTTGAATGGCTGGTAAAAAATAATGAGATGTTTTGCACCACTAAACTAAAAAAATAAAAGTCAAGTCAAAGTCCTTCTCATGCCAGAATCTGGTCTGCCCAGGCAGTCTCCTGTCCCACTACTAACTAACTCTTTAAGGCGTATGGGTGCAGCACCGATCTCTGTTTTGATAGCCCTCGGCCTCTCGCCTATAAAGTTAGGGTTACAGTGGGGGGCTAGTCCTCTGGTAACCGTGAGAGTTTGACTTCCCAACTTGCCTTGCCAGACGGTAGTAGGTACCATTTTTATGATGATCTTTGGTACGACCTGACCATGAGTAGAACTCACGATCTCCCAATCGAGAGGCGGACATGCTAACCACTAGGCCAGCTTGCAGTCGAAAAAATAAATAAGCTACAGATTTCACTTTTATAGTTTAAAGCTACAGTGCATCAGATTTATTTGGTAAATATTTAAAATAAATAAAGCATGATTATTGATTCAAGGGAAAATGACTGTATAGTGTTATGTTCTTGAGCTGCTGCCCTGGTGTACTGATCTTAATAATTTCTGTAATAGAAATTCAGCACCGTGTCAAGGGTATCAGGTCTGAATTGGCGTGAAATTTCAACTTGTATGTCTATGAAGGTTCTCAGTCATCCAGGTCATTGTAAACCGTAGGTGCTAAAGAAGGCAACTTGCTTGGACTTGCTTGAAATTCTTGAAGACAGACATTTTAGCCAGAGAAGACCAGTGGTTTGAAAGAGGAGTAAAAGAAGCCATCTTCATCAACCTGGAACAACCTTCACTGAACAGAGGAGGTGGTCTGAGACACCACTTATCAGCCACCTACCTTGGCACACTTCCCAGAAAACTGAATACACATCCACACCAAGACTCAGCTGACTCCAATGACTCACATGATGGCAGAGAGAGGCAACAACCTACAGATCACCCTAACGACCCCCTAAGCTGCTCATACTGTTCACACCCGGCCTCCAGGGGCCCTAACAACCTACAGGATAACTGAGAGGGTCAACGACCCATGTGACCTCAGTGACTCTCCTTAGGTTTGCTTTTGGTCCACGAGAGGATAAATACCTGGCACTCCCCCCACTAGTCAGACAGAACTGAAGAAGCCTTTCGGATGAGAGGTGAAACGTCTTCAAGAATTTCAAACAAGTCTAGGTGCCTTCTTTAGCACCTACGGTTTACTTATGTCATATGCCAGTTCAGATACCGGTACATTAAGCATTATCCAAGCATCACCAGCTTTAGGTGTGAAAGAAGTCCAAGTACAGAGTGACAAAGAGGAAGTGGCAGCCAATCAGGGCAGAGAGAGAGGAAGAGTGTGAGAGTGTAAACAACTGTGAGGATAAGAGTGATAACGTTGTAAAAGAAAAAAATGGATTCAGGAATGGTTTTCTTGCTGAACATATACACTGAAACCCTGCTATAATGAACTATTTTACTACGAACTTTCACACATAACAAACTAAGTTCATGTCCCTGGTCTTTTATGACAAAGAGTCAGAGTCTTCAAAAAAAAAAAATCACCAAGCCATGCGCTCTTCTTCCCACCAGAGACAAACAAGCAATCAAGTCCGCAGTCAAGTCAACAATACATGTTAACGTCATAAAACAAAGACTTAACTAGCCTAGCTTAGGTGTCGATCACTAACAATTATCGAGAACAGTGATCAATGACTTAAAAAATTCCTTAAAATGACTTTATTTTATGAGCTAAAAGCAGTTTTACTTGAGTCTTTACTCCATAAGCATTGTTGTCATGGTTACTCGTTAACGTAAGATACTCTCTGTCTGTCAGAAAATGCGGGCGATAGACGGATGTAATGGCTGGAACAGTTTTATTTTTAAAGCACTCTGGCAAACAGACCCAAATCCGTGATCAAAAATCAGAGTCGAGAAACAGGCAATGGTCAAGCGAGGCTCAGACAAGATATCAAAAGTGGAGACAAAGGGCAAAATACAAAACAGAGTCGGAAACCAGAATATCAACACAGTACTAAAAAAGGCTGAATAACGTAAGACACTAAGTACAGTGTGTATACTTCGCAAAGTCTGTGTGTAGTGAGAGTCTTTATAAGTGTGCGCTGTGATTGCACTCTAATCCGGAACAAGTGCATAGTCATTAGTCCTAATGGTGCTGTGCACATGTATGTGAGTCACAGTTTGGGGTGTGCTGCTGCGTGTGCATGGACCTGACACTGTCAAAGACAAACCTCATATCCTGGACTGTCTAAAGTGTGGTGTGAAAGCAACGAATTTGTCTAAAGACTATGGTAGCCCAAAAACTTAAATTTCAACTTCCAAAGAAAAAGAGCTCGGAGACTTCATCCATAACTGAAATCAACATGATGGGCTGAAAAGAAAGAAGATGCGGCAAGCAAACGATGGTGAGTGTGACTTATTTCCTTTACATAAGAGTGATTTATTTTCTTTACTTCATAAATATGTCAGTGAATTAAGCAGAAATATAAACTAAACACAGTTGGTCTTGTTTTATGTGAGTGTTTGATTTGACAAGTGGGTCCATTTCAGTTTTACAAACTTTTCTGTATAATGAAGTATTTGGACATCCCCCAAGGAGTTCGTTATAGCGGGGTTGCAGTGTAGGGCATTTATTTGTGCTCTAGTTTGCCTGGAAGCTAGTGAATAATAACTGATGATAGTCAGACAGTTTATCTTTGT
This sequence comes from Neoarius graeffei, assembly GCF_027579695.1. Classification (NCBI taxonomy): domain Eukaryota; kingdom Metazoa; phylum Chordata; class Actinopteri; order Siluriformes; family Ariidae; genus Neoarius; species Neoarius graeffei. The sequence goes on from NC_083574.1 coordinate 42,625,163, forward strand.
TGTGGAGTTTGTATTGTGACCCAATAGGAAAGTTATTTAGTTTGAGAAGTCCTGATTGCCATCTAGTGACTAACAGCAGGTGTTTGTGTCGTTCCCTTTTCGGTGGAAGCGTCCACATCACCGCCGCGGCTGGCTGGTGAAGCTGAAACTTCATCTGGCATGCTCTTCGTCCACTTTCTGGACAGGGCATGGGTTATTCCCTCCTTCTGCGGTGCTCCGGTGCTTCCTGGACCCAATCGATGCCTGCCTGGTACCTGTCGCCGGCGTTTTTGATGGACTCCAGCCCCGATGCCGCTGCCCTCTTCGGCTGTCTCAGCGCGGGGTAAACCACCGGCTCCTGAGGACGCTGTCCCGGGCTCCCCGATCCACTGGACCACAGGCTCCAGCTCTCACCAGGATTGGCTTGGTAAACGCTAGATCCCTGGCGAACAAAACTTTCCTCCTGAGGGATTTCTTCAGCTCCCGTGACCTGGATTTCCTCTGTGTGACAGAGACCTGGATCGGTGCCGGTGAATGCAGCGCTCTGGTCAAACTTTTACCCGCTGACTGTTTTTACTTCAACTCCCCGCGGATGTCGGGTTGTGGAGGGGGAACGGCGACAGTTTACAAAAACGATTTTAAATGTAAACAGCGCACCGTCTCATCCCCACCCTCCAGCTTTGAGGTGACTTTATTTGAGGTGGGTCGTTCCAACCCGGTGCTGTGCGCCGTCATCTACCAACCCCCCCAAATACAACGAGGACTTTGTGAATGACTTTTCTGCTCTTTTGGCTGAAATTATGTCTAAGTATGACCGTGCCCTTTTTCTCGGGGACTTTAATATTCACGTGTGTTGTCCTGAAAAGCTGTTGGTGAAGGAGTTTTTAGGCCTTATTGAGTCATTTAATTTGGTGCAGTGTGTGTCTGGTCCCACACATGAACAAGGACACACATTAGATCTTGTCCTCTCTTATGGTCTACCTGTGTGTAACTTGGAGATCTGTGATAGTGTGATTTCTGATCATATGCCTGTGTTGTTTGAAGTTGTCTTTTCCAGTGCTGAGGTTAAAACTGGTGCTCCTGTTCAGAAACGTCGGATTGTTAACTCTTGTACTGCTGGTCAGTTCTCTGTTGCTTTTGATCAGCTCTGTGACCGTCCTGCCTCTGTTAACACAGAGGAGCTCAGCTCCTGGTTTCATTCCTCCTGCCGTACCATACTGGACTCTGTGGCTCCAATAAAAACTGTGCAGTTCAAAACTAAATCTGAGCCGTGGTTCAATGAGGAAACTCGCGCGGCTAGGCGGGAGTGCCGCAAAGCTGAGCGAAAGTGGAAGAAGGACAGGCTGGAGGTTTCCTTCCAAATCCTAAAAAGCCGCTGGCGATGCTACCAGAACACCGTTAAGGAGACCAAAAGACAATACCTGTCAAATATCATTGAGTCCAATCGTCAAAACCCATGAGTGCTATTTAAGACCATTGACACTGTTCTTAATGCCCCACAGCCTGTCAGCGTGGAGGCATCTCCTGAAATGTGCAATAGCTTCCTCCACTTCTTTATTGATAAGGTTGCTACTGCTAGGGCTCTCATCTCAGCTCCTGCATCGTGCATCCTGCAAACTTATCAAGAACTACAGAACAAGGAGCAGAGTCCGAGAGGGACTCTGCTCCTTGTTCTGTAGTTCTTGATAAGTTTGAGCCTGTGTCTCTGTTGTTTTTAGAAGATCTGGTCAGCCATATTAAGCCTTCAGGTTCTCCCTGTGACGCTGTCTCTCCTCGTCTCTTTAAAGAGGTTTTTCCTAGTATAGGGCAGTCAGTCCTGGCTATCATAAACAGCAGTCTGTCTTCTGGTGTTGTCCCCCTGAGTTTTAGACGAGCATGGTGTCCTGGAGGTCTTTCAGTCCAGTTTTAAAACTCTGTCTAGCACAGAGTCAGCTCTATTAAGGTTTTTTAATGACATCCTCACGGCTAATGACTCTGGTGACCATGTAATTCTTGTTCTGTTGGACCTAACTGCGGCCTTTGACAGCGTGGACCACAACATCTTAGTGGCTTGGTTACACCGCCTAGTGGGTATTCATGGTACTGCTCTGGAATGGTTAAAATCATATCTGGCTGACAGAAGCATGAGTGTAAGCCTTGGAAATTTGGAGTCCAGTTCTGCTCCACTGTTGTATGGGGTTCCACAGGGGTCCATTTTAGGGCTCCTGCTTTTTTCTTTGTATTTATTGCCCCTGGGCTCCATCCTGAGAAAGCATGGCATCTCCTTTCATTGTTATGCAGACAATAGTCAGATATATGTGCCAGTGAAGAAAAAAAATGCTTTCTCCCTCACACCACTTCTGTCATGTCTTGAAGACATCAAGGCCTGGATGGCCTTGAACTTTTTAAATTTTAATGAAAATAAAACAGAAGTGATGGTGTTTGGCCCCAGTGGCTCTTGTGAACCCTTGCCCATTGATTTGGTCCCTTTGGCAGACTATGTAAAGCCAACAGTCATAAACTTTCTCCCTCACACCACTTCTGTCATGTCTCGAAGACATCAAGGCCTGGATGGCCTTGAACTTTTTAAATTTTAAGGAAAATAAAACAGAAGTGATGGTGTTTGGCCCCAGTGGCTCTTGTGAACCTTTGCCCATTGATTTGGTCCCTTTGGCAGACTATGCAAAGCCAACAGTCATAAACTTTCTCCCTCACACCACTTCTGTCATGTCTCGAAGACATCAAGGCCTGGATGGCCTTGAACTTTTTAAATTTTAAGGAAAATAAAACAGAAGTGATGGTGTTTGGCCCCAGTGGCTCTTGTGAACCTTTGCCCATTGATTTGGGCCCTTTGGCAGACTATGTAAAGCCAACAGTCACAAACTTGGGTTTTAAGATGGACAGCGATTTTAAATTGGATTGGCAAATTAGTTCCGTAGTGAAGTCTAGCTTCTTTCAAATTAGGCAGCTGGCAAAGGTGAAGCCTTTCCTTGCACAAACGTACTTTGAGACAGTAATCCACGCCTTCATAACATCTCGGCTGGATTACTGTAATGCACTTTATTTTGGAGTTAGCCAGTCCTCCCTCGCACGTCTCTAGCTGGTGCAAAATGCAGCCGCTCGCCTCCTAACTGGAGCACGTAAGAGGGAGCACATAACTCCCATCCTGGCCTCCCTCCACTGGCTGCCTGTGCACTTTAGAGTCCATTTTAAGATTCTTTTATTTGTTTTTAAGTCTTTAAATGGTCTCGCCCCCCCTTACCTCTCTGAGCTCCTTTAACCCTACACTCCTGCTCGGTGCCTCAGGTCAGCTGACTTGCTGCTCCTGGAGGTACCGAGGTCCAAACGGAAGCTCAGAGGGGACAGAGCTTTCTCCACTGCTGCTCCAAAATTATGGAATGAGCTACCATTGCACATTAGGCAAGCTTCCTCACTGTCCATTTTTAAAACTAGTCTTAAAACCCATTTTTACTGCTTGGCTTTTAACTCTGCATGAGACTCTGCTTTTGTTTTAGTGTTTTATGGTTTGCTTTTATTTATTGTTTTATTGTTTCCAATTGCTTTTAAAAACAATGAAACAACTGTTCTACTGTCTGTTTTATTGATTTCATTGCTTTTAATTGCTTTATGTCTTTATGTACGGTACAGCACCTTGTTTTCAACTATGGTTGTTTTAAAGTGCTATATAAATAAAGTTGAGTTGAGTTCTCTGTACTTTTGTATTTCAAGATTACATAATACAATACACAGAGAATACAGATAAGTTATAAAACACACACACACACACACACACACACACACACACGATGAGTTAACAGACATGACAGTTTTGTCCCTACATTCTTTTTTTTTAAACATTAGCTAGATTTAATGGATGAACTGGCGGCACGGTGGTGTAGTGGTTAGCGCTGTCGCCTCACAGCAAGAAGGTCCGGGTTCGAGCCCCGTGGCCGGCGAGGGCCTTTCTGTGCGGAGTTTGCATGTTCTCCCCGTGTCCGCGTGGGTTTCCTCTGGGTGCTCCGGTTTCCCCCACAGTCCAAAGACATGCAGGTTAGGTTAACTGGTGACTCTAAATTGACCGTAGGTGTGAATGTGAGTGTGAATGGTTGTCTGTGTCTATGTGTCAGCCCTGTGATGACCTGGCGACTTGTCCAGGGTGTACCCCGCCTTTCGCCCGTAGTCAGCTGGGATAGGCTCCAGCTTGCCTGCGACCCTGTAGAACAGGATAAAGTGGCTACAGATAATGAGATGAGATGAATGGATGAGCTGGAATTGGCTCCAGCTTCCGCTGTGACTCTGACAGATAAGTGGTAAAGATAACAGATGGATGTACTTGTACCAGGGCAGCACAGTGGTGTAGTGGTTAGCACTGTCGCCTCACAGCAAGAAGGTTTTGGGGTCGACCCCATGTCTTTGGACTGTGGGGGAAACCGGAGCACCCGGAGGAAACCCACACAGACATGGGGAGAACATGCAAACTCCACACAGAAAGGCCCCCGTTGGCCGCAAACCCAGAACCTTCTTGTTGTGAGGCAACAGTGTTAACCGCTACACCACCACGCCGCCCCTGAGGTAAAAACAAACAAAAAATCTGACCAATGTGCCCATGCCTTAGTGTAACGAACAAGACTTGGGAAAAGTATGAGGATCCAGTCACAAGAGGTTTATTACAACCAAATCCAGTGTCATCAAATATGGTGGAGGGAGCCCTCTGGTGGTGTTGGGGTGAATTGTTTCTTACTGGTGTGACAGCATTGCTAGACAGAATATTCAGAAAAATAACAGCACCTATTACCAGACATGAGGGGGCAGCACAGTAGTGTAGTGTTTAGCACTGTCACCTCACAGCAAGAAGGTTCTGGGTTTGAGCCCAGTGACCAACAGGGGCCTTCCTGTGTGGGGTTTGCATGTTCTTCCCGTGCCTGTGTGGGTTTCCTCCAGGTGCCCCGGCTTCCTCCACAGTCCTCTGGCTACTCTAAATTGTCCATAGGTGTGAATGGTTGAGGGAAGAAAACCTCTATAATAATCCAGTAGAAGGCAACGGGAAACCACTACTTTAATTCTTTCCTAGAAGCTTTGATGGCTGAAGCTGTGGACCTGCTATCAGGCAGAACACTAAAGAAGAAGAATTACCAAGTATACAGTGTGATATCATGAGAAACAGTGTAAAATAATTTGGGTGGCATAATGGCACAGTGGGTAGTGTTGCCTGCTCACAGCTCCTGAGTCCCTGGTTTCCGCTGGGTTCTCTGGCTTCCTCCTACATTCCAAAAACCTGCAGGGAGGCCGATTGGCTACATTAAATTACCCTGAGGTGTGAATATGTGTGTGCATGGTGTTCTGTGATGGAATGGACTCCTATCTGAAATGAGTTCTCCCCCCTTGTGCCCTGTGCTGCTAGGATAGATTTCAGGTGGACCGTGAACCTGACTGGGATAAAGTGGGCACTGAAGATGAAAGAAAGAAAGAAAGAAAGAAAGAAAGAATTTTCATTGTTAAATACTAAAATCCTCATTTAAAAAAAGTTTTACTCCAATTTTATCCCTTAAACACGACTGCAAATAGCTCAAGAATATATTTAATAAGATTTTAAACTACTTGTAAGCCTGTTTACTTAATCTAATACTTTCTCTGTTGTTCTAGCCTTGAAAAGAAGCTTTGGGTCCATGATTTCTATCTTTATCATACAGTACAGAGTAAGAATGTCCTGTCTTCTTTCTGCTGAAGTGATGACAGATATTTGTTTGGCATACTTGCAGCTTGTTTTGGCTAGTTTGCTTGCTCCTTGTTTTGGTTAGTTTCAGTTAAATCCTTGAAACTTATCTTCGCTCGCACATGTGCTCTCTGTTTTTCATAAGGCTATACTGCTCAGTAATTTTCCATCACCCGTTGAAGCTACTCTATCACACTCAGCCAACTCTGCTTCCTGAAATCACATTTTCCAATCATATTGCTACACCATACTCTTGAATGTGGATATATACACTACTGTTCAAAAGTTTGGGGTCACTTTGAAATGTCCTTATTTTTGAAAGAAAAGCACTGTTCTTTTCAATGAAGATCACTTTAAACTAATCAGAAATCCACTCTATACATTGCTAATGTGGTAAATGACTATTCTCGCTGCAAATGTCTGGTTTTTGGTGCAATATCTCCATAGGTGTATAGAGGCCCATTTCCAGCAACTCTCACTCCAGTGTTCTAATGGTACAATGTGTTTGCTCATTGCCTCAGAAGGCTAATGGATGATTAGAAAACCCTTGTACAATCATGTTAGCACAGCGGAAAACAGTTGAGCTCTTTAGAGAAGCTATAAAACTGACCTTCCTTTGAGCAGATTGAGTTTCTGGAGCATCACATTTGTGGGGTCGATTAAATGCTCAAAATGGCCAGAAAAATGTCTTGACTCTATTTTCTATTCATTTTACAACTTATGGTGGTAAATAAAAGTGTGACTTTTCATGGAAAACACAAAATTGTCTGGGTGACCCCAAACTTTTGAACGGTAGTGCATACTCACGTTTGTCCTTCAATAAACTGAGAAACATCTCTGAACTGCTGTGTCTGAATCAGTGACCGTCACTCCTGGGTTTGTGACGAAGAATCTCCGAGATGGCAGAGGACTAAATCTCAAGATCACTCATACTTTGTCAACTTTTCAACTTTCTTCAGTACAAACAAATCAAAACTGTGAAAAATCAGATGACGAAGCACACCGCCCAGCATCTCTACATGTGCAATTATGTAATGTCACATGATTTCTTTTGGAAAACAATCCTCAGCATAGCATCTTTTCTTCCATTCAAATACAAATATTATTGGTCTGACTTGCACCACAGAAACAAAACAGGATTATGAGCTTTATTTTTCAGGTCAGTATTGTTTAAAGGACATGAGCTCTTGAGCACACTAATAACACATTCAACTAATAATGTCATCTTACTTTAAAATGATATAGTTCTCACACTATTTTGCATTTAGATTCAGTCTTATGAAAAGCCCTCTATATGATTTACATATTGATTATATTTACTAGTTTGACTACATTTGGGTTGCTTCCAATGCATTCACCAGTTATTCAACTTAAAGCACATTATTCAGTAATTACATTAAACCAAATAGGAAAGACATATGCAGCTAAGGGAGTAAAGCATGTAAAAGACCAGCCAACTGAGTTAAACAAGTTATAAACCAAAATATCTTTAAATATCCTTGATTGTGATCTTGATTATAATAGCTTTAATGATGTTTTCATTCTTGAAGGTTGTTCAGTGCTGCACTTAGTGGCCCACTTCCTGTTTCAATCTTGACAGCTGTAGACAGCTGTTAAATGTTTTCTGATTGAGTCATCAGTCATGCAATACACTCACCGGCCACTTTATTAGGTACACCCATGCACATGCTGTTTTATGCATGTATCTAATCAGCCAATCCGTTGACAGCAGCACAGTGCATCAAATCATGCAGATACAAATCAAGAGCTTCAGTTAATGTTCACTTCAAACATCAGAATGGGAAAAATTGTGATCTCAAAGTGTGACTTTCTTTCACTGTGGCATGGGTGTTGGTTTGAGCCAGATGGACTGATTTGAGTATTTCAGAAACTGCTGATCTCCTGGGGTTTTCACATACAACAGTCTCTAGAGTTAACAAAGAATGGTGCGAAAAACAAAAAACATCGGGTGAGCAACAGTTCTGTGGGTGGAAACGCCTTATTGATAAGAGAGGCCAGTGGAAAATGGCCAGATTGGTTCAAGCTGCCAGGAAGGATGGCAACTCATAGTAACTCTTTACACCAGTGGTGAGCAGAAAAGCATCTCAGCATGCAACAACAGAAGATGACATTGGGTTCCACTTCTGCAGCCAAGAACAGGAATCTTAGAATCAAGATCAAGTTCCTATTAAAGTGGCTGGTGAGTGTAAAAGACTGAACACTTTTAAGTTAAAACCTAGACTGCACATCTTTTGTCTACTGAGTTTTTTTTTATTAAAAAAAATCAGTATTTATGTTGACTTAAGCTTATATTAGTTTATTACATGTTTTATATCAGAGGGGTAATAAGTGATTTGTTTGCTTGTATCAGTAGTACCTTAGTCTAAAATATTAATAAAGTAAAACACAGCACCAAATAACTTCAATCTGATAGCACTGGTGGTTTAACACTGACACTGACATTGACATTATTCTACTCTCTTTTGTTATGTGTAAATGTTTTAAAAGATCAAACAAAGAAGCAAGATTATGATGCAAAAAGGTAATCTGATTTTAAAGTGATTTTCATTACCTTTATACCTGTGATGAGCTGCACATAAGGAATAAAACAGAAAGAAGATGAAGATGTTCCAAGGCAGCCTGCTTGCTCCCATCCTGCCACTAAAGACTAACAAATTATTTGTGCTAAAGCGCTCTCTCTCTCTCTCTCTCTCTCTCTCTCTCTCTCTCTCTCTCTCTCTCTTGGAAATGGGCTGTATTTCCATCTGGAAGAGGGTATGAGTGAAGGAATTTTGTTTTTGTCTGCTGCTCTTTGTTCTTGTGAAATGTTATGTGTATTGCTGTGGATTTAAGGCCGTCATCAGCTAACCATGTGTTAAGCTTAAAATGTTATTAACTACAAATGTGCATTTAACAACAAAAACCAATCTCATTAATTTCAGAAAAAAATATTCTCAAGCTTCTTTCTTTCTTTCTTTCTTTCTTTCTTTCTTTCTTTCTTTCTTTCTTTCTTTCTTTCTTTCTTTCTTCTTTTAATTAAACCACAAACATTAAGACCACAGTGACAACTAGATCTTAGGGGGAAAAAAAAGAAACGTCAGGACCAGAATTGAAACCTGGGTCTGGATCTCATTACACTGAGTCTTTAACTGGATCTGGTTTTGAATCTGTAGTTAACATCTTGACCAAGAATGAAACCCAGATCAAGTCCAAGACTGTGAGTTATAGTAAGCTCGATCAGAAGCTGATTACCATGTCCAGTGCTTAGCTTTGAGCATGGTCACTGAATTGCTTGGCTTACCTGGTCTCTGTCTGTAGCATTTTTCCCTGTGAGCCTGAGCTTTATTTTACAGTGAGGGGAAATAAATGTTTGTCCACCGCTGCATATCCAATTCAAATTTCCACGCATAATATATTGACATTGCACTTATAAATATGAGCAAAAAAAGTAGGCCAATGTATTCAAAGCATAAAAAGATGCGTTTAAAAAAGTGATAGATATAATGGTATTCAGATACCAAAAAAAAAGGCATACCATAAGATGTAAACCCCTTGTCAGCAGTAAGAATCAGAAGGCCAGATTGGATTTTGCAAACAAATACAGAGATGAGCTACAAAGGTTCTTACCCAAGATTAATCTCTACCAGTGTGATGGAAAGGCAAAAGTGTGGAGAAAGAAAGGCTCTACTAATGATCCAAAACATATGAGCTCATCTGTCAAGCACGGTTGAGGTCGTGTCATGACTTGGGCTTGCATGGCTGCTTCTGGAACAGGCTCACTAATCTTTATTGCTGATGTAACTCATGATGGTAGCAGCAGAATAAATTCAGAAGTCTACAGAAATATTCTGTCTGTCAAATTACAGAGAAATGGATCCAGTCTGATTGGGGGATCTTCATCATGCATCAAGGCAACGACCCAAAACACAATGCCAGCACAACAAAGGACTTCATGTGGGGAAAAAAGTGGAAGGTTTTATACTGGCCAAGTCAATCACCAGCCCTTAAGCCAACTGAACATGCATTTCATCTCCTGAAGAAGAGACTGAAGGGAGAAACCCCCCAAAACACAACTGAAAGGAGTCTGGAAAAGCATCATAAATGAAGAATGCAGCAGTTTGGTGATGTCATTGGGTCAGTGGCTTGATGCGTTTATTGTAAGGAAGAGAGATGCAACTAAATATTAAGTGTGATTTACTTCAATTTACTTTAAGATTATATGTTCCAGGCGGTACAGTGGTGTAGTGGTTAGCGGCCGACGAGGGCCTTTCTGTGTGGAGTTTGCATGTTCTCCCCGTGTCCCCGGGTTTCCTCCGGGTGCTCCGGTTTCCCCCACAGTCCAAAGACATGCAGGTTAGGCTAATTGGTGACTCTAAATTGACCGTAGGTGTGAATTTAAGTGTGAATGGTTGCTTGTGTCTATGTGTCAGCCCTGCAATGACTTGGTGACTTGTCCAGGCTGTACGTACCCTGCCTCTCACCCATAGTCAGCTGGGATAGGCTCCAGCTTGCCCGTGACCCTGCACAGGATAAGCGGTTATGGATAATGGATGGATGGATGACCTTGACTAAAATAAAAATAATAAAATATAACATAGTACACTCTCATAAAATAAAGTATATAGGGGTACAATGGCTTGCCACTTGGACAGGACCATCTAAAGAATTTATTTGTATCCTTTATATAGTGCTTTGGAACATATATGTACCTTTTTGGCCCTAGAAAGGTACACATAGTTACCTTGAGGTCCAATAATAAGCCCTAAGGGGTACATTAGTATAGATTATACCACGCCGTACAGAAATGTACTCCTACTATATCCCTATTTCTGACAGTGTACCAAATAACTGCTCAGGATTGAACTGTGGACTCTGGAGCTGTTAGGTTATCCACTATGCCAGAGTGCCAGTTGGTCAAAAAATTATGCATCAGTATCTTAAAATCGCAGACAATCTTGATATCGAACAATATAACATAATATACTGTGACAAATGGGTAACTATTTATTGTGACCTTAATTTAATCTCAGCACAGGCCTGTTCCACTGACCTACAGGCTGTTTACACTTTTGTACTATTACAGGTTCTGAGACAGATGTACCAAGCAATCATGACTGGTTCAGGATCTGAGATAGAAGCAAAATATGGACTGGATGAGCATTACAGTTTTTCTCAATTGGTTTGGCTCATTTCCTGAAACTGAGATGACATTCCTATAACTATAAGGTCATTTTGCCAAACAGTGTTACAGTTCTGCACAACCCTTCAGATAACCAGCAAAATGTCATATGTCTCCCAAAACTGTTCATTCATGCTTCAAAATGAAATCCCTTTCCCATATAAATAGTCAGTACCATAAAAATGGCATAGATCCTTCTCAATTGCTTGGCCTCATTTTCGTTCATTAAGTGCTTCTGTCTAAATGACCTGGATGGCTCAGCACAACTACATGGATCATCTGCAAATGCTCATATCTCTCCCAAAACAGTTTACCCATGTGTCAAAACTAAATATCCTTCTCACATAAATAGTCAATGCCCCCAAAATGCATTGTCCCTTTGGCATTGTGTAAGCACTGCAAGTCAAAATGCTTAGACATTTTGTCAGAGGTCTAGCTAAAGGAATACTATTATATATAAAACTGGAGAAATAGGGTTTTACAGTGAGAGCAGCCTCCAAAGTTTGACACCACACACAGTGCACTCATTTCGCCAAGGAAATTGTTTATTCACACAATTTTCACACAAACCAAATTGCATGCATTACTGCATTACGTACAGAGAATATAGGTAAAAGGAAAATATGCATTGACCTTCTGCATGTGATATCATGCGTCCTCGCACTGAAAGGCTGTATGGCAAAATATAAACATGAACCAAAAAAGCAATAAAGTTCCAGAAATGAAACACTTGGACGAGTCGCTGTTGCCGTCTTCCCCCACCCTCTCCTGGTCACCATCCTCATCCTCCTGGCCATCCATCCGCTGCTCTCTGTTTGGCCACAGATTTTCATCTACATCGCACCGGATGTTCTCCCTTGCGATGCAGCGTGGGAAGAAGCGGCGTGAATGTCTTAGCCAACCCCGACACTGATCGCCTGTGATGTCTTCACAGGCAGCATCCATCGCATTGAGGAGAGACCTCTGATCCCCAATGTGGCGTTCATAAACTCTCCACCTCCAAGCAGAGAAAAACTCTTCAATAGGATTGAGAAACGGCGAATATGGTGGTAAAAACACATTACGCATCCTTGGATGGCTGTTGAACCATGCTCTGATGAGTGGGCCACGGTGAAAGCTCACATTGTCCCACACAATGACAAACTGTGGTAGGTGGGGTGCTTCGAGACTCCTTTCATTTTCAGGGACTAAATCCATATACAGACGGTCCAGGTAGAGGAGGAGCCTCTGAGTGTTGTACGGGCCCAGGCTTGCAATACGTGTGGCCACACCATTGTCAGAAATGGCTGCACACATTGTAATATTTCCCCCTCTTTGACCTGGGACGTCCACTGTGGCCCGCTGGCCAATGATGTTACGTCCGCGCCTGCGGCTCTTGGCCAGATTGAAACCAGCCTCATCTACAAACACCAGGAGATGAGGTGTTTCAATCCCCTCCAATGCCATAATTCTCTACAAAAGAGAAATATAGGTAAAACCAAATCATGTAGATGGGTCATACACAGCAGTAATATGTTCTTCACAAAGTCAATATAACCTGCAGCGGTTCCAAACCTATGCTGGCCTATGCAGAGGTACTCCAGGTGGTCTTTGACACAAAATGGAGAAATACTGATCACAGTTTTCTGTTACAGTCGTTAGGCAAAATTCTGTGGTCAGATACTGGATTCCAAAGGCACAGTAAAGATACGGAAAACCCCCCAAACTTTGAACCTCTGCATAGTGTATAGGTTACAATGGTGGAAAACAAATACAGTAATTGACTTACCTGCACATACTGGTACCGCAGTTCTTTCACCCTCTCTGTGTTCCTGTCGAATGGTACCCTGTATATTTGTTTCATGGTCATATGATTTCTCTTCAGTACCCGGTCTATGGTTGAGATGCTAATGGAGTTGATATTGTGGAAGATGGATTCGTCTTGAAGGACTGCATTGCGGATCTGTGTGAGTGTGATGGCATTGTTTTGTATAACCATGTTGCAGATGGCTTGTTCCTGGGGATCTGTGAGCAATCTCCTTCTACCGCCCAAAGGAGGCTGTCGCCCAATTCTGCAGATAGACACAGACATGACAATTTGCACTGCAATACTACTCTAAACTGCAACTGTAATTTACTTTATTTTGTCCAATTTACTGTAGTATTTTCTTTGTCACTTTATATACGCAACACTGCATCATACGATTTTGCAGTATGGGCCTACACACATGCGCACACGTGCAGGCGTGCACACACACACAAACACACACACACACACACACACACACACACACACACACACACACACACACACACACACACAGCTTTCCTAGAAAAAATTGTAATTCCATCACTGCCTGAGTGCATACCTGTTTTCCCTGCGAAAGGGTTGTATGATGGAGGAGACTGTAGAGCGTGGCACGTTAGGCTGCACTCGGCGCCCTGCCTCTGCCATGGTTAGGCCATGATTGACTACATGGTCAATAATGGTGGCTCGAATTTCATTGGGGACAGTGTGATGCCTACGCACTCCTCGCCCTCTTCCCCCTACTCCACCACCACGCATCCGCACCCCTCCTCCTCTTCCTCTTCCTCTCCTTCCTCCTCCTTCTCTTCCTCTTCCCCTTCCTCCAGCTGGAAGTTGTCCTTGTTGAGGTTCCTCCATGTTCACTCTGCAAATAGTACTGGCACCAGGCCAAGCTCTATATACAGTATACATGTATGGCAGCAGTCATAGTCATACACAACACCTGCCAGGTAACTCCACAAACTGTTGGATTGGTCATCTGTGATGTGGGAAACTCCTCCATCGTTAGTCAAAACCTGAATTCACCTGTCACTTATTCACCTGACTGCCATGTATTTATTCCAAAAATCTTCCAAAATCTTCCAAAAATATATATACTATATTGTATTATGTCCTTGACTAATTTTGACAATTGAGCAGACTATTCTGCATATGATGACTTATACGATGAAATTGTTCTGACATGTTTTGGAGGGAACGACCATTACATTGAGAAACAGCTAATTGGGATGGATTACGAACATCTATTCATTTGGAAGTTGTGCTAAATGTGGGATGATTGTGTTAACTGTGGGCCACTTGTACATAACCATTTGCAAGGATGCACTAGACACTTGAGACATGTACAAAGGATTTGCAATTTGATGAAAGCAATGAGAAATGCCAATCTGTTGTGAGAAATTGCAAGTGGGTTTGGGGATTTGTCCATGTTATTTTGAGAATGTCATCTCAGTTTCAAGAAATGAGCCAAACCAATTGAGAAAAACTGTAATGAGGACTTGGATGGGAAACACTAATTCTATTCAACCACAGAGTGCCACTAGATGGCAGACTCAGATAAAAATGTCATAAGAAAACAAAATTATGGTCTCTAACTTGATTTTTATCATTTGTTTTTATTAATTTCAGTGCTAATTTTCTGAAAGACTGATTGATTCACCATTGGCTTACTTCATGTACAACATTAAACACCATAATGATTTATTAGTCTAGCTGCTATTTCTAGATGAATCTGACATTTACAAAATTAATTAAAGCTTAAAAACATATTTCATGTTACAGAACTTTTTGAATCAGTGAATTTGATCGAGACAAAATCTTTAATGGTGACTTTAACTTTGAAAGCAAAATGCATCTGCTTGTGCATTCATTGCATAGATTGAATAAACATACTTAAGTTGCCTGTTTTATTAGTTACTTTATCAGAACACTATATTAGTTTCATTTTGTTGAATAGGCATTTTCTCATCTTCTCATTTGAAATTAAATAAACTAATTTATATTTACAAACTGGGGCGGCACGGTGGTGTAGTGGTTAGCACTGTCGCCTCACAGCAAGAAGGTCCGGGTTCGAGCCCCGTGGCCGGCGAGGGCCTTTCTGTGTGGAGTTTGCATGTTCTCCCCGTGTCCGCGTGGGTTTCCTCCGGGTGCTCCGGTTTCCCCCACAGTCCAAAGACATGCAGGTTAGGTTAACTGCTGACTCTAAATTGACCGTAGGTGTGAATGTGAGTGTGAATGGTTGTCTGTGTCTATGTGTCGGCCCTGTGATGACCTGGCGACTTGTCCAGGGTGTACCCCGCCTTTCACCCGTAGTCAGCTGGGATAGGCTCCAGCTCGCCTGCGACCCTGTAGAACAGGATAAAGCGGCTACAGATAATGAGATGAGATGAGATGAGATATTTACAAACTAATTTATATTTCCATGCTCGCTTAAAGCATTTTTGTTGTCCAAATCTTGATTTTCTTTTCTTTTTTTTAGTTTGGAACTGGAACTCTAAGGCTTATACAGCTTATGATTACCAATTAACAGCACATCAGCACAATTATTTTGTATACACTCACTGGCCACTTTTTTAGAAACACCCATCCACCTGCTGTTCTATGCAGTTATCTAATCAGCCGATCCCTTGACAGCAGCACAATGCATCAAATCATGCAGATACAAATCAAGAGCTTCAGTTAATGTTCACTTCAAACATCAGAATGGGAAAAATTGTGATCTCAAAGTGTGAATTTCACTGTGGCATGGGTGTTGATGCCAGATTGACTGGTTTGAGTATTTCAGAAACTGCTGATCTCCTGAGGTTTTCATGCACAACAGTCTCTAAAGTTGACATAGAATGGTGTGAAAAACAAACAAACAAAAAAAAAAACACTGAGTGAGCGACAGCTCTGTGGGTGGAAACGCCTTGTTGATGAGAGGTCAGAGGAAAATGGCCAGATTGATTCGAGCTGCCAGGAAGGATATAGTAACTCATAGCAACTCTTTACAACCATGGTGAGCAGAAAAGCATCTCAGCATGCAACAGCAGAAGACCACTATCTATCTATCTATCTATCTATCTATCTATCTATCTATCTATCTATCTATCTATCTATCTATCTATCTATCTATCTATCTATCTATCTATCTATCTATCTATGTTTCTGAGGTGCATACTTAATTCACAGATCTGGTATGCATTATGAAAAATCAATAGAGCTGTTATTTAAAAAAAAGTTATTTTGTTTTATTGTTGACATTCCTTGTACATGTGTTCGGTTCAGGTGGAGATAAACTGGAAACATGAAACATGTTTTGGGAGTGTGTTCAGATGATTTAGTAATGGAGACAAATGCAGGAGACAATAAAGTAGTGGAAAAACTGCGGAGGGTCTTCCTATACTGTGTTTTATATATTGCATTCTTGATTTATACACATTTCTTGAAAATCCCTGGTTGATAAATGCAAGAATAATGTCTGTGCTTTCTTAAATTTTAAGGAATTAAGAACTTTTAAAGAGTCAACCATGCTTTATTCCAGATGTCCTGTCGCGACTGTAGAGGTTTTTACACATGGGAAATTTACTGAATGTCTCATTGTTAAATCTATGTTTGCTTTTGCAGGTTCAAATCCTAACAGTGCCACAGACATCTGTGGCTTGGGGTCTACTGAGGAAACTGGCTATGGAGGTGGAAAGGATTAGATTTCAGCAAGATAATGACCCTAAACACACATCCAAATCAGTAGTGAACCTGTTGTCTTGAAGAGTTCCATGCACAAATTCAAACTTAAGGATACTAATGAGCTTCAAAGGTTCTTTATGGAGGAGTCCCCGAGACCTAAGTGTTATACATTACATGAAAATAATTACCCCGAATATTATTTGTAGTGGTGCTCAGCTCAAACCACCAATAAGTGTCTTGTATTACTCATATTGACCCTTGTTCATCGATCCTTCAGTAAAGTTGTGCGTCAATGATTATGGAAGTCAAACCGGACTGAAAATGTCTTCTTACTCACTTGCTTATTTTGATGAATACCTCATCTCATTATCTCTAGCCGCTTTATCCTGTTCTACAGGGTCGCAGGCAAGCTGGAGCCTATCCCAGCTGACTACGGGCGAAAGGCGGGGTACACCCTGGACAAGTTGCCAGGTCATCACAGGGCTGACACATAGACAACCATTCACACTCACACCTACGGTCAATTTAGAGCCACCAGTTAATCTAACCTGCATGTCTTTGGACTGTGGGGGAAACCCATGCAGACACCATGCAAACTCCGTACAGAAAGGCCCTCGCCAGCCACGGGGCTCGAACCCGGACCTTCTTGCTGTGAGGTGACAGCGCTAACCACTACACCACCATGCCGCCCATGTCCATATCAATAAAATATTATTTAACAGTATAACAGCAGCTGAAAAGACCAAAATCTGGAGCTGAAATACAGAAAAAGGTGAATTAAACATGTATTCAGTGAGGATACAAGAAAATGCTTTGACAATTATCTCCTGTACTCAGATTATTGTGGACACCAAGCACATCATGCAGGGAAACTTCTTTTTTTATTCAAAGTTTCTCAGTGACTGTCAGCCAGACGTCTCACACACACTAATAAACCCTTCCCAGTGCTGTGTTGGAAAAGCAGGATGCATCTGTCATAGGAAGCCTGATGTTCGCACACAACACACTAGGAAGTATACAGCACATCAAGGCTTGAGACATACCAGATCTTTCACTTAATGCCGGCTTTAATAAAGTGTTACATAGCATTAAGAGATGTCACTGCAAATGGACCTGACATTAACACTGAGCCACTGCAACCTGTCCTACTTTTATACAGCGCCATTTCTTCTGAATTGAATGACCAGGCTTATTTGTCTGGATTTAACTCGTGTGTGTTTAAAAAAAACAACAACATTCTTAATATTTCTTTAATTAGTTATAAAATGACTAAGTTTCACAAACTTTTTACGATATTTGTATGTATAATTGAAATACATTCAAGCTATTTAACCTTGACAGTGTAGTCCATATATGGGTCCGTCTCAGAAACTGGTCTCTCATTTGGGACATTATGGTCAAAATTTTTTTTTCTAATTTTACTATTTTTTTTTGCATTTACCTAACACTCAATGTTTCTTTTGTCATGTTTAATAAGAATAAAGATAGTATCTTGCTTTATCTGGCCTCCACTGTGGAAGTTTTTTTTTTATTACAATTCAAATGCTTTGAATTGTAAAATTGATTTACGTATACAATACCTACATCATGAAGAATTAAAGCCCCTCCTTCACAGATGGGTGAAAATATTGAATACATTTCCTCTTTTTGATTGCTTGGGTTAAAAATGCCAAGTTATGATGCCTGAATTGATTATTCACTTAAATATGAATAATATGATACATTTTGGGTATTTGATATGGTGAAATGGAAAAATCAAGAACACACCGGAAAGATGAGAATAACGGCGGTGGTAAAAGAACAGCGACTGTACCGGCTGAAGGTCGCGCGGGTCTCTGCTGTGGCGCGAGAGCAACGGGACATCACTACCGCACCGGATGGAGCGTGAGGTGGGGGCGAGGCAAAATGACTGGCCGTAGATTCTATCAAAAGTTCGATCTAAATTGACCATGGTTGCAAAATATTGGCCAAAAATATGCAAACACTATGAAATATGAAAGTAAGATGAAAAAGAAACATTCTATTGCCTTATACTGCAAGACTAAAACAAAATAAAACCGTCAAAACTCACCTTTTCAGTGATAACGTCCGAACAGATCACCCGCGTAACAGAAAGACCGCAAATGGAAGCGCGATCAACTTCTAACTGTTGGAGTGGAAAATTCCATTCTACACATGCAAATTGTTAATGTGTGTCCTTCCCCGCACACAAATAACACGCTACGGTAAAAAATAGACCACAACTCATTTTATAGCTCAGAAATTCATACAAGACCAGCTACCATCATAACATATTCTGTAAGAAACATATTCTATACTTAACTTTCAGCTTTCATTTTAAAAAACAAAATCGCAGATTTATAACTAAATTTTTATATGGCGTAGTGATTTTAAGTTACTACTTTTGGTGAGGTAGTGACCTTGACCCTGAGGCTTTCCGTTTAGATCAAAACACACGATCGTATTGGTTTTGGGTTTGCGGAAAATGGAGTTACAACGGTGATCAAATATTTTGCATGATGTTTAATTACGGTTATGATTATTCTGTGAGGGCGCCAATCCTTAGGTGTATAAAGTTACAACTTAAAATACAATTAGTGATAACTGTAGACTTTTCAGTGGACTACAACCTTTTTAAGGGAATGCGATGTAGTCAACCATTTATCATGTCCCAGATCAAGCCACCATTTTTCCACAAATTTGCAGAATTTTTGCCAAATTCTGAATATTTTTGCCAAATTCACATCAAAGATTTAGTTTTATCTGTATTATTTCTTTCATCATTTTATTTCAAATTAAAACCAACATCACCATTCAAAACCGTATAGTTTATTGACTGTGAGTATATTTAGTGGGGTACCCCCACAGTACCCAGTTTCTGAGACAGACCCATATAAAAGTGTAGCCTGCCACTAGAAGGAGTGAAGTAATCCATTCAGATGATATGATTTGAAGCTGATCAAATGAGGTTTACATCAATTAGTCTTCTTATGCATAAATATAGGCTACGCACTCAGGAGCATGTGGAGATTATGAAAGTTTTTCCAGAATTTACAGGGTTTTCATAAATACCACATTTCTTGTGTAAATGCTCCAATGAATGATTTACAAATAAATCTGTTCACATCAGTCTTGATGAATTAGGCCTGCTGGACGTTAACCTGTTCTAGCAAGTTCTACTCCCAGTCGGGTCATACCAAAGACCATCATAAAAATGGTACCTACTGCCATCTGGTGAGGCATGGTACAATAGGGAACCAAACTCTCGTGGTACCAGAGGACTGCCCCCCCCCCCCCCCCCCCCACACACACACACACTGTAACCCTAGCTATGTAATTGCTGGGTTTCAGTCACATGACTTTTCTTAGCGGTTTTACCGGAAGTGAAATAACTGGTGGTCTAAACAGCTGCTGTAGTGCAAACAACTAGCGAAAACTTATCAGAGTATGCTCGTAATCTAGAAGCCACTGCTCGCTTTAGATATATTCAGAAGATTGCTATGTGCAATGGAATCGACCCCTACAGTCTGGGAAAGAAGAATTTGTCATACGATCTTGAAACCTATCCTTCAGTCGAGTTCCCCGACATCTCAAACTATCTGGTGTTGCAGACGTCCTTCTACACTGCAAAACAGATGAAAGCGTGGAAGAGTATGGAGGCTTACAACTTTTTTTGTATGTGGCTGGGTAAAGGACCTCGGTATCAAGTCGCTGCCAAATGAATCCTGTATTGTTTTTGCCTGTGTATTTAAAAAAAATTTTTTTAAGCTTTTCGTTCATGTCTTTACAATGAAGTGCTGCAAGTTGAAGTGTAAACAAACAACAGTTCGCTTGATTCTCACTTGTGTTGGCTCTTATCTCTCAGGTAAATCATTCACAAAGATCATCAGAAACCCCTTTAAAGACCTGGATCTTAGTTAAACAAGACGGAGAAGTGATCACGGCGCATTGTAACTGTACGGCTGGGGAAGAATTTTGTCGGACTTTGTGAGGAGTAAACAAAGAAACAGCTGGGGACTTTAGTGCTTCATGACTAAAAAAAGTACCATAAAATAATGACACACAGCAAGAAAAGTACTTGGAAAAACCTTAATAACATAGCTGAGAAGGAGATACAAACCTTTCACGAAGCGATCACTGCAAACTCGAGCATGCTTTGACTCGGCTCCCTTCGATTTCAGTGAGAGGTTCAAAAGCCACCTTTCTCAATGTCTTTTTGTGAAATTCTGTGTTCGTTCACCCTTTTTTATTAGTTCACGGGGAACCCTGAAGAAACTTTTATCAGTTTCACGGTTTGATGGATTCGAACAACCTAAAACAACGCAAGCGTAAGGCATTTTTCATGCGAGCAATGCACCTTCTCCGTGCAAACGCTTTGTCAACTGAGCTTTGGTAGACCACCAGCTAAAGTTCTGAATAACTAATGAGGCGGATGTGATGTCACATGAAACCCAGTAATAGGCAAAATGTCGGGGGCTATAGAAACAGAGATTGGCACCACCCAGTGTGCCTTAAGGGCCTGATTAGTACAGGGACAGGAGACTGCCTGGGAAGATCAGGTCCTGGGAAGGACTTTGATGTTAATCTGTTCATTTTCATGACAGGTGATAGCAGTTTTGAGCTTGCTTGAATATGAAGCACATACACTTTCAGAAAATAAAGTACATTACTGAACCTTTATGGGTATAATGGCTTGTCACTGGGGCAGTACCCTCTAAGGTATTTATTTGTAACCTTTATATACTGTTTGGGAACATATGGTATATGTACATTTCTGGCCCTAAAAAGGTCCATATAGTTACTTTGAGGTCCAATAATGAGCCCTAGGGGATACATTAGTGTAGATTGTACCTTGGGGAACAGAAATGGACTCCTACTGTACCCCTATTTCTGACAGTGTACAGTATTGTCCATCCATCCATCCATTATCTGTAGCCGCTTATCCTGTACAGGGTCGCAGGCAAGATGGAGCCTATCCCAGCTGACTGTGGGTGACAGGCGGGGTACACCCTGGACAAGTCGCCAGGTCATCGCAGGGCTGACACGTAGAGACAAACAACCATTCACACTCACCTATGGTCAATTTAGAGCCACCAATTAGCCTAACCTGCATGCCTTTGGACTGTGGGGAAAACCGGAGCACCCAGAGGAAACCCACACAGACACGGGGAGAACATGTAAACTCCACGAAGAAAGGCCCCCGTCAGCCACTGGGCTCAAACCCAGAACCTTCTTGCTGTGAAGCGACAGTGCTAATCACTACACCATTGTGCTGTCATGTACAGTATTGTGATTCATGCAATTCATGTGTGTCTATGTAACTGTTTAGATAGTAAACAGAGTGTAAAGTGAGTTGTTTCTGTAAAGCAAGTTTAGCCACAGCATTTGCATTTGTTTCACAGTCCCACTAGATGTCTCTAGTTAACTACAGAATATCTGACATTCAAAAATCTCAGTTTTGTTTTTATAGTCAGAACACTTTCAACAGTACAAGTTTGTTCACACACCCTGTTCACACATGACTGCTCTGCTTCTTCTCTTTCCAATCTCATTGTTAAATTCGCTGACGACACCACAGTGCTCGGACTTATCAACAACAATAATGAGACGGATTACAGGGCTGAAGTGCAACATCTAGTGTCATGGTGTGTGGGTAATAATCTCATACTGTGATTACATCAAGAAGACCAAGGAGATGATTGTGGACCCCCGCAAGAAGAGACAAAACCACCCTCCACTCTTTATCGGCAATGAGAGGGTGGAGAGGGTGATGTACTTCAAATTTTTGGGAGTGACTATCACTGAGGACCTGTCCTGGGGCATCAACACCACCTCTGCGGTAGGAAAGGCCCAGCAACGGCTCTACTACCTGAGGCAACCGAAGAATGCCGGGATCCAGAAATAGCTGATGGTGAACTTTTACAACTGTGCCATCAGCAGTGTTTTGACGCATGGTTTCCTTGTGTGGTTCTCCAGCTGCACTAAGGCCGAACAGCAGGCAGTCCAGCGGGTGGTAAAAACAGCGGGGAAAATCATGGGGACCACTCTACCAGAGATCAGTACCATCTACACCTCCCGCTGTCTGAAGAGAGTGCGTAACATCCTACGTGACCAACACCACCAGGCCCATCACCTGTTCCACCTGCTGCCCTCAGGCAGAAGGTACAGGGCCCTACCAGCCAGAACAACCAGAATGGCCCAAAGCCTGTACTCTCAGGCAGTGAGGCTGCTGAACAGTGCCCCACTCCCCTCTCTCCCCTCCTCCCATGGACAGTAAATCACACCTCACCCTACAATAACTGTGAACTGGACTCTGCATTGCTGTAACATTACATTAACTCCACATCTGACCATGCTCTCTGCTTTTGGTGCCCGTTTTTGATCTGTTTTCTGATATACCTCTTGCTGCTATGACTATGACCGTTTACATTTCGTGACTGCACTGGACTCTATTTATAATGGGTATTATGGGACTTTGCACTTTTTACATTATGCACTTTTACACCTACTATGTATGGCTGGGTTGCTCCAACGGAATTTCGTTGTTATTTATGACAATGACAATAAAAAGTGATTGATTTATTGATTGATTGATTGATTGATTGATTGATTGATTGTGAGTGGAGAGAGAGAGAGCGAGAGAGAGAGAGTACATGGTTATCCTAGTTTGAAAAAATCCTTGGATAAAACTATCTTGAATAAAACACCTGCAGCAAGCCAGAAGACTTAAAGGTGAACATATAACAGTACACCTGTTACATTTCTGATAAACATTATTGTCCTGGAATGTCTCCAAGGTGCAGAGTTGATGGAAAAGCCTATAACACCATCTGGATAGATAAATTGGTCCCAATTTGAGCTGTTATTTCATAAGAGGTTATTGTGCGTTCCTGTGAGCATTCCTTGTACAAGTGTTCACCCTGTGTCAAAGTAAAAATAGACTATGAAACATGCTCCAGGAGTGTGCACAGCTGGAGGGAAAACAGCAGCATGCAATGGAAAAACTGTGGTAGGTCTCCTCAGTGTGCTTTATATATTACATCCTTGATTTATATGCAAGTGCATGCAAATTCTTGATTGTCTACTATAAGAGTCTATGAAATATTGTACAGGATATATAGTAATGCATTGTTAATTGTTAAAAAAATAAAGATTTTTTTGTTATTCCAGATGTTCTTCAAGATGTTCTACAGAAAAGAAATGTGTAAAAATTGCACACATGACTGTTAATCAACAATTAAAAAAAAAACTTTCAATAGAAATCACTTTTTAGACATCATCTATATCTCCACAGTATGAAAGAGTGAGGTTTTCAATCACAAAAAGTACTGTGGCCCTGTGATGACCTGGCGACTTGTCCAGGGTGTACCCCGCCTTTCACCCGTAGTCAGCTGGGATAGGCTCCAGCTTGCCTGCGACCCTGTAGAACAGGATAAAGCGGCTAGAGATAATGAGATGAGATGAGATGAGAAAAAGTATTGTTCTATTTTTCCTTCACTACTTAAATGAATATTCACTCATTCCATCCATCCAGGCATATCACTACTGTGACGTGGCCACTCTGATGGCTTGAGCCATCAAAGTGTCTAGGGAACATTGCAGTAGTGGTTTCCCATTGCCTTCTACTGGATTATTATAGAGGTGTTCTCCCCGCAACCGTTCACACTCATGTTCACACCTACGGTCAATTTAGAGTCACCAGTTAACCTAACCTGCATGTCTTTGGACTGTGGGGGAAACCGGAGCACCCGGAGGAAACCCACACAGACACGGGGAGAACATGCAAACTCTGCACAGAAAGGCCCTCGTTGGCCACTAGGCTCGAACCCAGAACCTTCTTGCTGTGAGGCAACAGTGCTAACCATTACACCACCATGCCACCCCATTCACTCATTATCTTCAAGCAAATTATTCTGCAACTGTGACTAACAGTAATTACAGTGAAAATAATAATAACGTTGTTTATAATGAGGAAATCTGCACTTGCCAAATGGTCCTGAGAGTTTACATTTTATCACACACTAGGAACATTATCAGTATTAAAAACCCTGATGATCCAAATGCATGAATGATGTTTCATTGTGCACAAGGAAAATTTATGGCAACTATTAGTCTCAAATGAGTACAACGTACTGAACAACATATTGAATTACCTTTGTAGTAATTCTGATAAATTTTAAGCATCCAAGACATTTAATCATGATTTCCAATTTAATAAGATTAACAAATTGTATGAATGTAATTTGGGCATGAATTATTCTAGCATATTGGTTTATTCGTGGAGAACCATCTGCACAATTGCAACTGAAGAATAAAACATAATAACTCTTATAGGAATATAAGTTACTGCTAGTTCCTGAAAGTTATAATCTTAATAACAGATTACATTGAAGTGTTTAATTTCTCTTATACCACAGCAATTTGCCACCAATACTTTCATTTAATTGATTCATTTTCTATACCGGTGATCCATTGCAGGTCACAGGTGAGCTGAAACCAATCCCAGCTGACACTGGCGAGAGGTGGGGTACACACTGGACATGTCGTCAGTCTATGGCGGGGCTAACACAGAGAGACAGACACTCACATTCACACCTATGGACAATTTAGAGTAGGCAGTTGACCTATTTAGCATGTCTTTGGTCTGTGGGAGAAAACCAGGGCACCCGGAGGAAACCCACACAGGCATGAAGCATACAAAGTACACACAGAAAGGTGACAGTTGACCGGCAAACCAGAACCTGCTTGCTGTGAGGCAACAGTGATAACATGCGAGTGTGAACGAGTGAAAATATTTTCAACACAAGAAGATAAACTTCATATATTTGTGCCACTGTGTAATGTTCTTCATATTATATGGACACATCCACAAAAAATATGCAAGTTAATCAAAAGAATTTTAATTTTGAACCAGTTTGCCATTTTGACAACATGCGTCTAGTCAGTGGAAAAACACTGGGAGTGACGTCACTGGAGTAAAATATTGGGAATTATTATACATACAGGATACTTTTTCAATGGAATAAAAACATGTATTCTATTCCCTTCTAACGGGTTTATTGATGGCATGCAATATTGTTATCATATCGCTTATCCACCATGTATTATGCCACTCTCCCCAATGGAGAATGAGCGTGCAATATTGTTTTAATATTGCACACTGTCAAGACAACATGATGTCACACATGAAGATCCGATGACAAAACTTTTCTGCTGTGCATGCACACAATCATTTCTTTGTTGGCCGGGAGAGAGAGAAGATGGGGTTAATTCAGTGCTCGGTTTAAGCACTAAATAAATAAACTAAAACTAAAGACAAGCTGAACACCCAAAAGGCTCCCAAAACTTTATTACATATTCTTCACGCATATTTACAATAGAAAAACATACCAACGGACATCAAAAAACTGGAAAAGAGACACGTCGGAGATGTAGAACTTCTGCGCTGGCGAGTGACTGTGACAGTTTGTTCACAAAAATGGCAGCGAGGTTTGCTTCATTAAAAGCCGAAGACTTAAAGAGAAAGACGCGCTGAACACCCGAAAGGCTACCAAAACTTCCCTGGATATTCTTCACGCATTTAATCTTCTGCATTAACTATATGGAAAAACTGGAAAAGAGACACATCGGAGATGTAAAACTTCCGCACTTGCGAGTGACTGACAGTTTGTTCACAAAAATGGCTGCAAGGTTTGCTTCATTAAAAGCAGAAGACTTAAAGAGAAAGACGCGATGAACACCCAAAAGGCTACAAAAACTTCACTGGATATTCTTCACGCATATTTACAAGAGAAAAACATACCAACGGACATAGAAAAACTGGAAAAGAGAGCAATAGTGGAAATATAAAGTTATACTTGGAGGTGAGGAAAAGTGATGGAGACATTTACAAGAGGACTTCACTCGTGAACTTCACTCAGCAAAGCCCTTTTGTTTTGAACAACTGCAATGTAACAATTAACTACAACCAAAAGTAACTTTGAACTTGAACTGTCTACCTGGATATAGCTTGTATACAAGTTGGGTTGTTGTTCAGGCTTTTTGGACTTGTACCATTTTTATTGTTAAAACTTTGACTTTGTACATGTCCATTGGATTGACACAACATTGAATTACATTCGATCAGAATCAGTATCCAATATTGGTAAGTTACCCCCTGTTCTTAACTTTTTGTAAAATCTATAATTGTTCCATCGAATATGTATGTATAATAATAATAATATTGGCTGGGTTTTTTTATGGTATATCCGATATATTCCATTCAGCTAGCATGATATTGAACTCATCTTCAACTCGTTCAATATCATGCTAGCTGAATGGAATATATCTGATATACCACTCAAAGCCAGCCAATATTATTTAAATATGTCACTCAGATAAGTGATGTATTTCGTATGAAAAATATGAGTTTTTCAACACCAGAAGATAAACTTTATATCTTCAAGGCAATGTGTGATTTTCTTTTTATTATATAGACACATCCACAAACAAAAAGTATCCAAATTTATCAAAACAATTCATCAATTTCCTCGCAAGTGACATATAGAGATTTATGTCACAGTTTTGGTTCTCCATGTCCCAGATGTAGCTCGTATGAAAAATACGAGTGGTGTATTTCCCAGTAAAACACTTGTGTCCTTATAATTTACACATACATATCCATTTTTGTAACACTTCATATTGTGAAGCATCCAGAAAACTAGCAACCCCTCTCTTCTCCACTCTCTCAAAGTCAATAAGACAGAAATATATAGCTGCAAGTCTCCCAAGCCCTCCGTTTTAGACTTTCCTGTGTCACAAAATGCAAAGTTAGAGCTTTAATTCTGACTTTTACAAAGCACTGACACTGGAGACTCCTTCCAGTGTCTCCTCACAGAAAACTATTCATATTAGCAATTATATACATTTTTTATCTGTTCGTGTGGAGTGTCCTCCATCCAAGTGTGAACATTGTAAGATAAACCTTGCAGCCAGAACCGTTGTCAGAGCTGCTGTTGGGCAATTCCATGTAAATGTCAACCTCACCATGCAAAAATAAAGCAACATGTAATACATCAAAACCACTCCCAGAGATCTCACCTAGGCCTGTATTTTACAGATGTGAATAAGTTGAACCAATTTGTAACCAACCTAATATGTCACTGTCAGTCTTTCTTTCTTATAATGTAAACCCCAAGCTAAAATCAACTTTGATCATGTACAATTCTATATTATTGCCACAAGCCACAGAAGTGTATGCTAAAATCCACAAAACAGCAAAACAATAGCCATCCTAAATATTATTTAAGAACTTTGATAGTTTTAGCTGATATTTAGAGAGTTTTTCAAAGGGTTATGGTGGTTAAATTGCTGATTTTCTAAACGTATGCCATGTCTATTTCAGACGCGTCACATCCATAACGGAATTTCGTCACATCCATAACGCTGACTTTTCCTTCCGAAACTCTGCATGAAATACAAAATATTTTAAACAAAGATTTTTTAATATTCACCTTGGACCCCTCTATCAAATGGATCTCTCCATTTCGACATTAGGTTTACAATTTCACAGAGTTTGATAAAAATGTACAGTCACCCAAGAAAAGTGATACTTTTTCTGTCACATCCATAACGCATCTTTTATTGGCATTTTCTGGCATGCCCTAGATGTACTATGGGAATTGTTCTTGTTCTATCACTTCTCCAGTATGGTACAGCCTTAAAATATGCAACACCTGTTTAAATACTGGGAGACAATAAAACATGCACTGGGTCATTTGTTGCCATTTTGAGTTCAAGTGTCACGTCCATAACGCTGGAATTGCTCAGTTACAGAAAATTACTCAACAACTTCTGATGAATCAATATCAAGTATTCAATACATTAATGCTGATGTGATGAAACAGCAGTGTCCAAATGCAGGCCATGCAAAGTAGGATAGAATTATACATATATCTGTGGCTTTCTCAGCCTTTTTAATATATTTTAATACATGATTTCATATATTATCATGAATGCCAGTACTACTACTATTGGGTACCTATGGAGGAACTATGGAAGAAAATACTCCGTGGAAGATCTGACCTCAGTGCTGCTCTTTATTTCTATCATACATCCAACTGATGAGTGCACAATTTGGCACCCACATATCAGTTTCTGCAGAACACAGGAACCTTGGAGGCCATCCACTGTTACAATATCTCTCTATCATCAAGCCTCATTCTGAATTCCCTCTATATTTAAATCACTTAACAAGACTCATTGAATCAGACTGGAGAGATCATTTCCCCCCATAAGACATTACGTGTTTCCAGCAAACAGCGAAACCATCATCCATCTGTTCTTCATATAGATCACTGATCACTGTAATCACTCACATCAAACTGGAAAAAGAAAATCCTCACAAACAGACACTGGAGGTTTCTGTGACCAAGTATTTTGACTCAAGTTTGTGCAATAGGCTGAAAACAATTATTCTGATATTGGACCTGTTTTTTTCTCCACTCTATACTTAACAAAGACAGCTAATCGTTCCAAACACCCAAAATACAAACAATAATAATGATTAGCTGACAAGTTTGATAACCGTCATCAGGACATTCAGTGCTTATATATGACAACTGGCAAGCATCTTAGAAAATTGTCTGTTGTTTTGAAAAACAGATTAGATATTAGGAGCCCAGATCCACGTTATTACTGTTGATCCCCTCCAATACCCCATTACTAACCCTCATCGATAAAAGCACACAATTTAATAATTTAAAATCATCCCACTATTGGCTTTTCATGTTCACAGAGTCACATGGGCTCTCTTTCAATACAACTTGTTTTTTTGGCCAAGTAAATAAACTCTGTGGTTCCTGAGATTACTTGTATAAGGACTGCCAGCTTTTGCAACACATGGGCGAAGCACACCGAGGTAAATATATGGTAAAATACTTTAACATCATCAACATGCTTTTTTAAGATGCTAAAGATAAATAGAAAGGCATTTTATGTATTTTTAAGGAGATGCCAATAAGTTTTACAGAAAGAGGAAAGATGTAGCAAGATGCTGTAGATACTGGAATGAACATTTTAAAATGATTATATTAGAGTTTTAGTCCAGAGTGTGGACAGTTTTCGTGATTGAGTGGAATAATTGTTTTATTCTATCCACATTTACTGGATTTTGAGAAACAGAGCATTTTAATTAATTTTTTTTGCAAATTCGATAGATAAAAACTTTATACAAAACATCTGACAAAATCATTTCTGCTTAGAATGTAAACAAACCGGCGAAATGACAGTAGCAATTTGTGAAAATGCAATGATAATAATAATAATTCTTGAAAAACAAAAAAAGATGCATTCTTACCATCAAATACTTTTATTCCATATTTTGTTGCTTTTTTGTATTTTGGGGGGTTTCGTTTTCGAGAAGAGTTTATTTCGTCTTCCGTTGGTTCAGCAACATGCTCCACCATTTTGTTTTCTTCTACTCATGGTATATGAGCTGATAGCCTAGTAGTAGAGTAGCCAATCAGAGCACACGATTGCTCATATCCAGTGAATGTGGATATATATATATATATAGTGCCTTGCAAAAGTATTCATCCCCCTTGGTGTTTGTCCTGTTTTGTTGCATTACAAGCTGGATTTAAAATGGATTTTTGGGGGGTTAGCACCATTTGATTTACACAACATGCCTACCACTTTAAAAGGTGCACATTGTTTTTTTTTATTGTAACACAAACAGTAATTAAGATGAAAAAAAAACAGAAATCTGGAGTGTGCATAAGTATTCACTCCCTCAAAGTCAATACTTTATAGAACAATGGCGGCTGGTAGTCTTTCAAACAGGGGAGGCTGGTCGGTTACGATATTTCCAGATTTTAAAAGAAAAAAGAAAAAACACATCAATTTTGCCCATACTCTTGCCTCTGATCTGGCTGATTGTTGGCAGGGTCACAAACTGTGAAATAACAGGTTCTTTTGGCCCATTAGCCTACTGTCCAATATACATGATGGTGGTGTTGGGGGGGGGGTATATTTTAACATTTTATATTTTAAAATTGTGGCATGTTGTTTAAAAATTGATCATTATTGAAAGCAGATCTTTGTCAGGAACCTCAGCAGTAACAGCAGAGTGTTCTGGAATAGACACAAGCACTGACCTTGGGGAGCCAAACATAGAGCTGGGTGCCACACATTTCATTCAATGACACTTTCCCTATATTTTACTTATTTTGACTGAGAAATGTTTTACTGACAATTTTGATAACCCTTCACTTTTAATCCAGGTCTGTAGTGTGAAATGTTCTCGGCTGTGATTTTATTTAAAAATGTTTTCCAAATTGTAGCTGTGTTTAATTCATATCCAGAGAAATATATATTCCAATATAATATACTCAGCATAAACATTTTAAATAGATTCTATATTTTTGGTCCATCCATGACATATTACTAAAGTAGCCTATTTACTGTTGTTGATGTGGGTCACTTGCTGTTAGCCAATTCACTTTCTCGTACCAGGAGAGCTGAAAGGAACAAGTATTATTCCCCACCTTTTTCACCAAGTCAGTTTGAGGCATTGGTCTACCCTGCTCTTTAATTTTAATTTTTTTCCTCGAAAGGAAGACTGGCAAATGGCTTCGCCAAAATTAAATCGGCAATGCTTGGCCTCCGTGCGCAGCTTTCTTGCTAGCTGACTAGCCCCCTCAAGTTCAAGTTCAGTCACTCAAATAAATGAAATTTCTGGAACTAAGATAGCAAACTTGACAACACTGTATTTACACTTTATTTACAATGAAAATATATACAAACTAAAAAAAGCTGGTAGAAACCGTATGTAATGAATGAAATCGAAATATAAGCTGATCTCTTACAATACACCACAGCACTTGCGAATCCGCATGGGACTGAACTGAAATTCACCGCTGCCTGCCTATATTTGAAATGAGCTGTCAATCAAAGAAAATATCCGGCCGCTTTCACCAATCACCAGTCTCCTCGCGGAAAGCTTTGCCATGTCCCTCCCACTGTGAGGCTGGGAGTCCGGTGGGCGGGCGTTTTCACAGTATTTGTCTAATAACTGTCTTGCATTTTGATATTGAAAAGCACATAGCTCCCAAATGCCATTGAAGTCCACTGAGGCTGGGAGTCCGGTGAGCGGGCGTTTTCACAGTATTTGTCCAATAATCATCTTGCATTTTGATATTGAAAGCGCATAGCTCCCAAATGCCATTGAAGTCCACTGAGGCTGGGCTGCATCGCGTTGTCATGAGGGGGAAAAAGTCATGCACACATTAGGCGAACTGGGGAAAGTTATAACGGAATGATTTCGCACTGTAGTTGGGTTGAGCACATATATTTCTATGATTCTGGATCTGAAATAGCAATGTTATAAGGTCGGCTATAACGTAAGCCTAGCGCAATTCATCCTACACGATGTTCGTCATTTTTAGAGGAGGCTGAGCCTCCCTCGTTGTCTTAGAGCAATCGCCCGTGTTATAGAACCACCTTTTGCTATGATTACAGCTGCGAGTCTCTTAGGGTACGGTATGTCTCTATTAGCTTAGCACATTTAGCGACTGGGATTTTTGCCCATTCCTCAAGGCAAAACTGTTCCAACTCCTTCAAGTTAGATGGGTTGTGTTGGTGTCCAGCAATCTCCAAGTTATGCCACAGATTCTCAATTGGATTGAGGTCTGGGCTTTGATTAGGCCTTTCCAAGACATTTAAATGTTTCCCTTTAAACCACTCCAGTGTAGCTTTAGCAGTATGTTTAGGGTCATTGTCCTGCTGGAACGTGAACCTTCATCCCAGTCTCAAACTTCTGGCTGACTCAAACAGGTTTTCCTCCAGAATTGCCCTGTATTTAGTGCCATCCATCTTTCTTTCAGTCCTGACCAGCTTTCCTGTGCCTGCAGATGAAAAACATTCCCACAGCATGATGTTGCCACCACCAAGCTTCACTGTAGGAATGGTGTTCTCAGGGTGTTGGGTTTGTGCCACACATGGCGTTTCCCATGATGGCCAAAAAGTTCAATTTTTGTGTCATTTGACCAGAGAATCTTCTTCCATGTGTTTGCGGAATCTGCCACATGCTGTTGGGCAAACTCAAAATGTGATTTTTTTAAGCAATGACTTTTCTGGCCATTCTTCCGTAAAGTCCTACTCTGTGGAGTATATGGCTTAAAGTGGTCCTATGGACAGATACTCCCATCTCCACTGTGGATCTTTGAAGCTCCTTCAGTGTTATCGTTGGTGTCTTTGTTGCATCTCTGATTAATGCCCTCCTTGCCCGGTCTGTGAGTTTTGGTGGGCAGTCTTCTCTTGTCAGGTTTGTAGTGGTGTCATATTCTTTCCATTTTACTATAATGGATTTAATGGTGCTCCCTGGGATATTCAAAGTTTGGGATATTTTATATGACCCAACCCTGATCTATACTTCTCCACAACTTTGTCTCTGACCTGTTTGGAGGCTCCTTGGTTTTCATGTTGCTTGCTTAGTAGTGTTGCAGAGTCAGGGTCCTTCCAGAACAGGTTGATTTATACAGACATTATGTGACAGATCATGTGACACTTTAATTGCACACAGGTGGATCTTAATCAACTAATTATGTGACTTATGAAGTGACTTGGTTGGACCAGCTCTTATTTTGGGGTTTCATATGAAAGGGGGTGAATACTTATGCACACTCCAGATTTCTGGGGAGGGGGGGTGCCATCATAATTATTGTTTGTGTCACAATAAAACAACAATTTTCACCTTGAAAGTTGTAGGCATGTTGTGTAAATCAAATGGTGCCAAACCCCCCCCCCCAAATCCATTTTAATTCCAGCTTGTAATGCAACAAAACAGGACAAACACCAAGGAGGATGAATACTTTCGCAAGGCACTGTATATATATATATATATATATATATATATATATATATATATATATATATATATATATATGTTTCATAATCCAGTTTTTATTATTATTATTATTATTATTATTATTATTTATTTATTTTTTTTATTTAGCTTCGCCTGGTAAATACAATGACGGATAGGCAGGGACACCACAACAGTAAAAACCAATTACTGTGGGCCCAAAAAAACAATAAAAGTATAATACAGTAAGAATACAAAAATACAACATTAATAGCAGCAGGTGATTTGGCTCACTAGACTCCTTGCAGTATTACATTTCAAACAAATTGACTTAAAGCTACGTGGATCCTCATACTTGTAATTGGAAAGAGCGTCATTATAATATTTCTTAAGTAATGTTTTAAATTGCAGCAGGTTTAAGTTCTTGCATCTTAAATTAGATGGTAGACAATTCCAGACACGTGTAACTCGGACAAGATAGGTCCGTTGAAAAGTTGCAGTCCTACATTTGCGTAACCGAAAGAGAATCGTGTTTTTGTTGGACGTAGATCTTGTCACTCATCTATGTAGGAATATCAGCAGACAACTGAACAAGGCCATTTATAGCTTTAAAGAAGAAGACAAGGTCTATATATTCATGCCAGTATGAAATTGGCATCAGCTCCAATGTGGTAAGCCTGTCTGTGTATGACTCACAACAGAGGAAAGGAAGATTCAATATGAATTTTGAAGCCTGTCTTTGGATCTTCTCAGTACGCTTGATCAGCTCGATGGTCTGAGGACACCAAATCTGACTTGCATAACCAAGGATAGGGAGAACCACAGCAAGATATAGGGCACAACGAGTCCTTGTGCTTGTGATTTCAACTGCACTTCTTCGTAAGAACCCTAGTAGTTTGTTGGCCTTGGCACATCTATCCAGTACATGCTTAGTCCAGGTGAGATTGTTTGATACCCAGATTCCGAGGTCTTTTTCAGCTGTGGGACTGTCCAGGGCGTCTCCCTTGATCCTGTATGGATGGAGGATGGGTTTAATTTTCCTTGTGACTTGCAGACACTTGCACTTGGCTTGGTTGAAAGTGAGGCCATTGGTGGAAGACCAAGAGACAAGATTGTCAAGGTCCGTTTGCAAGAGATCAGCATCCGCGACAGAGTCGATACACCGGTAAATTTTGGTATCATCAGCAAAGGAAGATATTTGACAATTATCGACGATGTCTGGGAGGTCATTAACGTACAGCAGGAAGAGAATAGGCCCCAAGATTGAGTCCTGTGGAACTCCTGAGATGACACATTTTTCTGAACTAGTTGTCCCAAGGATGGTCACACGCTGGTGGCGGCCGTGTAGGCATGATCTGAACCATTCAAGGAGCATCCCAGAAATATGGAAACCCTTGAGTTTGTTAATAAGAGCAACATGGTTTACTTTATCAAATGCCTTAGACATGTCCATAAAGACAATATCAGTTTGTTTGCCACCATCCAGTAAGCAACCGATGTGGTCCAATACCTCCACAAGCTGGGTAGTACACGAGCGGCCTGGGATGAACCCGTGCTGAGAAGAATTGATCAACTGCAACAGATGGCCGCGTAAGTTGCTAAGCACACATCTTTCAAGAACCTTAGACACAATGCAGAGTGGCGAGACAGGACAATAGTTCTCAACAAAATTCTTATCACCCTTTTTAAATATGGCCATTATATTGGCAAGCTTCCACTCGTCTGGGAGTGATACGCATGCAAGAGACTTGTTGAATAGGAGACGCAATGATGGTGCTATTTGCAGAGCAGTGTCCTTAAGTAACCTAGCCGGGATAGTATCTGGTCCGGTTGCTTTGTTAACGTCGAGCGATTGTAGTGTCTTTAGTACTTCTTCAGTAGAGAGCTGTAGGTTTGACAGAGTGGGGCTTAGGCTAATTGCAGTTACAGGAGGGTCTATGGTCATCATGTTCAAGTCAGTGTCATTGAACACAGACGTAAAATAGATGTTAAAAAGTTCTGCAATGTCACGAGGTGTGGAAGCATTGCGAGCAACAGCTGAATCTAATCCTTCCTGTAAACCCATTGATAACTTGTCAGGAACACTAGATTGCTTGCCGCTCAGTCTGAAGAGTGACCAGAATCTTTTAGGGTTGTTTACAAAGTCAGTATCTAAAGAATCATAAAACATAGCACGACTATCAAGAACCAGTGATTTAATATTGGCCCGCAGTTCTTTGAATTTCTTTTCCATCGTGTCAGTCGGCAAGACCTTTAGTTTCTGACGGACAGCTTCCTTTTTCTTTATGGCATGAATGATATCGCCAGTAATCCAAGGAGGGTTGTTCCTGCCTTTAATCTTTTTCGTTGGTATATAGTCCTGAACTGCTGCGAGGAACATATCTTTCCATTTTATCCAACAGATGTTAATGTTGGACTCAGAGTTGATAGCATTCGATAGATCAATAGCTTCCAGGGCAGCGCAAAGTCCATCAAAATCGCCTCTACTATAGTCGTACACTGTTCTCTTGAGCCGCGGCGCTGTTTGATTGACATCTTAAGGTCGAAAACAACTACTGAATGGCCTGTTATTAGTCCGCTCTGTTCTGGGCTGAAGACTGATAAATTTGTAATGTGACTTGGAACATTGGTAAGAACAAGGTCTAGAATATTCGCTTCTCTTGTGGGAAAGGTGTTGAGTTGAGTAAGATGATAATCGTTCAACAATTCAGTAAATAAGACTTCATCAACACCTATATTCTGGTGAATCCCAATGGACTTTAGGGAAATTGAAATCGCCACATATTAACATATTTGAATATCCAGAACATGAATTTGCTAGAAATATATTGCTAGAAATATATAAATGTATCCATCTACTGTCTGTTAGCATTTTGTTGGGACTTGTAACAGCAACAGATTAAGTATTTTAGGTTTGAGCTTGATGCCAGTTCCACAGTGACAAGTTCAAGATCCATATTGAAGTTAATTTCCCGCACTATTGGGAAAGAGCTTGAATTTATTGCAAGTAGAACTCCACCACCGTGTAAAATCTGGTCTTTTTGAAATATTGTATAGCCCCATGGCAGGATTTCTGAGTTATCGATGTTGTCCTTAAGCCATGTCTCAGTTACCCAAACAATGTCAGCAAGCTCAGAGTAAACTAACTCCTGAAAGCGAGCTGGATGACAGATTTGTTTACCTTCACTTAAATCAGGGGTTTTCAAAGTGTGGGAGAGTCAGCCTCCCCTCAGAGAGCAAATAAACAACAGCGCCCCCCCCCCCTTACAATTTTTGTTGTTGCTATACTTAAATATTCCATTTGTATTTTTAAAAAATGGTTGTTGTACACATTTTTATTTTTTCTTTTACACATTTTAAACATATGAGCTTTTTTAAAACCTCTTTTTTACACATTTTAAACATCTGTGCTTTTTAAAACCTTTTTTTTTTACACATTTTAAACATCTGTGCTTTTTAAAACATCTTTTTTTTACACATTTTAAACATCTGTGCTTTTTAAAACCTCTTTTTTTACACATTTTAAACATCTGTGCTTTTTAAAACCTCTTTTTTTACACATTTTAAACATCTGTGCTTTTTTAAAACCTCTTTTTTTACACATTTTAAACATCTGTGCTTTTTTAAAACCTCTTTTTTACACATTTTAAACATCTGTGCTTTTTAAAAACATCTTTTTTTACACATTAACATTGTGCTTTTTTAAAACATCTTTTTTTTTTTACACATTTTAAACATCTGTGCTTTTTTTTTTTAAATATCTTGTTTTACACATTTTAAACATCTCATAGCACCATTAGCTAGCACCCCTTGGCAGACAACACACTGTGGCAGTGGAGCATCTTCAGATCCAGTCCATGAAAATCCAAACTTTAAATAATCGTGGTCATACTTCCTTCTTTTTTTACTTGGCCCAGACTCTGTCTCCTCACTCACTGTAGCTTTAGGTACTAAAAATTGATCCATTTTGTCTCT
This sequence comes from Neoarius graeffei, assembly GCF_027579695.1. NCBI lineage: Eukaryota > Metazoa > Chordata > Actinopteri > Siluriformes > Ariidae > Neoarius > Neoarius graeffei. The sequence goes on from NC_083574.1 coordinate 42,662,283, forward strand.
GGCAAAGGCTAGCTGAAGTTCGCTAAATATCCACAATAGTAACTTATTCTGGTTTATTTTTCCTCACGTTGCGCTTCCCCTGAAGAACTCTGGCGCCCCCAGGGGAGGCACGCCCCACACTTTGAAAAGCCCTGACTTAAATGCTTGCTTACAAGACTTCGAGCATTGATGACAAGGCATTTGGCTGGAACTGTACCTTGTTTCCCCTTTAATTGCTCTTTAGAAGGTCCTGGGTTGATGCTGACATCTCCAGCAAGAAGAATAGATAGCAAAATACGGAAGTTATTTCCACAGGTGTCAAAGCTTAGAAGATGGCGCTTTAGCGGGAAATTTAAAATCATCCATTTCAGGTCCCTCAAATAACACCACAAAAAGCATTCCTTATCTGTTAGGATGACGAATTTTGAGCCATCAGCATACTTATTTAAGATAGATCCTTGAAATAAACAGCCAGAGTTCGTATATGATGCAAAAATCCAGATAATGGTGGACAAGCAAAAGAGCCGTCTGAACACCGCTGCCATTCAGTTCATCAAGGGTTAAAGAGATATTGTAAAAGATAGCAGGAGGCTGATGATGACAAATGAAACTATCATCCATCTGTGATTATGAAGGCAGCTAAATTACTGAACCTGCACAGAATGATGGGGCTAAAGCCAAGCCATCTGATGTTCAAACCATGAGCATAACCAGTTCACTCCATCAAACACTCATGCAGTAACTAAACTATGGTTTCCTCTTCACTTTCCATGGAAACAAATGTGACATTTCACAGAAGAGGCCATGAGAAATCCAGCATATACAGTACTTTCCTCTCTTCTGCTATGTGACTGCTTTTGGGGTTTGTGAATATGGATCCTCTGGAGACAATGACTCGAATAATGTCTGTTACACATCCTGGTTTTCTTGTTCCACTCTCTATCTCCTCTCTCCAGAGTGTTAGATGAGCCAGCTGCAGGATGCTGCAAATGGAGGACACAGGACCACGGTGTTGGCTTATAATCCTCCCTCTTATCTCTTAGCTGTTTTTGTCCGCTGCTTAGATGGGAACTGTCCAGTCATGAAGCAAAACACTGACAGAGATTAGAGGAAGAGGTCAATGGCACAAGAGGAATGAAGTATTATCCAGTTGTATGTCTGAGGAATTATACACAAAAGTGTGGGAGAGTGATTTATGGTACAGTAGACAGGAGAGACCTGGTACCATTGTAACTTTTTTTTGTCTGAGCAAAATTACTCACTTGAATTAAATTACTCAAATAGCATGATGACTCAAATAGCAAAATGACTTAAATAGCAGATTTCATGCTTATCATTTGCATACTGTGTGTGTATAATGCATATGTTTACTTCTTTTGTAACGTGCAAGTGAACCTACAGTGCTGTGAAAAAGTATTTGCTCCCTTCCTGATTTGTTCTATTTTTGTATATTTGTCACACTTAAATGTTTCATGTCATCAAACTAATTGTAATATTCGACAAAGATAGCTTAAGTAAACTCACAAAATACAGTTTTCAAATGATGATTTTATTTATTGATGGAAAAAAGTTGCCTAACCCTACTTGGCCCTATGTGCAAAAGTAATTACGCCCTCAACCAATCAAACAATTAACCAAATTTAATTGATAATTAGGTTAAATTTCACTATCCATACCCAGGCATGATTACTGCCAGACCTGTTCAATCTAAATATCACATAAATAGAACCAGGCTGGCAATGTGAAGTAGGCTAATAGAGTTGAAAAAGATGCCATGAAGTAGAGTTACAAGAACAGATACGCAACAAAATAATTGAAATCTATCAGTCTGGAAAGGGTTACAAAGCTATTGCCAAGGCTCTGGGACTCCAGCGAACCACAGTGAGAGCCGTTATCTACAAAAAAACTTGGAACAGTGGCAGACCTTCCCAGGAGTGGCCCCCTTCCAAAATTCAACCAAGAGCACTTCGACGACTGATCCAGTAGGTCACAAAAGAACCCCAACAAACATCTAAAGAACTGCAGGCCTCACTTGCCTCAGTTAAGATCAGTGTTCATGATTCTACAATAAGGAAGGCACTGGGCAAAAATGGCATCCATGGGAGCGTTGCAAGGCACAAACCACTGCTGACCAAAAAGAACACAAAGGCTCGTCTCACATTTGCCAAAAAGCATCTTGATGATCCCCAAGACTTTTGGGATAATATTCTCTGGACTGATGAGTCAAAAATAGAACTTTTTGGAAGACATGGGTCGTGGTACATCTGGTGTAAGGCTAACACACAGCATTCCAAAATAAGAACATCATACCAACAGTCAAACACGGTGGTGGTAGTGTGATGGTCTGAGGCTACTTTTCTGCTTCAGGACCTGGACAATTTGCCATAATTGATGAAACCATGAACTCTGCTCTCTACCAGAAAATCCTGAAGGAGAATGTCTGCCCATCAGTTTGTGACCTAAAGCTCAAGCACAGCTGGGTTATGCAGCAGGAAAATGATCCAAAGCACACAAGCAAGTCCGGTTGCTAACGGTGGTGTAGTGGTTAGCACTGTCACCTCACAGCAAGAAGGTTCTGGGTTCAAGCCCAGCGGCCAACGAGGGCCTTTCTGTGTGGAGTTTGGATGTTCTCCCCATGTCTGCCCGGCTTTCCTCCAGGTGCTCCAGTTTCCCCCACAGTCCAAAAACATGCAAGTGAGGCTAATTGGTGGCTCTAAATTGACCATAGGTGTGAATGTGAGTGTGAATGGTTGTTTGTCTCTGTTTCAGCCCTGTGATAACCTGGCGACTTGTCCAGGGTGTACCCCACCTCTCGCCCATAGTCAGCTGGGATAGGCTCCAGCTTGCCTGCGACCCTGTAGAACAGGATAAGCGGCTACAGATAGTGGATGGATGGAAGGAGTGGACTAGTCAAAGTCCTAACTTGAATCCAATTGAGATGCTGGGGCAAGACCTTAAATGGGCAGTTCATGCTTGAAAACCCTCCAATGTGGCTGAATTGAAACAATTCTGCAAAGAAGGCATGGGCAAAATTTCCTCCACAGCAATGTAAAAGACTCATTGCAAATTATCGCAAATGTTTAATTGCAATTGTTTTGGCCCAACCAGTTATTAGGTTTAAGGGGGCAATTACTTTTTCACAGGTTTTGATTAACCCTTTACGTTTAATAGATGGAGTGATCATTTAAAAACTGCATTTTGTGTTTACTTACATTGTCTTTATCTTATGTTAGACTTATTTGGATGACATAAAACATTTAAATGTGACGAATAAGCAAAAATGGAAGAAATCAGAAGGGGGCAAATACTTTTTCACAGCACTGTATATCATCAGAGAGTATTATACATGTAACACCACTAAACATGCTGTAATCTTACTTGACGTACATGTACATCAAGAACAATCAGTGTTAAACCATCATACATTCATTTGTCAGTGTGTTATATTTCTGAGTACGGTTTCCCAAGCTAGGAGTCACAACCCTGTTGGATTTATAAATGGGTTCACGGAAGAAGCCCACAGTGTTCTCTTTTATTTATTTTACAAATGAATGTGAGAAATATCTTGCTTTTCAGACAATGTGATTGAGAATAATATTCCAGCAAGCCACATTTAAATAAAAAAATGTACAGAACCAGTCAAGAGTTTGTACACCCTTACTCATTCATAGGATTTTCTGTATTTTGATGATTTTCTACACTGTATAACAATACTGAGGTACATCAAAACTATGAAATAACATATGAAACATGCATGGAATTATGGGTTTGATATTTTAGATTCTTCAAAGTAGCCAGCGTTTACCTTGATGATGCTTTGCACACTATTGGCATTATCTTAACCAGCTTCATGAGGTAGTCACCTGGAACGCTTTTCAATTAACAGGTGTGCCTCATCAAAGGTTAATGTAGTTTCTTGCCTTCTTAATGCATTTGAGATCAAACAGTAAATAGTAAATAAAAATACAGTAAATAGCCCTGTTCCACAACTTCAGTAATCCATATTATCTCAAGAACCGCTCAACTAAGTAAAGAGAAATGACATCCATTGTTACTTTGACATGAAGTGTCTTATTAAATAAAAATTAAAAACAAAACTATTGAATTAGAAGGTGTGTACAAACTTTTGACTGGTACTGTACGTATATTCTATACTATACCCCTCATCAAAAAATTCCCGTGCAGGGATTGGCCAAAGATGGCTCACGTGACATAAATTAGTTTCACCATTGATTAAGCAATGTATCTCATGATGCCTTCCATGATGCCAGATGCCTTCCTAGGAAGAATGTTGAACAATTCAATGGATGGCTGCAGAAACAGGTGACGGTAGAAAACACAGAACGAGGCAACATTTATTCTAAGAGCTAGTGGTACAATACCAGCTTTCAAAGGTTTGTCTATCTTGAGTAGACAGAGTGCTCTATTCTGAAGTCTATCCAGTAATGCCAAGGATGTAGTGTCAGCCCCACTTCAAATTGGAGAAGCATATTCCATGAGAGTGCGGATGTAGGCCTTATACACAGTAATGCATGCTTGCTGGGGGAGGAGGTCACTAGTTTGTCCCAGGATGTAAAGGTGCTTTGCTGTCTTCTTTGCAATGCCAGTGATGTGTGGAGGCCAAGACAGGGTGTTAGTAATGGTGATACCCAGGAGCGTTATGTTGTTTGTAGCAATCAACTCATTGTTCATGAAGAAGAGTGGTGGGTGATTTTGGGTTCTCTTTCTACTGATGATCATCTCCTCAGTTTTGCTGGCATTAAAGGTAATGCACCAGCTATCTGCCCAAGAATCGATCTTATGCAGATCACATTGGAGGCTTCCAGCACAGAGAGTGCTGTCACATGAGTTCTTGATTACAATGTGAAGTGTTGAGTCATCAGCAAATAGATGTAGATTGTTCTCTAAGTGAGAAGCCAGATCATCTATGAATATCAAAAATAGCACCGGGCCAAGTATATTCCCCTGGGGGACTCCAGCAGATATAGGCCTTGGTGAAGAAGTAGCTCCATCCAGAACAGACTGCTCTCTATCAGATAGAAAGGATGAAATCCAGCCATACAGGTCACCTTGGATGCCAAAAGATGCAAGTTTAGTCATGAGACCTTTGTGCCATACATGGCCGAAAGCCTTCTTGATGTCAAGGGCTATAACACAGATTTCTTTTGTTCCACCATTGAGTGATGTAGGAGAGCATGTCCATGGTTGATCTCTTCTCTCGAAATCCATATTGACTATCGCATAGGAGCTGATGCTTGCGAAGGTGACTGTGGATGCTGTCACAAATGAGGCTTTCCATAACTTTAGATATTATAGGCAGCAGGGATATTGGCCTGTAGTTAGATGGATCTTGTTTACTTGCCTTTTTTGATACAGCAATCACATGAGCAGATTTCCAATCAGATGGAACATGCATGGTGTCAAAAGACATCTGGAATAGCTTAGCAAGAATTAGAGCAAGCTCAGGTGCACAGTACTTAAGCACAGTTGAAGAAATTCCATCAGGGCCATTAGGTTTGGATGTATCCAGGTTGCAAAGTTTCTTAAGAACATCCTTCGGCCAAAATTTCACAGTGGAGAGGACTGCACTGGTTTTTGAATGCAGATTGGGAGGACTTTTCCCACCATCATCAAGCTGAGCATTAGAAGTGAATGTCTTGTTCAACAGTTCTGCCTTATCACTGGCCTTGTTGTAAATTTGACCATTGTGTTTGAGAGGGGGAATAGCTAATGTTTTGCTGCTATCATTTGCGGATTTCACAAGTTTCCACCACTGTTTGTTGTCTGAACTCTTCAGTTCTTGCTCCAGATGATGTGAGAATTGTATACAGCATAGGGTACACTGACAGTCAGATTTAGATTTCATGTACAAAGTCCATAAGACCTTGGTATGTTGACTTTGCCACCTTTTAAATGCTTTCTTCTTGGACTGGACTGTGGCACAACACTGATCATTAAACCGTGGTTTATCCAAATACCGGTAGCAGTGTTTTGACATTTTGGATGGGATGAAGAAATCCATGGCATCAGTTATACTGACTTTCACACAAGCCCATGCTGCATCAGCACAATGCCCCTTTGATAAGGAAGTCCATTTAACTTCAGCCAGGAAGGAACACATGCCATCCCAGTCAGCTCTATCATACAGCCAAACCTTGTGCTTGCCAGCAATGCTAGGTACAGGAAGTCTGTAGTTTGCCATCGTTGATACAACACCATGGTCAGATTTACCAAACGGAGCATCAACTGTAACAATGTGGTTGTCTGGAAAGGTGGAGAGAAATAAATCAAATTTGGAATCGTCTCCATCTGGACCAAATCTAGTCGACGCATCAACGAGTTGGTAAAGATTGTTAAGTACAGCAAACTCAAATGTGCAGACTCCATGGGCATCTGGTTTTTTTTTTTTTTTGCTACTAAGCCATTCCTTGTGATGGGCATTCATGTCACCAAAAACAATGATTTCCGATCTAGGGTGAAGTCCCTGAATGGTGTCGATTTGCACAGAGATTACATCATAGATGGAGTTGTCAGCAGATGGCGGTCGGTAAATAGTAAATATAAATGCTAGCTGACCTGGGAGCTGAATCTTTAAGCAAATCATTTCATGCTGAGGGTGTTCAAAGTCAAGCATTCTAGTGCAGGTGATAGAGTCACTGTAGTACACTATGAGACCTCCCCAACTTGACTCATTAGGCCGGTCACATCTGTAGAAGGAGTAACCGGGAACCATAAGTGAATCATCAGGTACTGTACATTGCTGTTAAAGAACGTTCAAGAGATACAGAAGATATGAGGGTGGATTACAAGAAGACCATGCTCCAGGTAGTCCCACTTAGACTGAATGCCACAGATGTTTGTGAAACGAGCAATGAACTTATTCTGGGCTGGTCCTGGGTTTGGATGTACATCACCACACAGAAGGATAAGCAGAATCAGATATAACAGCAGTATAATCACAATTCCATAATCATAGTCAGTTCTCATAGAGTTCGTCATCATAAGATCTGTCCATTTCGAGGCTTTTTGTTTATGCAACATAACAACAGATGTAAGATGACTTGGGCAGTCAACCCAAGCCAAATATAACCATATAACCAGGGGCTGAAGCCACTTACTCCTGGGACTGAAACTGGGCTACCCCCTTCACAGCCTGTATGGATGCAAGCTTGGGGTGTCATCCGCGTAGGGAGCCTGGCCATCTAAAAGAGCAAATTTAGCCTCCCCAGTAAATGGCATTTAGCAGACACTCTTATCCAGCGCGACATATAATGTACCCAGAGAGCCTGGGGTTAGGTGTCTTACTCAAGGGCACTTCAGCCATTCTTGCTGGTCCAAGGAATCAAACTGGCAACCTTTTGGTCCCAAAGCTGCTTCTCTAACCATTAGGCCATGACTTATACATAAGTGTAACCATAATTCTGTTATTAAAGATTAGATACTTGATATGCTCTGCATCAATTTCAATTCATCCTTACAAACATTAAATTTGTGTGCATCTTTTCTGTCTCAGTGCTTTTGCAGATCTGAACAGTCTGAGACCTCTGAAGCAAGATGCTGTACAGCTATAGGAATGATCATTATTGTTATTTCTCCAATCATGATTAAAACAGTATTAGAGTTTCTCAGGTTTCTCACAATCTTGCAAATAAAATCAGCACATACAAACTCTGAAAATGATACGAACAGTTATTGGAGAGCTGAGTGAACACAACTGAACAGGCTTTAGTTTTTGAACATGTAAGGAAAATATAATATTTGAATTAAAAAAAACCATTTTGTTCAATTACTTACCCATATTTACCCTTAAATCCTATTTGTTTCCCCAAGAAATGACGTAATTGTATTTAAAGAAAATAAACATTACAATTGTGCTGGCTCTCTCCTCCAACAAAAATAAAAACTATCATGAAACCTCAAAAGTTTGAGAATGTGGTGGTATTGCATTTATGAGTAGTATTATGATAAAATCATTATCATGTATCCACAGCATAGCTTTTCTAAATTTTTACATTCCCACTGAGCTCCATTTCTACTGCTCCTTGGCAACATTTAATCTCCTCTATTAACATAACATTTAAAGCTCTCGTGTTGAGACGTTTCTTTCTGCGGTTGTGAGACTCTGACCTTCACTTTAAAGTGACCACTGAAGTCAGTGTGGTTTGGAGGATGCAGTCCAAAGCTAAGACTTGTGTTTCAATTCCATGTTTTCGGTTGCACTGACCTGAGAGGAAATTCTTGCTGTAAAGCGATTAGCCAGGAAATTTTGAAGTTACGGGGTTATGAAATGTCATCATTATACATTAATACAAGATGTTTTAGATGAAAACAATTAGGTGGACTTTAGTTAAAAAAAAACATGTTAAAGTTGTAACATCAGTCCATTGGGCCATTTCCCCGGGCGCGGCCATACTGGATTAGCCAGGTACATGGATGTATTAGGAGACGAAAACGAAGGTGGTGCATGACGTAGGATTCCGCACGACAGCATCCTGTGTCACACATTAAACGGATGGAAGATAAGCAGGTAAATATATATATTTTTAATAAACAGGCAATAAACTAGCCACTGCTTTATTTTGATTCCTTTTCTAATATGGCAATGCAGTAAATTTTGTGGAGAAATGCAAACAAATTGACCGAGAAGTCACGCTAGACCATAATATTATAATATAGTCTAGTTGTCACAACAGAAGGACTCTCAGGTGTGCTCTGGACAGCACGCGCTCCGAACTGACTCACTCGCGTGCCATGAATGACACACACCTGCACGGGATTAATGCGCAATCAGCGCACCTAAATAAGGACTCAGAATGCAGACTTACTTTGCGAAGTATTGTGTTGTTGTGACACATTACCGAGCCTTGTTTCTTTTATAATAAAGATCTTCTGCACTTACATCCGTCTCCAATCATCCCTGACAGAATACTTTGCCCCGCTGACACTAGTATAGCATGCACTTGTACACTTCCGCTGTGTTCGCGGAAAATGATATCACACATGATGGAGTTATGGTGGCCTTCCTGACAAAAAATAGTAATATCTATTTTCATCACTTTAGTGGTTATATTGTTAAGAACAAATTCAAAATACAGCTTTTTTTTTAAAAAGAGACAGACATAAAGATGGACTTTTAGCTCAATTTGTTTATTTGCGAGATATTTTCTTTAACAGATTCTCAGCATGCGGCACGGTGGTGTAGTGGTTAGCGCTGTCGCCTCACAGCAAGAAGGTCCTGGGTTCGAGCCCCGGGGCCGGCGAGGGCCTTTCTGTGTGGAGTTTGCATGTTCTCCCCGTGTCCGCGTGGGTTTCCTCCGGGTGCTCCGGTTTCCCCCACAGTCCAAAGACATGCAGGTTAGGTTAACTGGTGACTCTAAATTGACCGTAGGTGTGAATGTGAGTGTGAATGGTTGTCTGTGTCTATGTGTCAGCCCTGTGATGACCTGGCGACTTGTCCAGGGTGTACCCCGCCTTTCACCCGTAGTCAGCTGGGATAGGCTCCAGCTTGCCTGCGACCCTGTAGAAGGATAAAGCGGCTAGAGATAATGAGATTCTCAGCACATTAGAACATAGGTAACATGGCTGGCCACAAACACAGATACACCCAACAAATCTGGCACATAGAACTTTATAGATATTATTGTTGTCCTAATACTGTACTACCTCCCAGAGAGGTCTTGTAAAACTTCTGTGTTCAATAGTTTTCTTTGTCAAGTAGCACTAACATACTTGGATTTACAGGACTGAAACTACTATTAAAATCATTACTGCTGTATTTATAGCTTTTTTAATACATAGTATAGCTTATTTCTGGTTGAAGAACAGTGAAGATAAAGATTCCTGAACTTACACAAATGCTTGGATGTTCATAGAATCAATGAACACGTGAACATGAGCAATGAAGCGAGGGAGGTTAGACAATCCGTCACGGCTTGAATGTTTCTGAGAAATATCCGAGACCACTCTAAAGAAGAAAAGTGGCTTGGACAACAAGAGATAAGAATGAAGAGTTACAGGACCTTTATATGCACCATGTGTACATATACAGATCAAAGATTCCAGAATATTCCATGTGACGTATAACCTTGTTCTCTTATATACAATATAGTTAACTCTGGCTTTGGCTCTCACTTGGTTTGAGGTTATTCATTATTTGGTTAGCTTTATATCAACAGCTCAGCTCATTGGTTCATTTAAAAAATGTCACACTGAATCAAATCTAAATCCCCATAAAGAAATGAGGAAGCAAAATTGCCAAAAACTCATGCAGGTTTCTTTAATAAAGTTCGATGTTGCTTCACAGCTTCACGATCCATGGTTCAATCTTGAGCTTGGATTACTGTCTGTTTGGGGTTCCACATGTTCTCCAAGTGTCTTCCCACCTTCTGAATACATACCAATAAGTGGACTCGCTACAGGTATGTCCGTGACCACAACAAAGCAGTTAATAAAGATGAATTAATGAATGAACACATGCACGGTTCAAATAGAGTAACTTCCTTTTCAGATTATATTGCAATAAGGAATCCTAAACCATCTGAATCAAAATTCCTCACAAATCAAGTACATTACAGTCCTCTGCTTGCTTTTCCAATGTTCTGGAAAAAGATTTCTCAGTGACAGATGTAACTTTGCTCTGCTAACCTCACCAGAGGAGGCTTACCACCTTCATCTGTCCATCTGGTCCAATTCCAGATGGACTGCTGCCAAACACATAAACCCAAACACATGGAGGTCCAAGAATATTTCATGCTTATTTTGTGAAATAGCTGTTAATTTTTTTTTTAACACATGGAAAAGATGTACCACAATGATTATTATAGTGAGTAGATAAATCATGCATGGAATGAAGTAGGATGGTGATAGTATAGAACGTTTATGAATTTAAAAAAAACAAAAAACACTGTTGGATCAGTTTTCTAATAACTAAATATCTAATTGGCTATCCTCTTCTATTACTGACTAGTTAATTAACAATTATTCCACAAAATCGAGTTGTACATGAGCTGATAGCTGATGAGGCACATAGCACCAAGTTGGCTATAAGTCATGTACAACGAGATTGAGTGGAATAACTGTTTGATTAGATCCACATTCACTGGATTTTGAGAAACAGAGCATTTTTACTTTTATTTTTTTGGAAATTTGATAAATAAAAACTTTATACAAAATGTCCGACAAACCATTTCTGCTTAGAATGTAAACAAACTGGTGAAATGACAGTAGCAATTTGTGAAAAGTCAAAGTCCCTCTTACGCCAGAATCTGGTCTTCCCAGGCAGTCTCCTGTCCCAGCACTAGCCAACTCTTTAAGGCGTATGGGTGCAGCGCCAATCTCCATTTTGATAGCCCTTGGCCTCTCACCTGTACAGCTAGGGTTACAGTGGGAGGGCTAGTCCTCTGGACACCACGAGAGTTTGATTTTTATTTTTTGCAAATTCAATAAATAAAAACTTCATACAAAACATCAGACAAAATAATTTCCGCTTAGAATGTAAACAAACTGGTGAAATAGCAGTAGCAATTTGTGAAAAATGCTGAAATAATAATTCTTGAAAAATAAAAATATGTTCTTACCATCAAATACTTTTATTCCATATTTTGTTGCTTTTTTGTATTTTTTGGAGTTTTGTTTTCAAGTAGAGTTTTTATTTCGTCCTCTGTTGGTTCAGCAACACGCTCCGCCATTTTGTTTTTCTCTACTCACATGTTCAGTCACATGATCACTATCTGTGTTTACATCCCTCCGAGGGCAGATGCAGCCGCTGCATGTGAGAGGATTCACTCTGTCACAGCAAGGCTGCAGACACAGCACCCTGAAGCATTTATGATAATTTCTGGGGACTTTAATTGTGCTAATTTGGATTATACTTTGGCTGCTTTTTACCAGGCTGTGGACTGTCCAACTAGGAACAACAGGACAATTGACTTGCTGTATGCTAATGTGAGGGATGCATACAGAGTCACACCCCTCCCCCCACTAGGGAAGTCTGCCCACAACCTGGTTCGTCTACAGCTGAAGTACACCCCCCTGGTCCAAAAGCAGCCTGCAACAACTAGTTCCATCAGGAGATGGTCCCCTGAAATGGAAGATGCCCTCAGAGACTGCTATGACACCACAGACTGGGATGTGCTGCTTAGCTCACACTGTGAGGACATAGAGGGGCTGACACACTGTCTGACAGATTATCTCAACTTCTGTGCAGACGTGGTTTCCCCCGCTAAGACTGTACGGTGTTACCCTAATAACAAGCCATGGTTAACACAGGAAGTCAAAGCTGTCCTCAACAGGAAGAAGCCCGCCTTCAGGAACAGGGACAGGGAGGCGATGAAAGCAGCACAGCAGGAGGTGAAACGCTGCGTGAGGGAAGCTAAGGACAGCTACAGGAGAAAGGTGGAGCAGAAGCTGAAGGAGAACAGCATGAGGAAGGTCTGGGAAGGTGTGAAAACCATCACAGGCCACAACACAAAGACCAGAGTCATTGAAGGGACAGTGGAGAGGGCGAATGAGTTGAATGACTTCTTCAATCAGTTCAACCAGCCCACGTCCCCCCATCCTCCCCCTCACTGCAGCCATCTCTCCTTCTTCCCTCAACACACCTCCCCCCAGTCATCGCAGCAGCCCCCTCCTCCTCCTCAACACAGACTCCTCCATGCATTACTGCAGACCAGGTCAGAGGTCAACTGAGGAAGCTTCACCCCAGGAAAGCAGCAGGCCCAGACAAGGTGTGTCCCCAACTACTGAAGACCTGCGCTGCTGAACTGGGTGAACCACTCCAACGCATTCAACCTCAGCCTGCAGCTGGGGAGAGTGCCCACCCTCTGGAAGACATCATGCATCATTCCAGTTCCCAAGAAGAACTGGCCCAGCGAGCTGAACGACTTCCGACCAGTGGCACTCACTTCACATCTGATGAAGACATTGGAGCAGCTCTTCCTCAGCCTCCTCAGACGCCAGGTGCAACATGCCCACGACTGTCTGCAGTTTGCGTACCGGGCAGGTGTTGGTGTGGAAGATGCCATCCTCTACCTGCTACACCGAGCCCACTCGCATCTGGATAAGGGAAATGGCACAGTGACGATTCTCTTCTTGGACTTCTCGAGTGCCTTCAACACCATCCAGCCCCTTATGCTTCAGGACAAACTGAACAGGATGCGAGTGGACCCCTGCCTGATCATCTGGATCTCCAGCTACCTCACCGACAGGCCGCAGTACATCAGGCTGAAGGACATCACGTCTGACACTGTGATTAGCAACACCGGAGCACCCCAGGGCATGGTGCTGGCCCCTCTTCTCTTCACTCTGTACACCACGGACTTCTGCTACAACTTGGAGCTGTTTCACATTCAGAAGTTCGCCGATGACACAGCCATCGTGGGGTGTATCAGGGATGACAGAGAGGAGGAGTATAGGAGCCTGGTGAGAGACTTTGCCGTTTGGTGCAACAGGAACCATCTGCAGCTCAACACCTCGAAGACCAAGGAGCTGGTCATTGACTTTGGGAGGTCCAGACCAAGGTCACGACCAGTTCTGATCGAGGGAGTCGAGGTGGAGGCTGTGGATTCCTACAAGTACCTCTGGTTGTAGCTGGACAGCAAGCTGGACTGGACTTGCAACACCAACCACTTGTACAGGAAGGGACAGAGCTGGCTATACTTCCTGAGGAGGCTGCGGTCCTTTAACATGTGCAGGAAACTCCTGTGGATGTTCTATCAGTCCGTGGTTGCCAGTGTCCTGTTTTACACCGTGGTGTGCTGGGGGGGCAGCACATCCAAGAAGGACACATCCAGGCTGGACAAACTGATCAGGCGGGCTGGCTCTGTGGTCGGCATGAAGCTGGACTCTCTGGTGACGGTGGCAGAGAAGAAGACTATGGACAAAATACTAAACATCATGGACGATGCCAGTCACCCTCTGCACACCGTCATCAGCAACCAGAGGAGCCTGTTCAGTGACAGAATGCTCCTTCCCAAGTGCAGGACTAACAGACTTAAAAACTCCTTTGTCCCTCATGCCATCAGACTGTACAACTCCTCTCTGGGGGGGAGGAGGGGTAACAGGAGGACAGAGGACGGGAAGGAGCAGTAGCCTAGCCTGACAAAAAGCAATACTGGACAATGTGGAATACGTATAATGTGCAATACCTCTTCTGTTGGACTTTTTTTCCCCTTCCTCTTCCCCATATCTTATTCTTATTCTTTTTTATATTTGTATATGCAAATACCTAATTTAATTTAATTTATCTAGAAGTTTTTCTCTATTTCTATTCTCTGTTTATCCTGTAATGATGCTACTGGAATTTTAATTTCCCTGAGGGAACCCGCCCAAAGGGATCAATAAAGTTCTCATCTCATCTCATTATCTCTAGCCGCTTTATCCTTCTACAGGGTCGCAGGCAAGCTGGAGCCTATCCCAGCCGACTACGGGCGAAAGGCGGGGTACACCCTGGACAAGTCGCCAGGTCATCACAGGGCTGACACATAGACACAGACAACCATTCACACTCACATTCACACCTACGGTCAATTTAGAGTCACCGGTTAACCTAACCTGCATGTCTTTGGACTGTGGGGGAAACCGGAGCACCCGGAGGAAACCCACGCGGACACGGGGAGAACATGCAAACTCCACACAGAAAGGCCCTCGCCGGCCCCGGGGCTCGAACCCAGGACCTTCTTGCTGTGAGGCGACAGCGCTAACCACTACACCACCGTGCCGCCCTCAATAAAGTTCTATCTTACCTAATCTAATCTAGCTAGACAGTTGTTTTAAATGCTTATCTACCAATCATTAGAATTTGCCTGGATGTTTTGAGAAATCACTAACATTCTTGGGCGGCACAGTGGTGTACTGGTTAGTACTGTTGTCTCACAGGAAGAAGGTTCTAGGTTTGAGCCCAGCAGCCTTTCTGTGTGGAGTTTGCATGTTCTCCCCGTGTCTGTGTGGGTTTCCCCCACAGTCCAAAGACATGTAGGTTAGGTTATTTGGTGGCTCTAAATTGACTGTGAATGTGAGTGTGAATGGTTGTTTGTCTCCATGTGTCAGCCCTGTGATGATCTGGTGACTTGTCCAGGGTGTACCCCACCTCTCGCCCATAGTCAGCTGGGATAGGCTCCAGTTTGCCCACGACCCTGCACAGGATAAGCGGTTATGGATAATGAATGAATGAACTAACATTCCTGTTAAATGTTTTCCAATCATATTGTGATGTGAAGGATTGTAAATACAGAACTGGTAAAGGTAATTTGTTATCACTGTTTTGCTCTTGTCAGAAAGCCTTGTTACCATTTTTTGTATGAAAATTTCACACTATTTGGAAATCCCAGCTGCCTTTGTCTTTGTGTGAACATTTTGGATCAAACAAATCAATTTTAACTAGTCCAAAAGTATATAGGTACGTTCACTGACTATGGGAATGTAGGTTCATTACTTCTGCCAACTTTGTTGGATGAGATTGTTTTCACATCCATTTGTTTGTTTGTTTGTCTGTTCCCAATGTAACTCAAAAAGTAATGAATGGATTTTGAGGGCATTTTGAGGAAAGGTAAGCCATGAACCAAGGACCAACTGATTAGATTTTGATGCAAATCTGTATATGTACCGGTATGTGGATCCAGGTTTTTTTTTTTGTCTGTTCCCAACACAAGTCAAAAAGTATTGAACGGATTTTGATTAAATTTGGTGTACAGCTTTAGCATTACCCTAGGTTCAAGTGATTTGATGTTGATGTTGATCTGAATACAGATTAGTAAACATTTGGATATTCTAATATGTTGTTTGACAGAGGCATGCACTCTACTGAGTGCCCTTCTAGTTAACAATGAAATTTCCCCTCTTCAAAGATGCTCACTCAAACATTAGCTTTCCACACAATTTTACCTGAGATAAAGTGAGAAATTAAAAGAGGAGAAAAAAATCATCATATCTCATCTTATATATTTTACAGTAATAATTTATCAATATTTTTTCACTTATAAAGTTGCTTTAAAGAACACTAGTAAAGTGCACTATATAGCCAAAGGATGTTAGGGAAATCTGTTCATTACACTTATACATGTTTCTTCCCACCCTAAAGTCAGAAGCAGTGCTGTAGTTGAGTCACTAAACCTTGAGTCCGCATCCAGTCTCGAGTCCCCAGTGTTCAAGTCCAAGTCAAGTCCAAGTCATTCAAGAAAATTTCAAGTTGAGTCCGAGTCGAGTCCACTATTGATTCGAGTCGAGTCCGATTTGACGGTGGCTGTTGCTGCCTTTATGTGAAACTGTCTCTGCTACTGTGTTGGACTAATGTTACTGCTTGACTGCCTCATTTTAGTTAATAAGCTACAGATAAAAAGCTTGTTCATTGCTCAGAAAGCCCCGCTCACTATCAACAGGGCAAATAACATGAGAGAGAGTTAACACTAGCTAGTTCATCAGTCAGCAAGCAAGCCCCGCTATCAACAGAGCAATGAACATCGTGTGTCATTTACTTCTCTGGGTGGAGTCTTGCCAAATGACAATTGAAGTTCGAGGTTGTCCCTGTTGTCTCCTTGATAGTTCTTCTGCATATGGAACACATAGCAGTGCATTTTTTACCACTGCATGAGAAGTCTGTATAAGCAAGGCGGACAATCCTAGGGGTTTCTCTCCAGGCATTTTAGCACCATTAACGTTAGTTTGTTCCTGAACATGACGTATGAACAGGTGAATGTGCATTCTCTTTCACAAATTTAGTATAAAATTTAATGTAGATATAAATATCCATCCATCCATTATCTGTAACCGCTTATCCTGTGCAGGGTCGCAGGCAAGCTGGAGCCTATCCCAGCTGACTATGGGTGAGAGGCGGGTACACCCTGGACAAGTCGCCAGGTCATCACAGGGCTAGGTATAAATATCTTATGTCAAATTATTATGGTATGTTACAAAATATAAAGAAAAAATCAGAGTCCTCGTCTCCCATTTATGAGTCTGAATGCAGTTAATGCACGAGTCCAAATCATCAGTGCTCAAGTCCAAGTCAGGTCATGAGTCCTTAAAATTAGGGCATGAGTCGGACTCAAGTACTGCAAGCCTGGTCAGAAGCACACACTTGTATGTCTTTGCATGTTGTAGGATTCACTAAAATGTAGGCCTTGTTCACCTGCGGCATTAACATGCATGCTGAGTGATCAGCTCGTCAGTCGGTAGTGATGAGTACAGGTGTTAAGTTGTGATCCTGTTACTCAAACTACATTCAAAGGTGGTCTGGGATGCCTATGGCCACATGACATTTGTAGTGTGAGCATGAATGCGTCTCGATGCAGCCCAGTCAGCAACAAAGGAGTGCCTGATTGACTGTATCACTGCCCTAGCTGGAAAATCTGTAATCATTGTGAGACTGTTTAGAATAGCACTGAAAAGAGAGCTAGTTCCTGTTCAGCTAATGGAAAAAGATGATGTGACAACAGCAGAGATGAAACCAACTGCTTTTCATAGCTTCTTTCATCCCCTCAGCTCTCATTCATTTATTAAGTTTCATTAAGTTAATTAAGTTTCATTAATAGACCACATGATTAAAATATTTAAAACAGTCTGTACAGGTTCATGAGAGAGGATTCAGGGAACATTTCTGTCTGAAAATAAATACAGAAAAAAACATGCAATTCAAAGTTTTGAAACGGCCTGTAAAGATATATGAGATTGGAGCTGCAGGATATTTATTTTCTGCCTGGAAATAAATGCTGTGGAAGTCTGACATAACAAATGTGCATTACAGCCTTCCTCCTGTGGAAATGATGTATGAAATTTGATCACAAGTAATCACTGAAGACATGGTCATAATGCCAGGTGCTAGCATCTTAGCTGTCCAAATCTATATCTCCATTCACTTGTTAAACCTACATAATACTGACTATATACAGTAGTTAGCTGTCTTGAGGAGGAAAATATACATCATTCATCACAGTTAGCTAACTAGCTTGTTGCTAGCAAATGACAAGCATGGAAGTGTCTATGGTTTGTTCCCACTTTGTAGCTCAAAGGGTTAGGGCACAATGGTTGAAAATTATGTAATTCCAAGCACCAACTTCCCACTTTCAATGTAATTTTAATGCAGCACGACCTCACAAAGTGTGTATGTGTGTGTAAATATGTGTCCATATAGTCCATGAAACAGGACATGTCAAAGAAACAGGAAGTAAGCAGTTAGAACAGAGGGGATGTGGCCCTCTGCTGGTGTGGAGCTTGAGTTGGTATAACTTTCAAAATGAAATTTGATTTTATAGAGGATTTCGACGTGACATCACAGGTCACGTGACGCCCCGGTGTCCACCATTTTGAAGGTCAAGCTAGCTAATGTCAACAACATAGTAGCTGGTATGTTACTGTAGTAATGTTTACGTTCAGTCATTTGGATGACTGTTAAAACCTTTCAGTCTCAAGTTTTTCCTTTACTGTATTTACTAGTTTACTGAGCTAGCGCGCTCGGGCAGGCTGGGAGCGAGCGCGCTAGCTCGGGCAGGCTGGGAGCGAGCGCGCTAGCTCGGGCAGGCTAGCTCAGTAAACTAGTAAATACAGTAAAGGAAAAACTTGAGGCTGAAAGGTTTTAACAGTCATCCAAACGACTGAACGTAAACATTGCTACAGTAACATACCAGCTACTATGTTGTTGACATTAGCTAGTGCTAACAGCTAGCTGCTAGTGCACTGCTACAACTACA
Source organism: Neoarius graeffei (assembly GCF_027579695.1). Lineage (NCBI taxonomy): Eukaryota > Metazoa > Chordata > Actinopteri > Siluriformes > Ariidae > Neoarius > Neoarius graeffei. Next base: position 42,680,942 of record NC_083574.1, read on the forward strand.
CCGACCCTAATAATACAGTTCTTAGTCATTGCCTGGTAACAGCAAATTTATAACGGGCCATGTCTCAACAGACTAAGAAGTTATTTCAATGACATTTAATAACATTTTGTTTATCTTGAGGACCGAAAGTAAATGAAAATGTGAACAAACCTTAGCTGTAATAAGATGGCGACCACCGGCTCCAGGGACGACCCGCTGATGTAGGCATGTTACCCAGCCTGGTTTTTAACGACATAGGTATACAGATCATGTGGGCTGAAGTCAGGTAAAGACGAGGGCTTCGTGTACTTCCATACGTCAGTGAACAATCCTGGTGGAAGCAGGTAAACGTCGTTCTCTAAGCCTGCTAACCTCAATTTTTGCAAATACCTCTCCCTCTGCTCGCCCTGTAAATGCCCTACGTTGCTGGATAGTGAAGGTGTTTTCTGCATCTCGCTCCTTTTTCTTTTATGTTTTTTCCCTGGTATTTCCCACACGCCTGACTGCAGGTCAGGAAGATCACCCGCGCTGCAGCGCTGCAAAGCCAGAAAAAGATAGCCTGGTAACATGTACGGATCACGTACACCAGCATCATTGATTTTCTGGTGATATCGCTTCTTACTCGCGTCATCTAGGCCAGATAAAATACTCGACAATGAGACTTCGTCATGATCAACAGTGTATCGCTACCGGTAGTCGCCATATTTGTGACCGTCAAAATGGCGGCATAAATATTGTCGCTATGGAAACAATGACGTAGGCCGAAATCCTCGATAGAGAGAAAATGATTTTCTAGTATTTGCTCTGTATGTAGAATCATAGCTGGTTGCAATTTTATAGTAATATTATTATTATTACAAAAATATTTTTATTATATATTATCATTGCCCTCCTTTTTTTCCCTTAAGCTGATCTATTAATATAGTTTATTCCAGCACATGGATGTGCCACGGTGATAAAATATAATGAACTAGTGTGCTTGTAAATAGTTTGTGAAATAAAATTTAATGAGCAGTAACAAAGAGCAAAATTCAGATTATTGTCTTTATTAGCTCCCTGTCACTTTGTGTAGAAATGCAGAAATAAGTGATTTCTGTACAATAAGTGAGGTGTAATTACTATACTGTTCACTAAGTCACTAAAGGGCAATTAGCCATTAATGATATAAAAATGATTAATGAACAAGACCATATGTTTCAAGAGTTTCATCAGTTTAATAGCTTTGCAGCACTGTTCATGGTCTAACATGCTGCTTGTTGTGATAATAAAAGAAATAAATGTTTGTAATTTTTTTGATGTGCGTCTTCTTAATGCTTTTCAGAAAATAATTCAGAGGATGATGAGAATCAACTGACAAAAAGAAAACGAGACCAAACAAATCAGAACTGTGATATCTATGTAAACAGGGGAAATCATAAAAGCAGAACGATGAGGCTAACCTGACTGGAGACTGGAGGTGTCCTCTTACTGGACCAGAATGTGTGTCATTATGTAAAAAATCTCTGTTAAATATGCCAGTAACAACTTCAAATTGTGACAGTAAAATTAGAGACTACCCCAGTCACAAAAGCCACCTGGGAAATAACCAAATTATAAAACTATCTTATAATCTATTATATGATTTTCTCAGATAATATTGGGAGAAGGCGGCATGGTTGTGTAGTGGTTAGCGCTGTCGCCTCACAGCAAGAAGGTCCGGGTTCGAGCCCCGTGGCTAGCGAGGGCCTTTCTGTGTGGAGTTTGCATGTTCTCCCCGTGTCCGCGTAGGTTTCCTCTGGGTGCTCCGGTTTCCCCTACAGTTCAAAGCCATGTAGGTTAAGTTAACTGGTGACTCTAAATTGACCGTAGGTGTGAGTGTGAATGGTTGTCTGTGTCTACGTGTCAGCCCTGTGATGACCTGGCGACTTGTCCAGGGTGTACCCCGCCTTTCGCCCGTAGTCAGCTGGGATAGGCTCCAGCTTGCCTGCGACCCTGTAGAACAGGATAAAGCGGCTAGAGATAATGAGATGAGATGAGATATTGAGAGAACACAATACATGTTAAATTAGGAGAAAATATGCTAAATACTGAATATTTTAATGTATTTGTAGCTGCTTGGGTTGAGTGGTATAGAGGACTTTCACTGACGTCACAGGTTTTTGTTTATCACACAGCGTCTGCCATATTGTCGGGCAAACAAATAAACAGCCACGACAGTTAATAATGAAAATCGAGACGCCTGCAGTCAGTACAATCTCTCTGAAATTATTAAAAATTTATATTTTACCAGCAGATCACGTTACATTCAAAAGCTGAAACATGCAGGCATCACAGATCCATATAATTTACCCACAAATGTATTTATTTATTCTGCACTTTCCTCTCTTGTTGTCTCTCTCTCTCTGTGTTTGTGTGTGACTGCGCAAGCATTTCTGCTTCAGAAGGGTTAAATGTGGAGGAGAAATTTTGCTGTGCTTGAGTGCACATGTGACAAAAATAAAGGCTTCTTCTTTCTAATTTACCCATAAATGTGTTTATTCCACTTGAAAAGTGTTTGGCAAACCAGCTACCAGATTTGGGACACTACGACATCCTGTACTATTTAGTCTTTGGGACTTCTACATACACTGGAGATACTAAAGGCTTACAAAAGTATAGATGCTGAGCAATATTTCAAGGCAAATTTTGTGCCGGAATGTTATAGGAAATTCCTGATAAAGAAAAATACCTTATTATGACAAAGACAAGCTCAAACGTGGATTTCTAATAGTAATAAACAAGCCAGGGCCTAGGATATTTTATGGTGTTTAGCCTTGTCTAGGTTTAATAAAATATATCACATGCAAAGCCCACATACAGATATACCGTACATTTTAACACTGCATAGAGCTTTCACACTAACCTGATATAAAATGTTCTCCACACACACGGTAAAGTTTTTATCATCCAGTCTTCCCATTTAACTGCAGCTTGCCATTTTTCTCATCTTTCTGGGTTCGCGCGGAAGCAGTGAAAAGTTAAACCAGGCTTATCTCCACATCTGTTATTACATCCAAAAGCACTACAGGTCTCTGGCATTGTTCTTTTAGATGTAACTTCTACAAGTTTATCTGTAGATGTACTGAATTGGGCTTACAAATCACTCGTGTACACTTGTGCCGGTCATTGTTAAACACAAGGCTTGCCTGGCAACATGGCCATGTAAACAAATCCGCAGTTACGATGATATAATGTGAAAGTCCTCTATTGATAGGTGATAGTTGATGTTCATTATACTGAAAATAATTTGGGTACCAACCTTAAAGGTCCACTATGTAGGCTTTACTATTTTGTAGGATTTATTAATATTGTATTCATAAGTATGTTTTCATTAGTATATGATTACCTGTAAATACGAATCATTGTGTTTTTGTAAGCTTAGAATGAGCTCTTTATCTCTAGAGTGTGGGCCCACTTCCATGGAGGCTGCTATGTTACACCACCAGGATTCTACAGTAGCCCAGAATAAATAAACCTCCAGAGGGCACTTTTTGCATTTCATGTTTTTATAGGTGGCAGCATGAATCGGGAAGGAAGCACTGGAAGGAAGAGGAAGAAGAATAAATGAAGACAACAAGTAGAAAGAAGAATCAATGTTTTCTGGTGCTGGCTAACAAGTCTGAGAATCCACATTTTGTTATTAACTTATTACTGTATTTAGCAAAGGCCGGCATGGTGGTGTAGTGGTTAGCACTGTCGCCTCACAGCAAGAAGGTTCCAGGTTCGAACCTCATGGCACGGGGGCCTTTCTGTGTGGAGTTTGCATGTTCTCCCTGTGCCTGCATGAGTTTCCTCCGGGTGCTCCTTTTCCCCCCACAGTTCAAAGGCATGCAGATTAGGTAAAATACCCAGCTACTGGGGTTGTACAAGACAGTACATAGTTAATGCCAGTCCCAAGCCCGGATAGATTGGGGGAGGGTTTCATCAGGAAAGGCATCTGGTATAAAACCTGTGCCAAATCAAATATGTGGAACACAGCCGCTGTGGCAACCCCTAACAGAAGCAGCTGGAAGAAGAAGAGGAAGAAGAACCTATTATTCAGAAAAAGTAAGGGAGTGTGAATCCTTATCAAAGAAGTGAAATCATGAAGCAAACAAAATCAGTGAGATCAGGACAGCCACCGTTCCTTCTAATACATGCTTGGAAAGGGAGGGGTGAGGGAGTTACATTCAGTTGGTTGCAAACCTGCAATCTCACTCCTAGATACCTCTAGATTCCACATAGTGTACCTTTAAAAATGCAGGAAAATTGGAGCCAAGGGAGCAGAATTAGTTATGCACACTAGGTCACAGCGAAATTAGCCAATCGTAGGCATCTGTGAGCTCATATATGTAGAAAAGGGCTGCCCTGTGATGCAACATGAGCAGCAGGTATAAAAAATGAGGTTGGCTGGCTTCATGTGTCTCAGGTGGTGTTTACATTAGACCATATCAGCGGATCATCAGATTAACGTTTTTAAAACGATTCGCGTGCACACAGCAACGCCAATACACGATTCGCGTGCACACAGCAACGCCAATACACGGATACGCTAATCACATGACTAATTAGATAGCATGTAAGTTGAAATGTGTCAGTGCGGCTCAGCGCTTCCTCCTCAGCGGCTGCGCTCCAAATCACTCCGCCCTGAACAGCGAGTGCCCTCTGGAGGGTGCGCACTCCGGCCCTGCGCAGCTCACAGAGTGCGCGAGTGAAGCGCACGAGCAGTGATTCGGGACTGGGCCGCTGTGTGTGTGATCCCAGTGCATATCGGGCATGCGCAAGTCACTCACCACTTGCAAGTGGAAGGATGGCAAGCCTAAAGACAATCATAACTACACAATGGGCAGTATTTGCATCTTACCATGAACAACATTAAGAATGACAAAGCAAAGCATTATATTCATACTTTTATACTCTTTAATGAAAAACAAAACGGTGATACAAGGCGGAAACAATAGCAGGAAATGAAGTCCGCGCCGTTTTTCAGCAGTCGCGTCACATGACCAACGTGGCATGAACAATGCCAGTGAATCAGGAAGGTGGATGTCACAGTGACATTGTCCAATGACAACGTCAGCTAGAGCTCAGCACTGCGTTTCCTCGTATCTCAATGTTTACACAGCACCGGATCAGATACGAACTGGGTTGAATACGTGGGCCCTGGCGGATTCAAGTTGTTCCGCCTGTGGAGTCGTTTCCCGGAGTTTTAATGTGAACGGACAGTGCATCCACGACGAAAACGAGACGGATACGGTCTAATGTAAACACCACCTCAAAGGAAGCAAGTGTTAACCTTCACCGTTCCCCTTTGGTAGTTATCGTGTGAATGGGAAGAGCTGGCTGGTGGGTGTTAGAATTTGACTTCAGCAGTGCTGTATAAATTCTGCATAAAGAAAATCCATCCATCCATTATCTGTAGCCACTTATCCTGTACAGGGTCGTAGGCAAGCTGGAGCCTATCCCAGCTGACTATGGGCAAGAGGCGGAGTACACCCTGGACAAGTCGCCAGGTTATCACAGGGCTGACACACAGAGACAAACAACCATTCACACTCACATTCACACCTACGGTCAATTTAGAGCCACCAATTAGCCTAACCTGCATGTCTTTGAACTGTGGGGGAAACTGGAGTACCCGGAGGAAACTCATGCAGACACAGGGAGAACATGCAAACTCCACACAGAAAGGCCCTTGTCTGCCACTGGGCTTGAACCCAGGATCTTCTTACTGTGAGGTGACAGTGCTAACCACTACACCACTGTGCTGCCCCCATGAAGAAAATGATATACTGTTATTCTAGATTAGTTCAAATCAGTGTCTTCATCTTACTAAGTAGCTTTATTTTCATTAACATCTTTATCTTGGTTGTGGTGGATCTAGAGATTATCCCAGGAACACTGGGCAAGAGGTAGGGCTACATACTGGATGGGATGCAGAACACCATGGTCATGCACATTCATGTAAGAATTCATTCCAAGGTGCAATTTAGAGTAGCCAATCCATTTACTGGTATGTTTTTGGGATGTGGGAGGAAACCAGAGAACTTGAAGGTAACCTGCACAGAAAAGGGGAACCCCAAATACAGAACTCTGCATAGACAGTAACCTGAACTCAAGGCGGCAACACAACCCGCTGCACCACCATGCGGCCTGAGGATAAATGATTTAAGTAATAAAACCAAAATGATTTCTCTTCTACTATAGTAACACATGGCCTCAATTGTGTTTTCAATACAATTAACATCTAAAATAAACTTGAGCTTTTGCTCCTAATGATGATTAATGCATATATTGTTTCCTTAATGTTAGATTGGGGAGAAAAACACTTGAGTGTGCATAATTAACCGAAGCTGTAATCAGCACTGGAAGACTATTTGCTAAAATTTCACTAAAAAGCACAGTAATTACAGTTATGAGCAGCAGAATCATGTTCACAAGCATACTGCATTAGGCCTGATAGTTGTTCAATCATGTATCAAGAACAGAAGCACAAATTACCAAGTGCCTACAGATTTTAGGAATGATTTTGAACAGCTAAATGATTTGGGGAGCAAACCTGGCAGGTGTGATGGGTAGATAATGTAGGCATTGTACCGAAAATGAAAACTGTGGGTGAATACTTTGGAAAATGTTCCTCACCGGCTGAGTCACTGCCTTTCCCATAAGGGAAGTGGGTCTTATTGTGGACCACAGTCTCTGAGCTGGACTTGGTAAAGCTGCCAAACCTTCATTTTGGTACTAGCTCAAAACAACCATGCCATGTTCAGGTCTACACCCCAACAAGAATGATTATGGCTATGGTAAGGGCACGGACATGACATATTTGTACTGTACTATTTTTACCCACTTTAGATGCCCTACATTCTGTGGTTGTGCAAATTCAAATTTTGTATTTTGCGGCAAAACAGTCAAATAAGGGTTGCATAAAAAGGAACAGCATCATAGAAAAATGCTTGCTATGGAAACTTAATATTTTGATTGCACAAGCACATTTAAACAGATGTGATGTGTGACTGTAGGCGATTATATTTCTACCTTCTACAGTGCAGGGCACACTACTGTCTGATGTTCTACTGACTCAGGCCGACAATTTGTTTAAAAACAAAAATCATTTGTATTATGAGTCAAGATGAGTGGACTCAATCACTCTTAGCTTGCTTATATTTCCATCAACAGTTTAGCATTGATTTAGGTTTATAGCTGATATAGGTCACACTGTGGTCTGCCCTGCTGACTCAGTAGGAAAGAAGGGAAATAAATCATGTAAGCCACATCTTGCAATGCTGCCCACCCAGCAGGGACTGGGGCAGAGAGCAGAACACCAGCACTGGGATTTTAGCCAGATATGCTCCTGCCAGAAACCTCCTCTGCCAAATGATTCGTACCTCAAAGAGGAAAAAGCAAGGATTGGATGGGAAACTTGGACTGAGCTTCAGCTAGGCTGATTGATCTTAGCTTAAAAACGTGCATTCATCCTTTCTCTGCCCCATATACGGTACTTCACTGCAACACTGAAGGTTTCAGTGGAGCTTGTGAATAGGAACTGTGATATCATTTGAGGAAAATTACTCACAAAAACAGTCCTGTCCTCATGCCAAAAAGGTCTCACAGTTCATAACAATTCATATAACTCAAGCTGAATGAAAATATACAACCTTTTGTTATGACATCATTCCTTCAAAATCCAACCCCCATCGGCTTCGTTTGTTTGATTATGTGTATGATTTTGTTTGTCAAATTAAACAGACAGTAGAGAAAAAAAATCTACTTGTTTTTTTTTGCAACATATGAGACTTGTTTTTTTTTTTTAAATAATTGTTTTGCAATTTACACTGTAAGTAAAAGCAATTTGAATCTTTTATGAGAAGTCTGAACTGAATAAAAAGGGATGGACATTTCGGCAAAGCTGTAAAATTGCTTCCAAAGACAGTGCCTAAGTAGTCTTTCACGTCACTGTCTTATAAATAGACTGAGGGCAGTCATTCATCTTGCAAATATGTAAGCACTTCAACAACACTAAAAGAAACTCATCTCAAAATTTTTATGAATTCTAACAAGCAGTCCAACTGTGTCCTCATTCTTGTAACTGCACCAACTTTTCCTACCATTTCCTACAAAAATTATGGTATATTCCAAAGTAAATAGCTGAAAAGGAAGTATGCAATATATGAAATTATTATACATACAGGACACTTTTTTGATGAAATGAAAACATGCATTCTGTTCCCTTCTAGTGGGTTTCATTCATTTGGTTTGATAGCATGCAATATTGTTAGCATATCGCTTATCGTACATGTATTACATAACTCTGCCCAATGGAGAACAAGCATTGAATATGGTTCACGATGTTGCATGGTTATCAAGACAACATGACGTCACATGTCAGAGCTGATGTGATACGTATTACATGTAAAACTTCTGCACTAGCGAGCGACTGTGACAATTTGTAAACAAACATGGCCACCAGGTTTGCTTTGTTAAATACAGAAGAGTTTGAGAGAATTTTGAAAGAGAAAGACGCGTTGAACACCTTAAAGGAACGTGTAATAATAATAATAATAATAATAATAATAATATTGCCTGGCTTTTTTCATGGTATATCAGATATATTCCATTCAGCTAACATGATACTGAGCTCATCTTTGACTCATTCAGTATCATGTTAGCTGAATGGGATATATCTGATATACCACTCAATGCCAGCCAAGATTATTTAAAAATGAAAAAAAAAAGTTATTTTTAATGTAAATAACAGAATAATCAGCTGGGAGTGTAAGGGGTTGACCTTTTGTTACCTTGCCCGGGATGGAGTCCACCAGGGGGCGAGGTATTGTTTTCGGTCGGGTTTGTTTGTTTGTTTGTTATTAACCTTGCTTGGGATGGAGTCCACCAGGGCCCTGTACTACCAAGCGTGTTTTCTGGCTTACCAGGGTAACTTCGAGAGTAACTTGATCACGTGCAGCGTAACTTCCCGATTAACCCATACTACGAAAGTTGGCTATGTTCAAACCGAGGTATGCTGCCATGGCAACTTACGCTGCATCTCAAACCTGCTCATCTCAGGTTATGTTCTTGGTTAACCCGAGGTTTCCGATTAACCACACCCTTTTTAAACACCACCTCTCCACCGACATTTCCTCTAGAGACAATGCCAGCGTACCTGGATGACCCGTGCGATATCGGAGCGCAGATTAGAGATGGGATTTATGGCTCTTTGATGGGATCCGCATCTTTGTGATCCGTTCTTTGAAAAGAGCCGTTCAAAAGACTGGCTCATTTGGCTCTTTTTGAATATTTATTCAGTTTTAAGAAGACAGCGTCTAAAGAAGCCAGATCCCTCTGCTTAGACAGTGACATCAATATTTCTGGACATACCTTTTATATAAAGCAACCTAGACTTACATTATTGTAACCCCTAAACGCTCATAAATAACCATTAAAAAACAATGAGGGCTTCAATGAATGTCCATGCAGAACGGCTTTTCTGTATTAAAAAAAAAAAAGAACCCACTCAAGAACACAGTTACCAAGAACGCAAGAATATTTTATAAAAAACACTTGTTTTACAAAAATATTTAAGTCTGAGATACAAAATAGATACAACTACAATAAATATAACACAAGAACTAGTTATCACACAAGAACATTTTAATAGAAAAAAACAAACTTTCTACTGTATATTAAAAATATTGAAATTGTAACAAAAATAGATACAACTAAACAGTCAGATAAATAGATAAAGTTATAACAAGAACACAAGATTATTTTAATAGGAAAAAACAAACTATTAATGCAAAAAATATTATTATTAGAAAAATAGATACAACTAGACAAACAGATAAATAAATAAAATACACAAAAATAGAACAAACAAAATGACGATAGAATAAATTAAATGAACGTCCGTGCAAAGTAGTTTTCCCACAATATTATCATTAATATCACACAACAACATTATAAACTATATACAAAACAATTTGAACTATTAGGCAAACAGATAAAACTTGAATAAATAAAAGGCAAATGAATGCTTGCTTGCACGCGCACACACACCATTATGAATGATGTTTTTATATTTCATTTTCACCTGTTGCCAGGTGCGTTTGGCACTGCTGTTGCCTCTGAAATGTTCACAGGACATACACCGACTTAGTCAAAGGGACTGAACAGCCAGTCATCCTAATTCATGTGACTCTGTGCACAGATCAGCTTAAGTAGGCTACTCCATGAATTTACCATACCAAATTTTATTCAGGATTTTTCGGACATTAAACAAGCTATATATGACTGGGGCCATGTCGAAGGACCATTTTCTGTGACTTGTGATTGATCATGAAGCTTCTCTCATCCTATACTTCTGTTCTGGAACATGCAGAAGGGAGAATGTACTTGCGCATTTACCCGATCGGCAATTCGTTGCCAACATGCTTGCCGCTCCTTATTGGCAGCCGCTGTGTTAGATTTTGCTCTTAATGTTGTTTTGAACTCCTCGTAGCTTTGCATTATGACAGCGCATTCTTCCTCCGTGAAGTACGGCGACCGTGCCATTGTGAACAGTGGTGATTTGCGCTGATAACCTCCCCTTTAACGTGAACGCGCATTAACCCTGATTAGGTTAAACCAGGTTCAACAAATCAACTTCATAACTGGTGTCGTAGTACCGTTTAACCCCAAACAAGATAACCAGGTTTTGTCAACCCCGGTTTAGCGGGGGAACCCTGGGTTACTTCTGGGTAGGCTAACCTCTGTTCGTAGTACAGGGCCCAGGGGGCGAGGTATTGTTTTCAGTGGGGTTACTTTGTTTGTTTGTTTCATTGTTTGTTTGTTTGTTACCTCACCCAGGATGGAGTCCACCAGGGGGCGAGGTATTGTTTTCGGTGGGGTTTCTTTGTTTGTTTGTTACCTCGCCCGGGATAGAGTCCACCACGGGGCAAGGTATTGTTTTCGGTGGGGTTTCTTTGTTTGTTCATTTGTTTCTTTCTTTTTTTTTTGTTAATGATGTTCCGGAAAAACGGCTGGACCTATCTTCATGAAACTTTCAGAAGTGATGGGCATTGGTCTCAAATAGAACCTCCAATATTTTGAGGGTCATCCAGTCAAGGTCAAGGTTTTTGTGGCTACTGCTTCATATAGAGGCAGTAGCCACTATGTTATCATGCTGTAAGAATGTAACAATCGTGCAGTACGGTGTGTTCTGATTGGCTGAGAGCAGCAGAGAATCAGAATAACAGCCATGTTTTTTGGCCAAGTATGTTCACACACAAGGTCAAAATCAAGGTCAAGGTCACCAAAAAGGTCAAAAATATTTTTTGTGATATCTTCCTTCATATTCATCCTAAGTGCTACTGGGCAAGGTTTATTTTCCCTGGCAGCACTTTTTTTTAAAATAAAATCTTCATTAAGGCGGCACGGTGGTGTAGTGGTTAGCGCTGTCGCCTCACAGCAAGAAGGTCCGGGTTCGAGCCCCGTGGCCGGCGAGGGCCTTTCTGTGTGGAGTTTGCATGTTCTCCCCGTGTCCGCGTGGGTTTCCTCTGGGTGCTCTGGTTTCCCCCACAGTCCAAAGACATGCAGGTTAGGTTAACTGGTGACTCTAAATTGACCGTAGGTGTGAATGTGAGTGTGAATGGTTGTCTGTGTCTATGTGTCAGCCCTGTGATGACCTGACGACTTGTCCAGGGTGTACCCCGCCTTTCGCCCATAGTCAGCTGGGATAGGCTCCAGCTTGTCTGCGACCCTGTAGAACAGGATAAAGCGGCTAGAGACGAGATGAGATGAGATGAGATGAGATCTTCATTAGGGTTTTAACTATTCATTTTGACGTTTAAATGCTCAAGGGTAGATTTCTTGATATAAGTGCAAATTCTCAAATCTTATTGGTCAGAAGGTGTTGACTTGTTTTCTATAACAGCAGATCTGGCAGTAGTGCTAGCCACAGATCAAATCACACATTTATATTATTACACTCATTCTAATACGTTATCATTTCTATAATGACAGCTAATTCACAGGAACTTCCATTGAGTAGACAAATTATAAATTGATTAATACATGTTATTTATCACAGGAACATGTCTAATCATAGGTATGGTGAAACTTTCTTTAAGGAGTGTCAGGAGCCAACAATTTGTAATTGTCATTAAGTTTTCCATCACAAGAAAGTCCTCAGGACATAAACGGTTTCTGGTTTATGTAACATGGGAAGTTGTGCTTTCTTGTCTTCTTCACTTCAAGAGAAAGAAAAAAAAAACTGTCGATAGCTGCTGTAGCATCAGTGATAATAAAAACTAGGTTGTTCCACAACCTTAAATCCAGATATAAATAGAAAAATATGCAACATAATAAGTGTTCTTTAAATTAGTTAAAATGGTGCATAACACTTTTTTAACCATTTATAGCTGTAATGCCTGTGAAACTATATCACACCACCTGATCAATGATTGTTTTCATATCAGAGCATACCCATTGTGTTTTATTTCTCATCTCATCTCATTATCTCTAGCCGCTGTATCCTGTTCTACAGGGTCGCAGGCAAGCTGGAGCCTATCCCAGCTGACTACGGGTGAAAGGCGGGGTACACCCTGGACAAGTCGCCAGGTCATCACAGGGCTGACACATAGACACAGACAACCATTCACACTCACATTCACACCTACGCTCAATTTAGAGTCACCAGTTAACCTAACCTGCATGTCTTTGGACTGTGGGGGAAACCGGAGCACCCGGAGGAAACCCACGCGGACACGGGGAGAACATGCAAACTCCGCACAGAAAAGCCCTCGCCGGCCACGGGGCTCGAACCCGGACCTTCTTGCTGTGAGGCAACAGCACTAACCACTATACCACCGTGCCGCTGTTTTATTTCTTGATTTCATAATTTATTTACCACATAACTGTAAACACTGATTACAAACGCAGAATAGCAGTGTTGGGTGGCAGTGTAATGCATAAAAAGTGGATGACGGTATCTGGTTTTCCAGCCATACATCCATTATCTATACTGTTTATCCATCAGGGTTGTGGGGGAAGATGGAATCACGCCAAGTCAGCTTTATCTGTATAGGATTAACAGTAGACGTTGTCGCAAAGCAGCTTTACAAAAATATTTAAATTCCGGACATAAATTTTAAACATATGAATGTATAAAATTTCCCAAATGAGCAAGCCTGAGGTGACAGTGGCAAGGAAAAACTCCTTGAGACAACATGAGGAAGAAACCTTGAGAGGAACCAGACTCAAAAGGGAGCCCATCCTCATTTGAGTGATAACAGATAGCATGATTATAAATAACTTACGTCATGCAATTTTGCAACTAAATTCATTCTATTTTTTTGACATGAAGTCTATTTTGTTAACGTTATCATCTGTTTACTGATGGAGACTTGAGTGCAAAACTGTTCATGACAACTGCAGTTCTAATGTTATCATGGCAATTGTAGTCTTAAGCCATTGTAGCAAAACTGTTTGTACAGTGCCATCTTCTAAGTGTATTTTTAGGCTGTCCATATGGGGCCATCCTCCACTGGAGCGAAGTGTTGACACTCCAGCCGGAAGTAGGGCATCAAGATGGATTAGGCAGATCCAGAAGGCAAGAGAGGTCAGCATTACTGGTAGCTCTGGCATATATATATATATATATATATATATATATATATATATATATATATAGAGAGAGAGAGAGAGAGAGAGAGAGAGAGAGAGAACACAGATTGTTGGGTATGCTCATTGTCAAGTAATGGTTAAGAATAGTGGACATTGGGTGCTAAATGCAAACAGGGACTCTGGCAACACTAACTATGACAGCATAACTAAAAAGGAGATCCTGGAACGTAACACAGACATGAGGGAGCCCTGGGACATAAAGCAGCCAGCTCCACCGTCAACAAACCTGAGCGAATGCATATGGTATAGCAACCAAATATCCAAACAACCAAACATTAAGAACTATTAATAAATATGTTTTCAGCCTAGACTTAAATGGGTCATACGGTACCAAAGACCATCATAAAAATGGTACCTACTGCCGTCTGGTAAGGCACACTGCAATACAGATGTGAGTAGGGAATCAAACTCTCACGGTTTCCAGAGGACCAGCCCCCCACTGTAACCCTAGCTAAGTAATAGGCAAGAGGCCGAGGGCTACAGAAACAGAGATCGGCGCTGCCTAATGCACCATACAGTGCGGGAAGGACTTTAGACTAGACTTAAATATTGATACTGTGTCCCAAATACTAATTGGAAGCTGGAGCCAATCCCAGCTGACTTTGAGCAGGAGGCAGGGTACATCCTGGGAAGGTCACCAATCTATCCCAGGGCGAACACAGAGATGTACAACCATTCACACTCAGATGCACACCTATGGGCAATTTTGAGTAGCCAGATGACCAAATCCACATGTCTTTGGGAAGAAACTGGATCATCCAAAGGAAATCCGCACAGGCACAGGGAGAGTATGCAACTCCACACAGAAAGGCTCTGGTTGACCGTGAGGTTCAAACCCTGAAACCTCTTGCTGTGAGGTTACAGTACTAACCACTGCACCACCGTACCACCCCAGTATTTGGTCTTGCATGTGCATATATGGATTGCGCCTTTACTGCTTTTGACCTAAACCTTGAATTTGAGCTAAACTTTGAAAAACACTACTCAGAGCTACCCTGAGAGAACTGCATTATTGAAGCCAGACTGTGCCACAACTTTATAGGGGTGACATTTACACATTCTCAAAACCAGCAAAAAGCTTTTTCCATTGTCAGCACAGCTGTCTGGAGATGATCGTGCTATAGATTATGATATAATAGAAGCCTTCTGTGTAGAGCAAAAACAAGAGCATTGACTGCAGCAGAGATCACTGGAACTCTGTGGCCTCGCATATCACCAATGTGGTGAGCAACACATATTTGAGGATTAAAGGCTCATAATTGCAGATTACAGAGCAAGAGTGGTTCTCATAGAATGTTCTTCAGTGGTGAAAAGTGATCTCAGACGGACTCACTGTATCTTATAAAGGATGGAATCATCTAACAGAGCCGCAGATGTTTCATATTACTGTAATCGGCACATACAATTGACACGATAGGAATAAACTGAGTATGAGAATAATTAGGGTTTTTGTAGCCTCTATATACTGTAATGTACATTTTCTTACAAAGGGAAATAGCTCGGAATAGTCCAAACTATAGGAAGATGCCAGCTTAATGTGCTTAAAACCAGTGACACTCCTTTCTTCACTAAATCAGACTTCTGTCATCTGTAAAAGGCAGACTCCGGAGCATTTCATGAGTATATTGTAAGGTCTACAGAGTTTAATGGAAACATGGATGACTGATCCCAGGTCTGAGTGTTCCCAGGCTAATTGCATTGAAGCTTAAAAAAATGGAGAAAGAAAGATAGAATGTTCCAGGATTTTAAGTGCATAAGATGTTTTTCTTTCTCTGTTCAAACAAACTGACTAAAAGTGAATCATTTACCCTTCAAAAATGAACAATTTAGCATTATACTCTTGCTTATTCATATGCCCTGGATTGATGAGAACTGAACCTTGTAATAAATATCCTGTCAGCCAGCATGAATGCATGAATGTTTCATAGCTAACCCATAACAATCATTTGCTGACATTTGAAGAAGGTCCAAAATTTAAACGTTGTAAAATGAAGAAAATCGCAGAATGTAGACTTGTTATTTTATTTGGTATTATTATGGACTTGATGGGAAAATTATAATTATTAAAATAATTTCAAGCACATTATACACTACAATCATGCACAGTTTATCCCATTTGACATTTGCTCCTCTATTAACTTGAAATGGTGTGTGTGTGTGTGTGTGTGTGTGTTATTCACTCATCCGGCCTACAGGCGATGAGTTTATGCTATCATGTGTTGTCTGTTGTCCATCCTGGCGTCATCCACATTTCACAAAAAATTGCTTCTTCTCTCTCAATTCTTCAGTGATTTTTATTCTTTTTGGCAGGAAGGTGGGTCTGCCTGGGGTGTATATACTGTAGCATCTACCTAAACTTGCATAATTGCAATTAATAATGAAGATATGGAGTAATTAAAAATTAAAAAAGTATTGTACTTCTTCCCACTCCTTTTTCGAACAATGTGCGGTGTATTGTAATGTCTGAGCTCTTTATGTATTTTATTTATTAATTTTTTTTGTCACTTTCTCGTGTTCTTTCTTTTGTATGTACAAATAGTTACATACATTTTTTTATACATGTTCGAAATGTTCGAAATAAATAATAATTTAACTGAGTTAAATAGATTTTTAGTAAGAATTAAATAAGTCTTTAAATTAAGCCCTAACGAGCAGTTTCCACACAAATCGCTTCTTCTCCCTCAATTCTTCACCGATTTTGATTCTTTCTGGCATGAAGGTAGGGGGACCTAGGATGCATATAACTTCGACCCAGATTTGCTTAATTACAATTATTAATGAAGTTATGGACTAATTAAGCCTTAATGAACAGTTCAACAAAAATCGCTTCTTCTCGGTCAATTCCTCGCCGTTTTGGATTCGTTTTGGAGGCACAGGGCCTCCACTAAACTATAAATTAACTAGACAGGGCCGGAGTGAGCTATGCCGTCATTGACTGTCTCATTTGATTTTAGTCTCAGAAGCTTCAAGATTAAAGAAATGAGTATAATGTATTCTGCAAATTCTCAGCAGTTTTAGACATACAGTACATTTCAAAACCATCTACAATCTGCTCATCTTTTTGTCATGAAAAACAATAAAGACCTGAGCAAAAATATTTAAGTAATTAAAGATCGTGTTAGTGTTTTAATTTAATGCTACCTGCAATCCTTCAGTTGAGTATGAGTTGTGTTTAGAAGTAAGAATGACTGCACATCAGTATTATCTTCATGCTGGCTTTCTTAAAATAGTTCACACTTCCACTGGGATGTCTTTCCTTAGAAAAGCCATCATCAGGTCACAACCATGAGAAACACGCAGCAAATCAGCGAGATGTGTAGGTGTGAATACAGCTCTTGTCCTTCAGTTGACATTTACAAGGCAGGAGGTTTTCTAAACTCAGTTAAATGATATTACCTCAGTAGGTGAGATGTGAAATGAAGCCTCGCTCCATCTGCTCCAATCTTCACTTCGTCACACACTGGCTGTGATTTTACTTCCCTCTCAATGACTCTTTCAACCTCTCCACGAAACTAATCCAAACCTTTGTATGCCTGCAGTGCCTTTCAGGAAGATCTGAGTTTTTGATGTCTTGACAAAAAGAAAACACAGCTTTGATGATGAAATAAGAGTGCTGATTAAGCCTATTATCTTGCTATCACTTAATTTAAATCTGAATTTAATTTCTCTGTATAAAAAAGCCTTTCTGTGTTAGGTCTGTAATCATGATTAAATATAAACGAAAGTAAATGCATGTACTGGCTGTAAAATAAAACTATTATTTCACATGCTATTTGTATAAGATTCTGATTAATGAAATGCTTGTGGTTGATCATTTAGTTAATTCACAGTGGACGGAGTCAGACTTGGTCAATATTTACATGTGGAAAGTTCCTCATATTCAGAGTTGGTTTACACAGGTTGCCAGGTGGCAGAGACTGGTGCAAATGAGTGTCTGTGTTATTTATAGCATTGTGTGATTATAATTGGGTGGCATGGTGGTACAGTGGTTAGCACTGTCACCTCACAGCAAGAAGGTTCTGGGTTCGAGCTCAGTGGCTGACGGGGGCTTTTCTGTGTGGAGTTTGCATGTTCTCCCTGTGTCTGTGTGGGTTTCCTCCGGGTGCTCCGGTTTCCCCCACAGTCCAAAGACATGCAGGTTAGATTAACTGGCGACTCTAAATTGTCCATTGATCAAGCTTGGAGAAGGATGGGCTCCGCCAAGTTTAAATGCCCTAGACACACCAATGATTGACTGTTAAAATGCCTTGCTGGCTATGGGACGAAGAAGAAGAAGTGATTACAATTCTGGAGACCTCAAAGGACGAAACAAATGTGATTGATGGGAAATGGAGTCCAGTTCAATTCAGTGGTTTGAGGCTGTGAAAAACTCAGGGAAGGTGAGTTCATGACTGAAACCAGTGATGTGACACAGATTTTCTGAATAACCCAAGCAACGATTTGGAGGCGAATGCAAATACAGGCTATGAAACAAAATATAAACCAAATCGAACAAAGCCATGGCAAGATTCATAAACTGAGCAAATGAAGAATGAGGACCATGCATACAATGAATACCAGTAACAACAGACTACTCACAACAACAGCTGTTAATCAACTAAGGGGACAAAACAGAATGTGTATAGAGTGACAAATGAGGTGGAACACAAAACAGGTGTGCATAAAAACACAGAAATTGAGTGGAACCACAGAAGAAGAATTTCAAAATTACTTTAGACAGTACCTTCTTGTACCTTGGTGGGGAATTGTATATGGTGGATATAGTAAACCTGTTCATAGCCATGGGCTAATGGTTAGAGAAGCAGCTTTGGGACCAAAAGGTCACTAGTTCAGCTCCCTGGGCCAGCAGGAATGGCTGAAGTACCCTTGAGCAAGGCACCTAACCCCCAACTGCTCCCCAGGCTGCTCTGGGTATGCTGTATCTCACTCTGGATAAGGGTGTCTGCTAAATGCCTGTAATATAATGTAATATTATTATTTAAAAAACAACAACAACAACAACCTGCATGCAGTTCACACCTCTGAGATGCCAGGTTAGTCAGATTTTTCTTGTCTAGAGATGTCTGAGATGGGGTTTTTCAGTAGTGTCTAAACACAAGCACTTTGAATAAATCTGGGGATAGAAAATATGGACTAAAGAAACAGGCTGTATTGTTGTTTTTGCTGTCAAATGTAATACAAAACAACAAATAAAAATTAAGAGAGAAAAATGAGATAAATAAATGAGATGATGGTAAGTATTTAAAGAAACATTTAATAGGAGTCTAGTATGTATACTGACACTATAATTTGAATAGTAATTATAGAATTACTTGTAATTAATACATTAATCACTGCAAATCAACCCATTAAACACTATCATTATTTTGCAGCATATAAAATAGCACTTGATCCAGCACATCTTATTTTTTGCACAGTGAAGTGGAGGTACAGCAGCACAAAGCGTGAAGGTTAGGCAGGACTGATAAACATTACATCTACTGTGTAGTGTAACAAGTGAATGGACAGACCAGGAAATGTGTGGAAAGGATTTGGATTTTTTTTTTGTGCATCACTTTCATTTAATTTCGAAAGTCGCAGTTCTGAATTTTGCAATTTCTGTTTAAATTTCTCAATTTGGTGGCACGGTGCAGTTGTAGTGGATAGCACTGTCGCCTCACAGCAAGAAGGTCCGGGTCCGAGCCCCGTGGCCGGCGAGGGCCTTTCTGTGTGGAGTTTGCATGTTCTCCCCGTGTCCGCGTGGGTTTCCTCCAGGTGCTCCGGTTTCCCCCACAGTCCAAAGACATGCAGGTTAGGTTAACTGGTGACTCTAAATTGACCGTAGGTGTGAATGTGAGTGTGAATGGTTGTCTGTGTCTATGTGTCAGCCCTGTGATGACCTGGCGACTTGTCCAGGGTGTACCCCGCCTTTCGCCCATAGTCAGCTGGGATAGGCTCCAGCTTGCCTGCGACCCTGTAGAACAGGATAAAGCGACTAGAGATAATGAGATGAGATGAGAGAATTTCTCAATTTGTTTTGCTTGATTCAACTCTGAATGTGAATACAGCCCAGTGACTGGAAATAATACCTGATGAAGTGTCATTGGAGAAAAACATCAGAGAAAATACCATACTATTAAATGTTTGGAGGAAAGATAGAAAGAAAGAAAAATAATTTACTGAATCATCTTTTATGTTGAATTACATCACATTTTTGGTGTCCAACCACCTACAGCTACGTAACAGTGAGGACAGACTGATTCTTTCTTCAGTTCACAAAGTTTGACTTCTCTTGGGGAAATATAAAATTGAACCAAAATCCTTTTCACTTGCTCATGTTTCATATTATATTATATTTAAACACCTGTTAAAGTAGATCTCTGATTTATACCATAGTCTTCACTCTGAATTATTTCTTTGTTATTTTCTCAGGGCTTCTCTGTGGGAGAGAAAGCGAGCATCCAGCCGTGGCAGGGATGAACATCTGGTGCAATGAGTCTGCCATTGGGGGATTCTTCATTCTGTTGTAAGAAGACAGAGTTGATCTTACAAAATTATAGCTTTAGAGGGACAAGTGGAAAAAAAAGACATGAAATTTCTCCGAAAGCCACAAGACGACAAGCAAAAAGGGAGTAAACATTGCAAATATATAACTTTTTAATGAAAGCCTTGTAGTCTAAACATGGATCAGATTAACCCAAGAGTAAATTATGGGATGTTCTCTTACTATAATGGGCTTGGACCTATATGTAAAAGATTTTTGAGGTTGTGAGTGAGACATGTTTATTAAAAAAAAATATTGGTTCAAGTTACTCATTAAGGGTTTGAATACTAATGTGTCATTAAATCGTTTAATTTTCTCAAATGTTTTCTTTTTTTGTGTGATTTTTGACAAAGTTCAGCAGGAGTTATGGAATCTAATAAGTTAGATTTGTAACAGCCAAAACCCAAGCAGCAGAAATCAAAATAGTACTTAGACCTTGTAAAAAAGCATTTGCACGAAAGGCTGTTTTATGTTACTTTCACACCACTTTACATAGATTTTACCAGAATGGTGATTGCTGCAGGGATTTTAAAGATTTAGATAGAAGCTGGTGTTTAAACCAGATGAGAAAATCACAATGAGATGTTGCACACAACTTTAATTATAGTCCTATTAAATGTTCCTGCTGCGCTTCTGTCTATCGCGAGAAATTCTCTCAGGCTGTTAGGCACAGTGTGACTTGAAAACTCAAAAACAAAATCTAAAATAACAGAACAAAGTTACATTTAATAGCATATAAAGTTAGAAAAAATGCAAACCATTTTCAGTTGGTTAGCCCATCATCAATGCATGAAGAAAAAAAAATCTTACAAGCCATCATATTAAGGACAAAGGCACCAGCACATGACTATTTTACTTGATTGATAACAATCACCCCATAGTTAGTATAATTAATCAAAAGGACACTACATTACAAGCATTTAGCAGATGCTCTTATCCAGAATGACATACAACATGCCCAGAGCAGCCTGAGGAGCAGCTGGGGTTGAAGTACCTTGCTCAAGATCACTTCAACCATTCTGGCTGATCCAGGGAATCAAACCAGCAACCTTTTGGCCCAAAGCTGCTTTTCTAACCATTAAACCATGGCTTCCTAAATGCACAATCTTCATTATTACTATTCACACCATGCTCAATCAGATGAGATTATAGCAAAAGTTTAATACACCTCAAAATCGATAAATTATGTGTTCATGAAAACAAACTGAATCAAACAGATTGTTCAATTCCCAAGGTTGTAATGATTTAAAGCAGGAAATCCAGTGAGCTTCATATTACAATAGCGTTAGTTTGGTATTGCTTCTTTGACGAGGAAATGACAAAAGTACAGTGTGTATTTAATTGTTTTAGCTAAAATAATGTCATGTGACTGGAGATTTTGAACCTTGTCATTAAACAGTGCTAAGATGTTCATTAATGTACATATGTAACTGTCTCTAAGGCCTTACACACACTCACAGAGCTCTGTCTCTCAATTCACAGTTTTCACTCAACCTATTTCAGCACTGTGGAGTAACGTTGCCCGCAGCAAGCCAAGGCTGATGTGATAAATGTAATGAAAGAACCCTTATTATTCAACAGGATGTGGGCTAAAAAGTGGGAAACTTGCATTTGACTTTCTCTTTTCATGACACTAATCATATGGTCATGCTGGTACTAAAACGGTGCACTTAAAATTTCTTGAAATAGTCTGTGTGGAACACTTCCCACTCCACAGTGGCAAGATCCAAACAACTAATGTTTAAAAGCTTAAGAGCATACATACAGTACATATGCACAGAATAAAACACATGCTGTGATGTGATTTCTGTCTTCTGTAGAAATGATTCTTTTCCAATAAATCATCCATTATAACAGCGATCAACAGTTGTTCCATCATCTCCATCAGTTGTGCCCCCTTGCCCTGCCCCCCCCTTTTGATGTTAATAACACAAAAATTGCAACTTGTCTTGTTATTGAGACATGCCAAAAAGGCTAAAGATGCTAAAATACTAAAACATCTATGTAGTATGTCCCTGATGTGGGTAGAATACTGAAGCGCAGACAGACAGGTATGATGTTCCAACACCATTCTTTTATTTTTGATTTAGCTTTTCAGTGTTTACTCTATTCTACACACACACACACACACACACACACACACACACTCTGGTCAGGAGACACCACCTCTCCGCTCTCCCTCTCCTTATCAACCCTTGGCCATCACTGAAACAGACACACACACACACAACATCAATTAACAACAGGTGAGATCACTTTGCCACTCAACTTCCCTGGCCCTGCCCTCCATTCACAAACCAACACTTGAGCACGTCCCTGCTGCCACAATCTACATTCAGAAAACTTTGCTATATCCATCCATCCATCCATCCATCCATCCATCCATTATCCATAGCCACTTATCCTGTGCAGGGTCACGGCAAGCTGGAGCCTATCCCAGCTGACTATGGGTGAGAGGCGGGGTACACCCTGGACAAGTCGCCAGGTCATCACAGGGCTGACACATAGAGACAAACAACCATTCACATTCACACCTATGGTCAATTTAGAGTCACCAGTTAACCTAACCTGCATGTCTTTGGACTGTGGGGGAAACCAGAGCACCCGGAGGAAACCCACGTGGACACGGGGAGAACATGCAAACTCCGCACAGAAAGGCCCTCGCCGGCCACTGGGCTCAAACCCAGAACCTTCTTGCCATGAGGCGACAGCGCTAACCACTACACCACCATGCCGCCTTGCTATATCAATGTTACACACATTTTTAATCCTTTTAAGTGGAGTGTCTATGAAGCGACCCTGTGTAAGGAGTTACTATAGAAATGATCATATATTAGAAGGCGGGCATTTATAAATATATCTCACAGCTGCACGATTGTCAGAGCTGCCATTATAGAAAATAAATCAACACCTTCTGACCAATCAGATTTGACCATTCAGCAGTCCTGTGGTACAGTATACAACAATGTATTATTAAATGTTCTATACTATAGACATAGTCCTGTGATAAACCGGCGACTTGTCCAGGGTGTACCCTGCATCTTGCCCGTAGTCAGCTGGGATAGGCTCCAGCTTGCCTGCAACCCTGTAGAACAGGATAAAGCGGCTAGAGATAATGAGATGAGATGAAAACACTGGAAACCAACCAGCCAATAAAAAAAACATATACCCTCAGATACAAACCAGTAACGGTACCTCTGTAGTTTTAAACTGCCATCATCCAGGCATCAGGGCGTTCAGAGAAATCATAGACTCACTTGTATACGATATAAAGTATCAACTATTATCAATGCCCCTTTTTTTGTCAGATTTGACTACATGTATTTTGAATAAATCCACTTGGCAGGAAATATGTACAGTGGTGCTTGAAAGTTTGTGAACCTTTTAGAATTTTCTATATTTCTGAATAAATATGACCTAAAACATCATCAGATTTTCACACAAGTCCTAAAAGTAGATAAAGAGAACCCAGTTAAACAAATGAGACAAGAATATTATACTTGGTCATTTATTTATGGAGGAAAATGATCCAATATTACATATCTGTGAGTGGCAAAAGTATGTGAACCTTTGCTTTCAGTATCTGGTGTGACCCCCTTGTGCAGCAATAACTGCAACTAAACGTTTCCGGTAACTGTTGATCAGTCCTGCACACCGGCTTGGAGGAATTTTAGCCCATTCCTCCGTACAGAACAGCTTCAACTCTGGGATGTTGGTGGGTTTCCTTACATGAACTGCTCACTTCAGGTCCTTCCACAACATTTCGATTGGATTAAGGTCAGGACTTTGACTTGGCCATTTCAAAACATTAACTTTATTCTTCTTTAATCATTCTTTGGTAGAACAACTTGTGTGCTTAGGGTCGTTGTCTTGCTGCATGACCCACCTTCTCTTGAGATTCAGTTCATGGACAGATGTCCTGACATTTTCCTTTAGAATTCGCTGGTATAATTCAGAATTCATTGTTCCATCAATGATGGCAAGCCATCTCGGCCCAGATGCAGCAAAACAGGCCCAAACCATGATACTACCACCACCATGTTTCACAGATGGGATAAGGTTCTTATGCTGGAATGCAGTGTTTTCCTTTCTCCAAACATAATGCTTCTCATTGAAACCAAAAAGTTCTATTTTGGTGTCATCCATCCACAAAACATTTTTCCAATAGCCTTCACAATGTACATGTGATCTTTAGCAAATTGCAGATGAGCAGCAATTTCTTTTTCGAGAGCAGTGGCTTTCTCCTTGCAACCCTACCATGCACATCATTGCTGTTCAGTGTTCTCCTGATGGTGGACTCATGAACATTAACATTAGCCAATGTGGGAGAGGCCTTCAGTTGCTTAGAAGTTACCCTGGGGTCCTTTGTGACCTCGCCGACTATTACACGCCTTGCTCTTGGAGTGATCTTTGTTGGTCGACCACTCCTGGGGAGGGTAACAATGGTCTTGAATTTCCTCCGTTTGTACACAATCTGTCTGACTGTGGATTGGTGGAGTCCAAACTCTTTAGAGATGGTTTTGTAACCTTTTCCAGCCTGATGAGCATCAACAATGCTTTTTCTGAGGTCCTCAGAAATCTCCTTTGTTCGTGCCATGATACACTTCCACAAACATGTGTTGTGAAGATCATACTTTGATAGATCCCTGTTCTTTAAATAAAACAGGGTGCCCACTCACACCTGATTGTCATCCCACTGATTGAAAACACCTGACCCTAATTTCACCTTCAAATTAACTGCTAATCCTAGAGGTTCACATACTTTTGCCACTAACAGATATGTAATATTGGATCATTTTCCTCAATAAATAAGTGACCGAGTCTAATATTTTTGTCTCATTTGTTTAACTGGGTTCTCTTTATCTACTTTTAGGACTTGTGTGAAAATCTGATGATGTTTTAGGTCATATTTATTCAGAAATATAGAAAATTCTAAAGGGTTCACAAACTTTCAAGCACCACTGTAAATGTATAGAACCATTAACTTGGACATATTCTTTATATCTTCTCTGCAATAGCATTCCCATTCCCATTAACCATCCACCAAGAGCCCATTGCTAGAATTTTTGTCTCTGTCTCAGTTTCTTGTTTGAAACCCGTAACCACTCTAGTTTTGTACAAATTGATCACAGAGTTTTCACAGACTCTCCTTAACCCAAGGAAACAGGGTATTTTCCCCCAAAACAAGCTCTTTATGATGCTGCATGTTATAGTGTCACAGCCATGTACTTATACAGTATGTGCAGCAAAATGGTGGCCACTATAATCATGCTGGATTTGTTGAATTGAAAGTTTTTACTTGAGGATACATTTCATTCAACTCATCTTCATACACTGTCTTTGAGAAAACGATTACCTGTGAAATACCATATGTACCTTCATGCACAATTAAAGTGGCCTTCAGACCAACTTCTATACCATATTATCTGTTTTGAATTAAAACGTCATCTGAATATTTACTGTGACAGTGACAGTCACTCCACAAATTAAAAAAAGAGATTTGCTCCTAAGAAGGGCCTGGGTTCGAGCCCCGGGGCCGGCGAGGGCCTTTCTGTGTGGAGTTTGCATGTTCTCCCCGTGTCCGGGTGGGTTTCCTCTGGGTGCTCCGGTTTCCCCCACAGTCCAAAGACATGCAGGTTAGGTTAACTGGTGACTCTAAATTGACCGTAGGTGTGAATGTGAGTGTGAATGGTTGTCTGTGTCTATGTGTCAGCCCTGTGATGACCTGGCGACTTGTCCAGGGTGTACCCCGCCTTTCACCCGTAGTCAGCTGGGATAGGCTCCAGCTTGCCTGCGACCCTGTAGAAGGATAAAGCGGCTAGAGATAATGAGATGAGATGAGATGAGATTTGCTCCTGTCCCAAAACCCTATTAGTAAGAGGTTCAGCTGTTGTTTTGACATGACATGTGCGTAAAATATAGCCATCAAAAATGGTCCACAGAGTCAGTTTATTTATGAACATTTACAGCCAATTATATCCTGAAGTAGCATCTTCATACAAAATTAAATCTGACAGAGACAACTGAAGTACAGAACAGGACATTTATTGAATTGTTTCAGTTCCTGTATGGCATAACATTTTTCAAAACGGTTTCATCCTAATAACATACACAGTGTCTATCAAAGGAGCAAACTTCATTCATAAATGTCAAACATTTCCATGGTTTTGTGAAATATGTTTTCACAATTAAAAAGGACTTCCAAATTACTACTCCCACCACCCATAAACATCTGGATTTAAAATGCTTACAGATTCTGGGCTTCATGGATCATAATGAAAATCTACATAAAAACACCATGAAAAAGTTATGGCTGTGGAAAATGTTCACATTAATTTATACTAAAGTCCTAAGGTTTCTCTGGGGTGGTACATTTGGCCTTGATTCCAAGTATTTATTTATTTATTTATTTATTTAATTATCTTACACCGAATTAACCAGAACTGTAAAACTCAATGTTTGATGTAAAATAAAAGCAAGCGCAGCCCATATGTTCTGGGTTAACGTGGCGTCTGTATCTTGAGCGTAGAAACCATAAGATGAGAAGGTTGTGCATGCTGAGCTTCCCACTAAGGAGCGTGTTTCTGCTGCGATAGAAATAACTGCCACTAACACTGCTTTACATTTAGAAGTTCAAAGGACTTCTTTAGAATTGAAGCATATGTAAATTTGTCAAATAGCAACCTTGCGTGGGAAACGGGCATGGCCCAAACATACTGTTTCCATGACAAGGTAGCTGACAGATAGCTTAGGCGTGATAAATCTGAGATGTGGAAACGTGGCATGTCTTTTCCACATGGCCTACTATGTTGCCCTGAAATCTGCTTCGAATATAATCCAATTGCAGATTTACAACAAGTGATGTGAAGAAGCAGAGAACGATGTATAATGTACTTTGATAAATATACAACACTGGCACATTTTCCTTCAACCTGCATTGAGTTTTTCAACTCTGTGGCATATTTGTAGCAGAAACATTTGGAAACAGTAAATTAATGAATAGCCTTTGGCCATATGACTCTATTCTGGAACCAATTTAGCATTTCTGAATTTAGTTCTTTGTGGGCCTTCTCCGAAAACGTACTCCTCATATAGAGCTTGAATAATTCATAATATAGTTAACAGGAATGAGATGAACTGGTTCAGACTGATGCTAACTATAAAGGTAAAAGCTTAACTTTGACAACATGTTATGTTGTGTAACATGAAAGCAGCACAGAATAAAGCACACTATATATTTGCAGTTACTAATGGAATGTAGGGAAGCAACAATTTGAACTTCTTAAATCTGTCTGTTTATTCATAAAGCACAGTAATAGTACCATTCTTCAGTATATGTAATCTGTATCTGGTTTTTTTAAATAAAGCATATCCATGTCAGTGCAAAAAATCCACATGCAATCCATATGCATGTACATATTTACTTACAACCAGTCAATCTAGTTATGGGAGTTTATACACATTGTTCACATCATAGTGTCAAGCCTACCAAAGTAGCAGAGGAGAACCGTCAGGGCCTTCAGAGAAGCCCAAACATATCTGCATTTCAAATGTTATATTTAATTTCTTTCATTCTTTAATTGCTTTCATTCTTTCATCATTTCATTATAATTATTCTCTTGTAATCCTAATGTGGCCTCATTTTCTATCAAATTTGCTTCAGAAGTGAAAGTGTTACTGTCCTGAAAACATTAAAATTGAGTTATCCAATGAATTTTTTTTTGCTTGTTGTCTCTAGGCTGAGAAGAGTTTAGAGCTTGCTCACTCATTGGTGAGGACGTCATTGCCGGGACAGAAGACCATGGCAGTGTATGTTTATGTAGGAAGTGGCAGATGAATTAACCAATCAGATTTTGAGTTATAGTGGGAGGGACCAAAAATGTATCGCCCTAGGCCTTCTTGAAGGCCAACACGAGCTAACCCGTGAGCCAGCACAATCAGAGCAGCAGTGAAGTCACCTTCCAGCCGGTGTAGCATTCCTCAGTAGTGTTAACGAATGCTAGTAAAGCGGTCAAGCTAGTGCAACACAGGCTAACAACCGAGAAACTAAGATTTCTGTCTCCAGACTCTTCTTCCACACATGCTCACCACAGTATTTTTCACTTAAGTATTCATGTCCCTATGTAATTAATTTAGTTACTTTTAAAATCAACATCAACAACTACACACACCACTAATTCCTTGCAAAATCCTTTGCCCTGTTGCTTTTTTGGTGTGTCTGGCTAAGTTTTGGCTGACTGTAAACTTTGTAAACTTTTATTAAGGGTGACACTGAATATCTTTATAGATATTTACACATGGCCCTCTAAATAACTAAAATGACTAACTAAATAAATTAAAAAAAAACATTAAAAACTATCAAGAAGAAAAACTTGCAATATACAATTTGAAATACATAAAAACTTTTAGCTAGGAAAGAATTATTACTATTTACAACTTAGATTTCTTAAGGGCCGCACCAAAAGAGGCTAACGATTTACACTCTTTAACGCCTTTTGGTAAAGCATTCCAGAGCTTTGCACCACTGAAACTGAATGTTCTTTCATCAAAAGAGTGTTGTATTTTTGGCAACTGCAGGTTGCTTTGTGAAGATCTTGTATTTTTAGAATGAATTGCCCCAAAGTTTTTAAATTTTGCTTTTAGATAATCTGGTGCAAATCCATTTAAAGATTTAAACATGAGATGACATTTCAAGCGTCTGACTCGTACAATAAAAGGTTCTATGTTTAGGGCTTGAAACAGTTCGCTGGAGGAATGGTCCCATCTTACGGTACATCACATATATTCAGCTGAGCTGAAGTCCCAGCTCTAATAGTAACAGTTCGCCACTGCAAAGCAGTTTTTACATCTTATCTTTAACACAGTATAACATTGTATAAGACTAGCTCTTACAATCCCTGTAGTGTTTGCATGCACCTGAGAATTTCTGCCTCAAAGCATCTGAAGGAATGTTAGTTGCATTTTCAGGGATATCAAGTAGACATCCCCCTTCCTCATTGCTCCACTGATGGGTCCACTACATATTCAGAGAGTTCACCAGTCAAACCTTGCATCACAAATTTACTCTTTTTGATAGCTGGGGCCCAGGAGGGGTCCTCCCTTTTCATCCAGAGCCACTAGCTGCTGAGAAGCCACTGGCTGGTCGTCTTAGTGGCTTTTGAGGCTTCAGAGATGCCTTTGATGGCTTGCCAATGAGCCTGGCCTCATAATCCCAACTCTTTTAAAAAACCTAGTTGTTGACATGGCTACAAATCCACTACAGCTTACCTCTACTGGTTAGATCCTGAATCTCCATCTGTGTTGTTCAGCATCTGTGGCATCCTCTTGTGCTCATTGGCCTCATCCATGGCATCTTCCCAGTGCACTGTAAGCTCTATGATGCACACCAGGAGCAGAAAGGAGGACCACAGTACAGGGTTTGGCTTGAGGTTTGTTGAGGCGGTCTAAGCTGGGAAACAGACCTTCTATCCCAGGTTGGCCAGTATTGTCCAGTCTCTTGCTGCACCCAGTTGTCTGCTGTCTTCAACACTGCTACTAGACATGTAAGCACCTTGTTGTGCCACTAGGTGGATAGGCCTTGTGCTAGGCTTGTCTTGCAGCTGACTAGTATGTGTTTCAGTGTTGCTGGGGAAGCAAGATATGTTGAAGCTTCTCCATATTATTGCCTGAGGCTTTTGGGAGATCATATTTGGCTCTAATGATGAAGCTCGATCTAAAATAGAATCTGCATACGTGGTGTAGGCCAGCCTCTGTATTAGAGGGCACATCTGGGTGGCACACATTGAGAGTCACCACATGGAAACTTCGGTTGCTCTTATTCACCCGAGCCAGCACTCCAGTCAAACCGATTTTTAAGACATCAGATGACTTTTAAATGCCACTGCGGTCCAAAGACAACTTCCATACCTCTGATTCATGTGATACATGCATAGACAACTATGAAGTCGAAGTTCATGTTGAAGTTGAGGTCCATGTTCATTATAAACTCTGTATTGAAGCTTGTTAATAAGCTTACCATGAGAACTACTATATTAACTATGACAGATCCTACCCACACAGTCACTCATCAAAATGCTGTCTGTTGAATAATAGGAACTTAATTTGTATTAGTTACACGAAGAATGTTTTCACTAGACCACATTTTGTGGAAATTGATGGAATCTCCTGTCAACGTCTACCAAAATTGCAGAAAATATTCTGCTCAAATCACAGCTGGCTTCTTTTCCTTTCCACATGGGTTTCCTCTGGGGACTGAAATACGCTAGTGGATTGTCTACTCTAAATTGTTCCTAGGTGTGAATGAATGTGTGTTTTGTCCTTCAATGGACTGTTCAAGGTGTATTGTTGGATTGTGCCCAGTGTCAGTGCCAGGCTTTGGATGCATCATGATCTTGATCAGGATAATGTGGCTACTGAAGGTGAATTAATCAATGAATAAACAAAAAATGAAACTTGATCATTAAAAATGGTTTCATAATGCTGACTCTTTTGTAAATGGATGTACATATGCAGTAGGCAACAATTATAATACAAGTACCAGTACAGTACCAACAGGTTTTTTTGTTTTGTTTTGTTTTACACTGCTTTATGTTTAGAGTTATTATTTGAGTCTGATGTGCACTGCACAGTGTCTGCACTAAACGGTTAGGATTGCATGTGCAGTGTTCAGCGGCTTTATGGTCACTGTGGCCATATGAGATCAATGATGTAGCCAGCATGTTCTGGGGTTTGAGAGAGACCATAAACGTGGATGAAACTTCCTCTTTTCCTTTTCCACTTTAAACGAGACAGCTGGATCAAATTATCCATTGAAAGGCAGATTTTTTTTCAGCTGGACTGTTTTCATTGTGATCAACCATGTAAAGTTCAGCACACAATGTGAAAGGAAGCAATTGCTGAAAAACAGGTAATGGTGTCTGAGTTCATGTTTTAATCTGTGTAATTCTGCTCTGAGAGTAGAATGTTTTTCATTATCCCTGAGAAATGTAGACCTCAATCAAAACTTATGAAAACATGGATATCAGTCTTTGATATTATGATTAGCTGCTTCCACTATGACACATTGTGTAAGATAAAAAATTCCAAGATAATTATTGGTTCTGTTCTTTGTCTGTCGGATGTGGCCCAGTTTTATTAATTTTCTTCATGCTTGTCCATCACTTTCTCCTCTTTCATCCTTAACATGTTAAAGTAGTAAAAGAATCAGCCCTCTGTTCATTGGCATGGTAGGCTTACAGCTGCTTCGAGGGCAAACCACCAAGGAGCAGTTTTACAGGGCAAAAAAGACATCCCCTCTCACAACTAGTTTCCCATTTCTTCTCTGCAACCCAGACATCAAAGAATGTCATTATGAAATTCATGTGGCATGGTGAGTATATATCTGCCACTCCTTCTAGTGAAAGGGTTTTTAACTCTCACGGGAAGCTTTGCACAGGATATCCTGGGAGCTGAGCTCCAAAAATAGCCCATGATTGTGAAATGAGTGGGATAGATCAGCTCAGACCGTTAGCATGAATAATTAGGTGAATATGACAGCAAGAGAGTTTGCTTCACCTACTTCCATTGAGTCATGGTGGTCCAGACCTGAATCCCACACGTTTCTATACTCAGAGGCTCTGTTGAATACAGATGGATAGAAAATGTGCTGGATGGGTTGATGTGTAGCTATACAGTAAACGTTATACATGAAAGTCTAAAGAGAACCTGCTCATGGTGTAAAGTAATAACATTATCTGTATCTCTAGCTGTTTAGTGCTCCGAATATTCATATCTGTATCAGGGTTGCCAGGTCTCAGCAAAATTTCCAGCCCAGGTACATCTTAACAACTGCAAAAAATGGACCTGAACCTATCCCCGTAAGTTGGAATTGGATTTTTTTTCCTTTGTCTTGTAAGGGAAAAGAGTTCACCATGGTGCAATATACAGTTGAAACCGTATATTTACATACACTTTAGGAAAAGACACAATCTTTTTTTTTCTCATAGTCAGACATGAAATCAGACATTCACTCTAACTTTTTCATGTCTGTCTGAATATTTAAAATTATTTCAATGTACTTAATGCCAAATTAATCAGAGAAGGAGTTTTTTATTCAATATTTTAATTGCTTTTATCAAATCAGAAGTTTACATACACTTCATCAGTACTTGGTACAATTGCCCTTAAACTGTCTGACTTGGGTCAAACGTTTTGGATAACCTTCAACAAGCTTTGCACAATACTTGACAGGAATTTTGGCCCATTCCTCTTGACAGAACTGGTATAACTGGGCCATATTTTTTGGCTGCTTTGCATGCACATGTCGTTTCAGCTCTGCCCACAAATGCTCAATAGGGTTGAGGTCGGGGCTTTGTGATGGCCACTCCAAAACATTGACTTTGTTGTCATCAAGCCATTTTTTGACCAGTTTGGCGGTGTGCTTCGGGTCATTGTCCATTTGGAAGACCCATTTGCGGCCAAGCTTTAACTTCCTGGCAGATGCTTTCAGGTGTTGGTTCAGTATCTCCACATACTGTTCCTTCTTCATTACTCCATTGATTTTGTGAAGTGCACCAGTACCTCCTGCAGCAAAACAACCCCACAACATGATGCTGCCTCCGCCATGTTTCACTGTTGGTATGGTGTTGTTAGGATTGTAAGCGTCTCCTTTTTTTCTCCAAACATCGTTGTTGATTATGGCCAAACAGCTCAATTTTAGTTTCATCCGACCACAAGACATGTCTCCAAAAATTGAGATCCTTTCCCCTGTGTTCATTTGCAAACTGTAATCTGGCCTGTTTATGTTTGTGTTGGAGTAATGGCTTTCTCCTGGCAGAGTGGCCTTTCAGCCCATGTTGGTGCAGAACTCGTTTCACCGTGGACAGTGACACACTCTTACCAGCTTCAGCCATCATCTTCATGAGGTCCTTTGCATTCATTCTTGGGTTCTTACGCACAGCACTGACCAGAACCCGCTCATCTCTGGGACTCAGAATCCGTCTCCTTCCTGTGCGGTATGATGGCTCGACATTCCCACATTGTTTATACTTTCATATAATGGTTTGAACTGAAGACCGTGGCACCTTCAGGCTTCTTGAAATTTCCCCCAAAGATGAGCCAGACTTGTGCAAGTTAACCATTCTTAGTCTGAGATCTTGATCAATTTCTTTAGATTTACCCATGTTGTGTACAAGGAAGCACTGTGTTTGAGGTGTTCCTTAAAATACAATCACAGGTGTGTGTCTCAGGTGTGTCTCCAATTAATTCAAATGTTGCCAATTAACCTATCAGAAGCTTCCAAAGACATGACATCATCATCTGGGCGTTCCTACATTGTTTAAAGGCACACAAACTGCAGTGTATGTAAACTTCTGATTTGATAAAAGCAATTAAAATATTGAATAAAAAACTCCTTCTCTGATTAATTTGGCATTAAGTACATTGAAATAATTTTAAATATTCAGACAGACATGAAAAAGTTAAAGTGAATGTCTGATTTCATGTCTGACTATGAGAAAAAAAAAAGATTGTGTCTTTTCCTAAAGTGTATGTAAATATATGGTTTCAACTGTATATTTCTTTGCAGTATCAGCAATTCACCTTTTTAATCCCACTGTGGCCACTGTCCACTCCATATCTCCCCCTCCTTTTCCTCCCAATCTTTGCAATATATCATGCAATAAAAATAGTTCTGTACATCATAGATGCTGTCTGCATTCACATTTTCTCTTTGTTTACCATAACTAAAGATTAAATTTGTTAAGATTTAATTCTGATTATTTGCTCTTAAACAAGATCTTGGCAACTATAGACTATATCTTATGTCCCTATCGACACCTGTGTAACTTTCTTCAATTAGTTCAAACCCTGATCTGTATTCAGATTTAACCAAAAGTGGGTGTGGCCTAAACCATTTTGGTGTTGTTGTTGTTGCTGTTGTACAGTACTGCTTTTTTTTACTCTCACACAGTTATTATAGAAGAAGAAGAAGAAGAAGAAGAAGAAGAAGAAGAAGAAGACTTTATCGCATGCACACTCAAGCACAGTAAAATTTGTCCTCTGCATTTAACCCATCTGAAGCAGTGAACACATGCATGCATACACACAAGTAAGCAATGAGCACACACACATACCCAGAGCAGTGGACAGCCATGCTACAGCACCCAGGGAGCAGTTGGGGGTTAGGTGCCTTGCTCAAGGACACTTCAGGCCCTGGTTGCCCCATGTTAACCTAACTGCGTGTCTTCGAACTGTGGGGGAAACTGGAGCACCTGGAGGAAACCCAAACAGAGACAAGGAGACCGTGCAAACTCCACACAGAAAGGCCCCCATCTGCCACTGGGCTCGAACACAGAACCTTCTTGTTGTGAGGCAACAGTGCTGACCACTATACCACCGTGCCGCCGTGTACCTAACGACTACATTTTCTAATGAATGTAGTTAGTTCTATTTTTCCAAAATATAGGCCTACACCAGTAGTCCAGTTTAAACCACTGAGACCCTGACACAGGCAGTTACTAAGGATGAATGAATAAATGCTGTTAATCCATTGGTGTAAATGAATATGATCTGTCTTTGTCCGATGAGCTTCATAACTGACTGATTGTAGGCATTGAAGTAAGAACCTGTAGCAACCCTGTCCCTCTATAGTGTTAGCAAGATGACATGATACTTTCTGGCAAGCTTTATTTGAAATAATAACGTGCCTCCTATTTGAATCCGTATTTGTATCAGTTTAGAGCCCATTAACTGTTCAATCCTAATAATTCATATTTGGTTACATCCCTCAAAGTTGCCATACTATATTATATATCAGTGATATTAACTGTTTTTCACTAAACAATAACAGAAATACAGTTTCTCTAAACCACATGTTAACAGTTCTTTGGTTTGAGCGTAATATTGCTGTGCAGCACAATCATATCACACTGAAATCACCTTGAGTAGTTCAATCCACACTTGCCAAACTTCTCTTTAGCATTGGCTCCCAAGTGCCAGTCATGCAAACATGTCCTCTCCCAGATTATTGTCACAGCTGTTTCCTATTTCCTCTCTCTGAACCCTGCCAGGGCTGCATTACTTTATTCACTGGTACCTCTGCTACCAACATACCAATGTTTTCCAAAGTATTTAGCTATGCACACTAAGTTGTAATCCATTTCGAACACCAAGTGAGAGCAGCTGGAAAGCTAAGGAAGATTCTGGTTGGATGGAGAGCATCACTGTTCTTCAGTTTCTCATACTGGCTGCCAGTGCTGGAGGAGGAAAAAAAACTCTATTTGACACTACTTCACAGTCACTTCACAGTCTTTTAAATGTGCTTAGACAGCTAGAAGTATATATTAAAGTACGCCAACAAAACACTCCAATTTAGTCCTGCTATTTTATTTGGCCATATTTTAAGGGTATAATGCAATACCAATATTTTTAGCGCTCCAAACATCCATACAGTGGTGCTTGAAAGTTTGTGAACCCTTTAGAATTTTATATATTTCTGAATAAATATGACCTAAAACATCATCAGATTTTCACACAAGTCCTAAAAGTAGATAAAGAGAACCCAGTTAAACAAATGAGACAAAAATATTATACTCGGTCACTTATTTATTGAGGAAAATGATCCAATATTACATATCTGTGAGTGGCAAAAGTATGTGAACCTCTAGGATTAGCAGTTAATTTGAAGGTGAAATTAGAGTCAGGTGTTTTCAATCAGTGGGATGGCAATCAGGTGTGAGTGGGCACCCTGTTTTATTTAAAGAACAGGGATCTATCAAAGTCTGAGCTTCACAACACATGTTTGTGGAAGTGTATCATGGCACGAACAAAGGAGATTTCTGAGGACCTCAGAAAAAGCATTGTTGATGCTCATCCGGCTGGAAAAGGTTACAAAACCATCTCTAAAGAGTCTGGACTCCACCAATCCACAGTCAGACATATTGTGTACAAACGGAGGAAATTCAAGACCATTGTTACCCTCCCCAGGAGTGGTCGACCAACAAAGATCACTCCAAGAGCAAGGCGTGTAATAGTCGGCGAGGTCACAAAGGACCCCAGGGTAACTTCTAAGCAACTAAAGGCCTCTCTCACACTGGCTAATGTTAATGTTCATGAGGCCACCACCAGGAGAACACTGAACAGCAATGATGTGCATGGAAGGGTTGCAAGGAGAAAGCCACTGCTCTCCAAAAAGAACATTGCTGCTCGTCTGCAGTTTGCTAAAGATCACATGAACATTGTGAAGGCTATTGGAAAAATGTTTTGTGGACGGATGACACCAAAATAGAACTTTTTGGTTTCAATGAGAAGCGTTATGTTTGGAGAAAGGAAAACACTGCATTCCAGCATAAGAACCTTATCCCATCTGTGAAACATGGTGGTGGTAGGATCATGGTTTGGGCCTGTTTTGCTGCATCTGGGCCACGACGGCTTGCCATCATTGATGGAACAATGAATTCTGAATTATACCAGTGAATTCTAAAGGAAAATGTCAGGACATCTGTCCATGAACCGAATCTCAAGAGAAGGTGGGTCATACAGCAAGACAACGACCCTAAGCACACAAGTTGTTCTACCAAAGAATGATTAAAGAAGAATAAAGTTAATGTTTTGAAATGGCCAAGTCAAAGTCCTGACCTTAATCCAATCGAAATGTTGTGGAAGGACCTGAAGTGAGCAGTTCATGTAAGGAAACCCACCAACATCCCAGAGTTGAAGCTGTTCTGTACGGAGGAATGGGCTAAAATTCCTCCAAGCCGGTGTGCAGGACTGATCAACAGTTACCGGAAACGTTTAGTTGCAGTTATTGCTGCACAAGGGGGTCACACCAGATACTGAAAGCAAAGGTTCACATACAGTACTTTTGCCACTCACAGATATGTAATACTGGATCATTTTCCTCAATAAATAAATGACCAAGTATAATATTTTTGTCTCATTTGTTTATCTATCTACTTTTAGGACTTGTGTGAAAATCTGATGATGTTTTAGGTCATATTTATTCAGAAATATAGAAAATTCTAAAAGGTTCACAAACTTTCAAGCACCACTGTATTTGTATCTGTACATGAATTTAAAGTGAAAACGGACACAGCCTAAACCAGAAGGTTTATTATTTTTCAAATTGGTTCTATTTGTTTTTTAAATATAACAAAACCTAGTAGTCTAATTTAAGACGCAGAAACCCTGACCAGACAGTTATGAATAAATGCATTGTGTAGCACCATAAGCCCATGTTTATGAATGCAGTCTTTATTTGTCTCATGCCTGAATAAAGGTATAACCCCTCGTGCCCTTCACTTTTTCTTGTTCTGTCCCACAGTATCCCAGTTTGAGTTTTTTTCTGGGCAAGCTTTCTAAAATATTATCACAAATAGTGCATTTACTATTCATATCTGTGTTTGCGTCTGTTTCGGAAAACCTTATCTGTTCATTCCAAATAATGCATTTGTATTTGGTTACACCCCTACCATATTTGTATGTGTTAATTTGGAAGGACTGCACAAGCAAGTGCTGATGACATACTGTATGTTGAGGGGGTTGGTGGCTTTAATTAACCCCTAAATTCTTTGAACCTGTCAGCAGACCCAGACGTGGATTCCTCACTCTTGTAACTACATACCTTTCCCGTTAGTTTCACTGCAGTAACTAAATAATTCATAGCGGTTATAGAATAATATGCTTTAAGATAAATCACTGGGAATGCATGGGGTTAGTTGATGCTGGCAAGGCAACCTTGAAGTGGCAATGCTTCAAGGTTGAGTTTAACCCTCTGAGAATTTGGCTTTGTTTCTGTCAGTTCCTAGAGTTTAGCTGAGGCCTTCACGTGGTTCCCTTGGTCCCCAGATGGCAAAAATTCACTGAACATCTGTGTTTGTCTTGGCCTACTGTAGAACACATCCCCTGGTGTTCAAAAAGAGGTGGCATTGTCTGCTGCCCAGATGTCTGTGGATGCAACGGTGGCATTGAATTTGAGGATTTTTATTTAAAGGAAGAAATAAGTGATTACTTTTCAATGTGTTTATAGATACACAGTATATGTAGTACACAGGTTTCTTAGGAAGCATATTATTTTTGTTGTTACAATATTACTCTAAAACAAATGTATTTATTTCAACTTAATTAAATTTTAAGATTTTCAGGTGGCATGGTGGTGCAGTGGTTAGCATTGTCGGCTCACAGCAAGAAGGTCCTGGGTTTGAGCCCAGCAGCCGACGAGGGCCTTTCTGTGTGGAGTTTGCATGCTCTCCCCATGTTTGCGTGGGTTTCCTCCGGGTGCTCTGGTTTCCCCCACAGTCCAAAGACATGCAGGTGAGGTTAACTGGTGACTCTAAATTGACCGTAGGTGTGAATGTGAGTGTGAATGGTTGTCCGTGTCTCTGTGTCAGCCCTGCGATGACCTGCCAACTTGTCCAGGGTGTACCCCGCTTCTTGCCCATAGTCAGCTGGGATAGGCTCCAGCTTGCCTGCGACCGTGTAGGACAAATAATGGATGGATGGAATATTACTCTAAAACAAATGTATTTATTTCAACTTAATTAAATTTTAAGATTTTCAGGTGGCATGGTGGTGCAGTGGTTAGCAATGTCATCCCAGAGTAAGCAGCCTCACGGCTGACTAGGGGCCTTTCAGTGTGGAGTTTGCATGTTCTCCCTGTGCCTATGTAGGTTTCCTCTAGGTGCTCTGGTTTCCTCCCACAGTCCAAAGACATACAGATTATGTCAAATGGTGACTAAATTGCTCGTGTGTGTGAATGGTTGTTCATCTCTGTGTTAGCACTGTGATAAATTGGCAACCTGCCCAGGGTGTACCCCACCTTTCGCCCATAGTCAGCTTGGATTGGCTTCAGCATCCTTGTAACTCTGATGGATAAGTGGTATACATAATGGATGGATGGATGGATACCATCCATCCATCCATCCATCCATTAGCTGTAGCCGCTTATCCTGTGTAGGGTCGCAGGGAAGCTGGAGCCTATCCCAGCTGACTATGGGCGAGAGGTGGGGTACATCCTGGACAAGTCGCCAGGTCATCGCAGATGGATACGGTATATCATAATATGAGACAGTTTTAGAGTCTGGATGGAAGAACTATTTACAGACACTGTGTTTCAACTGCTTTTTAATAGGTATAATATTGCTTTAAATATTATAGTGCATTTTGCAATGATAGTTACTGATGGTGCAATTTGTAAGTCTAAAGTCCTTCCTGCGCCATGCCCTGGTCTTCCCAGGCAGTCTCCCATCCCAGTACTAACCAGACCCTTAAGGAGCATTGGGCAGCACCAATCTCCGTTTCCATAGCCCTCGGGCTCTCGCCTATACAACTAGGGTTACAGTTGGGGGCTGGTCCTCTGGCAACTGTGAGAGTTTGACTCCCTACTTGCATCTGTATTGCAGCGTGCTTCAGGCTTGTAGTACTTGAGTCCAGGACTCGGACTCAAGTCTGACTCATGCCCTAATTTTAAGGACTTGTGACTCGACTTGGACTTGAGCACTGATGACTCAGACTTGGACTTGGACTCGTGCATTAACTGCATTCAGATTCATAAATTGGAGATGAGGACTCTGATTTTTCTTTTTTTTTTTTGTAACATGGCATAATAATTTGGCACAAGATATTTATATCTATATTAATTTTTGTATTAATTTCATGCAAGAGTGTCACACCTGTGCACATCAGATAGACTCTCGGGTGTGCGCCGGACAGCGTGTGTGCCAAGCCAACTCTCGCGCGCGCTCGTAAACAACTTCCACCTGCACAAGATTAAGGCGCAATCAGTGCACCTACAGTATATAAAAACTGTGAAAACGCACTTACTTTGTGAAGTATTAAGTTGTGTTGCTGGCACATTACCGAGCCTTATTTACTTGTTTGGTTTCCTGATCCCTGATTTCCTGTTTCTTGTCTTTGATTCTGCCAAGTCTACGATAGCCTGTTTGTGCCTCACTCGACCTGTTGCCTGTTTCACTGTTTTACAATTTTGCTTGCCATTCTGGATTGTTTACCTGTCTTCACTTGTATTAATAATAGGGCTGTCAAACGTTTAAAAAAATTAATCGCGATTAATCTCAGAATTTCATATAGTTAATCGCGATTAATCGCATTTTTAAAAATCCATGCAAATGAATAAGGCTTTTAAAGTGAAATGTTACAATTAAAATGGTGAACACATTTTATGCTAAAAGTACTTGTTAAAAACTGCTGGGACAAGAGAAAATGGTAAGGGAGTTTATTCACTCACATACTAGGCAGTACTGAACATACAAAACACAAAATTGGATTTGGTGATGGATTAGGGAGCTGTAGTCTCAAATATAAAACAAGTAGTCACATACTACTGTGTCTCAGTTCAGACATGTGAC
This sequence comes from Neoarius graeffei, assembly GCF_027579695.1. Lineage (NCBI taxonomy): Eukaryota > Metazoa > Chordata > Actinopteri > Siluriformes > Ariidae > Neoarius > Neoarius graeffei. The sequence continues at coordinate 42,721,445 of NC_083574.1, forward strand.
AAAAGAAAATAAAAATGAAATAAAACTTCAATTGTGCTGGAGTTGTATTCAGTCACAGCCTATAGGACTTCACAGTACTGTGCAAACAAAAATAAATTGCAGTTGGACTTCAGTAAAGACATTTAGTGTCATATCACAGTGCTACAGCATACTGAAATCTCACTTTGCAAAAGTATAAGTGCATACCAAAACCAACTCAATCACCATAGACATATTATAAACATAGACGCCGCATTGAGCTGGTGGCCCGTTGCTGGGATACGTCAGAGTGTCCGCCATATTGGATGTGGCAAATCTTCCCCGTAAACCAATGCAAGTAAATGGACTGAACTTCATAAAGCCCCTTTCTACAATAATATTTAACTCGATGCCTTTTATTCACCCATTAACACACACGTATATATTTGGGAAACAAACAGGCATCAAAACAACATATATAACTTTTAATGTGATGGTTATAAACATACATGTCAACCTTTGGTCAATCAAACCTGTATAACCAACCTCCAAAATCCGTATTTCCCTTATAAAATCCATATAAGATGCAAATTAAAATAATTTACCTAAAATTTGAATGATAATTAACAATGATGTATCCCAGTTACTTTTTATTCAATATTAATAACAATAAACCTTCAGAATGAATACAAAGCTCCAATGTTTGACAAAAACACAAAGTGTTATCAGTGTAGTTACGAAGGAAATACTTCGTTGTTTGGAGACAGGTTTCACCGAACGGCTATTATGCGCGAGACTTCATATTAGCCACAAAGTCAGGAAAATCTGTTCATAAAATTACGTTATAATGACCAAATACAATGAAAAGTATTTTTCCAGTCTCACCTGTGAAAGGTAATCCCATGTGATCTCGTTTGGACGGTAAACCTGTTGGTACAGTTAAACGCAGCACATGAATGAGGCATTTTTATTCTCGGCTACTGTCTAGACGCTATACCAGAGACGGCTGAAGAATCTCCACTTTGCCACATCCAATATGGCGGCGAGGATGACGTATGATTCTACGCAGAAGGCGGCGTCTATGTTTATATGTCTATGCTCAATCACACTCCACTTTTGAAATGAAACTTCCCGTTTAACAGACCTTCCTCCATCACTCACACTTACTCTTATTGAAGCAGCGCGCGACAAGCCTCAACAGGAGCTACGGGTGACTTGCAGGGCCAAATTAGAATTTGCGTTAACGGCACTATTTTTTAAAATCGTGATAAATTGAGATTGCGTTAACACGTTATTATCGCGTTAACTTCGACAGCCCTAATTAATAAATACACCTTCTGCACTTACATCTGTCTCCCAACCATCTCTGACAGAATACTTCACACTCTCTGACAAAGAGAATGCACATTCGCCTGTTCATACATCATGTTCAGGAACAAACTAATGTTAATGGTGCTGAAACAGCCAGCGTCAAATGGTGCAGTTGGAGTCTTGTTCTTGGACTTGACTTGAAATTTTTTTAAATGACTTGGATTCAAGGTTTAGGGACTCAACTACAACACTGGCGTGCCTTGCCAGACAGCAGTAGGTACCATTTTTATGATGGTCTTTGATATGACCTGACCATGAGTAGAACTCCCGATCTCCCGAGCGAGAGGCAGCCACGCTAACCACTAGGCCAGTTTGCGGTGTAATTTCCAAAGTAGTGGGATTAAAAAGAAGTGTATCAGACTTTTTTTGTTGATTTGAATGCATGAGTTTACAGTGCTTTATTATGATATCACATGAAATAATTTTGGTAGTCATGTCTTATAACGCGTAAAGAAACCTGCAATCAGGTCCAAAAGTCTGAGACCACATTGAAAATCTGATATTTTTTTAAATTTAAAATTGGAACTAACAAAGTTTTAGAATTTTTAAACCTTTAAAACAATGAATATAAATGTTCAATAGATTCTGCACTATTTCTAGGTCCCTATATAAATGGAAGCAAATGTGCGATGTTGATTATGTGAACTGCTTTGTACAAATGGTCAGATTTTCCTCATGCCTATTCTTTTCTATTGAAGCATATGTTCAGATGACATTGCAATGGATTTGATCTAGAATAGATCAGAAGGTTTTGCACAAACCTGTGGAGTCCATGCCAGCTCGAATTCACACTGTTGTTAAAGCAAAATGGGGATATAGCATATAGTAAGAAACTCTGAAATTCATATAAATATTTCAAGCATTTGTCTGTCTGAAATTGCTGTCACTTACTTTCACTATTCACTATAGAGGGTTTTCTGTCCAGGGCAGCAGTAAGGAAAACACCACTTTATGGGTGCATCACATTCATGAACATTTTCATGTTTTACGCATGTTCACCGGTTTAAAACTGGACAGTTTGTTGGCTTTGACTTTAAAGGAGATACGCAGAACCATGGCCTCACTTTTTGTTTATAAACGCCTTGAGATCTCAAGAATGGCATAGGAATAGTTTTAAGTGTTAACAATAAATCTAATATAGTAATTTTTATGATTAAAATGATTCATATAGGTAGCGGTCTGAGTGAATGACCTTGACATCTGTGACGTCACAGCAGGAAGTCTATCGGTCTCATCGCCATTTCCGCTATACTAAAACACAGAGCTGACTGCAACTTCGAGCTTCCATTTTGAGCTAATTTATCACCATGCCACATAGATGTGTTTTTGGCGGGTGCAGCAACACAACAGAAGGTGGATTTACGTTGCATTCATGGCCCAAGAATGTTCAAACCGCAAAGATTTGGATGCGTTTTGCAAGAAGTTCACAGGCTCATTGGGCGGCTACAAAGTGGTCTCTCCTCTGCTCTGCACATTTTACTGAAGACTCGTACGCGACCTCTGATCTGTTGAGGAGCGTTGGCTATAAGCCCGTATTGAAAGAGGATGCAGTACCAATAATTAAAGGACAACAATGATTCTAAAAAAGTTGGGACAAAGTACAAATTGTAAATAAAAACGGAATGCAATAATTTACACATCTCAAAAACTGATATTGTATTCACAATAGAACATATCAAATGTCGAAAGTGAGACATTTTGAAATTTCGTGCCAAATACTGGCTCATTTGAAATTTCATGACAGCAACACATCTCAAAAAAGTTGGGACAGGGGCAATAAGAGGCTGGAAAAGTTAAAGGTACAAAAAAGGAACAGCTGGAGGACCAAATTGCAACTCATTAGGTCAATTGGCAATAGGTCATTAACATGACTGGGTATAAAAAGAGCATCTTGGAGTGGCAGTGGCTCTCAGAAGTAAAGATGGGAAGAGGATCACCAATCCCCCTAATTCTGCGCCGACAAATAGTGCAGCAATATCAGAAAGGAGTTCGACAGTGTAAAATTGCAAAGAGTTTGAACATATCATCATCTACAGTGCATAATATCATCAAAAGATTTAGAGAATCTGGAAGAATCTCTGTGCGTAAGGGTCAAGGCCGGAAAACCATACTGGGTGCCCATGATCTTCGGGCCCTTAGACGGCACTGCATCACATACAGACATGCTTCTGTATTGGAAATCACAAAATGGGCTCAGGAATATTTCCAGAGAACATTATCTGTGAACACAATTCACCGTGCCATCCGCCGTTGCCAGCTAAAACTCTATAGTTCAAAGAAGAAGCCGTATCTAAACATGATCCAGAAGCGCAGACGTCTTCTCTGGGCCAAGGCTCATTTAAAATGGACTGTGGCAAAGTGGAAAACTGTTCTGTGGTCAGACAAATCAAAATTTGAAGTTCTTTATGGAAATCAGGGACGCCGTGTCATTCGGACTAAAGAGGAGAAGGACGACCCAAGTTGTTATCAGTGCTCAGTTCAGAAGCCTGCATCTCTGATGGTATGGGGTTGCATTAGTGCGTGTGGCATGGGCAGCTTACACATCTGGAAAGACACCATCAGTGCTGAAAGGTATATCCAGGTTCTAGAGCAGCATATGCTCCCATCCAGATGACGTCTCTTTCAGGGAAGACCTTGCATTTTCCAACATGACAATGCCAAACCACATACTGCATCAATTACAGCATCATGGCTGCGTAGAAGAAGGGTCCGGGTACTGAACTGGCCAGCCTGCAGTCCAGATCTTTCACCCATAGAAAACATTTGGCGCATCATAAAACAGAAGATACGACAAAAAAGACCTAAGACAGTTGAGCAACTAGAATCCTACATTAGACAAGAATGGGTTAACATTCCTATCCCTAAACTTGAGCAACTTGTCTCCTCAGTCCCCAGACGTTTACAGACTGTTGTAAAGAGAAAAGGGGATGTCTCACAGTGGTAAACATGGCCTTGTCCCAACTTTTTTGAGATGTGTTGTTGTCGTGAAATTTAAAAATCACCTAATTTTTCTCTTTAAATGATACATTTTCTCAGTTTAAACATTTAATATGTCATCTATGTTCTATTCTGAATAAAATATGGAATTTTGAAACTTCCACATCATTGCATTCGTTTTTATTTACAATTTGTACTTTGTCCCAACTTTTTTGGAATCGGGGTTGTACAAGAAAAGGAAAGTAAGTTCAGTTGCACCAGTTCTCCTGGAGTGTGAGCCGAGGGTTGTTGCTAAAACCCGGGACGGCACAGGACGGGACATATTATCACTCGGGCAATGACCTCCCTTTAGTTGTTGCTAAAACTGGTGATGTCCCGTCCCAGGTTTTAGTAATTGCCTGAGCTGAGCAGTAATGGCGGAGTACTCAGTATGGAGAAAATGGAGAATGAGTGGACCAGCCGTCTGATTTCTCCGCTGGATATGCTTGCCTCAGCAGCAATATCTCGCCCTTACGTGGAAGAAGCGAATGAACGATTAGTACATGTAACTTATATTGTGTGTTGAAGTTACCGGTATAAGATTATTTAATTTGCTTCCGAATGTGATTGACTCAGTTCATCTGATTATTTAATTAGCCTTTTACGTTTCATCAGTGAAAATGCATACATGTATGTTGCACAAGTTATAACACCTGTCCTCATGGCCGTAACTACCATTGAGGACACCGAGGTCATGTCCTCGGTATTTTTTTCAGAAATTTCAAATTGGACTACGCTGAATTCGAGCAGTGATCAATGTAAAACGCAGTGTCCGCATCCACGTCATCTGTATTTCCCCCCAATAAAATTCACATTTGTCTAATGTCATCTGAAATCTCTCAGCCTCTATCTCTATCGTTGCCGTGTCTAACGCAGCGTCACGCGACGTAGCCTATACTAGTGTCGGCCGGGGAAGTTGGGTTTTGGATAAAACAGGCAGGGTGTAGTTTACGCTCTATCACATACAGTATGCCTACCTAACCTAACGTAGGCTAAGGGCCTCTGCATGCTCTTGTGACAAGGCTTTCGCAGATAGCTTTTCGCAGACAGTTGTAATTTATCGTTGAGCGGGGAGTAATAGGCGTGCGCGATGTTATTCACCGCCACAACGCAAGGGGGTGCGAAGTCGCGAAATCGCTAGGAGTAGTTGGTGGGTGTGGTTAGTGGAGTGTTTATCCTCCGGTTACTTATAATGACTAGAACTGGAGTCGTATAGATGTACGTACTTCCTCACTTCCTCGATCAACCGCTCTTCATGCTGCTCCATCTTCGCTCATGTTTTTAAAAATGGCGGTCGTGAAAACAAACCAAACCGGGAAAGTAGGGAAGTGGAAGTGCGTGTACAGCGGATGTAGAGTAGACCAATCAGAGCCCTCTTGTCTGCGACGCTGTCTGCGAGGCTTCTGCGGTGGTCACAATTTTTGGGAGGTGCGCGCAGAGCGTCTGCGAAGGTGGGGGGGCTACGCAGACGCCATCTGCGACGCCGTCTGCGAGGACTGGGTTGTCACCATAAATTGGCCTTAATAGTCACATAGCATTATAGAGCTTTACCCGAGTGCAAAATGAAAAAGTTGCAACAAACTAAATTAAGGTTTGGACAGCCAACAGAAGAGCAGAGAAAGAGAAGGAGGGAAGGTGAGAAAATATTGTCAGTGCAGTGGCAGACTGTTCAGCGGTGTCATGCCAACTTTCCAAGGGGAAACGTTTCATTGTCATTGCCTATTACATTTTAGTTAGCATTTCAAGAAACATTCAAAACTACGTTGTCACAGGCAGCCCTGTGCAGGGCTGAGTATACGGGCTTGTTCAAGTAACTCTCTCTCTCTCTCTTTCTCTCATAACTCTCTCTCTCTCTCACTCACACACACACAGACACATAAATCACACACACACACACACACACACACACACACACACACACACACACACACAAATAATACACTCTCACACACTCTCTCTAATACATAGTCTTCACACAGAACTAATAGCTCTACATTCTAATGTAATTTAAGATAATGAAATGTAAATAATGCCAATACTTCAGGTTGCTGAGCAATACACTCAGTTCAGTTTTGACTTTTATGTCAGACAAAACTCCACAGTCCTGATGGCACAGTTTTAGAATTGTTAAAGTAAATGTGTTGTGAGCCAAATTTACATTACAGGCAATGGTGAGAACACTGTGTTTCAGAGAATGCATGTAAATAGATCTCAATTCAAGACAGCCAGATAGACTGATGCCTGTACATTACTGCTCAGAACGTCTCTACACATACAGATACCCACAAATAACACACAAACTCTCTCTCTCTCTCTCACACACACACACACACACACACACTCACTCACTCACTCACTCACTCACTCACTCACTATTATTATAAGGTGTAATACTAAAGCTTACAATTCAGCAGTTCACACCCTTTCTGTCATGTGTATGCTGCAATGTAAATAATGCCAATACTTTAGGTAACTGGTACTTTAGGTATGTATACTCAGTTCAAGAGTTCACTACCTTTCTACTTTTATGTCAGATAAAACACCACAGTTATGGTGCCACAGTTTTAGAGTTGTTAAAATAAATGTGTCCTCCACCAAATCTATCCTTATTTATTTATTTATTTATTTATTTAAGTTGTGCCGGGGGGCTTCGGTGCTGTCAGCCATGTTTGACCTCGGTATTTGAAAAATCCTGGCTACGGCCCTGCCTGTCCTGTTTGAATGAGAGTCAACCCACAATCAATGAAGTCAAATCAATCTTAGTTGAGTGAGTCAGTAACGGTATTTCTTACTTTCACCATAAATTTTTATTTATATGACTTTGGTCTATAGCTGTAAAAGGCCTCGGCCTTAAAACCGGTTACCGCTGTGACGTCATGCACTCAGGGCTGGCTGGCTCAGCGGGGCAGCTCAAATGCCAACTTTGCGGTCGATTTTAACTCTCAAAAATATACAAATTTTTTATTCCCATTTATGTAGCATACAAGAGTCAAGGATGGAGATACTATCCACTCAAAAATTTATTTAAAAATAAAGGTTCTGCGTATCTCCTTTAAGGAGGACCGCTATACTTTCACTTGGCCACAAACCAAAAAAACTGGCAGGATTTTACATCCTAAAAGCCTTTGCTGTTGATGTCTTAATCTTGTTCTGCACTTAAAGGTTACATGACACATACTGTGATGTACACCTACATTAATGTTTCTCTAGTGGACTTTGAAAGAGTGAAACCCCCTATGGGCCTATGGTGAACGTGATTTCTTTAAGTACAGCATTATCCTAAAATAAATATCCATTTGTTTTTCCTGGAACAGATTTTTTTTAACCAATCAGTCATCTGATGTCATCAGTGTGTGCCTCCACCTTTTCCCAATAACAACATACCCAGTGATTTTTAAATATGAATCACACAAATGACTGTTGTTTCACTTTATGTGTCTCCTTTGGCAAAGCAGAAGACCCTTTGTCTGTCTTCTAGCTGATCTTCTGGACAATGAAGATAAAAGCAGCTACTATGAGTATGAATCAAATGGCACTATAAGATGCTTTGCAAGCCTTTTGTTTAAAGAAAAAGTGCATAAAGCTATTTTACCAGATGGATCCAGGTATAGCGTGTAGGGGGAATTTAAGCTTGAGTATTAGGTGATAAATATGAAGTTGGTGAACAGAAGGAACTCAGGTCATAAGTCAGCCAAGAAGAAAAGGTTTTCATAGAAGAAACACAGACCTGAGACATACCATATGAGCTGTTGCTCTAGCTCTAAGAAGGACCTGCAGCTTTCTCCAAATATCTGGATTGGGGTGGTAAGAATACCTCTAAATTCCTGTTGACAGATGTGAGTACTGGAATGTCTTTTATATCTTCAGATACTCTATATATCCCCCACTGTGTTTTATTAGACATCTATTCATCCTTTACACTACTCCATGATTCTTCCAGTAGCTGTGTAACAACGGTCTTATAGGAATCCTTCTATATTTGGTTATATCTTTGATCAACTCAACTAGATGAGCCTTTGGACGTGCTAGATGAGGCTTTAGTTTATATCTTTGTATATGATGAAAAGATTGCTGAAAGCCCTGTCTTCACTGTCAAAAAAAAAAAAAGAGTCTGAAACCACATTGAGATGTTTTAAAACTAAGCAGCTGTATTGTGAAGCTGAACAGTGTATAGTCTAAATTTACCAGAAGCATCTGGACCTGAGCTGACTTTGAGAAAAGTATGAATCCCACTGCATCACCTTACCAAAACCTAAAGCATATGTGCATATTCAGACTAAAGTCCAGTCTGAGCATACACCTGTCAATCAATAAGCCAGGTTCAATTAGGCTAGCTCATTAAATCAATCCAATTCATTTTTATTTAAATAATGCTTTTAACAACAGTCACAAAGCAGCATTACAGAAATCCAGATGTTGATTTAGACCCCTAAAGAGCAAGCCAGAGGTGGAAACCCATCCTCTTCTGAGTAACACCGGATTGTGGGATTGTAAATCATTACAGGATACAGGTTTAGAAGAGTAAAGTCAAACTTTTTTTGTATGTTGAAAGGATATTCAGTACGAACATATATTGAATAGGGGAAGCCATGGCCTAATGGTTAGAGAAGCAGCTTTGGGACCAAAAGATCACTGGTTTGATTCCTTGGACCAGTAGGAATGGCTGATGTGTCCTTGAGCAAGGCACCTAACCCCTAAAAGCTGTTTTTTTTTTTTAGTCTGTTTGTTCTTGTTAATTTGCGCTAGCAGCGCTGGTGCAAATTGTTACTCTCATTCAGGATCTTTCTACTTTCTTCTTCTTATCTTCCTCCTAACATGTTTTAGGATGCTATTTCTCCCTCAGTTTTTAGCCAATCATCACCAAATTTCACCTGAATAACACCTCTTGGCTGAATTAAATTGCCAATGCTGATCCGGTGCTGATCCGGATGCTGATCTGGCCTTTGGTGCTGATCCGGATCACTGAACCGGAATGATCCATGAAAAACAGGCCTTTTTTCAATCACTTATTTCTCCCTTAGTTTTCAACCCATCATCACCAAATTTCACAGGAAGAATACTTACTTACTTACTGCCTGTTACGCCTCCTGGTATTTAGGGTAGCAACGAAGGATCTCAACTCCTGGTGATTTTGGGCCATCTTTTGGACACTCCCCCAGGTCAGATTCATGGTTCAGATCTCCTCCTCCACAGTCCAACGCCAGGTGGTTTGGGGTCTTCCTCTTTTTCTTCTACCTTCTGGTGTCCAGTGCAGGGCTACTCTAGGGATGCTGTTTGGCTCTCTTCTCATGACATGCCCTATCCAGTTCCAGTGCCGTCTCATTATGATAGTCTCCATACAGGAAGAATAACTCTGGGCTGAATTAAGTTGCTATGACTTTTGGTGCTGATCCGGATCACTGAAGCGGAATGATCTGTGAAAAATGGGCTTTTTTCCTCACTAAGTGTCATTTTCTATCTCTTACCATTCCTGATCTATCAGGTATGGCAACAAGATGTTTGTAAGAGCTATCACAAATCACTGTGACTTTAGTCACAGTCTCTATCTTGTTTTTATTTTGTTTTTATAGGAGTGCTGAGATGAGCTCAGGGCAGTTTTTTTTTTATAATTACAGCAGCAGTTCAGCTTCTCCAACAAAGCAATGGCATGACCATGGCATAAACTGTTTTTTTTTTTTTTTTTTTGGGGGGGGGATGCAGATCTTTTGAGAATTGATGTGAGACTACCCACAACAGCAGAAGTTGAGTCAGAATGCTCCGAGCATCAAATCATAAAATGGTGGAAAATAAATAATAAAGTGGTGTAATACATCATTAATACAGCATGAACACAATGATTTCTTTGTTGAAATTACATCAGTACATCTGCAGCAATCTTAAAGAGAGACCACATAGTAAGAACACAGCAACTGGAAAACCATAACTCTCTAAGGAAGCTGACTGACCTTCCCTGGATGTGTACTTTTCTTTATTTTGCTTTGAGTATAAATGGGCAGTAAGCTGTGTTTATTTCCAGAAATGAAATAAGATGACTCATTGAAATAGCATACCCAAAAGTATTTCTGGTCAAGATGCAGTGAATATAAATATAAGTTGTACATATATACAGTGTATGAAAGATAATAGATATGAATTCAATAAATTTTTATGACAGACACACTTGGATATTGTATTTTCCCTCTGCCATCTTTGTTGGAGGAGGTTGTATTTTTTGCCTTCATTACTTGTGAAAATCTGAGATTTTTGCAAGTATGTTGATCTGTCAGTTTGTTTGTTTGTTTGTTTGTTTGTTTGTTTGTTTGTTTGTTTATTGGTGCTCTAGCATCGTCATTTCTTGACCAATCTTCACCAAAATGCATAGGACAACTCTCTAGGGTCCCACAAAGACCTCATTAGTTTTTGTTGGGTCAAGGTCAAAGATCAAGGTCACCAAGGTCAAATCTTGTAAAAACACCTAATCGGCCATAATTTCCGAACCAGCATTCATATTGAGATGGCACTGGTGGCCTTGGAAAGCATTTTTGAATCCCTTTTGAGTACATCATTGAGGTTTTATCTGTGACATCATCTTGAGGTAAAAAAATGAGGTCAAATTTCACGAGATTTTTGACAAATTTGACCTTGACCTCAAAAACATGTTTATCGATTTGATATCGATACTCTGACCATGCATTAGCATTCTGGGCCTAATTCTAAGGTCAAATGCAAAATTTGGGGTCAAAAGGTCAAAGGTCAAGGTCACAGTACTGGTTTTTAGTGGCAACATTTCAAGTGCCTATAACTCAGAAACTTGAACTCAAAATTTGATGAAATTTTTTTTGTACGTTCTCCATTAAAACCACTTTTGATTGATAAAATAAAATCTTGAGCAAACTTGATAATGACATCACAAAAAATCATGTCATATTCCATTGAATTCCCATTATGATCATTCTGTCTGTCTGTCTGTCTGTCCGGCCATCTGTCCGTCACACTTTGAGGGGAACTACTTTGTGAACACCATAACTACCAAAAGGAACAATGGTACAGCATAGTGAGTGGTAGCGATGGACTCGGGGAACATTGTAGTTGTGCACCCATATGAGACATTTGACCTTCACCCAAATATGACCTAGTTTGAATGTCACGAAAAACACTTAAAATGCCATGAAAATCAAGCTGACAGGTACTACTTTGTGAACACTATAATTACCAGAATAAACAAGGGTACAGCCTAGTGAGTGGTACCAATGGACTCGGGGAACATTGCAGTGTGGGAATTTGACCTTGACCCAATTATGACCTTGTTTGAAGGTCATGAAAATCAACTTGACGGGTACTATTTTGTGAATACCATAGTGTCAGAAAGAACGATGGTGAGTGATGGCAATGGACTCAGTAGACATTGTAGTTGTGCTGCAGAACAACCATTACCTGTTTTGATTGCCACGCGTAACACAATAGCTCCTGAACCGCTGTTCCAATTAACTTTAAATTTTCAGGAAAGATTCTTTCATGGAACCGTAAGCTCCCTATTGATTTTGGATACTTATCAATCGGAACCGAATGATCCGTGATTTTCGCAAGTATCATGTTCTGCATGACTTTTCATTTGTTTGTTTCTTTGTTTGTGTGTCTGTTCCCAAAGTAACTCAAAAAGTAGTACACACATTTTGATGAAATTTTGAAGAAATAATAGCCATGGGCTACGGAACAATTGATTTAGATTTTGATGCAAATCTTGATATGTATGTGGATCCAGGATTCAGCTTTGTAAACAGATCCAATATTGTTTTTGTTTGTTCCCAACGCAACTCAAAAAGTAGTGAACAGATTTTGATAAAATTTGATGCACAGCTTTAGGTATGCACTCCACTGAGTGCCCTGCTAGTTGTATAATGCAATGGAATTACTGTATTAAGAACTAAAAGATAAACAAAGATATGCTATGGTTTGTTAATTGTGTCAAAGAAATCATTTAGCACAATGAGTACTAACCCCTGACCTGTCCATTGACCCCTGACCTTTCCACCAAGGGGAGGAGGAGTCACCGAAGTGTTCTATGGAAGGAAATGAACTCATAGGGGAAATGAATTCATGGCGGCATGGAAGCTAGTCATGGGCTCCTGAGTTTAATGGATACAAATGCTGCACAGGAATTTTAATTATTATTTTTTTTTTAGACCAAATGTGCCATTACATGCTGTATTTCACACCAGCAGTGGTGCAGAAAACAGAACTGTGTGTGTCTGTGTGTGTGGGGGGGACATGTGCAATGTGTCTGTTTATAATGTACACATTTTCAAAATTATTTATTATGTATAAAGTGTATAAAGCAAATAACTTATTGGGTTATAAATAAAAAATTCAGAAAGGTCATCTCAAAGAATACATCAAAGATGCCATCTTGGCACAATGTCTCCAAAGCCAGTGAAGGAGCTAAAGAATTCACAAACATTTTTCAGTTTAATTTCTGTGTGTGATTGCCACATATGAGTTTGAAGATGATTCCATGTATTGAGAAAAGAACAGGATCTGTTAACTTGAAACTAATTTATAATAAGTGTTTAAGGGAATTCCTACAATAAGCATGTAAAATATGCAACTATATAACACACATTCAAAACTGTACCAACTATATCATTACACAGTAACTACAAATATCTTAAGTTGAGACAGATATGAGAAAATGTTGTACTAGAGGTTTTCTTATGTAGTTTTATTCAACTCTCCAAAATATTCATGTTTTCCCAGAAGTTTTATTGTATCCATGTGCAATCTGGTGGTGATTGCGGCATTTTTGTACTTAGTTTGAACATAACCACACATTCCTTCCTCTCAAAACATTCTGGATGATCTCCTTCGGAACTAGTGGAGTATTTTAACACTTCCAAGTCTCAATAAAGTATGGTATTTGTACTATCTAGGAGTGATTTCTGTTACTATCTGGCAAGGTGCACGATCCGGATGTGTTACAAATCCTCATGATGACTCTATACACAGTTTTAGAAGGAAACGACCCATTCAGCATTAAATCCACAGCTAAATATGTTACCACTTCTTTTCAGTTTAAAGGTTTGGCATGAGTGTTTATTAACTTGCCCTGACAATTACACTGAGACTTCATTTATTATAAGTGAACAGTTAATAAACAGTTTGTTTGTTTTTTCTCAGTACAGGAAGGATGTCTAAATTTATGTCCTTGATAACCACATAATAAGTAAGAGTCCCTCCTATGCCAGGACCTGGTCTTCCCTGGCAGTCTCCCGTCCCAGTTCCAACCAGGCCCTTAGCCCCTCGTCTATTACATCGCGAGGTGTGTGTGTGTGGGGGGGTCAGTCCTCTGGCATGGTGGTGTAATGCTTAGCACAGTTTCCTCACAGCAAGAAGGTTCTGAGTTTGAGCCCAGTGGCCAACAGAGGCCTTTCTGTGTGGAGTTTGCATGTTCTCCCCATGTCTCCTCTGGGTGCTCCGGTTTCCCCCACAGTCAATACATGTGGTTAGGTTAACATGGGGCAGCCTTGGGCTAAAGTGCCCTTGAGCAAGGCACCTAACCCCCAACTGCTGTAGCATAGCTGTCCACTGCTCTGGGTATGTGTGTGTGCTCACTGCTCACTTGTGTGTGTTCACAGCTTCAGATGGGTTAAATACAGAGGCGGAATTTCACTGTGTGCTTAAGTCTGTGTGACAAATAAAGGCTTCTTCTTCTTCTTGGCAACTCCCTACTTGCGTATACATGTGGCATGCCTCACCAGATGGCAGTAGGTACCTTTTTTTTATAGTCTTTGGTATGACCCGACCACGAATAGAACTTATGATCTCCTGGTCGAGAGGTGGACACGCTAACCACTAGGCCATCTCGTGGTAATTACTCATAAGGGGAGGTAAAATTAAGTTTAAAGACACCTGAGTATTCTTTTCAATTACTTGTAACTTATATTCTATGTTTAATTATAAATCCAGTCCCAAGAGTATTTAATTCATTAAAATGCTAAATTATATAAAAAGGCAGCATGCTATGGGTACTAGCATGTGACATCCTTGTTGTGTTCTTGCAATATAGTCAGTAACTTAAAGGGAAAAAATGAAACAACATATGCCTACTGGGACTGTGTCTGTGCAAGCTAAGCAAAAAATAGCCCAGAGGTAAATACTGACTTTTCAGCATGCTAAGAGGGTCTTTAAACTCACATAATTTATTCTTCACATTTACAGTGGTCGATCTGGAATCTCCCAGAAATTACCACACTAAATGTGCCATGAGGCTTAAACAAACATCCAGCAACATCCGTGAATTTATCAAAGGGTACATTAACAAAGGGCATCCAAAAACAACACATTTTGTGGACCAAAGTAAAAGAGCAAAAATCCCAGATCTGGTTAGCACTGAGATGAACTGTGCATGGAAGATTTGACCCACTACTAGACTTGGCAACCAGGTATGGAGCATTTATGAATAATGTTTCAAGCATATATGAGGCTTGTTGCAATTGGCATTTAATATGCTGAGCTAATGTGCTTAGTTTACAGCCCAACATGAAGAAACAAGAGCAACAACTAGAACAAAATGGATTCAGTCCAATGCTGAATGGAGTTACCATTAGTTCGGCGCACTGACACGGCCAATCATAACATGTATCTGTGTCTCAGCTTGACTGTATGACCACTGTTGAGGCAGCTACTTTGACAAACATCATTATGGTTCATTGAATAATGATTTATCACCAGGGGATGGAACTTTAAGTGTTTCATGTTGTGCAAAGCCAAGGTAAGTGGAATCTGTCTGTGAAAGACATGTGATGTTTTAAAAATGTCAGCTAGGGAACCTGTACTGGATAGCACCAGCTGAAATGATGGAAAAAATTCATCAAGGCAGTAATTTAACAAGAAGTCGGCAGTGCAGTGTATATAATTACAGCAATGGGGATTCAGAAAATGGTGGCAAAGTAGCAGAATGAACGAATAGATAGATAGATAGATAGATAGATAGATAGATAGATAGATAGATAGATAGATAGATATGATGGAAAACATCATCAAGGAAAAGGATTTAACAAGAAATCTGAAATACATTGCATATAATTAAGCTACAGGGATTCACAAAGGCTGAAAGAAGGCAAACAAACAAACCCTCAAGATCTCATCTCATCTCATTATCTGTAGCCACTTTATCCTGTTCTACAGGGTCGCAGGCAAGCTGGAGCCTATCCCAGCTGACTACGGGCGAAAGGCGGGGTACACCCTGGACAAGTCGCCAGGTCATCACAGGGCTGACACATAGACACACAACTATTCACACTCACATTCACACCTACGGTCAATTTAGAGTCACCAGTTAACCTAACCTGCATGTCTTTGGACTGTGGGGGAAACCGGAGCACCCGGAGGAAACCCACGCGGACACGGGGAGAACATGCAAACTCCACACAGAAAGGCCCTCGCCGGCCCCGGGGCTCGAACCCAGGACCTTCTTGCTGTGAGGCGACAGCGCTAACCACTACACCACCATGCCGCCCAACCCTCAAGATATGGTATCAAAAATGATTTGGAGTTGGATGCACTTGCAAGCATATGACTTTTAAAAAGAAATCCAATTCAACACATACAAGTGTGGTCAGAAACAATAAAAAAATATATATAACAAAACATAATAACAGGGTAAAACTGGAGCAAGTTCACAGAATAATAAAAGACCATCAATATCACATGACCCAGGAAAAAGAGCTAAGCAATGTAAATGCAAACAGTCATACACAGTGTGTGTATATACACTCACCGGCCACTTTAATAGGAACTTGTTCTTGATTCTAAGATTCCTGTTCTTGGCTGGCAGGAGTGGAACCCCATGTGATCTTCTGCTGTTGCATGCGGAGATGCTTTTCTGCTCACCACGGTTGTAAAGAGTAATAATTATATGAGTTACTGTATCCTTCTTGGTAGCTCAAACCAATCTGGACATTTTCCTCTGACCTCTCTAAGACGTTTGTTTCCTCCCACAAAACTGTCGCTCACTCAATGTTTTTTTGTTTTTCACACCATTCTGTGTAAACTCAAGAGACTGTTGTGTGTGAAAACCCCAGGAGATCAGCAGTTTCTGAAATACTCAAACCAGTCCATCTGGCTCAAACCAACACCCATGCCACAGTGAAAGTCACAGAGATCACAGTTTTTCCCATTCTGATGTTTGAAGTGAACATTAACTGAAGCTTTTGATTTGTATCTGCATGACTTGATGCATTGTGCTGCTGTCAAGGGATTGGCTGATTAGAGAACTGCACAAAACAGCAAGTGGCTGGGTGTACCTAATGAAGTGGCCGGTGAGTGTATACACTCATGGAGCACTTTATACACCTGTGTACTTACTCAGAAACACCTGTACACCTACTCATTCATGCAATGATCTAATCAACCGAATGTGCGACAGTAGCGCAATTCGTAACATCCAGGGCAACAACCTCAGATAATGTTCAGATCAGCCAGCAGAACAGGGAAAAAATGTGATTTCAGTGATTTTGACACAATTGTTGGTGCAAGATGGGCTGGTTTGTGTATTTCTATGACTGCTGATCTCTTGGGATTCTCACACACAAAGATCTCTATGGTGCAAGAAAGAAAAAAAAAACAAGTGAGCTGCAGTTATGTGGACGGAAAGACCTTTTGATGAGAATCTACATCACATCAAACCTTGAGGCAGATGGGCTACAACAGCAGAAGACCATATGAGGTTTAACTTCTGCCAGCCAAGAACAGAAAGCTGAGGCTGCAGTGGGCACAGGCTCACCAACACTGGACAGTCGAACACTGGGTAAACATATTCTGATGAATCCTGATTTCTACTGAGGCACACAGATGGTAGGGTGAGAATTTGGCACCAAGAGCATGAATCCATCAACACAACATGCCTTGTGTCAACAGTCTAGGCTGGTGGAGATGGTGTAATGATGTGGAGAATGTTTTGTTGACACACTTTGGGCCTTTTAACACTGTACTGGTTATACCTGTTGATAATATAAGAGTTGGGACAGTATGGACAATTCAAATAAAAAAAAAGAAAGCAATGATTTCTAAATTTATTTTGACTCGTATTTCATTGCAGACAGTATAAACCCAAGATATTTCATGTTTTGTCTGGTCAACTTCATCTGATTATCTGGTTGGTGCTCCAAAGAAGCATTATAAAGACCTGCTTAAAGCATATACACAGAGCCATGGCCTCACTTTTTGTTTATAAATGCCTTGAGAGCTCAAGAATGGCACAGGAATAGTTTTAAACATTAACAATAAATCTAATATAGTAATTTGTAGGATTAAAGTAGTTTATATAGGTAGTGGTCTGAGTGAATGACCTTGACATCTGTAGCGTCACAACAGGAAGTCTATCGGTCTCATCGCCATTTCCGCTATACTAAAACACAGAGCTGACTGCAACTCCGATCCTCCATTTTGAGCTAATTTATGTAGATGTGTTTTTGGCTGGTACAGCAACATGACAGAAGCTGGATTTACATTGCATTCATGGCCCAAGAATGTTCAAACTGCAAAGATTTGGACGCGTTTTGCAAGAAGTTCACGGGCACATTGGGCAGCTACGAAGTGGTCTCTCCTCTGCTCTGCACATTTTACTGAAGACTTGTACGAGACCTCTGATCTGTTTAAGAATGCTGACTATAAGCCCATATTGAAAGAGGGTGCAGTACCAACAATTAAATAAAACTACAAGAAAAGGAAAGTATTTATTTCATTATTATTTTTTTTTTTTAAAGGAAAGTAAGTTCAGTCACACCAGTCCTCCCAGAGTGAGCCAAGGGTTGTTGCTAAAACCTGGGATGGAACGGGACGTGACATATCGCTCGGGCAGTGACCTCCCCATGGTTGTTGCTAAAACCGGTGACATTCTGTTCCATCCCAGGTTTTAGTAATTGCCTGAGCCAAGCAGTAATTGCGGAATACACAGTATGAAGAAAAGTGAATGAGTGGAGCAGCCGTCTGATTTCTAAACTGGTTATTGCTGCATCTCACCCTTACGTGGAAGAAGTGAATGAACAGAGAACTGAACGAACAACTGAAAGTCAGATTGTTTCAAAAACAATCGGCCACAAGCTTGGCCTTCAAGAAGCGAGAACACAGACGGGTAAGCTGTGATTCTCATTTGGATAAAAAAACAACACGTTTACCTGCATTTAGATTAACACATGTAACTTGTATTGTGTGTTTAAGTTACTGGTATAAGATTATTTAATTTGCTTCAGAATGTGAAAAAAAGTTGTGATGGGAACAATTTATGCCTAATAATGAGGTAAAATAATTAAATAATCATGTGACTTGAAACAGGTGATGTCAACTGGTCATTGTAATCATGATTTGGTACAAAATCAGTATCCAGAAAAGGCCTAGTATTTGACAAGCAAAGATGAGCTGAGGCTTTCCAGTTTGTCAACAAATTTGAGAAAAATATTGAAACTTTAAAAAAAATGTTCCTCAAAAAAAAGATATGAAGAGATTTAGATATTTCACCCTCTGTGGTGCATAATATCATTAAATGATTCAAGGAATCTGGAGGAGTTTCAGTGGGGAAAGGGCAAGGGCACAAGCCTAAGCCGAACACCCGTGATCTCTGATCCCTCAGACAGCACTGCATTAAGAACCATCATTCATCAACAGCTGATATAACCACATGGGCTCAGGATTACTTTGGCAAACGCTGCAGTACAGAGTTACATCCACAAATGCCAGTTAAAACTTTACTGTGCAAAAAGGAAGCCTGATGTGAATTGTGTCCAGAAGCGCCTTCGACTTCTCTGGGTTCAGAAGCATCTGGGATGGACCATCACACAGTGGAAATGTGTATCGTGGTCAGACGAATCAGTATTCCAGGTTATTTTTGGAAGAAATGAACACCATGTGCTCTGAACTAAAGATGAAAAGGACCAGCTAGACTTTTACCAGCAACAAGTCCAGAAGTCAGGGTCTGTAATGTTATGGGGTTGTGTCAGTGCCCTAGACAAAGGTAACTTACACTTCTGTGATGGAGCATTAATGCAGAAAAGTGCATTGAGATTTTAGAGCAATGTATGCTGCCTTAAAGAGGACATCTTTTCCAGGGATATTTCAACAAGACAATGCAAACCACAGTCTGCACACATTACAAAGGCATGGCTGTGGAAGACAAGGGTGCCTGTCCCCAATAGGAAATGTGTGACAAATTTTGAAATGAAAAATGACAATGACCTTGTACTGTTGCACACCTTAAGACCTGTTGGCAGGAAGAATGGGACAAAAGAATACCTGAAGCGCTTCATCACTTGGTATCTTCAATCCCTAAACATCTGTGTGTGTGTGTGTGTGGGGGGGGGGGGGGACTGGAATCCACAGCATAGTGGAATGTGAAGCAGTGGTTCCTGGAATGGTGGTGGTGCAGCTAGATATGACATATTTATATGGGCTAAGTTACAGTGAGTTACAAGATTTAAAAAAAATGCTATCATTAACCATCAGATTTTGTACTTTGAGAAACAGCTGTAAAAAAGAAGCACAACATTCAGTGTGATGGTCTTTAAGGACATTTGAAGGCATATTGTAGTAGACAGTGCTTTGTCGCTATTCTTGTCCTTCCCGCAGGACATCTGTTTTGTTTTCCAAACCTTTCCTAAGCTGTGAGCCAAAAATGGAGTGCCCTTCATGTCATGTTTATCTATTTGTCACAGCTTGGGAATTGGTACCTTGAACAAGGACACAAAAGCAAACAAAATAATCTTTAATTTGCAGTACTTACAGCAAGCTAAATTGTTTCTGGTAGGATTTTGCTTCATTAAAATGAAATTGCACCTGCAGTAATTCTATTATACTGGAAATGATGGACAGAGGTAACACTATTGAATTGGTATAATACATTTTCTACAGTGCAAATGCACACACTTATGGGAGCTGGAGATGTGGTGAAATTAGGATCCAGAAGCAGAACTCAGACAGTAATCCAATAAATAAGGTGGGTTTAATCCAAGGAAAGGGCATGGCAAAAAGGTAAACAAACAGGATGAAAAAACAAATAGCAAAAATAGTCCAGGTACAAAAGGAGTCAAAAACTTGATAAAAATGAGGCAGGCAAGGACAGGAAAAATGCTAGTGCAAAAACCATGAACAAGAAACAAAAAATGCTAGAGAGGAAAAAGAAAAAAAAAACACATGAAAAGCATTAAAGGCACAGAAACAGCTAGGGTAAACAAACGAGATGTTCTGGGAACACCAGAGTCTGAGAATGGCCTTTAAATAAGCAGCAGTAAAAACCAGGACGTGAGTTCAGGAGAGATGGAATTCCCATCCCGGATCTGGATCGGCGCTGGTGTGGGAGATCTGTAATCGCCGGAGTGGATGTCCGGGGCGGAGCATGACAGTACCCCCCCCCCCCCCCCCCTTCAATGAGCGCATCCAAGCGCTTTAGGAAGAGCATCGGGGTGTTGCTGGTGGAAATCTGTGATGAGTGTTGGGTCCAGTATGAACCTGGCAGGGACCCAACTTCTCTCCTTGGGACCGTAACCCTCCCAGTCCACCAGGTACTGGAGTCCTCTGCCTCGCTGCCACACCTTCAGCAGTTTCTTGACCGTGTAGGCCTCGCCGCCATCGAGGAGCCTGGGAGGAGGAGGGGATTTGGAGGGTGGGAGCAAAGGACTGGAGACCAGAGGTTTAAGCTTCTTGATCTCTATCTTTCTTCTTGTCTTTGTCCTTCAGCTTAGTCTTAATATCCTTCTTGAGTTTTTTCTTTAGAAGAGACGTGGCCATGGGATCTTTTCACTCCTGTGGGGGGTTGAGGGCTGGAGGTGGTTTGGCGGGAGGCAGAGCGGACTTCAGGCAGGAGGCCAGGCAGGAAGGACTCCAGCCTAAGATGGTGTGATCAGTCCAGTTTAAGTGGGGGTTGTGCTGCATCAACCAGGGTAGTCCAAGAATTACAGGAATGTGAGGGTTGTTCATGATGTGAAGTAGAATAGCTTCAGAGTGATTACCTGAAATCCTTAAGGTGAGCGGGGTGGTAAGGTGAGTGATGGTGGTCAAACCGGTGCCATTGAGTATCAGGACGGTGAGAGGGACCTCGAGGGTGAGTAACGGGATTCCAAGATGCTTGGCGGTGTTGGAGCAGATCAGGTACTTGTCCGCCCCTGAGTCGACGAGTGCCTGAAGATGGTGATGCCGGTTGTTGTGAGTGATAACAGGGAGCAAAAGTCGGTCAGCAGGGGACTGGTTCCGAGCATTGCCCACCAGAGTTCCTCGATTCACTGGTGGGCTCGTCCTTTTTAGTGGGCAGGCTCAGCAGATGTGTCCTTGCTGACCACAGTAGAAACAGGCCCCCGTGCTTTGCCGGCGCAGTCATTCCTCCGCTGACACCTGTACCCGATCTATCTGCATGGGTTCGACAGACGAGGTGGGAGGTGAGGCCGGGGAGGCTCTTCTCTCATCCCTCCCATTGTTGGATCTGAGGTCCGACAGCAGTTCCCGTGATACCATTTCATCGTTGATGGCATCGGACAAGCCATGTAGGAACGCATCGACCTGGGCACTCTCGTTCCAACCGCATGATGCCACCAACGTCCAGAACTCGATGGCATAGTCCGAGGTAGATCGGGACCCCTGCCACAGCTCCAAGAGATCCCTAGCTGGCTCCTGGCCAGACAGAGAGCGGTCGAACGTTCGCCTCATTTCCTCTGAGAATTCCTTGAAGTTGGAGCAAAAGGATGCATTGGCGTCCCAGACCACTGTTCCCCATTCCCTGGCCTTGCTGGTAAGGAGCATGATGGCATAAGCTACCCGGGAACGTTCTGTGGGGAAGGCCAGTGGTTGTAGCTCCAAGAGCAGTGAACACTGAGACAAAAAAGATCTGCAGGTACCTGGTTCTCCACTGTAGGGCTGAGGTGAAGGGAGTCTCGGTTCGTGGAGAGCAGTGGTGGTGGGAGCTGAAGGAGGCGGCTGGGCAGGGGTAGGCATGGCTTGAGAGTGCTGGAGTTGCATGGCTAGGAGGTTGAGTGAATTAGACAAGGTGGCGAGGTCCTGGGTAACCTGTTGGAGCTCCTGTTGGTGGGTCCTGAGGAGAGCTCCTTGCTACTGTACGGCCGTTCTCAGATGGGCGAGTTCCGCTGGATCCATGCTGACCAGAACATACTGTTATGGGAGCTGGAGATGTGGTGAAATTAGGATCCAGAAGCAGAGCTCAACACAGACAGTAATCCAATAAATAAGGTGGGTTTAATCCAAGGAAAGGGCATGGCAAAAAGGTAAACAAACAGGATGAAAAACAAAAGCAAAAATAGTCTAGGTACAAAAGGAGTCAAAAACTTGACAAAAACAAGGCAGGCAAGGACAAGAAAAATGATAATGCAAAAAAACAAGAACAAGAACGAGAAAAAAGCTAAAAAAAAGTGCGAAAACCATGAACAAGAAACAAAACGCAAGAGAGGAAAAAACATGAAAAGCATTAACGGCACAGAAACAGCTAGGGTAAACAAACGAGACATTCTGGCAACACCAGAGTCTGAGAACGGCCTTTAAATAAGCAGCAGTAAAAACCAGGACGTGAGTTCAGGAGAGATGGAATTCCCATCCCGGATCTGGATCGGCGCTGGCGTGGGAGATCCGTAATCTCCGGAGTGAATGTTCAGGGCGGAGCATGACACACGAGTGCTTATTTGATTTGTTTGGCATTCTGTTTTTATATTTCACATGCTTTATATTTTAGAACAGTACAAGAATAGGAAAATATTATTTTCATGGTATATTAAAATGTCCCTTCCCGAAAGCTAATGTACCTGTAGAACAGTATAAAAAAAATCATTGTATGGTACCTGTAGAACAAAACAATAATCATGTAGTTGTTAGCACTGTTGCCTCACAGCAAGAAGGTCCTGGGTTCGAGCCCAGCGGCTGGCGAGGGCCTTTCTGTGTGGAGTTTGCATGTTCTCCCTGTGTCTGCATTGGTTTCCTCCGGGTGCTCCAGTTTCCCCCACAGTCCAAAGACTGTGGTTAGGTTAATTGGTGGCTCTAAATTGACCGTAGGTGTAAATGATTGTTTGCCTCTATGTGTCAGCCCTGTGATGGCCTGGCTACTTGTCCAGGGTGTACCCCGTCTCTCGCCCATAGTCAGCTGGGATAGGCTCCAGCTTGCTTGCAACCCTGTAGAACAGGATAAGCGGCTACAGATAATGGATGGATGGATGACAAATAATACTGCAAAGGTACTTGGTTTATGAAACTTCTATGATACATTCTTATAAGGATCACCCTTTATTAAAACAATGCAGAGATAGATATGTGTGGCAGTGGGGGCGTGGTCAAGCATCGGTCTGTGACCGGAGGGCGGAGTCAGGGAAGGTAAGTGGCAGAATCACTACACCTGATGTGAATTAAACTGTGTTTGTGTGTCTTCCCAGCAACCACGCCCTATATAAGGAGAGAGAGAGGGCAGAGGAAGGGGGCTCTCTCCCACACCAGAAGACTTGTGTGTGTGTGTGTGTGTGTGTGTGTGTGTGTGTGTGCGTGCGTGTGTGCGCACGACTGGGAGAATGTGAGGTTAAACCTGAAAAGCTAAAATAAAGGAGTTTTGGAACTCAGTTCTGGCCTGCCGTACTTCTATGCTCTACCCACCCACTCTGACGCCTACAGTGGTGCTGAAACCCGGGACCAAGCACAGAAGAGAACAGCCCCATGGAGTCCTCCCCCTTTGCAGACCTGATCCACGCCCTCACCATGGCCCAACAGAGCCAGCACCAGGCGCTGCTTGCCCTCCAAAAGGAGCAAGAACAACGGTTCGAGGCCCTGGTGCTGGCGCAACAGGAAGATTGTCAGGCGTTCCGGCACCTCCTCACGTCAGCGGGGGCCACCATCTCCACCGCTGCGGGTCCACTCCACCTCACCCCGACGAAGATGGGCCCACACGACGACCCCGAGGCCTTCCTCACGCTATTTGAACAAGCAGCAGAAGCCTCGGGGTGGCCGGTAGAACAGCGCGCGGTGCGCCTCCTCCCCCTGCTAACGGGCGAGGTGCAGCTGGCCGCGCTACAGCTCCCCGCCGACAGCCGGCTGGTCTACGCGGACCTACGCCGGGCCATCCTCCAGTGTGTGGGGCGCACCCCCGAACAACATCGTGAGCGCTTCCGCGCTCTGCGCCTAGAGGAGGTCGGCCGCCCGTTCGTGTTTGGCCAGCAACTCCGGGACACCTGAAGGCAGTGGCTGAGGTCTGACAACCGTGACGCTGAGGGAGTCGTCGACCTGGTGGCACTGGAGCAGTTCATCGCACAACTTCCCAAAGGAACGGCGGAGTGGGTCCAGTGCCATCGCCCGGCGTCGCTGGATCAGACCATCGAGTTGGCGGAGGATCATTTGGCGGCTGTTCCCGCGGCAGGATCACAGATCCCCTCTTCGCTTCTCTCCTCTCTCTCTCTCTCTCCCCCTCCCCTTCTGTGTCTCGTCCTCGCCCCGTTCCCCCACCGCGCAGGCGGGGGCCGGCTCCCTCACAGCCGGTCCGCCGCACCTGCGGTGTCCTCCCGTTTCCCACTTCCGTGTCTGTCTCCCCCCCCCCAGGTGAGTGAGCCTCAGAGTACCGGTGCAGAGAGAAAGCCCGGGCCGGTTTGCTGGCGCTGCGGGGAGCTGGGCCACCTCCAACAGCAGTGCTCGGTGATGGAAGTGGGCGCGGTGGTTCGGATCCCCGACGCGCCAGGAGCCGCCCTCGATCAGGCCGGAGCGTATCGCATACCGGTGAGTATCCAAGGGGATACATATCAGGCTTTGGTGGACTCTGGCTGCAATCAGACTTCAGTTCACCAAAGCCTGGTGCAAGATGAGGTATTGGGGGGAGCACAGGGGGTGAAGGTGTTGTGTGTGCACGGGGATGTTCACAGCTACCCTTTAGTGTCAGTCCACATTTTTTTCAGAGGGAAAAAATTTAGAGTAAAGGCGGCGGTTAATCCTCGCCTCACCCACTCGATAATTTTGGGGACTGATTGGCCGGGATTCGGGGCATTAATGAGTCATTTAGTAAAGAGTGGGTCCTGCCGTAGTTCAGCAAGGGGAGGTCCTGGTGTCGCTTTGGCGGGAGCAGCTGTCACAGAGCCGTCTACGTCATCTCCGCGTCAGAGTGAAGAGCCGCCGGCTCCTCCTCCCTCTCTCAGGGAATCCCTTGTGGATTTCCCGTTAGAGCAGTCGCGAGACGAGACTCTGCGGCATGCGTTTGACCAAGTGAGAGTAATCGATGGTCAAACGCTTGTGAGGGAATTTTAATGGATGAACATTCCTATTCTGTGCTTCTGTGTGTTGAGCTCAAGTGGCCTAATATACTAAGAAAGATGTTTTTTTTCCTATGTTGTAATCGCTTTTCTGTGGCCTTGGTGGTAATGAGCAGGGTGCTTGAGTTCATCCTAGCTTGCATCTTCTCATGATGTAACCACCTTTTCCTGAAATCGGTGGTGATAAGCAAGGTGCCTGAGTTCTCATAACTACGCATCTGCCTGCACGCCAGGTGCACGCTTTAACAAAGCTTCATAGAAATTATTGAGCCAATCACGTGAAGATGCAAGCAGTAAGCGAATGCCTTTAGAGTATAATAGATAGCAGCCACTAAAACACAACTCAGAGAGCGCGCACGTACTCTTACATCACTAGAGGTGATGTTCTGCTTTAATTTCTTTCTTTCCTTTTTTATATACCTTTGTATGACTTACTGTAATAAATAACTGAAAAGACGACTGTTAAGCATTCTGAAGTGTTTATTAGAAATTTCCATTACACGCTCCATCCAAACGCCACCCTGTCCTTCCCTTATTTTTCTATTATGAAGGATAGATTATACCGAGGGCGGCACGGTGGTGTAGTGGTTAGCGCTGTCGCCTCACAGCAAGAAGGTCCTGGGTTCGAGCCCCGGGGCCGGCGAGGGCCTTTCTGTGTGGAGTTTGCATGTTCTCCCCGTGTCCGCGTGGGTTTCCTCCGGGTGCTCCGGTTTCCCCCACAGTCCAAAGACATGCAGGTTAGGTTAACTGGTGACTCTAAATTGAGCGTAGGTGTGAATGTGAGTGTGAATGGTTGTCTGTGTCTATGTGTCAGCCCTGTGATGACCTGGCGACTTGTCCAGGGTGTACCCCGCCTTTCGCCCGTAGTCAGCTGGGATAGGCTCCAGCTTGCCTGCGACCCTGTAGAAGGATAAAGCGGCTAGAGATAATGAGATGAGATGAGATGAGATTATACCGAGTGACGCAGGACACTTAGACTAAAGAACAAATCACGCAGCTCTTGATTCCAAAAAGCCGCCGGGAATTGGTATTACAGGCGGCTCACTTTAATCCCATGGCTGGACACTTAGGGCAGGATAAAACACTAGCCTGAATAATGGCCTGGTTCTATTGGCCAGGAATTCGCGGCGATGTCTGTAGGTGGTGTATGGCGTGCCGCGAATGCCAGTTAGTAAATCCAGCGGCCATTCCAAAAGCGCCTTTGCGCCCTCTACCATTAATCGAGACCCCGTTCGAAAGAATTGGGATGGATCTTGTCGGGCCATTAGATCAGTCAACACGAGGGTACCGCTTTATATTAGTTCTGGTGGACTATGCAACGCGATACCCGGAAGCAATGCCTCTTCGCAATATCTCAGCACGCAGTATTGAGGAAGCACTCTTCCACGTTATCTCCCGAGTTGGAATCCTGAAAGAGATTCTGACTGATCAAGGCACCTCGTTTATGTCACAAATACTGAACGAACTGTATGGGTTATTAGGTATTAAGCCGATCCGCACCAGTGTTTATCAACCACAAATGGACAGTTTAGTTGAAAGTTTCAATCGCACCCTCAAAAATATAATTAAAAAATTCGTAAGCGAGGACGCACATAATTGGGATAAATGGTTCGAACCCTTGTTGTTTGCAGTGCGAGAGGTCCCACAAGCCTCCACAGGGTTCTCCCCATTCGAATTGTTATATGGGCGTAAGCCGCGCTGCATTTTAGACGTGCTGCAAGAAAATTGGGAGGAGGGACCTTCACCAAGTAAAAATGAAATTCAATACGTTATTTACCTGCGCGCAAAACTCCACACACTCACGCACCTAACCCAGGAGAATTTGCGGCAGGCCCAAGAACGGCAAACCCGCCTGTATGACAAGGGTACGCGCCTTAGGGAGTTCACACTGGGAGATAAAGTACTCGTACTGTTGCCCACATCGAGCTCCAAATTAATTGCCAAGTGGCAAGGACCCTTTGAGGTCACACGGCGAGTAGGGGACGTCGACTACGAGGTGAGGTGAACGGACAGGGGTGGGGCACTACAGATTTACCACCTCAATCTACTCAAACTCTGGAATGAGGAGGTCCCAGTGGCATTGGTGTCAGTGGTTCCGGAGAAGGCGGAGCTGGGGCCGGAGGTTCAAAAGGGAGTATTGGCATCGCGTACCTCTCCGGTCCCCTGTGGAGACCACCTCTCCCCGACACAACTCGCGGAGGTTGCCCAGTTGCAGACCGAATTTTCGGACGTGTTCTCGCCCCTGCCCAGCCGCACCGACCTCATAGAGCACCACACTGAGACGCCCCCGGGGGTGGTAGTGCGCAGCCGCCCTTACAGGCTGCCCAAACATAAGAAAAAAGTGGTTCAGGAAGAACTCGAGGCCATGCTCGAAATGGGCATCGTCAAGGAGTCCCACAGCGACTGAAGCAGCCCGGTGGTCTTGGTACCCAAGGCCAACGGGTCGGTCCGGTTCTGTGTAGACTATAGAAAAGTCAACACGGTGCCTAAATTCAATGTGTACCCAATGCCTCGTATTGATGAGTTGCTCGATCGACTAGGCACAGCTCGCTTTTACTCGACACTGGATTTGACAAAGGGTTATTGGCAGATCCCCTTGACTCCATTATCCCGAGAAAAAACGGCCTTTTCCACACTGTTTGGCTTACACCAGTTTGTCACACTTCCTTTTGGGCTGTTTGGGGCGCCCGCTATGTTTCAGCGGCTGATGGATAGGGTCTTCCGCCCCCACGCCACCTATGCTGCCGCGTACCTTGACGACATCATTATTTATAGTAATGACTGGCCGCGGCACCTACAACACCTGAGGGCCGTCCTTAGGTCACTGAGGCGGGCGGGTCTCACAGCCAACCCGAAGAAGTGTGCGATTGGGCGGGTGGAAGTACGGTATCTGGGCTTCCACTTGGGCAATGGGCAGGTGCGTCCCCAAATGAACAAGACTGCAGCGATTGCGGCCTACCCGAGGCCCAAGACCAAAAAGGGGGTGAGACAGTTCCTGGGGCTGGCTGGCTATTATCGTAGGTTTATACCTAATTATTCGGACGTCACCAGCCCGCTGACTGATCTCACTAAAAAGGGGGCACCAGATCCAGTCCAGTGGACGGAGCAATGCCAGCGGACTTTTTCTGAGGTAAAGGCTACACTGTGTGGGGGGCCACTGTTACACTCCCCTGACTTTTCTCTCCCTTTTATATTGCAGACAGATGCATTGGACAGAGGGCTGAGGGCTGTTTTGTCCCAGGAGGTGGAGGGGGAGGATCGCCCAGTGCTGTACATTAGTCAGAAGCTGTCAGTGCGTGAGGGGCGCTACAGCACCATAGAGAAGGAGTGCCTGGCCATCAAGTGGGCAGTCCTCGCCCTCCATTACTACCTGCTGGAATGCCCTTTCACCCTCTGTTCGGACCACATGCCCCTCCAGTGGCTCCACCACATGAAGGATGCCAACGCGCGGATCACCCGTTGGTATCTGGCACTCCAACCCTTTAACTTCAAGGTGGTCCACAGGCCAGGGGCGCAGATGGTCGTGGAGGACTTTCTCTCCCGTCAAGGGGGGGGGGGAGTCGGCTGCGGGCCGGACGGCTGCCCGGCCTGAGTCGGGCGGAGGGGGTATGTGGCAGTGGGGGCGTGGTCAAGCATTGGTCTGTGACCGGAGGGTGGAGTCACAGAAGGTAAGTGGCAGAAGAACTACACTTGATGTGAATTAACCTGTGTTTGTGTGTCTTCCCAGCAACCACGCCCTATATAAGGAGAGACAGGGCAGAGGAAGGGGGCTCTCTCCCGCACCAGAAGACTTTTGTGTGTGTGTGTGTGTGTGTGTGTGTGTGTGTGTGTGTGTGTGTGTGCGCTCGACTGGGAGAATGTGAAGTTAAAGCTGAAAAGTTAAAATGAAAGAGTTTTGGAACTCAGTTCTGGCCTGCCGTACTTCTGTGCTCCACCCACCCACTCTGATGCCTACAATATGGTATAAGTTAACTATAACAGTAATAATATTACAGATTTCTTTATTATGTCTCATTAGTTTTGGAGATGAAGCAATAGAGAATGTTCAGCAATTTACATACCTCGGCCAAGTTATCAGTAATGATAAAGCAGTGCGCTTCACCAGTTATCGTATTGAATAAGCAGTGGCAAAGATTACTGAATTGCACAATATTCTAACCGATAAAACCATAAATATACAGACTTGTCGGAAGCTATTAGAAAGTTTTATGCATTCAAGGTTAATGTATAGGACACAAGCATGGTATCCTACTGAGGAACAGAAGAGGAAGCTTGAAGTATATTGGACCTTGTGTTTGAGAAGCATGGTGACAGGCGGTGGGAATAGAATAGAATAGAATAGAATAGAATAGAATAGAATAGAATAGAATAGAATAGAATGCCTTTATTTTCACTGCACAAATGTACAACGAAATTTTAGTGCATCATAGGAGAGCAAAGCCGCTGCGTACGTGCGCGTGGCCACTCTTGGGCACTTCAGCCCAAGGCCATCCCATGTTAACCTAACTGCATATCTTTGCACTTTGGGAAGCAAAATAATATACTTGAAGAAAACGAAGGTACTGATGCAGATTATAGCTACGTGTATAACAACGAGCAAATCAGAAAGATTGTTGATACTCGAAGTGTGAGCAGCTTCATTGATGCACAATATCTTAAATATACTGCTCATGTATCTAGAGCTGAGAATGCATCTATTACAAAGAAAATGGTGGTTGCCAAACCAACCAGAAGCCATTATCGAGAGCCAAAATATCGAAACTGTTTGGAATATCAATTCTTCTTCATCATTCCATATAATCCCTTCAAGGGGGTCATGTTTCTATATAGCCATTCTCCAATTTGTCTATCACTTACCCAGATCAGGTCAATCTGCTGAGCATCCCCTTTGATGAGATTCCGTCATCTTTTCTTTGGGTATCCTCTGGGTCTCTTCCCTATATCCGTTCTTTGCGCTACACATCTAAATATTTCTGATGGATCTTTCCTCTTTATGTATCCATACCACCTAAGTCTGCTCTCTTGTATCTTCTCTCTCAGCTGTCTAATTTTTGTTCCTTTTCTGATGGTCTCATTTCATGGTCTCAAAAGACTTACACAATCAAGGAATGAGTTTGCCAAGCTAGTACAGAAGCGTACTATCTCGTCTCCGTGATGACAAGGATCACTGATGGAGGATTCTTCAGGTGCAGGTAAGATATCATGGTAGAAATAATAATAATAATAATCAGGGCCGTTGACAGCTTTGGCTGGGCCCGGGACAAAATAATCTGAGTGCCCCCCCCCCCCCCCCCCCCCCCCACACACACACACACACACGCGCGCACGCACATGGCCACACAGCAACCACCCACACCCAACCCCTCTTTTCACAGTCTCCATTCACTCCAACCCTTAAATAACAGGTATTCCAAGCCCATTATAACAGTCAACCATTTTATTTCAACATATTTTACAGTTTGAACATTTCCTTAGTCTGCAACTATTCAGGTGCGAAATGCAATGCGCCGGACTTTTGCTGTGGCAAAGTCGTCAATAAGGTCATTGAAGTCCAGCTTCTTTGCAATTTCGCGCTCTATAGAGAGCATAGCCAGCCCATTGAGCCTCTCCTGTGACATGTTTGAGCGCAGGTAGTTGATAAACCAAAATGATTGTTTACGGGATGGAACTGGGCCTCAATGAGAACGGAGTTATGGGTTTCCCAAAATCTGAACATAGAAGCATCACCACTAGTCACACACGGACTGGCCATTGGGAGTAGCGGGAGTTTTCCCGGTGGGCCGGTGGTTCAGCGTGGGCCGGCGGAGAGAAAAAAAAAACAGTTGCGCACTGGCCTTTAATATGATAAGCAATGTTAACAGTTTCTTAAGCAATGTTAACAGTTTCTTTAAGAAACTGTTAACATTGCTTATCATATTAAAGGCCAGCGCGCAACTGTAATAAGCAATGTTAACAGTTTCTTAAAGAAACTGTTAACATTGCTTAAGAAACTGTTAACATTGCTTATCATATTAAAGGCCAGCGCGCAACTGTTTGTTTTTTTTTCTCCGCCGGCCCACACTGAACCACCGGCCCACCGGGTAAACTCCCGCTACTCCCAATGGCCAGTCCGTGTGTGCCACTAGTGATGTGTACAGTGAGTTTTTCAGTGTATTTTTTTGTCTTGTTTTTCATAAACGTCCTTTCCGTACTCGATTTAGAATGTTACAAAAAAAATTGACACCCTCCCAACCACGTAACATTAGCCTATCTGACCTGGGGGCTGACACGTTTATTACGGATAAACCAAAAGGATTACAACGTTCCCTGGATATAGAACTGGACCGAGAAGATTTCAAAATCTTAACGTGTAAGCAACAACAATAAAACAGAGGTTGTTTTATTCATTTAGGGCTTATTAGGCTACTTTCATTAATTGCGCTTTTCATACAGGCCTATCATTTTTCACTTGAGCAAGGGAATTGTTTGAAGAGTATCCAGTCTAAGCGAAAGTTTAATGTTTTGCAACAGACTAACGTCAAAACACCCCATTTATAGCCCATTCGTTACATTAAACTCTATCTAGCTGGCAATTTCACATGCCGTCGTATCTACACGGGATGATTTCCAACAAAATAAGGTTTAATTAACAAGAGGCAGCGTTCCACGGGCTTTCAGCTAACCGGAGTCCAGCTCAGCGCAGCTCAGCAAGCGTGCCTAAAACATTTGGATATGATTGCGGGCCAATGTGCTATTCTTTGCTTCATTGAGATATATGCAACACAGTGTTATTAAACCGATATGTTTATGAAATAATTCAATGCCCTGTGCATTTCAGTGTTCACTCAGTGTACCCTGCTATCCCCTACTTTATAATTATGAATGGCGCGTCGCGCGTGCTGGTGTTACATTACGGGGCTGGAAAAAAGTTATCTGTGTCTTACCTGGCTCAGCTGCCCCACTGCCTTCACCACCTGCTGCATCATCTGAATATTTTCTAAAATAGTGAGCCCCTGAGGCTCTTGGCTTCTTCATCTCTTTTTCTCTTTTCTTTTCTTTGCTCCTGACTTGTGCATGTTGGCAAACGGGCTCGCACGCTTATTGTCGAAACGTTATGCTGGAATAGTGCCGTGTTATTTGGCGCCTTAATCAAAGACCAAACCATTTCTGCATTAGGGGTGGTAGGTGGGTTCTTGAATCTATTTTCGAAGACAATAAAGGCAAAAGAACCAGAAATCATTCATTGAATGCAAATATAGCACATTTTTCTCCCCCCAAATCAACACATTTTTAAATGAAACAGAATGATTAATGGCATCTTCATGAGGGACCAGTTCTGGGCCCCCCCTCATGCCTGGGCCCGGGACAAAATACCCGGTTGTCCCCCCCTGTCGACGGCCCTGATAATAATAATACACTTTTGCAGTTGTAATTAAAAAATCTGAACTGATTTCTTTCTAGCACAGACTGTAGATTCACAAAGTCTATTCACTGTCTCTTGGGGATAATTTATTTACGCTTGCATCGTTGACACATCCATAACACTAGCAGTCAGTAAATTGAGAAGGTGTATGAACTACAATAGCCGGCGTTATATACATGAAAGAGGTGGATTACTTTCTCTAATCATTCTTTCCAATATTTCAAAATGCTTTTGGAGGATAAATTAGAAGTAAATAGACAAAGCATAAGTTGTCCAATTAAAGGACAAATTACTCAATAGGACAAACAACAGAATTTTAAGTTCTGGGTGCCTGAGTTTGAATGAAAGCACAAGATAAGGTCAAACCCATTCCCATGATCTAACAGTCACAGTGTCACATTTTAGAAGACACAAGCTCAAGCCTGTTTTTAGGTAAAAAAAAAAAAATCAAGGAAGAATAAATGAATAATTATTTAACAAGTTAGTCTAAAATGTACTGAATGTGTTAGGACTAGGACTGTTTTGGCCTCTAGAGGCCGCTGTTATTTCCTTTTCATGTCGTGTTTATTTTGGCCTCTAGAGGCCGCCACTGTTCCTGTGTTTTGTGTTTGTGTTAATTGCCTAATTATCTTCACCTGTGTCCTTAATTAGTTTGTCTATTTATACCCCTGAGTTCAGTCCTCTTGTCACGGAGTCTTTGTGCTGTTATGTTTATCTCCAGTTTCCTTTGTACTGTGTTTTTTGATCTTCTTAGCTTTTGAATTTTTGCACTTTGCTTTTCTTTTGGATTTTACTCTTTGGTTTTTTTTTTTGTCTTTTGTTTTGCCCTGTATATAGTGTATATAGTTTAAATAAACCTTTTGATTCTTTTTCTACTTCCGCCTCACGCCTCTGCATTTGAGTCATCCCCCTGGTGGCCTAGTGGGGGTTTGCTGGATTATCACACCTACGAACCAGGTTCGAATCCCAGCAAAACCCTAACAGAATGTATCTCTAGCTATTTCAACCAATCATATAGCTGATCAGCTACATTATAAATGAATGTTCATATTCATTAAAACAGATTTCATGCTTAAAATGAATGAATTGTAGATGCAATTATTTTGATCATAAGAAATTACCGTGAACCATGATAAACATGAACTAAAATAAACATCACTATCATTAATGACAGAAGTTGAAAAAGAATCTGCCATGGAATTGGTATACCCTGCTTGGTATTTCAGCATTTTTTTAAGCAACTGGCCATTGTCTAATTCTTCTCAAATGTATAACATTACTCACAAACAGAGATTGAAATATAACTGAAACATAGCAGTCGACTTGCAGCAATTGGCATTCTGGCTCTCCAGAGTCTAACTTGATGATTCAGACTCTCCTAATCCAACTCACCAGTTAATCATCAGGTTTAGCAGAGCATTAAATTTAAATAAATAAATAAAATAAAATAAAATAACCAAACTGTGATGTACTCAAATTGTTCAGAACTGGAACAGAGCTATAGATGAATGCCACTCTACGAATGCTTCAACCAGTCATGACATGTACCGGTAATGCCTTCTGCACAATATCAGCCACAACAGCAAGTAACTGCTTGGCTTTAAATGCTATAATGCTTCACATGACTCAAATCCACCAGGGCTTGTTAGGCTTAGAGTTTGAGAAAGCTAAACACACTGAAAGGTCTAGATTCAGCTTATTTTGGACAGCATGCACTTGAATGAATGGCAGGGACATTTTACTCGTCTTTAGCCACCCATGCAGACTTGCACACATTTACCAAACTACTTTCCAATACGAGTTTTTGAGCATAATTTTTTGCCTAAGTTCCATTGCAGAGTGATAGCTTCCATGTGTAGCCTGGCTTTGGGAATTCAAAGTTTACGTACACAAAGTATCTAAATAAGAAACTGCACAATGTATATAGAATATATGGTAAAATGTCTGTATACTACCAACTGATATGTCATGAAAGGTAATAAACCTACAAGGTTGAACTTGTAGTAGACACCAGTGAAATATTTTAAATCTGTGCGATCATTTGAGATACTTCAAAACCTAAAACACTTGATTTGATAAGAAACAACTCCAGTCTTGATAGAACACATCCCTGTGGGTTAGTTGATTCCTACACTCACTCACACATTGAACTAATAAGCTAAAGCAGCATGATGTCAGAAGACACGGATATTGACAGTGCAGGAAGCCAAATAACTGCTGTCAGAAGGTTTTTTTTTCCTTTTTCTTTTTTTATATATAGCTATCACTCTGAAGAGCACGTCGGATGCAATTTTTGCTTTAAGAATGTTAATGGAGAAGTACAGAGAAGGCCAGAGAAAGCTACATTGTGTGTTTGTAGACCTGGAGAAGGCATGCAATAGAGTGCCGAGAGATGAGTTATGGTATTGTATGAGAAAGTGTGGAGTGAATGAGAAGTATATTAGAGTGGTGCAAGACATGTATGAGAACAGTGAAACAGCAGTGAGGTGTGCAGTTGGAACAACTGAATGGTTCAAGGTGAAGGTGGGACTCCATCAAGGATCTGCTTTGAGTCCTTTCTTGTTTGCCATAGTGATGGATAGCTTGATGAACGAAGTGAGGCAAGAGTCACCATGGAACATGATGTTTGCGGATGATATTGTGATATGTGGTGAAAGTAGAAAGGAGGTTGAGTTGGGTTTGGAGAGATGGAGGTATGCATTGGAACGAAGAGGAATGAAGGTGAGCAGTAGCAAAACAGAATACATGTGCATCAATGAGAATGGGGATGAGAGTGTAGTGAAGATGCGAGGAGTAGATGTTAAGAAAGTTGGTGAATTCAAGTACCTGGAGTCAACTGTGCAGGAAAATGCGGGCTGCGATAGTGAGGTGAGAAAGAGAGTGCAGGCAGGGTGGAGCAGTTGGAGAAGGATTTCGGGAGGCATTTGTGACAGGAAAGTCCCAGCAAAAGTGAAAGGTAAGATGTACAAGACAGTAGTGAGACCAGCTGTGATGTATGGATTGGAGACCGTACCCTTAACGAAGAGACAGGAGGCAAAGTTGGAGGTGGCGGAGTTGAGGATGTTAAGGTTTGCGATGGGAGTGACGAGGTTGGACAGGATAAGGAACGAGCATATCAGAGGGACAGCACATGTGGAGAGCTTAGGAATTAAGCTAAGAGAGATGAGACTGGGCGGCATGGTGGTGTAGTGGTTAGCGCTGTCGCCTCACAGCAAGAAGGTCCAGGTTCGAGCCCCGTGGCCAGCGAGGGCCTTTCTGTGCGGAGTTTGCATGTTCTCCCCGTGTCCGCGTGGGTTTCCTCCGGGTGCTCCGGTTTCCCCCACAGTCCAAAGACATGCAGGTTAGGTTAACTGGTGACTCTAAATTGACCGTAGGTGTGAATGTGAGTGTGAATGGTTGTCTGTGTCTATGTGTCAGCCCTGTGATGACCTGGCGACTTGTCCAGGGTGTACCCCGCCTTTCGCCCGTAGTCAGCTGGGATAGGCTCCAGCTTGCCTGCGACCCTGTAGAACAGGATAAAGTGGCTAGAGATAATGAGATGAGATGAGATGAGACTGAGATGGTATGGGCACATCCTGAGAAGAAATGCAGAGCATGTGGGAAGGAGAATGTTGAGGATGGAGCCCCTAATCAGGAGCAGCCAAAAGAAGAAGAAGACTCTGTCCATTCATCTGTCTGTCCAGCTGTAAACATTTTAGTTTCCGGAGCATAACTCAAAAACTATTAGGAATTTTTTTTCACGAAACCTGACACTTATGTTAAGTGACTAGAGGAGTTGTGCCTTTTGACATTTTGGGATTCCTGTGGTTATTTTTTCCATATTTGCACAGCAATCAATTCAACTTACGAAAATTTGGAGTGAGGTTTCATGTGGGGGCCGGGGCGATACGTCATCTCCTGATGACTCTTGTTATTACTTTGATTTGTTTTTCAACTTCTACTTAAATAATTATCAATGCATCCAATAATTGCTATGCTGCACACAAATCTAATCTAAATAAGTCAATTATTCCTATCCTTGTGGGGCATTTGGTCCCCACCAAGATACAAAAACAAGCACACGCATGCACGCACGCATGCATGCATGCACATGGCTGGATTCAACAAATCAACAGTCTTGTTTGGTGACTTTGTCACTGTGAGCAAAACACACGGTTATGTGGTTTGTTATTTTATTCCTTGGGGTTTTTAAACTATGCCAGGCTGAGATGTTAATGTTGAGATTTAAAGGTGATGATAGGTCTAAGTCCTTTGGGATTCTGCACTGTGGGCTGTCACGTACATAAAAATTTGTGATGCAGTCATTCAGCCAAGAGTCTCAGTTACTTTTGTAGAATGAGTGAATTCCCACACTGAACAGAGCAGGAGTGTGTTCACAATACTGGGCATCAACAGTGCAATAGCACTGTTGAAAAAAATTGTCCCATATTAATTACAAATGTCAGTGTTTTTTGTTGTTGTTGTTGTTTTTAATGATGCGCTCTCTCTCCCTCATATATATATATATATATATATATATATATATATATATATATATATATATAAAAGAAGGCCAGCTGTATTTTAGAGGACCATACCCACCCTGGACATCATCTGTTCTTCCTACTGCCAGCTGTATTTTAGAGGACCATACCCACCCTGGACATCATCTGTTCTTCCTACTGCCAGCTGTATTTTAGAGGACCATACCCACCCTGGACATCATCTGTTCTTCCTACTGCCCTCTGGAAGGAGATACAGATTCATCCAGAGCTGCATCAAACAGACTAAAAAAAACCAGTTTCTACCCTCAAGCTGTCAGATGCGCAACCCTACCTCCCTTGTCCCAACTCTACCAGTGAGGGGCAACAAACACCCTCCCCCAAGGAAAATGCCTATTTATTGCTTTTATATCTATTTATTGTGTTTCTTTTTGTATTATTTTATTGTTATGCATCTATTTTATTCCCTTTTGCACTATCGGTACTGAGAGCTGTTAAACTGTGTTTCGTTGTTTCTAAATCTATCTATCTATCTATCTATCTATCTATCTGTCTGTCTGTCTATCTATCTATCTATCTATCTATCTATCTATCTATCTATCTATCTATCTATCTATCTATCTAATGCACACACACACACACACATATATATATATATATATATATATATATATATATATATATATATATATATATGTTTTGTTTTTTTCTCCTGATGCATTATACACTGCCTGGCCAAAAAAGTCACCGTTTGGATTTACTGTAAATAAAGAAATACTGAAGAGCCTTTGATTGGATAGCAATTCTTTTAACCCAAACTGATGCAGTGAGTAGCTTCTCATTTCTTTAACAACCACGTGAAAGACGTATCCCATGGTTGTGGAAAAGATGTTACTGTATTTCAGAAGGGTCAAATTATTGGTCTGTAGCACAACAGCCTAAATCAAAGACTTTCTGAAAGGAAGATTATTCTATAGTAAGTAAGACGGATTGAACGTCTCTGATGAACAGATGTTTTATGGAACAGAAACAGTAAAAACTTTGTGGCAACCATTTCAATCAGATTTTGCTAATGATACTATTTATACAAGTACAATCCCCATTCCAAAAAAGTAGGGATGCTTTGTGAAATGTAAATAAAAACAGATCTGGTTTGGCATTGTCTTGCTGGAATAAACACGTACATCCCTGAAAAAGATGTCATCTGGATGGCAGCATATGTTGCTCCAAAACCTGTATGTACCCTCCAGCATTAATGATGCCGTCACAGATGTGCAAGTTACCCATGCCATGGGCACTAACACACTGCATATTATCACAGATGCTGACTTTTGAACTTTGTCCTGGTGACAATCTGGATGGTCCTTTTCCTCTTTAGCCCAGAAAACATAATGTCCATGATTTCCCAAAACAATTTGAAATGTGGACTGGTCAGAGCACAGCATACTTTTCCACTTTGTGTCAGTCCATCTGAGATGAGCTCAGGTGCAGAGCATTCAGTGGTGTTTCGAGATGATGTTGATATATGGCTTTCAGTTTGCATGGTAGA
Organism: Neoarius graeffei; assembly: GCF_027579695.1. NCBI lineage: Eukaryota > Metazoa > Chordata > Actinopteri > Siluriformes > Ariidae > Neoarius > Neoarius graeffei. The sequence goes on from NC_083574.1 coordinate 42,760,424, forward strand.
TGATAATAATAATAATAATAATAATAATCTCATCTCATCTCATTATTTCTAGCCGCTTTATCCTTCTAAAGGGTCGCAGGCAAGCTGGAGCCTATCCCAGCTGACTACGGGCGAAAGGCGGGGTACACCCTGGACAAGTCGCCAGGTCATCACAGGGCTGACACATACAGTAGAAACAGACAACCATTCACACTCACATTCACACCTACGCTCAATTTAGAGTCACCAGTTAACCTAACCTGCATGTCTTTGGACTGTGGGGGAAACCGGAGCACCCGGAGGAAACCCACGCGGACTCGGGGAGAACATGCAAACTCCGCACAGAAAGGCCCTCGCTGGCCACGGGGCTCGAACCCGGACCTTCTTGCTGTGAGGTGACAGCGCTAACCACTACACCACCGTGCCGCCCCAATAATAATAATAATAATAATAATAATAGAGTGCTTTTAACAATGCTCAAAGATGCTTTACAAAGGGCAAGTCAATATAACAATGAAATCAAACAGAATAAAGAAAAACATCAATAAAAACATACAAAGAAGAATAAAAAGCAATAACAAAATAAAAAAGGCAGAACACAATCAAACATTAAAGGCGGATTTAAAAAGGTGAGTCTTGAGCAATGATTTGAATGTGGTTACCGTAGGTCAGTGCAGTCATGGAGGGATTTGCGGAGTGAGTTCCAGAGGGTGGGGGCAGCAACTGAGAAGACTTTGTCCCCCCAGGTCCTGTGCTTGGACCTGAAAGGGGTGGAAAGGGGGTTGGCATCCGATGATCGGAGGCTGTGGGAAGGAGTGTACGGGTAGAACAGGTCAGTCAGGTAGGAGGGGGCGAGGTTATGGAGAGATTTGAAGGTGAGGAGGAGGAGTTTATATCGGATGCGGTAAGGGATGGGGAGCCAGTGAAGTTTCTGGAGGACAGGGGTGATGTGGTCGTGAGAGCGGGTTTGAGTGAGAAGTCAAGCAGCAGATGCAGTGATGAACTGCATTTACCAATAACGGTTTTCCAAAGTGCTCCCAAGCCCATGTAGAAATATCTTTTATACAGTCATGTCAGTTTTTAATGTACTACCGCTGAAGGGATCAAAGGTCACAAGTGTTCAGTGTTGGTTTTCAGCCTTGTCCCTAACATGCAGAGATTTCTCTGGATTCTCTGAATCTTTTGATGATATTATGAATTGTCGATGGTGAAATCCCTAAATTCCTTGCAATTGTACATTAAGAAACATTGTTCTGAAAGTGTTGGAGTATTTACCCACACAGTTTTTCATAAAGTGGTGAAGCTTGCCTCATTCTTCTTTGTGAACGACTGAGCCTTTCCAATTACCAATTAACCTGTAAAATGCTTGGAACAGGTGTTTTTTGAGCTTTCTACAACTTTCCCAGTCTTTTGTTGCCTCTGTCCTAACTCTTCTGGAATGTGTTATAGGAAACAAATTCACAATGAGTATACTGTATATTTACAAAAAATAATTAACAGTTATTCCACAAAATCAAGTCCTATATGAGCTCATAGCTGACGAGATTATGACGAGATGTACAACGAGATTGAGTGGAAAAACTGTTTTATTCTATCCACATTCACTGGATTTTGAGAAACTGAGCATTTTTTTTTTTTGCAAATTTAACCCTTTGATGCAAAACATGGGTCAAAAGTGACCCGGCTGAGTTTTTATCTTCTATATCTTTGCAATAAATTAATTCCATCATTCAGTATTCAAGGTATTCCTCAATTAACTTGTTTTTGATCATCATACATCCTTACTTTACTTTTTCCTTTCTTACTTTTTGAATAAAAACCCTTTTTGTATCACTACCCTTCTAATGCACAACATGGGTCAAAAACGACCTGCATTCATTTTCCAGGTTATTTCATGTATGGCTGAGTGCTTCTATGATATACTTTTGAAATAAATTCATTTTGTCATTTACTTTTCCAAATATGCAGTAAATATCTTGTTTTTGTTTAGCACAAATCATCATTTTTATTTTTCCTTTCTTAAGTTATGAACAAGCACAGCTTTTGTAATTCTACATCAAGTTTACACACATGGGTCAGAACCGACCCGCATGCATTTACTCCAGCGTTTGGTGGGAACTGTGAATTGTGCTTGTGTCAGACATTTCACAGCTCAGCACAGCGCCCTTTGCCCATCTCATACATGGAAGTAATGTTTTTCAATTGTTCTAACATTACCTTAGAAAAAAATCGATTATGTTTAGGTTACCTTGAGAGTGAGTAGATTACTTGTCAGAAAGTTACAAGTAATTACTATTAGCTACCGAGCTGTTGACATATTCTACTTTAGTTAGCTAATTTTATTGTAGTTGGCTTAGCTAACGACATAGTTAATAAATAAATAACTGGCCCCATTCACTGCTAAAGTAATTACTTGAAACAAATTATTATTATAGTATTAAGACATTTAATTTTAAATCACACTTGGATGGCCCATGTGTAGTAATATAAAAAGTATTTTTGTTCACAAAGTAGGAAAGAAAAAATTAAATTAATGATTTGTGGTAATTAAAACAAGATATTTAAAGAATACTTGGAATATTCAATCATAAAATAAATTCATTTCAAAAGATAGAGCAAAGAAAAACTCAGTCAGCATGAAATAACCTGGAAAATGAATGCGGGTCATTTTTGACCCATGTTGTGCATTAGAAGGGGTGTGCATATGTTTTGCATCAAAGGGTTAATGAATAAAAACGTTATACAAAACAGCTGACAAAATCATTTCCGCTTAGAATGTAAACAAACTGGTAACTGACAGTAGCAATTTGTGAAAAATGCGATAATAATAATTCTTGAAAAATAAAAAAGACACGTTCTTACCATCAAATACTTTTATTTCATATTTTGTTGCTTTTCCTATGGGTGGCATGGTGGTGTAAGTGTAAGCATGGTCACCTCACAGCAAGAAGGTTCTGGGTTCGAGCCCAGCGGCCGGCAAGAGCCTTTCTGTGTGGAGTTTGCATGTTCTCCCCGTGTCTGTGTGGGTTTCTTCCACAGTCCAAAGACATGCGGTTAGGTTAATATGGGACGGCCTTGGCCTGACGTGCCCTTGAGTGAGGCACCTAACTCCCAACTGCTCCCCGGGCGCTGTTAGCATGGCTACCCACTGCTCTGGGTATGTGTGTGTTCGCTGCTTCAGTTGGGTTAAATGCAGAGAGGAATTTCACAAATGTGTGATGAATAAAGTTGTGCTTTCTTTTTTTGCATTTTTTGGGGTTTTGTTTTCAAGCAGAGTTTTTATTTTGTCCTCAGTTGGTTCAGCAACACACTCCACCATTTTGTTTTTCTCTACTCACAGTATATGAACTGATTTCCTAGTCGTAACATAGCCATTGGGGAAGCCATGGCCAAATGGTTAGAGAAACAGCTTAGGAACCAAAAGGTTGCTGGTTCACTTCCTGGAACTAGCAGGACTAGCTCAAGTGCCCTTGAGCAAGGCGCCTAACCCCCAACTGTTCTGGCAAGGGTGGTGACGTACCTTGTGTCTGATTAGCCAGAGAAAAACTGATGATGTGATTATCAGTTTGGGCAAAAACCTGGTTATAACTAAAAAAAAAAAAGAGTAGCCAATCGGAGCACATAATTGCTCATATCATGTGGATAGAATAATAAAGGTTATCTGTTTGTATATTAAATATCTTGCCTTTGTATCATATTTAATTGAATATAGGTCAAAAGAGGATTTGCAAATCATTGAATTCTGTTTTTATTTACATTTTACACAGCGTCCCAACTTTTTTGGAATTAGGGTTTTAGATCATTATTATTATTATTCTCTCTCATCTCTCATTATCTCTAGCCGCTTTATCCTGTTCTACAGGGTCGCAGGCAAGCTGGAGCCTATCCCAGCTGACTACGGGCGAAAGGCACACCCTGGACAAGTCGCCAGGTCATCACAGGGCTGACACATAGCCATAGACAACCATTCACACTCACATTCACACCTACGCTCAATTTAGAGTCACCAGTTAACCTAACCTGCATGTCTTTGGACTGTGGGGAAACCGGAGCACCCAGAGGAAACCCACGCAGACACGAGGAGAACATGCAAACTCTGCACAGAAAGGCCCTCGCTGGCCACAGGGCTCGAACCCAGGACCTTCTTGCTGTGAGGCGACAGCACTAACCACTACACCACCGTGCCGCCCATTATTATTATTATTGCATTAGCTCTTTATACCATCATACAACTCAGCATTACAACTGCATACACCAGTGAGGAGCTGTGTGCCATTTTACAGACAGAGACTGTGGGATGAAAAAAAAGATGACCTATATTGAAAAGCTTGTTAAGATGAAATCTGTCATTATGATGATCTGCTATCACTTTCAGTATTATCTATTACACTATATCAGATGGTTAAGGCAGGCAACTCCATTCTCAACAATAACTTTGAGACTATTCAATGTCATAGTATACAGATTACATAAAAATTGGTAATTTTTGTGTCATTTCTGAGAGTCAGTTATTAAATTAATTAAACAATACATGATATTTCCAGAAAGAAATACATGTCTTAAAAACTGCACTCAATTTCAGGATAAGGAACATAAAATAAAGATGGATAGATTCAGTCATCTTCTTGAACTATTTTATCCTGGTCAGAGAGCCTATCTCTGAAATGCTGCATGCAAAGTGAGAAAATTCACAATGGATGAGACATCAGTCCATACACACACATTCACGTGTTCATTCCCGGGGCAATTCAGTGTACCTAATCCACATATATAGTGGTGCTCGAAAGTTTGTGAACCCTTTAGAATTTTCTATATGTCTGCATAAATATGACCTAAATCATCATTAGATTTTCACACAAGTCCTAAAAGTAAATAAAGAGAACCCAGTTAAACTAATGAGATAGAAATGTTATACTTGGTCATTTATTTATTGAGGAAAATGATCCAATATTACATATCTGTGAGTGGCAAAAGTATGTGAGCCTCTAGAATTAGCAGTTAATTTGAAGGTGAAATTAGAGTCAGGTGTTTTCAATTAGTGGGATGACAATCAGGTGTGAGTGGGCACCCTGTTTTATTTAAAGAACAGGTATCTATCAAAGTCTGATCTTCACAACATATGTTTGTGGAAGTGTATCATGGCACGAACAAAGAAGATTTCTGAGGATCTCAGAAAAAGCGTTGTTGATGCTCATCAGGCTGGAAAAGGTTAGAAAACCATCTCGAAAGAGTTTGGACTCCACCAATCCACAGTCAGACAGATTGTGTACAAATGGAGGAAATTCAAGACCATTGTTACACTCCCCAGGAGTGGTCGACCAACAAAGATCACTCCAAGAGCAAGGCGTGTGTAATAGTCAGCGAGGTCACAAAGGACCCCATGGTAACTTCGAAGCAACTGAAGGCCTCGCTCTCATTGGCTAATGTTAATGTTCATGAGTCCACCATCAGAACACTGAACAACAATGGTGTGCATGGCAGGGCTGCAAGGAGAAAGCCACTGCTCTCCCGAAAAGAACATTGCTGCTTGTCTGCAGTTTGCTAAAGATCACGTGGACAAGCCAGAAGGCTATTGGAAAAATGTTTTGTGGAGGGATGAGACCAAAATAGAACTTTTTGGTTTAAATGAGAAGCGTTATGTTTGGAGAAAGGAAAACACTGCATTCCAGCATAAGACCCTTATCCCATCTATGAAACATGCTGGTGATAGTATCATGGTTTGAGCCTGTTTTGCTGCATCTGGGCCAGGACAGTTTGCCATCATTGATGGAACAATGAATTCTGAATTATACCAGCGAATTCTAAAGGAAAATGTCAGGACATCTGTCCATGAACTGAATCTCAAGAGAAGGTGGGTCATGCAGCAAGACAACAACCCTAAGCACACATGTCATTCTACCAAAGAATGGTTAAAGAAGAATAAAAGTTGATGTTTTGGAATGGCCAAGTCAAAGTCCTGACCTTAATCCAATCGAAATGTTGTGGAAGGACCTGAAGCGAGCAGTTCATGTGAGGAAACCCACCAACATCCCAGAGTTGAAGCTGTTCTGTACAGAGGAATGGGCTAAAATTCCTCCAAGCCGGTGTGCAGGACTGATCAACAGTTACCGGAAATGTTTAGTTGCAGTTATTGCTGCACAAGGGGGTCACACCAGACACTGAAAGCAAAGGTTCACATACTTTTGCCTCTCACAGATATGTAATATTGGGTCATTTTCCTCCATAAATAAATGACCAAGTATAATATTTTTGTCTCATTTCTTTAACTGGGTTCTCTTTATCTACTTTTAGGACTTGTGTGAAAATCTGATGATGTTTTAGGTCATATTTATGCATAGAAAATTGTAAAAGGTTCACAAACTTTCAAGCACCACTGTATGCATGGTTTTGCCCAGTGGGTGGAAACCCTAACTCATCGTACCATATTGTCTCTGCACTTTCCACTTAAACAGCAAGTTGCATTTGCATTGCTGGTTAGATAGTAACTGCGTTCCATTAGCTTTGTACATTTACATTGCTCAACAACAATAAAGTTGAATCTAATCTTATCTAATGTGACAATTCACACAGTTAGTAACCCGAGCTCCGGATCAAACCCATGACCCTGGAGCTGTGAGGCAGCCAGATATAAAAGTGCACTAATCCTTGCACATAATATGATTTGAAGTCAACCAGCTGAGGTTTACATTCGTTAGGATTCTTCTGTGTACACACACTCATGAGCATGCATAGGATATGAACTTAATTATTTTTTTAAATTACATGAATACCAAATTAAAATTTAGGAATAAAATTGTGTTTGTATCCACCTTGATAAATGAGGCCCAGCGTCTCCACTGTTCGAGTCAATCCCTGCTTCATTTACATGCAAAGCATCACTTCAGTTTTACAAGGTTCTATCTGTCCTTCATTTTTAAAAATGGTTTACGCTTATAATACCATAAAATGGAAAGAAACACATTGCATTGGATTTATGTAAGGACTGAAGCACAGTGTGGCTGTTACCATTAACATTACCATACGGGGGGTCTTCAGAATGCCTGGCTTTGCAGTTTCTTGGTAACATGAAAAAAGTGTGTTTTTGTTATATTAATTTAAAAACATAGTCAGAAAAAAGGCTAGTAGGAACTATTTCAAGCTGTTAAATCATTAAGTGATAACAGGAGATAACCTTGGTTTGTACAGCCCCTGATCCATCCTGATGCCCTACTTCTGGCTGAGGTTTCCTTCACCTTGCTCCTGTGGAGGAGGGCCCCATATGGACCGTCTGAAAGTACATTTAGAAGATGGCTCTGGACACTTACAGTTTTGCTATGATGGCTGAGGACTACAATTGCCATGATAACTTTAGGACTGCTGTCGGCATGAACAGTTTTGCGCTCAAGTCTCCAACAATGAACAGTTTATAACTTCAACAAAATAGATTTCACTCGCAGTTATTGCCCGTGAACCTGATTTCCTCTGAATGGTGCTCTTCGAAGTCCTGTACAATTGAAACTCTCAGGCGAGTCAGCGAGGGGATTCCACACCGAGGCTGTGCACAGTGTATTAGCGCGAGTATGTAGCCGATGGAAATGAATAGTGTGTTGGATTAGCACTAATCCCATGTCTTGGAAAATTGAAAATGTTGTCTTGGGCCCCTGTGGGGTGTCACCAATCCATGTGCAAAGTATGGAGTATGTGAGTCAAACCATGTCAATTTGCATAGGTGAACAGACCGAGAGACAGACAGTCTTCCTTTAGGAGTATAGATGTTAAAACTATACTGAATTTCCTGGTTACACAGTTGTACTTTGTAACTATATAGGACACAGTTATAGAAGTATATTATTTATAATCATGCTATCTGTTATCACTCAGATGAGGATGGGTTCCCTTTTGAGTCTGGTTCCTCTCAAGGTTTCTTCCTCATGTCATCTCAGAGTTTTCTTTGCCACCATTACCTCAAGCTTGCTTATTCAGGATAAATTATTAATTCATATAAAACTGCTTTGTGACAATGCCTATTGTTAAAAGCGCTATCCAAATAAATTGATTTTGTTGATATTCCAGAACATTAGCATAACGATAAATGGATAAAAATATGATGTTCTGTTATTTAATTAATCAAAAAAAATTGTTAGTTGTAGCAAATTACTGTGGTATAAAAGGAATAAACACTTCATGTCAGGCTGCACCACACCATGCTGTTGTTGATCATTTTTCCAAATATCATCTCTCCATAGTGTTTGATTCCTTACTTAAATCCTACATGGATCTTAGACATACAGTTAGGTCCATATATATTTGGACACTGACACAATTTTTTTTTAACCTGTTTACTGAAACATATTCAAGTTATAGTTATATCATGAACATGGACATAAAGTTCAGACTTTCAGCTTTCATTTGAGGCTATCCACATTAAAATTGGATGAAGGGTTTAGGAGTTTCAGCTCCTTAACATGTGCCACCCTGTTTTTAAAGGGACCAAAAGTAATTGGACAATTGACTCAAAGGCTATTTCATGGGCAGGAGTGGGCAATTCCTTCGTTATGTCATTCTCAATTAAGCAGATAAAAGGCCTGGAGTTGATTTGAGGTGTGGTGCTTGCATTTGGAAGATTTTGCTGTGAAGAAAACATGCGGTCAAAGGAGCTCTCCATGCAGGTGAAACAAGCCATCCTTAAGATGCGAAAACAGAAAAAAACCCATCCGAGAAATTGCTACAATATTAGGAGTGGCAAAATCTACAGTTTGGTACATCCTGAGAAAGAAAGAAAGCACTGGTGAACTCATCAATGCAAAAAGACCTGGACGCCCACAGAAGACAACAGTGGTGGATGATCACAGAATAATTTCCATGGTGAAGAGAAACCCCTTCACAACAGCCAACCAAGTGAACAACACTTGGTAGGCCTATCAATATCCAAATCTACCATCAAGAGAAGACTGCATGAAAGTAAATACAGAGGGTTCACTGCACAGTGCAAGCCACTCATAAGCCTCAAGAATAAAAAGGCTAGATTGGACTTTGCTAAAAAACATCTAAAAAAGCCAGCACAGTTCTGGAAGAACATTCTTTGGACAGATGAAACCAAGATCAACCTCTACCAGAATGATGGAAAGAAAAAAGTATGGCGAAGGCGTGGTACAGCTCATGATCCAAAGCATACCACATCATCTGTAAAACACGGCGGAGGCAGTGTGATGGCTTGGGCATGCATGGCTGCCAGTGGCACTGGGTCACTAGTGTTTATTGATGATGTGACACAGGACAGAAGCAGCCGGATGAATTCTGAGGTATTCAGAGACATACTGTGTGCTCAAATCCAGCCAAATGCAGCCAAACTGATTGGTTGGCATTTCATAATACAGATGGACAATGACCCAAAACATAAAGCCAAAGCAATCCAGGAGTTTATTAAAGCAAAGAAGTGGAATATTCTTGAATGGTCAAGTCATTCACCTGATCTCAACGCAATTGAGCATGCATTTCACTTGTTAAAGACTAAACTTCAGACAGAAAGGCCCACAAACAGACAGCAACTGAAAACCGCTGCAGTAAAGGCCTGGCAGAGCATTAAAAAGGAGGAAACACAGCGTCTGGTGATGTCCATGAGTTCAAGACTTCAGGCAGTCATTGCCAACAAAGGGTTTTCAACCAAGTATTAGAAATGAACATTTTATTTACAATTATTTAATTTGTCCAATTACTTTTGAGCCCCTAAAATGAAGGGATTGTGTTTAAAAAAATGCTTTAGTTCCTCACATTTTTATGCAATCATTTTGTTCAACCCACTGAATTAAAGCTGAAAGTCTGAACTTCAACTGCATCTGAATTGTTTTGTTCAAAATTCATTGTGGTAATGTACAGAACCAAAATTAGAAAAATGTTGTCTCTGTCCAAATATTTATGGACCTAACTGTATTTATTTCCAACATATTAAATACTGTAAATATTCAGCCACTGTATGACATGAATCATATACAACACACTTGATTTTTCTTCTGTTAAGCTAGTTTGTAAAAGAAAGGGAAATGGTATTCATGTGGTTCATGTTAGATATGGTTGTTCTTGTAAAAGGTTATAGCTATGTGGTAAATGTCTTTCTACACAGCCAACATTACTCTTGGTACTCAGTGTTATTAAAAAAAAACAACAAAAAAAACCCCACAATGTTTCTATGCCACTTGAGATTTTTCAAAGATAAGCTGCATTCATTTTCAAATGCTCAGCTTGTGAGCTTTGTTTCCTTGCAGCTGTTCCGACAGGATGCTAAAAGACAGCCTTATTTAAACAAGCATCCACAGTCTTCCCACGTCTTTTTAATCCAAGGAATTATGACTCGTGAAATGATCTGTCCAGATATGGAAGGAAGTTATAAAAAAAAAAGACAGCCAGACCGTGTTTTTACCCATGTGACAGAACATTGTTTGTGTAGCACGCTCTGTTTGTATTCTCATGCTTTCATTTAAACAGTTTTAAGTCCACAGAGAAGATGTGGAGTATTTCAAATAAATATGTTCATAAATAAATAGTGCGGTTAATATATATCTGTGGGGGGCGTCGTGGCTCAGGTGGTTAAGGCGCCATACCATGAATGCGGGCGACCCGGGTTCGATTCCGGCCCGAGGTCATTTCCCGATCCCTTCCCGTCTCTCTCCCGCTCATTTCCTGTCTCTACACTGTCCTATTCAATAAAGGTGCAAAAAGCCCAAAAAAATATCTTAAAAAAAAAAATATATATATATCTGTGAAGAATCTCAGTCATCCAGTAATCTGTGATTGGTAGAAGAGAGCAACTGGACTTGCTTGAAGATTCTTGAAAACGTTTCGCCTCTCATCCGAAAGGCTTCCTCAGTTCTGTCTGACTAATAGGGAGTATCAGGTATTTATCCTCTCATGGATCATCATAGAATCCGAATCAGAATGCTGATGGCTGCATTGTAGGTGGCTGATAGATGTCATAGACACCCACCTCTGTTCAGTGATGGTCGTTCCAGGTTGACAAAAATGAACGATCCTCTCTGGCTAAGATGTCTGCCAGTTTTCTGGAAGTCCTCTCATACTCCCGCACCAGTCGAAGGGATCTCATTCCAAAGTGCGTAGAAACATATCTGTGAAGAATCTCAGTCATCCAGGTACATAGTAATCTGTGATTGGTAGAAGAGAGCAACTGGACTTGCTTGAAGATTCTTGAAAACGTTTCAAGATCCCTTCGACTGGTGTGGGAGTATGAGAGGACTTCCAGAAAACTGGCAGACATCTTAGCCAGAGAGGATCGTTCATTTTTGTTAACCTGGAACGACCATCACTGAACAGAGGTGGGTGTCTATGACATCTTTTATCAGCCACCTACAATGCAGCCATCAGCATTCTGATTCGGATTCTATGATGATCCATGACAGGATAAATACTTGATACTCCCTATTTGTCAGACAGAACTGAGGAAGCCTTTCGGATGATCGAAACGTTTTCAAGAATCTTCAAGCAAGTCCAGTTGCTCTCTTCTACCAATCACAGATTGCGGTTAGTATATTTTGTAGATCGTAATTTGGTGAAAAATACATATTTTAAAAGTCCTGTTTAGTTATTACGTTAGATGATCATTGCATGCAAAAATATAATACATCAAATAAACAAATAATCATTACATGGCCCATTCTATAATTGCGGGTAGATTTCAAGTGTTGAAAGAAAACAAACAAACAAAAAAAAATGTCATCATCGTCAACTCTGTTATCGCTAAACTGGGCAATCCATTAAGAACGGCTGAGAACAGAGTTGACATTTCCCACCACTTTGTGTCTGAACTCCACATGCTAACCTCAAACTAGCTACCACGTGGCATGTATAAAAACAAAATTTTATGGATTTTAAATCAAATCAAGTTTATTTGTATAGCGCTTTTAACAATAAACATTGTCGCAAAGCAGCTTTACAGAATTTGAACGACTTAAAACATGAGCTAATTTTATCCCTAATCTATCCCCAATGAGCAAGCCTGTGGCGACGGTGGCAAGGAAAAACTCCCTCAGACGACATGAGGAAGAAACCTTGAGAGGAACCAGACTCAAAAGGGAACCCATCCTCATTTGGGCAACAACAGACAGCCTGACTATAATATTAACAGTTTTAACAGGTATAACCCTCAGCTGTCCTCATAGGGCCGTCCTTCACAGGAGCGGTGTGATAAAACTCCGACCAGACACAGGGCACCAGGATGGATCAAGCAGGTCCGAGGGGCAGAAGAGGCCAGCATCTCAATCCCAGATCACAAATCATATTATGGGGCGGCACGGTGGTGTAGTGGTTAGCGCTGTCGCCTCACAGCAAAAAGGTCCGGGTTCGAGCCCCGTGGCCAACGAGGGCCTTTCTGTGTGGAGTTTGCATGTTCTCCCCGTGTCCGCGTGGGTTTCCTCCGGGTGCTCCGGTTTCCCCCACAGTCCAAAGACATGCAGGTTAGGTTAACTGGTGACTCTAAATTGACCGTGGGTGTGAATGTGAGTGTGAATGGTTGTCTGTGTCTATGTGTCAGCCCTGTGATGACCTGGTGACTTGTCCAGGGTGTACCCCGCCTTTCGCCCATAGTAAGCTGGGATAGGTTCCAGCTTGCCTGCGACCCTGTAGAACAAGATAAAGCGGCTAGAGATAATGAGATGAGATGAAATCATATTATTGCTTTTAAAAAATGAGAGATTAACAGATTAGATGAATAATTAATCTACTGTTGATGTATCCTCAACATTTTGTCCAAATTAATGACAGAAGAAACAGAACATACCTCACTGCCTTTCTGAAGTTTCCTGCCAGAGGAAGTGACATCACTCGGTGCAGGTGTCATGCGCATTATTAAACATCTTTGTGGATTTTATGCGGTTTTATAACAGAGTTGACAAGAACACTGGGATGGGTTTTTTATATATAGATATACAACCCCGATTCCAAAAAAGTTGGGACAAAGTACAAATTGTAAATAAAAACGGAATGCAATAATTTACAAGTCTCAAAAACTGATATTGTATTCACGATAGAACATAGACAACATATCAAATGTCAAAAGTGAGACATTTTGAAATTTCATGCCAAATATTGGCTCGTTTGAAATTTCATGACAGCAACACATCTCAAAAAAGTTGGGGCAGGGGACATAAGAGGCTGGAAAAGTTAAAGGTACAAAAAAGGAACAGCTGGAGGACCAAAGTGCAACTCATTAGGTCAATTGGCAATAGGTCATTAACATGACTGGGTATAAAAAGAGCATCTTGGAGTGGCAGCGGCTCTCAGAAGTAAAGATGGGAAGAGGATCACCAATCCCCCTAATTCTGCACCGACAAATAGTGGAGCAATATCAGAAAGGAGTTCGACAGTGTAAAATTGCAAAGAGTTTGAACATATCATCATCTACAGTGCATAATATCATCAAAAGATTTAAAGAATCTGGAAGAATCTCTGCGCGTAAGGGTCAAGGCCAGAAAACCATACTGGGTGCCCGTGATCTTCGGGCCCTGAGACAGCACTGCATCACATACAGGCATGCTTCTGTATTGGAACTCACAAAATGGGCTCAGGAATATTTCCAGAGAACATTATCTGTGAACACAATTCACCGTGCCATCCGCCGCTGCCAGCTAAAACTCTATAGTTTAAAGAAGAAGCTGTATCTAAACATGATCCAGAAGCGCAGACGTCTTCTCTGGGCCAAGGCTCATTTAAAATGGACTGTGGCAAAGTGGAAAACTGTTTTGTGGTCAGACGAATCAAAATTTGAAGTTCTTTATGGAAATCAGGGACACCGTGTCATTCGGACTAAAGAGGAGAAGGACGACCCAAGTTGTTATCAGCGCTCAGTTCAGAAGCCTGCATCTCTGATGGTATGGGGTTGCATTAGTGCGTGTGGCATGGGCAGCTTACACATCTGGAAAGACACCATCAATGCTGAAAGGTATATCCAGGTTCTAGAGCAACATATGCTCCCATCCAGACGATGTCTCTTTCAGGGAAGACCTTGCATTTTCCAACATGACAATGCCAAACCACATACTGCATCAATTACAGCATCATGGCTGCGTAGAAGAAGGGTCCGGGTACTGAACTGGCCAGCCTGCAGTCCAGATATTTCACCCATAGAAAACGTTTGGCACATCATAAAATGGAACATACGACAAAAAAGACCTAAGACAGTTGAGCAACTAGTATCCTACATTAGACAAGAATGGGTTAACATTCCTATCCCTAAACTTGAGCAACTTATCTCCTCAATCCCTAGACGTTTACAGACTGTTGTAAAGAGGAAAAGGGGATGTCTCACAGTGGTAAACATGGCCTTGTCCCAACTTTTTTGAGATGTGGTGTTGTCATGAAATTTAAAATCACCTAATTTTTCTCTTTAAATTATACATTTTCTCAGTTTAAACATTTGATCTGTCATCTATGTTCTATTCTGAATAAAATATGTAATTTTGAAACTTCCACATCATTGCATTCCGTTTTCATTTACAATTTGTACTTTGTCCCAACTTTTTTGGAATTGGGGTTTTATATATATATATATATATATATATATATATATATATATATATATATATATATATATATATATAACTGAAATTTCAATGCAATTGATTTTATAACAGTTAATAGATTAAGCCCCCAAAAACAGATTGTTAGACTGAATCACTTCATGTTTATTCAAGTTGAATGTATGAATCATTCGTCCAAGACAGCCAGTAATGTGAAAGGAAGGGGTGGGAGTCATTTAGTTAATGTTTTATGGATAAATGTGGGCTACTGGTGAAAGTTTGTCATAATTTGCATTATTGTTCAAAACTGATTCAATAAAGATTTCTTTTGTGGAAAATAACAAAAGGAGACATGAAATGTACTTCACATTCTAGAATGACCCACATAGAACAATCTAAATACATGAAACAAATAAATAAATACAACCCCGATTCCAAAAAAGTTGGGACAAAGTACAAATTGTAAATAAAAACGGAATGCAATGATGTGGAAGTTTCAAAATTCCATATTTTATTCAGAATAGAACATAGATGACATATCAAATGTTTAAACTGAGAAAATGTATCATTTAAAGAGAAAAAATTAGATGATTTTAAATTTCATGACAACACATCTCAAAAAAGTTGGGACAAGGCCATGTTTACCACTGTGAGACATCCCCTTTTCTCTTTACAACAGTCTATAAACGTCTGGGGACTGAGGAGAGAAGTTGCTCAAGTTTAGGGATAGGAATGTTAACCCATTCTTGTCTAATGTACCATAGGATTCTAGTTGCTCAACTGTCTTAGGTCTTTTTTGTCGTATCTTCCGTTTTATGATGCGCCAAATGTTTTCTATGGGTGAAATATCTGGACTGCAGGCTGGCCAGTTCAGTACCCGGACCCTTCTTCTACGCAGCCATGATGCTGTAATTGATGCAGTATGTGGTTTGGCATTGTCATGCTGGAAAATGCAAGGTCTTCCCTGAAAGAGACGTCTGGATGGGAGCATATATTGCTCTAGAACCTGGATGTACCTTTCAGCACTGATGGTGTCTTTCCAGATGTGTAAGCTGCCCATGCCACACGCACTAATGCAACCCCATACCATCAGAGATGCAGGCTTCTGAACTGAGCGCTGATAACAACTTGGGTCGTCCTTCTCCTCTTTAGTCCGAATGACACGGCGTCCCTGATTTCCATAAAGAACTTCAAATTTTGATTCGTCTGACCACAGAACAGTTTTCCACTTTGCCACAGTCCATTTTAAATGAGCCTTGGCCCAGAGAAGACGTCTGCGCTTCTGGATCATGTTTAGATACGGCTTCTTCTTTGAACTATAGAGTTTTAGCTGGCAACGGCGGATGGCACGGTGAATTGTGTTCACAGATAATGTTCTCTGGAAATATTCCTGAGCCCATTTTGTGATTTCCAATACAGATGCATGTCTGTATGTGATGCGGTGCCGTCTAAGGGCCCAAAGATCACGGGCACCCAGTATGGTTTTCCAGCCTTGACCCTTACGCACAGAGATTCTTCCAGATTCTCTGAATCTTTTGATGATATTATGCACTGTAGATGATGATATGTTCAAACTCTTTGCAATTTTACACTGTCGAACTCCTTTCTGACATTGCTCCACTATTTGTCGGCACAGAATTAGGGGGATTGGTGATCCTCTTCCCATCTTTACTTCTGAGAGCCGCTGCCACTCCAAGATGCTCTTTTTATACCCAGTCATGTTAATGACCTATTGCCAATTGACCTAATGAGTTGCACTTTGGTCCTCCAGCTGTTCCTTTTTTGTACCTTTAACTTTTCCAGCCTCTTATTGTAAGGTTTCAGAGACAGAGACCCAAATGCAGATCAGTTTGGCAGGTTTATTCTTTTAACACAGTCACAAAGGTCAGGGCAGGTGAAAAGATTATGTTTCAATGCAGTCCTCAACACGTCCAAAAACAAAAAGGCACAGAAGATCACTGTGGACTTCGTGTTCAAAGTTACTCAGTCAGTTCACAAAAAATCCAACAAAAAATCCAGCAAAGCACAGAGGTTAGTAGTAGTACTTTCAGATTCAAAAAGTCATTGAGGCAGTCCACTAAAATCCATAAGAACAAAACTCAAAGGTTCCAAGCAGAATTCCAGATTCCAAGCAGAATTCCAGATTCCACTGGTTACTCACGGACAAACAGGATAATCTTCACAGGCAAAAACAGGTTCACAAACATCAGAGTCAAGGTCAGGCGATCAGAGACAGAGCAGAGAAATGACAGAGCTTAAGTAGCAGTCCAGCATACAGAATTAAACAGGAAACAGCTGACACTGCTTACAATGGTGTCAGGTGACAAAGGTGAGTCACGAGGGGGGCGTGGCTGGAGACCAAAACAAAGGGCACATGGGACATCAAAACAAACACACTGTCAACACACCCACAGTCCTACAACTGTCCAGTGGGTGGCCAGAGTTCAAGACATTCAGACTCTAACAGTACCCCCCCCAACGGACGCCTCCCGGCGTCCCCCGGGCAGACACGGGATGCTGACGGCGAAAGTCCCTGACAAGTGTGGGGTCCAATATGTGCTGGGCCGGGACCCAGCACCTCTCCTCAGGGCCATAGCCCTCCCAATCGACGAGATATTGGAGCCCATGGCCCCGGCGCCGAACGTCCACCAGCCATCAGACAGTGTATGCCTCAGAGCCATCGATGAGGCAAGGGGGCGGGGGGGCTTGGGGGCAGGATGCATGGGACTGCACAGAAAGGGCTTGACCCTAGAGACATGGAATGTGGGGTGGATACGGCGCAGGGGTAAGGGGAGCTTGAGCCGGACAGCTGTGGGGCTGATGACTTTGGCAATGGGGAAGGGGCCGATAAAACATGCTGTGAGCTTGCGAGACTCCGTCTTCAGGGGCAGGTCTTGTGTGGAAAGCCATACGCGTTGTCCCTGGTGATATCGAGGGGCCCGGGACCGACGCTTGTCGGCCTGGACCTTCATCCTGGCGGCAGAGCGAAGCCTCCACGTTTGGTAGCACTGGGGGATGAAGGCTTCCACTGATGGAACCCCGACCTCCTTCTCCTGTTCTGGGAACAGTGGCGGCTGGTACCCCAAGGAGCACTCGAAGGGAGATCGACCCGTGGTAGAGGAGATGTGTGAATTGATTGCATACTCTGCCCATGGAAGCTGCTGGCTCCAGGAGAATGGGTTCTGGGACGCCATACAGCGTAGCACAGTCTCCAGCAACTGGTTCGCCCTCTCGGTCTGGCCATTGCTCTGTGGGTGAAAACCAGAAGATAAACACACAGAGGCACCAAGCAATTTACAGAAAGCCTTCCAGAATGCAGAAGTGAATTGGGGACCCCTGTCTGATACCACTTCTACAGGCAACCCATGTATGCGGAATACATGTTGGATCATCAGGTTAGCAGTGTCTTTGGCAGATGGAAGACCAGGCAGGGGAATGAAATGAACAGACTTTGAGAAACGATCCACAACAGTAAGAATGGTAGTGTGGTCTGATGGGGGCAGACCAGTCACGAAGTCTAAGGAGATGTGGGACCATGGTCTTTGGGGCACGGACAGGGGTTGCAGCAGGCCAGCGGGGGGTTGAATGGAGGTCTTGTTTTGGGCACAGACCTGGCAGGACCGGACAAAGTTGGTAATGTCCTCCTTCATGGACGGCCACCAAAATCTCCTCCCGATGAACGCTTGGGTTCGTCGGGGTCCAGGATGGCAGGACAACTTGGTGGAGTGACCCCACTGCAGCACCTGTGAGCAGACAGAGTTAGGAACATACAGACGGTTAGTGGGACATTGACTGGGGCCTGTTTCATCCGCTTGAGCAGCCTTCACAGTGGATTCCACATCAAACAGAGCTGCCCCCAAAATGCAGTGGGAAGGGAGGATGGTGTTAGAGTCCAGATTCGTCTTGGACATGGGAAACTGTTGGGACAGAGCATCAGGCTTAACATTTTTATGACCAGGGCGGTAGGACAGGGTGAAGTTAAACCTGGAGAAGAATAGGGACCAGCATGCTTGTCAGGGGTTGAGTCTCTTGGCTGAACTGATGTATTGCAGGTTCTTATGGTCAGTCCAGACCAAAAATGGCAGCGGGGCGCCCTCCAACCAGTGCCGCCACTCCTCCAGGGCTAACTTCACTGCAAGCAGCTCCCTGTTCCCCACGTCATAGTTCTGTCCTGCTGGTGACAGACCGTGAGAGAAGAAGGCACATGGGTGTATGCAATTATTCTTAGCAGAGCGTTGGGAGAGCACTGTGCCAACACCCACCTCAGAAGCGTCTACCTCCACAATGAACTGCCGGTTGGGATCGGGTTGGATCAGGATCGGAGCAGAGGTGAACCGCTGCTTCAGGTCTTGAAAGGCCTCCTCTGCAGCTGTGGTCCAAACGAACTTGACCGCTGAAGAGGTCAGGGCGGTGAGGGGGGCGGCTACAGTGCTGAAATTTCAGATAAAGCGCTGGTAAAAGTTGGCAAAGCCAAGGAAGCTCTGCAGGTCCCGTCGACTAGCAGGTGTGGGCCATTCCAACACTGCCTTGACCTTACGTTGGTCCATTTGGATGCCCCCCGGGGTGATCACATACCCAAGGAAAGCAACCGTTTCCTGGTGGAACTCACATTTCTCCGCCTTCACAAACAGCTGGTTCTCCAGAAGATGCTTCAGGACCTTACGGACATGGACAACATGCTCAGTGAGTGACTTGGAAAAAATCAAGATGTCATCTAAAAACACAAAGACAAATTGATTGAGCATGTCCCTCAGGACATCATTGACTAAGGCAGGGGTCTTCAATCCTATCCACAAAGGGCCAGTGTGGCTGCAGGCTTTCATTCCAACCAAGCAGGAGCTACACCTGATTTCACTTGTTTAATCATTTCACCCTCGTCTCCAGTCAACAATCAAGTGAGCCTCCAATTTGGCTGTAATGAAAGCCTGCAGCTACACCGGCCCTTTGCGGATAGGATTGAAGACCCCTGGACTAAGGCCTGAAAAAACACAGGGGCATTGGTAAGGCCAAATGGCATGACCAAGTACTCATAATGACCTGAGGTGGCGTTAAAGGCCATCTTCCTTTCATCCCCCTCGCGGATACGGACCAGGTGGTAGGCATTCCTTAAGTCCAGCTTGGTGAATACCTTGGCTTCTTGGAGGAGTTCAAATGCTGAGGACATGAGAGGGAGAGGGTAACGGTTTTTAATAGTGACATCATTTAAACCATGGTAATCAATGCAGGGGCGTAACGAACCATCCTTCTTTCCAACAAAGAAAAAACCGGCTCCTGCAGATGAGGAAGGGCGGATGATGCCTGCAGCGAGGGACTCTTGAATGTACTTGTTCATAGCTTCCATCTCAGGCCGTGACAGGGAGTACAAATGACCTCTAGGGGGAGTTGTGCCAGGAAGGAGGTTAATAGCACAATCATAGGAACGGTGAGGGGGTAAGGAAGAGGCTTTGGACTTACTGAATACAGGCTTGAGGTCCATATAGTCCGGAGGAACGCCTGACAGATCTGGAAACTCCTCGTTGACATCAGAGACAGGTTTCGACAGAGTCTGGGCCTGAAGGAGACAGTTTGAGTGGCAAAATGGGCTCCAACCCATAATACACCTCCCTACCCAGTCAATATTTGGGTTGTGCTTAATAAGCCAAGGGTAGCCAAGAACTACTGGAGCATGAGGGGCATTAATGACAAGAAAGCGTAATTGTTCATGATGGTTGCCAGAGATGGTGAGACTCACCGGAGCAGTGGTGTGAGTGATGTTGGCCAATTTCGCTCCAGTCAACGCATTGGCCACCAGGGGTCTCTCCAGGCTCTCGGTAGGTAGACTCCACTGACTCACCAGGCTGGCGTCGATGAAGTTCTCCTCGGCACCAGAGTCAACAAGAACTCCCACCTCCAGTTGTTGATCTCCCCACCAGAGGACAGCTGAGAGAAGAGTGCGCTGAGCAGAGGAGGGGTGTATGGGGGTCATGCTCACCAGTACCCCCCTCACAGGTGAGCATTGGCTTTTGCTGGACAGGAGGCAACGAAGTGACCTGGTTGGCCACAGTACAGGCAGGAGCATGTGTTGATTCTTCTTTGTCTTTCCTCTTGGGTCAGGCGGGTGCGGTCCACTTGCATGGGCTCTGGTACTGATGTGGTGGTGGGAGGAGAAGGAGGGGGCATGACTGGACTGACAAGAGGCCTTCCTGCTGTAGACTCAAAGGTCCTGGCCCGGCAGCGTTGCTGTAGCCTGGTGTCAATGCGGATTGCAAGGTTGATGAGGTCCTCACAGGAGCCGGGCAGATCATGAGAAGCCAACTCATCTTTGATCTCTTCCGACAGGCCATTAAGGAAGGTGTCATAGAGAGCCTCAGTGCACCATCCTGTTGTGGTTGCAAGAGTTTGAAAATTAATGGCAAAGTCTGACACCGACCTACGACCCTGGCGCATGTGGAGTAGCTCACGGGCAGCCTCATGCCCTTGCTTGGATCGATCAAAGACTCTCTTCATCTCAGTCGAAAACTCCTGGAAATTCCCACAGATTGCTGACTGAGCATCCCACACTGCAGTTCCCCACTCTCTGGCACGCCCTGACAGCGGTAATCACATAGGCAACCTTTGCTCGATCGGTGGGGAAGGTACCTGGTTGCAGCTCAAAGATGAGGGTACACTGAGACAGGAAAGAGCGGCAGGTACCGGGTTCGCCAGCGTACTTCTCCGGTGGAGGCAGTTGTGGCTCGTGGGCTGGTTGTGCGGTTGAGGCAGACTGGGCAGGCTCTGCAGGCTGGGCAGGGTCTGCAGACTGTGCAGACGTGGAAGCAGACTGGGGGAGTTGGAGTGACTGGATCTGGGCTGTCAGGTCTCTGATGCTGGCAGCTACTGCCTCCAGTTGGACTTGTTGGCGGCCCAGAAGCTCTCCATGCTGTTTGAGACAAGCCCTCAGGTGCTCTGGATCTGCTAGGTCCATCCTGCTCTGATCGCACTGTAAGGTTTCAGAGACAGAGACCCAAATGCAGATCAGTTTGGCAGGTTTATTCTTTTAACACAGTCACAAAGGTCAGGGCAGGTGAAAAGATTATGTTTCAATGCAGTCCTCAACATGTCCAAAAACAAAAAGGCACAGAAGATCACTGTGGGCTTCGTGTTCAAAGTTACTCAGTCAGTTCACAAAAAATCCAACAAAAAATCCAGCAAAGCACAGAGGTTAGTAGTAGTACTTTCAGATTCAAAAAGTCATTGAGGCAGTCCACAAAAATCCATAAGAACAAAACTCAAAGGTTCCAAGCAGAATTCCAGATTCCACTGATTACTCACGGACAAACAGGATAATCTTCACAGGCAAAAACAGGTTCACAAACATCAGAGTCAAGGTCAGGCGATCAGAGACAGAGCAGAGAAATGACAGAGCTTAAGTAGCAGTCCAGCACACAGAATTAAACAGGAAACAGCTGACACTGCTTACAATGGTGACTGAATCAGGTGACAAAGGTGAGGCACGAGGGGGGCGTGGCCGGAGACCAAAACAAAGGGCACATGGGACATCAAAACAAACACACTGTCAACACACCCACAGTCCTACAACTGTCCAGTGGGTGGCCAGAGTTCAAGACATTCAGACTCTAACACTTATGTCCCCTGTCCCAACTTTTTTGAGATGTGTTGCTGTCATGAAATTTCAAATGAGCCAATATTTGGCATGAAATTTCAAAATGTCTCACTTTCGACATTAGATATGTTGTCTATGTTCTATTGTGAATACAATATCAGTTTTTGAGATTTGTAAATTATTGCATTCCGTTTTTATTTACAATTTGTACTTTGTCCCAATGTTTTTGGAATCGGGGTTGTATGAATATTTTCATGGGCAGCATGGTGGTGTAGTGGTTAGCACTGTCGCCTCACAGCAAGAAGGTCCTGGGTTCGAGCCCAGCGACTGGCGAGGGCCTTTCTGTGCGGAGTTTGCATGTTCTCCCCGTGTCTGCATGGGTTTCCTCCGGGTGCTCCGGTTTCCCCCACAATCCAAAGACATGCAGGTTAGGTTAACTGGTGACTCTAAATTGACCGTAGGTGTGAGTGTGAATGGTTGGTTGTCTCTATGTGTCAGCCCTGCGATGACCTGGCGACTTGTCCAGGATGTACCCCGCCTCTAACCCATAGTCAGCTGGGATAGGCTCCAGCTTGCCTGCGACCCTGCACAGGATAAGTGGTTACAGATGATGGAGGGATTCTCATATTTATGTCTTATTTGTCTTATACAACAAATAATCATCACATGCTAACGCAACAAATAAACTAATAATCATTGCATACAAACTTTTTACAAATAAACAATACAACAAATAAACATTGTTGCTTACAAATGTCATATATCAAATAAAAAAACCATACAACCATATATAAATGTCTTGTAGATCAAATAAACAAATACTAGAATATTTAATAGAGGTACACAGTAACAAGAAAACAGAGATAGAGTGTATAGAAAGAAAGGAACTGCTTCGTTTTTTTCTTCCTCAGAGCTGTGTATTAACTCAGTGTATCCTATAGTTAGGTCTTTATAAGAACTTGGTAGCAGCTTCTTTGAATTATGAAACGTAACACGCATCAGGAACATGTCTAATTCCTCATACATCCTCTTTGGCTGAAAGAAAAATAGCACATTCTATTCTCAGTGCCTCAATTAAGAGCATGCAGTTTCCAATCAAATCCCGCTGCTTGGTTTATTAATTCCTTTGACCACCAGCTGTGGATCCATAATTTGGAGGTTTTAGCTTGCTAAGACCTACACATGTATACACAAATATTTTAGTCCCACAAAAGGTGACTAATTTTAAAAAGAATCATCTGTTTTGTTTCAGAGACTTTGGACATTTATTTTTGGATTGCATCCATATGGTACAGACATAGTAGAGGACTTCTGGCCTCTGTGTTTGGCTGTTGTTTGAAACAAATGGGACGCACATGTTGGAGTGTGTTTACACTGCTGAATAATCAAGGTGTCTCACACATGTAAGTCTCAGCCTTTTGGTTTAATAGGGAAAGGGCAGATATCCTCCTCTTGGTTCATTTGGTGTTGATGTAGTTAAACCTTTTGAGTTTATACTATAACTTGAGTTAAAATTACAACATAGTGAATAACGATTTATTGTAAGGGCAAATTTATATTTACAACATTTGGCAGGATTTATCCGTAGCTTTGTAGTCTTCATCAAAAACATATCCTCATGCCAGTACAAATAAGTCAAGGTCTAAGAATACTATTAAGCTAAAACCATGTTAAAGTAGAGTTATTACAGCAAGAAAAACACACATCACTGTTTTTTTTTTCAATTTTAGTGTTTAAAGGTAGACTGCCTTCCAGATTTTTCAAGTGTAGGTCATAAAAAGAATTTTCCCGACACCCAATTATTTTTGTTTAGTGGACCGAAAGCTACTGAATTTGAATCACAGACTTCCAATTTAATTTAATTTATTTATTTATTTAAAAATAGAACAATTAATGAATTTAGGGCCACGTGGCCCTAAATTCTCCGCTATTTTTTCCTGCTTCACCATGACCCAATTCAAGATACTACGTCATGCATCATGTGGTGGGCTTTCCCCATTTGCACAAGGCATTATGGGATACAAATTTGAAACAGGAGAGAAAAATGGAGGACATGAGTGTGCGAATGAAACATGAAAGACCGACTACAGTAACGGAAAGTGAGAAGAAAAGACGTTATGTTGCAAAGAAAAGGAAACGCAGGACCAAACTAATAAATATCGGCGGTCAGCGAGCACCTCGGTGTGATCAGCTGTTCGTTTAGCGACAGAATGATGTAATTGTCAGTGCACGGTCAAAGGTAAACCTGCGCATGCGCACATGGACTTCCTCTGTCTGCTTGACTGCGCGAAATGAGCGATTTCATGTAAACTATTTGCTCAGGAATCCCCTCAAATTAAATAACTTCCCAGCCACAGAATGACCTGATATTTTGTGAGATTTTACAGAAATAAACATATATCACAATGACTACATTTCAGAGGGAACTAAATTTCACTGATTTTCTGAAATTGAAAGGCCGTCTAGCTTTAAGTGCTTGGTGAAGAGGGAGATCTTCACCATCTTTGTTTGAAGACACTGCCTCAACTGTTCAAACAGCCAAGGGATGTTTATTCCACCACCTGGGTGTCAGAGAAGAGTTGAGATGGATGTGAACATAATTGAGAGTTTTTTTTTTTTTTTGAAGGCAACTACACAGATGCACACATGACAAATGCCACAGAGCAAGAGCAGCTAGTCATCTCTTCAGGCATTTTTATGAGATGTTCTTGCCTATGCATTATTGCAAAGTATCTTTGACTTATGCTGCGTTCATGTGCTATGGGAAGATGATATTTTCCAGTTGGGAAGTGGTATTTACCAGTGTGTTGTGTTCACATGCTTTTGTTGTTATTGACAAATTAAAGATGGTGGACCAGATTCAGAATCAGGCCTGTTATTTGGCTAAAACAATTATAGATTGCCTTGTTCATCAGCTGCAGCAGGAATATGAGTTATCAGAAGTCAAAAGGTAAATAATGCTGAATATTTCCTCATCATGACAAGTAGAGATTTTCTTAACACATTGAATGCCACGCAGTTTTTGGAAATTTGGCTGTAGCCACAATGAGTGTAGCCAGTATCTAGATCATTGTTGGCGTTCTTTGGACAGCCACAGAATATTTTGTATTAGGATATAATATACATATTATAATAATATAATACACATAACATGACTCGTTTAAAAGGTGAGAGTCAGCTTTCCGTAGGTGAAAACCACTTCTTTCTTGGTTCATAAGCTAGTCTTGTACCGCTTGCCGCCATGTTGAAAAGGTTAAAGTTCATCTCATCTCGGCAACTCGTGTATCAAAATTTTCTACCAGTTGCCCAGTGGAAAATACCACAAGAGGAGGCGTTCATGTGTGCTTTCCATGTCGGCGTTTGGTATTTACCATAATTCCCATAGCACATGAACGCACCATTATATTCTATACCACACAATATACTGTACCACATGGGTGCAAGAGATAAATAACTTCCCATTTGACATGCCAGCAAAATACTCCTACACCCCCAGAAGAGGATGGGTTCACTTTTGAGTCTGGTCCCTTGAGGTTTCTTCATCAAGTCATCTCAGGGAGTATTTCTTTGCCACTGTGATCGAAATCTAGATCCTGATTTCTGCAAAGTTGCTTTGTGACAATGTCAGTAATTAAAATCCTGTTCGAGGTGTTATATTCACTCTAGAAATCATTTTGATTGTTCACGATGGTAGGAGAGCCCTTTATGTGGAGGTGAAAGTGTCCTGCTTTGACCTACAGCTTTGTACTTCACATAAAGCAAAGCCCTTTGATGTAAAAGATCAAACTTGCCTTTCATGCTCGTTTAAGACTTCCTTTCAGGTGTCGGAGTTGTAGCCAAAAAAAAAACACCTTAATTAAATAAATGGGTACCTCATGTTACACTAAATGAGTATTCACTGAAATGCTAAGTAATTACTGCAAATACATTTAGAGTCGGCGTAAGCGTTTTTTCTTTTTCTTTTAATCATTACTACTTACTAGGGATGAAATGTAACATAAAAACACGATACGGAATGAACAGATAGCATACAACAGTTCGTTCAACTCCACTAATTTGATTGGACAAGCCAAATTCTGAGAGTGTTGATATTTAGCATAACAGCAAGGATGCATTTCACCATTTGCGTCACTACACTCATCTGTGTTTTTTACGCTACATTAAATTCCAATTCTACTAATAGTTTGTTAAATTGTAACTGCTAGTACACTTATTATGGGCTGTTGGTCAGTCTGTGTATTGGCATGGCAACACATAATGCTCTACCCAGCTGGGTCTTCTTTGGGGACTGTTTTCATTTGTCAGAGCAAAAATAAACCAAATATTTGGCCAGATTGTGTCGGAAAAGTCAGTTCATCAATACTAATGGCGGTTTTATATAACTGTTGTATAAAAGCAATATCATCCTCGTAATCATGCTGTTGTACTGAGTATCAGCACAGCTGTGATTATCTGCGGCGCTTAGCCTGCGATTTCGTGCCGACAACCAAATCATGGCTGAATCATGGATATTTAGTACAACAGCACTCTTCCTCATGTGATATTGTTCAAATATGTTCTAATGTATCAGGATTATGATTCAGTGGAACACAAGAAAAAGCTGCACAAAAGGGAGGTTTGTACTCTGATGTGGGTCAGATATGGTATGAAGCTTCCAGGACAAACAAAGACCATGTTTATTAACACTAACTATTGGAAAACTTTTTTTTTAAATAGATCCAACTAAATTTGTCTGAAAATATCATGGGCAGCAACACAGAAAAATAATACCAGTGTGAGCAGGATTAAATATACAGTCCAGCACACATCTCTACTTAAGACCAATTATAAATGATGTGATGTAGCTGAGGTTGAGGAACTGTCAGAGTCACAATTTAAAGACCAGGTTGACAATGTTGGCATTTCCACCTCTGGGATCCCCCCTGTGTTTCCAGGGACATATTGGCAGGCCTTATATTTAATATGTATATATTATATGGACATGAGTGTTTTATTGGGAAATACGCCACTCGTATTTTTCATACAAGCTACATCTGGGACAGAGAACCAAAACTGTGACATAAATGTCTATATGTCAACTGTGAGGAAATCGATGAATTGTTTTGATAAATTTGGGTACTTTTTGTTTGTGGATGTGCCTATATAATAAAAAGAACATCACGCATTGGCTTGAAGATATGAAGTTTATCTTCTTGTGTTGAATAACTCACATTTTTCATATGAAATACATCGCGGCTCTGAGTGACGTATTTAAATAATATTGGCTGGCTTTTTTTCCATTCAGCTAGCATGATATTGAACGAGCCAAAGATGAGTAGCTGAATGGAATATATTTGATATCTCATCTCATCCTCTCTAGCCACTTTATCCTGTTCTACAGGGTCGCAGGCAAGCTGGAGCCTATCCCAGCTGACTACGGGCGAAAGGCGGGGTACACCCTGGACAAGTCGCCAGGTCATCGCAGGGCTGACACATAGACACAGACAACCATTCACACTCACATTCACACCTACGGTCAATTTAGAGTCACCAGTTAACCTAACCTGCATGTCTTTGGACTGTGGGAGAAACCGGAGCACCCGGAGGAAACCCGCACAGACACGGGGAGAACATGCAAACTCCACACAGAAAGGCCCTCGCCGGCCACAGGGCTTGAACCCGGACCTTCTTGCTGTGAGGCGACAGTGCTAACCACTACACCACCGTGCCGCCCTATATTTGATATACCATGAAAAAAGCCAGCCAATAGTATTATTATCATTATACATACACGTTTGATGGAACAATTATAGATTTTACTAAAAATTAAGAACAGGGCAGTAACTTACCAATACTGAATGCTGATTCTGACTGAATGTAATTCAGTGTTCTGTCAATCCAATGGACATGTACAAAGTCAAAGTTCTAACAATAAAAAAGGTACAAGTCCAAAAACCCTGAACAACAACCCAACTTATATACAAGCTATATCCAGGTAGACAGTTCAAGTTCAAAGCTACTTTTGGTCGTAGTTAATTGTTCCATTGCAGTTGTTCAAAACAAAAGGGCTTTGCTGAGTGAAGTCCACGAGTGAAGTCCTCTTGTAAAAGTCTCTGTTACTTTTCCTCACCTCCAAGTAGAACTTTATATTTTTCACTATTGCTCTCTTTTCCAGTTTTTTTATTTCTGTTAGTATGTTTTTCTCTTGTAAGTATGTGTGAAGAATATTCAGTGAAGTTTTTGTAGCCTTTCGGGTGTTCAGCGGGTCTTTCTCTTTAAATCTTCGGCTGTTAATGAAGCAAACCTCACGGCCGTGTTTGTGTACAATCACAGTCACTCACTATTGTGGAAGTTTTACGTCTCTGGCGTGTCTCTTTTCCAGTTTTTTGATTTCTGTTAGTATGATTTTCTTTTGTAAATATGTGTGAAGAAAATATAATGAAGTTTTAGTAGCCTTTCGGGTGTTCAGCACATCTTTAGTTTCAGTTTATTTATTTATTTAGTGCTTAAACCAAACACTGAATTAACCCTGTCTTCTCTCTCTCCCAGCCGACAAAGAAATGATTGTGTGCATGCGTAACAGAAAAGTTTTGTCATTGGATCTTTGCATGTGATGTCATGTTGCCTTGAAAACATAAAATATTATAAAAATATTGCACACTCATTCTCCATTGGGGAGAGTGGTGTAATACATGGAGGATAAGCGATATGATAATATTGCATGGCATCAATAAACCTGCTAGAAGGGAATAGAATACATGTTTTTATTCCATGGAAAAATTGGCCTGTATGTATAATAATTCCCGATATTTCACTCCGATGATGTCACTCCCAGTCTTTTCCCACTGACTGGACACTCATTACATCTCATTATCTCTAGCCGCTTTATCCTGTTCTACAGGGTCGCAGGCAAGCTGGAACCTATCCCAGCTGACTACGGGTGAAAGGCGGGGTACACCCTGGACAAGTCGCCAGGTCATCACAGGGCTGACACATAGACACAGACAACCATTCACACTCACATTCACACCTATGGTCAATTTAGAGTCACCAGTTAACCTAACCTGCATGTCTTTGGACTGTGGGGGAAACTGGAGCACCCGGAGGAGACCCACACGGACACGGGGAGAACATGCAAACTCCACACAGAAAGGCCCTCGCTGGCCATGGGGCTCGAACCCGGACCTTCTTGCTGTGAGGCGACAGTGCTAACCACTACACCACCGTGCGGACCCACGTTGTCAAAATGGTGAACTGGTTCAAAATGAAAATTATTTTGATTAACTTGCATATTTTTTGTGGATGTGTCGATATAATATAAAGTTTCACAAAGATAAAGTTTATCTTCTTGTGTTGAAAATATTTTCACTCATTTGCTTTGCTTACTCGTGAATATGTTCATCACTTGAAGATAAACTTCTTCGCGCAACCGTGTAATATCCTCTTATTTAATTTATATTTAATATAAAGAGTCTAATAAATGTTTTGGTTTAGGTCACTCCCACTTCTAGTTTAAATCTGAATATTGATACAGATGCAATTATTTGGACCACTAAACAGATACAGATACTGTCATTGTGTCTAGTATGTACTTGTATCACATGGTTTACTACAGTTGTTAAAGTTGGATACACAAAAGCTTCTGTCGCATATAATGTCAGAACAGATTGCATTTGGAGACCCTTCAGAGGGCCATATGCCCTGATTAATACACGGTGCTGTGTCTCTACTATGGGACAGTGTAGAGGATAAAATGAATTTTGGTGTGCAGGTTAAACAAGGACAACGCTCAAAAGCCCGCAAGTATCTGGAAGCTGGGCAGACTTTATTTGTATTTTAATTCAGCTGTGAATATTAAACATGTCAGCTCTTTGTGGTTATCAAACACCCAATGTCATCTGTCTGTTTTGATCCATCTGCTTAAAAAAGTTAGGAAAAAAAAAGCCCAGACCACTGAAACTCAACGAGTCTGAGAACAAGTGTTTCACACTGAGTTAATGTCCATACAGTACGGACTGTAAGTCAGCCAATCTACAAATGTTTTAGCCGCCAACATCTACAGGGTTTGGTATTTTTGCACCCAGAGTAACGGAGCAAACAGCAATCATCACAGTATGGAACTGAATCCTTCATTTTAAACAAATCAGGACCTTAATTCCAATGTCTCAAAATGTTGAACAGAAATACATGATATTCTATATGTTCTCATATTTATCCTGTTAGACTCACAAAAAAAATGTACAGGAAAAAGGAAAGGTTTGGATTGGATTTATGACAAAGCTTGGCTCATGTAACTTCTTATAAATGTTATATGCATCAGAATATGAGATTATTTTTGACTGCATTGAATTATAGTTTGTGTAAAAAAAGAAGACCTGCAAGTCTAAATTTTAAAAGGTATGCATTATATACATGATACGAGTATGTACACTGTTTTAATGTGTTTCAAAGAAAAAAACCTCTGAAATAAAACGTCTCAAAAAAAAAAAGTTGGCTTTGCAGATCTGGTTGTGAAGTTACTGCTAACTGTTGCATCTGAATTTCACAGAATGGTTGTGTTCAGGGGTGGCATGGTGGTGTAGTGGTTAGCACCGTTGCCTCAGAGCAAAAAGGTCCTGGGTTTGAGCCCAGTGGCCAGTGAGAGCCTTCACTGTGTGAAGTTTGCATGTTCAATTGGTGGCTCTAAATTGACTGTAGATGTGAATGGTTGTTTGTCTCTGTGACAGCCCTGTGATAACCTGGTGACTTGTCCAGGGTGTACCCTGCCCCTTGCCCATAGTCAGCTGGGATAAGCTCCAGCTTGCCTGTGACCCTGTAGAACAGGATAAGTGGCTACAGATAATGGATGGGTTGTGTTCAGTTGTTATTTGTCTTGATTGTTTATTGAATTTGTAGACCCTTCGGTGGGCCATATGCCCTGATTAAAACATGGTGCTGTGTCTCTACTGTGAGATAGTGTAGAGAATAAAATGAATTTTGGTGTGCAGGTTAAACAAGGACTACGCTCAAAAGCCCACAGGTATCTGGAACCTGGGCAGACTTTATTTGTATAAAGTCTTGGGTGGCATTGTGGTGTAGTGGTTAGCACTGTCGCATCACAACAGGAAGGTTCTAGGTTCGAGTTCAGCAGCCAGCGGGGGCCTCTCTGTGTGGAGTCTGCATGTTTTCCCCGTGTCTGTGTGGGTTTCCTCCTGGTGCTACGGTTTCCCCCACAGTCCAAAGACATGCAGGTTAGATTAACATGGGGCAGCCTTGGGCTGAAATGCCCTTGAGCAAGGCACCTAACCTCCAACTGCTCCCCGGGTGCTGTAGCATAGCTGCCCACTGCTCTGGGTATGTGTGTGTGTTCACTGCTTCAGATGGGTTAAATCCAGAGGATGAATTCCGTTGTGCTTGAATGTGCATGTGACAAATAAAAGCATCTTCTTCTTCTTCAATTCCAAGTAAGCATTCTTCAGACATGAAGCAGCTCTACACTTCTTAAGAACTAGTCATGTTTTTAAAAGAGCCGTCTCTTCACAAACTCGACTTACTACAGAAATGCAACTCAATGAACCCTAAGAGAAAATCATTGACCTGAACACTGATGAAAGAATGGTAGTGTTGACTGAAATTATACCCCAACATATTGTGGAAATGTCTGCGAACCTACTGGTACCCAAAGAGCCGATAATTTAGCAAGGTTAAAGATGTCAGCATGATTGGTGGCTCATTTGGAGTTATTATCGATGTTATTCTTATTCCACCAGCAGACCTCTATTATATTTTAGCTAAGTAAAAAGTCCAATGGGTAATGTATTGTCTCCAAATGACTGACAGGAAAGCATTAAACTCTGAAACTCATTTCCAGAACCAAACCATTATACAGACCTTGGATTTGAACAGCATTACAATAAAAGACTAACAAACATATGGCTTTACAGACTTTTTTTTAGACTTCAAAGTCAAATCCTTCATTGTCTATACTTAGTATAATCATAGATGATTATTAGCATT
Source organism: Neoarius graeffei (assembly GCF_027579695.1). NCBI lineage: Eukaryota > Metazoa > Chordata > Actinopteri > Siluriformes > Ariidae > Neoarius > Neoarius graeffei. The sequence goes on from NC_083574.1 coordinate 42,792,464, forward strand.
AGTGTTAGCATGCAATAGCTCCAATTCAGTCAATTACCAGAAAATTACCAGTAAAACATTTGTTTCTTCTTCGGAAAACTGATATACACTGTGATATTAATTTACTGAATGCTTTCAGCAAAACATGAAGGAAAGTTCTAGCGGTCTGAAAGGTTTCTACTTCAGTCCTTTTTTAAAGCTTCTATGTAAAACATAAGAATTCCCCCAGAAGATCTTTAAGGTGCTAAAAGGAACACTGTAGTTTTTTTTTGGTGGTCATGAAAAGAAGTTGAGTTGCCATAGCAACCCCCAAACACTGCCATTTCAAGGTTTCCATTCCAGCTGAGCAGAATTTAATGCCAGAACTAAACAAGCATGTTTGCAGTAGAATGTTTCCAAATTAATCTCAAACTCTGGCACCAGCTTCAGTACCAACAGAGGAACCTGACTGGGGGAAAAAATGCTATAGCTGCATTCCACTGGAGTTCATGTCATAACTGTCAAATGTTTCAGAAGTGCATGGGCAACAGATTGACTGAAACCTATTTTCACATTTGGTCCCTTAAGGGCCAGCATGTTGAATAACACCAGTGTCGTGACAGGCTGAGGGCCTCCTAGGTAAAGGTCTGCTGAGCCAAGCCACTAGTGTCAAAAGCAGGTAAGACAATCCTCTTCGATAGAACTCATGTCATGCCTATGTAGCCACCCATTGGTGTCGCATTTCTAGCACTTGCATATTTGCTTTTTTTGCCCCTTCGAAGTGTCCATACCTATTAGCAACACTCTATAACCCTTTTCAACATCCTAGTATGGTAGAGCTCGCTGTAACACTGGTTGTTTGGCAGATTTTCAGATTTGCATGATGGATGAATGTGGTGTTTGGCTAGGATGGGTCATCTGGTCTAATGGTTCCTAAAGGACCTCAGGCAGGTTCTGCTGAAGCTATGTGGATGAGTAACGAGCTGCTCTGGCCCAGTTCTGGGATTCTAAGAGGAGATCAGCATCACCCTGGTTTAGAGTGAAGCAGTGGGCCGCTTTCAGAACCATAATATCCATAATGAGCCCTTGAGGAAAGACAGACAGGTGAGTATACACTGACTATGAGCTCTAATGTTGAAAATGAGGCCTACCTGTCAGTATGTACATATGTGTGTATGATGACTGACTGGTTGAATCTGTGTCCACGGGCAGTGTAAGGTGTTCTGGCTTTGCTTCAAGCGATACATTTGAAATTTTACTGATGGTTTATGCAGTTCCAAAGATCCACGGATACAATAAAATCAGAAAAACAGCATATAGTTGGGAGTTTATTTCTGTGGCTTGAGTTCTTAGTAAAAAGAAAGTAGAGCATGTTTTAAAAGTTCTTGGCTGGCTGATGCATGGAGCAAGCGAGATTTGGCTAGAACTATTTTAGACTTAACGTTGGAGAGGATAAATTATGAGCATTTGCAGTGAGCAGATTTTTGTGGTCATGTATGCAAAAAGTGTGATCTTTCATTTCACGGACGAAGACCTGAGTTTTAAAAAAGATGAGTAAAAAAAAAATCTGACAATAGAGCCAGTGTTCACAAACACACACACTGGTATTCAATTGAGCTACATTTTAAAATACAGCATTAAAAACGATATGCTATTTCCTAAAGCAAAACACAGCACCTTACTTGGTGACATACAAAGGGGGTGCTAATTGCTAAGTGTTGAAAAAACATACAGTGGTGCTTGAAAGTTTGTGAACCCTTTAGAATTTTCTATATTTCTGCATAAATATGACCTAAAACATCAGATTTTCACGCAAGTCCTAAAAGTAGATAAAGAGAACCCAGTTAAACAAACAAGACAAAAATATTATACTTGGCAATTTATTTATTGAGGAAAATGATCCAATATTACATATCTGTGAGTGGCAAAAGTATGTGAACCTTTGCTTTCAGTATCTGGTGTGACCCCCTTGTGCAGCAATAACTGCAACTAAACATGAACATTATGAACATTACGGTAATATTAGCCAATGTGAGAGAGGCCTTCAGTTGCTTAGAAGTTACCCTGGGGTCCTTTGTGACCTCGCTATCTATTACACGCCTTGCTCTTGGAGTGATCTTTGTTGGTCAACCACTCCTGGGGAGGGTAACAATGGTCTTGAATTTCCTCCATTTGTACACAATCTGTCTGACTGTGGATTGGTGGAGTCCAAACTCTTTCGAGATGGTTTTGTAACCTTTTCCAGCCGGATGAGCATCAACAACGCTTTTTCTGAGGTCCTCAGGAATCTCCTTTGTTTGTGCCATGATACACTTCCACAAACATGTGTTGTGAAGATCAGACTTTGATAGATCCCTGTTCTTTAAATAAAACAGGGTGCCCACTCACACCTGATTGTCATCCCATTGATTGAAAACACCTGACTCTAATTTCACCTTCAAATTAACTGATAATCCTAGAGGTTCACATACTTTTGCCACTCACAGATATGTAATATTGGATCATTTTCCTCAATAAATAAATGACCAAGTATAATATTTTTGTCTCATTTGTTTAACTGGGTTCCCTTTATCTACTTTTAGGACTTGTGTGAAAATCTGATGATGTTTTAGGTCATATTTATGCAGAAATATAGAAAATTCTAAAGGGTTCACAAACTTTCAAGCACCACTCTATACTGTAACTGCATTTTGGATATTAGGTGAGTGAAATCATGAGACAGAATTTTTATACTAAGCAAGATGCTTTTATAATCTGCTAGTTTTGCAATAGAGTTCCTATAATAATAATAATAATAATAATAATAATAATAATATAGAAATATTAACATTAATAATAATATTACAGAAGTAGAGTTCCTGCCTACAGTTTATTTTTGTTTAATTCACAGTAAAGTTGTCTCATTTGATTCGATACTGCACCCATAAAAATACAGGACTGGATCCAAGGACTTTAGATACAGTATGTAAGAGTGATCAGTTCTTCTGACACAAATCAAGAACATTCTGTACTAATCCCAGTGTGACACATTAAATGATTCTGAGCAGTCCGTGGACTAAAAGGGCCTCCATGTGCTTTATCATTCTGGTTACTTCTCTGACTCGTGCCCTCCTTACACAATAATACCCTTTTTTGTGCCTACTCTAGGAATAGTTAAATTAGTGTCTTTCCCCCTCATTTTTAATTAAAAAAATGGATTTATTTTTTCTCCATGAGATGTTCAAAGTTTATATCTCCATGAGATGTTCAAAGTTTATATATATATATATATATATATATATATATATATATATATATATATATATATATATATATATATATATCCAAACCCTGACTGATACTTTTCCAGAACTCTGCCCTGAACTTATTTTGATAGCTGGTTGGTCTTCATGATGCTGTTGGTTTTCTACCAAACTTTGAGGCCATCTAGCAACATGTGCATTTATACTTTATTGAGGTCACATGACACTTTAATTGCGCACACATGAGCTCCATTGAACTAATTATATGGCAGTTTTTTGGCAACTATTTTGCTGGTTTCACAGGAACTGGGTTGAAGACTTATCCAATCACTTTTTCTTTGTAAATAATTGGGAAATCCTTCAGCAGAGAAGCCAAAGTTATGAAATTATTAAACTGCCTTCACTTGTCAGCTCAGTGATATTGCTAAAGTATGGAATCCAAGGCAAAATGTTCTGGAAAATATATTTAAAAATCATCACCCCAGTTATAGCAATGTCGCGTCAGAGAAATCTTGGTTTGAATTTTAAGAAATGAAAGTTCCAATGTGATCCATTGCTCAGCACTCACTCTCACTAACTTCCAGTAACTACTTTAATCTGGTCAAGACAGGGTGTTGATGATCCCCCCCCCCCCAAATAAATAAATAAATAAATAAATAAATTCAAATATCAATTCATCAGACCACAGGACAGTTTTCCACTTTGCCTCAGTCGTCCATGGTAAATGAGCTCAGGCCCAGAGAAGATGGTGGTTTTTGTGGATATTGTTTATATATGGTTTCTTCTTTAGATGGTACAAGTTTAACTTGCATTTGTGGATGCAATGATGAACTGTGTCCACAGACAGTGGTTTTCTGAAGTGTTCCTGAGCCCATACAGTGATTTCCATGACAGAATCATGTTTGCTTTTAATGCAGTGTCATCTGAGGGCCTGAAGATCACAAGCATCCAATGTCAGTTTTTAGCCTTGTCTCTTGCATACAGAGATTTCTCCAGATTCTCTGAATCTTTTAACGATATTATGTACCATAGATAATGTCTCATCTCATCTCATTATCTCTAGCCGCTTTATCCTGTTCTACAGGGTCGCAGGCAAGCTGGAGCCCATCCCAGCTGACTACGGGCAAAAGGCGGGGTACACCCTGGACAAGTCGCCAGGTCATCACAGGGCTGACACATAGACACAGGCAACCATTCACACTCACATTCACACCTACGGTCAATTTAGAGTCACCAGTTAACCTAACCTGCATGTCTTTGGACTGTGGGGGAAACCGGAACACCCGGAGGAAACCCACGCGGACACGGGGAGAACATGCAAACTTCGCACAGAAAGGCCCTCGCTGACCATGGGGCTTGACCCCGGACCTTGCTGTGAGGCGACAGCGCTAACCACTACACCACCATGCCGCCCCCATAGATGATGTGATCCCCAAATTCTTTGCAATTTTACATTGAGGAATGTTATTCTTAAATTGTTGCACTGTTTGCACACGCAGTCTTTCACAGAGCAGTGAAACCCTCCCCATCTTTACTTCTGAGAGACTCCGCCTATCTGGGATGCTCTTTTACATAAACAGTAGGTGCTAAAGAAGGCAACTGGACTTGCTTTAAATTCTTGAAATTCAAGAATTTCAAGCAAGTCCAGTTGCCTTCTTTAGCACCTACAGTTTACGATGACCTGGATGACTGAGAACCTTCACAGACACTCTTTTACATAATTTGTACCTAACCTAATTAGCTGTGAGATATTCCCCCAGGTGTTTTTTTTTAGCATCACCCACGTTTTCCAGTCTTTTGTTGCCCCTGTCCCAACTTTTCTGAAATGTGTTGTTACTGGCATTAAATTCAAAATGAGCATATATTTTCAAACAGTAATAAGATTTCTGAGTTTCAATATTTGATATGTTGTCTTTGTATGGTTTTCAATGAAATATAGGGTTTCCGTGATTTGCAGACTCCCTTTTTATTTACATTTTACACTGTGTCCCAGCTTTTTTGGAAATGGGGTTGTACATCTGATGCCTATCTCAGGAACACTGGGTGTGAAGTGGGAATACACCCTGGCTGGGATACAAGCCCATCACAGGGCACCATGGAGACACACACATTCACATAACCATTCATACCCAAAGGCAATTTTTCTTAGCTATTCCTCCACCTGGCATATTTTTTGGAGGTAGGAGGAAAGTGGAAACTCACACAGACACAGGGAAAACTTTCACTAACCTCCTCTTTTTATATTAATAAATGAAAACAATTTACTGAACAATATTACAATATGTAGATTTTTTTTAGCGTAATTGTTTGCCTGGTGGTGGTGATGATCCATCCTGATGCCCTACTTCTGGTTGGAGTTCTCATCACTTTACTCCTGCTCCATATGGACAGCCTAAAGATGCACTTAGAAATTGTAAAGAGGGCTTGGGACTGCAACTGATATAAACTACAATGGCTTCGGTCTAAAATTGCCACGATAGCTTTAGGATTGTATTTGGCATGAACAGTTTTGCACTCAAGTCTCCATCAGTGAACAGCTGATAATGTCAACAAAATAGACTTCATGTTAAAACCAGAATGAATTTCTGGGTGAATCCAGTGTCACCCAGAAGAGGATGGGTTCCCTTTTGAGTCTGGTTCTTCTCAAGGTTTCTTCCTCATATTATCTCATGAAGTTTTTCCTTAGCACCATCATCTCTAACTTGCTCACTTAGGGTAATTTTATAAATTCATACAGGATATGTAAAATTAATATCCAGAATGTAAATACAGGGCAGCACAGTGGTGTAGTGGTTAGCAGTGTCACTTCACAGCAAGAAGGTTCTGGGTTCGAGCCCCGTGGCCAGCGAGGGCCTTTCTGTGTGAAGTCTGCATGTTCTCCCCATGTCCGTGTGGGTTTCCTCTGGGTGTTCCGGTTTCCCCCACAGTCCAAAGACATGCAGGTTAGGTTAACTGGTGACTCTAAATTGAGCGTAGGTGTGAATGTGAGTGTGAATGGTTGTTTGTCTCTATGTGTCAGCCCTGTGATAATCTGGCGACTTGTCCAGGGTGTACCCCGCCTTTCGGCCATAGTCAGCTGGGATAGGCTCCAGCTTGCACGCGACTCTCTGCAGGATAAGTGGTTACCGATAATGGATGGATGGATGAATGTAAATATTTCTGTGAAGTTCCTTTGTCATAATTTTCTTTGTTAAAAATGCAATGCAAATAAAATTGAATTGAAATTGGATATCTATGAGCTTGTGCTGTAAAACACAAAACAAAAACATGCATGATGTGTTAAAAGTGTTCATTGGGGTTGATTAAGAGGCAGGTAAAACAATGGTGCTTGAAAGTTTGTGAACCCTTTAGAATTTTCTATATTTCTGCATAAATATGACCTAAAACATCATCAGATTTCATGCAAGTCCTAAAAGTAGATAAAGAGAACCCAGTTAAATAAATGAGACAAGAATATTATACTTGGTCATTTATTTATTGAGGAAAATGATCCAATATTACATATCTGTGAGTGGCAAAAGTATGTGAACCTCTAGGATTAGCAGTTAATTTGAAGGTGAAATTAGAGTCAGGTGTTTTCAATCAATGGGATGACAATCAGGTGTGAGTGGGCACCCTGTTTTATTTAAAGAACAGGGATCCATCAAAGTCTGATCTTCACAACACATGTTTGTGGAAGTGTATCATGGCACGAACAAAGGAGATTTCTGAGGACCTCAGAAAAAGCGTTGTTGATGCTCATCAGGCTGGAAAAGGTTACAAAACCATCTCTAAAGAGTTTGGACTCCACCAATCCACAGTCAGACAGATTGTGTACAAATGGAGGAAATTCAAGACCATTGTTACCCTCCCCAGGAGTGGTCGACCAACTAATGCTGTGTTCACACTTATACCGGTACGAAAGTGTAATAACTGTATCGATACAAAGTATACCGGTACAGTTTAGTGCATCTGTCCACACTAGCGAGAAATGTTTGCGGTTTTCTTTCACGGTAGTTGAAATGCGCGTGCGCGAAATGTTTCCGTGGTTACCGAGTAACTTCCTTCTGAGAATATGGCGGATGAAACAACATGTATGTGCTTTTTTTGTTGTCAATGTACAGTCTGTATTTCTGGTGGTCATTTATTCAGTCGAATCGTATAAAATGCGCGAGGCAGTTGAGAAAGAAACAAAGAAAACGAATCTCCCTTTCTCCCCCCTCACTTTCTCCCTCTTCCCTTCTCTTCCCATCCCTTTCTCCCTCTTTCCTTCTCTTCCCCTCCCTTTCTCTCCCTTTTCCCCTCTTCCTACTTTCTTCCTCCCTCTTTCCCCCTCCCTCCCTCCCCCTCTCCCTTTCTCCTCCCTTTCTTTGCTCCATGTAGCTCCACGGTCGTTTTGAGCCATTTTGACGTTTTATTTACAGCTGGAAAGCACGGGCGTATTGTATTGTATGAATAACCCGGAAGACGTAGGAATGGTTCATTGCACTTGCGCATTATATTTGTATCGATACAGAGCCGCTTCATCTGTTCAAACTACAGCGAAGCGCTACAGTACCGATACTGTACTGGTACGAAACCCATACATTTGTGGGTTTCGTACCGATACAGTTATACCACTACAGTACCGGTATAGTTGCTAGTGTGGACAGGTGTTGCGGTACGAAAGTAGTTTCGTATCGGTACAAAATCCCTAGTGTGGACAGGGTAAAAGATCACTCCAAGAGCAAGGCGTGTAATAGTCGGTGAGGTCACAAAGGACCCCAGGGTAACTTCTAAGCAATTGAAGGCCTCTCTCACATTGGCTAATGTTAATGTTCATGAATCCACCATCAGGAGAACACTGAACAACAATGGTGTGCATGGCAGGGTTGCAAGGAGAAAGCCACTGTTCTCCAAAAAGAACATTGATGCTCGTCTGCAGTTTGCTAAAGATCATGTGGACAAGCCAGAAGGCTATTGGAAAAATGTTTTGTGGACGGATGAGACCAAAATAGAACTTTTTGATTGAAATGAGAAGCATTAGGCGGCACGGTGGTGTAGTGGTTAGCGCTGTCACCTCACAGCAAGAAGGTCCGGGTTCGAGCCCCGTGGCCGGCGAGGGCCTTTCTGTGCGGAGTTTGCATGTTCTCCCCGTGTCCGCGTGGGTTTCCTCCGGGTGCTCCGGTTTCCCCCACAGTCCAAAGACATGCAGGTTAGGTTAAATGGTGACTCTAAATTGACTGTAGGTGTGAATGGTTGTCTGTGTCTATGTGTCAGCCCTGTGATGACCTGGCGACTTGTCCAGGGTGTACCCTGCTTTTCGCCCGTAGTCAGCTGGGACGGGCTCCAGCTTGCCTGCGACCCTGTAGAAGGATAAAGCGGCTAGAGATAATGAGATGAGATGAGAAGCATTATGTTTGGGGAAAGGAAAACACTGCATTCCAGCATAAGAACCTTATCCCATCTGTGAAACATGGTGGTGGTAGTATCATGGTTTGGGCCTGTTTTGCTGCATCTGGGCCAGGACGGCTTGCCATCATTGATGGAACAATGAATTCTGAATTATACCAGTGAATTCTAAAGGAAAATGTCAGGACATCTGTCCATGAACTGAATCTCAAGAGAAGGTGGGTCATGCAGCAAGACAACGACCCTAAGCACACAAGTCGTTCTACCAAAGAATGGTTAAAGAAGAATAAAGTTAATGTTTTGGAATGGCCAAGTCCTGACCTTAATCCAATCGAAATGTTGTGGAAGGACCTGAAGCGAGCAGTTCATGTGAGGAAACCCACCAACATCCCAGAGTTGAAGCTGTTCTGTACGGAGGAATGGGCTAAAATTCCTCCAAGCCGGTGTGCAGGACTGATCAACAATTACTGGAAATGTTTAGTTGCAGTTATTGCTGCACAAGGGGGTCACACCAGATACTGAAAGCAAAGGTTCACATCCTTTTGCCACTCGTTTGTTTAACTGGGTTCTCTTTATCTACTTTTAGGACTTGTGTGAAAATCTGATGATGTTTTAGGTCATATTTATGCAGAAATATTGAAAATTCTAAAGGGTTCACAAACTTTCAAGCATCACTGTATATATTAAAACAAAACAAAAAACATCAAAGTCGGTTAAATCCAGGACAAGAGAGAAAATTATCGAAGTGTGTTGCGAGGAATATTTCCAGTGACAATTTGTTGTCGAGCTAAAGAAGACATTAAATTAAATTTACTTGTATTAGTAATTACAAGGTTTACAATGATATTTTTATTTTATTTCCTTTTATGTTTCTGAAAAAAGCCCCCCTCCTCAATGATTTAAGCTCTAGTTACTGTTATAATGTTAAGATTTTGACTGCAGCAGTATTTCTGAATTTTTTAATACATCCACTATACTTCATTTGTAATACATACAATATGGATGTAATCAGCAAAAGTATGTGAACCTTTGCTTTCAGTATCTGGTGTGACCCCCTTGTGCAGCAATAACTGTAACTAAACGTTTCCGGTAACTGTTGATCAGTCCTGCACACCGGCTTGGAGGAATTTTAGCCCTTTCCTCCGTACAGAACAGCTTCAACTCTGGGATATGAATGAATGAATGAATTCATTCATTCATTCATTCATTCATAATACATACAATATGTTTTGGCATGCCATTTTTATGTATATAATCGATTTCCACGATTACACATGCTTGTATATAATCCTGTGCTAACCTACTTGTGTTCTGGGAAATCTCAGCTTCACCCTTTGCTGCGTGGCCACAGCCGTCCCTAGAGAGAGGAACAGGTGGTAAAGCTCTCTGCTATACCCCCCCTTACTTGGCATGTTGTTTAAACCACTCATTTTGGCCAGCTGAGGATTTTTCTGCATAATAACGGCCACGCATACATGTAGAGTCCTTTCAACCTTCTTGGGGATTGATCCCCAGCTGTCGGTGTAGCCGAAAGACTGCACCTCAATCGGATGTTGGCCACTGGGTGCTCTCCTGTCCATCTGTGGATCTGAGACTAATCAATCTTGACGTGTTGTACCACACACACGCACACACTTAATCTCGTCCAGAGCCGGGAGGCTCAGCTGTCACTGAGGAGGACAGAAGACAAAGAACATGGAGAGAAGGAAAGGGGATGTAAATACAAAGATAACAAATAAAACAGGGTGCATATTTTAAAAAAAGGGGTGATGAGTGAATATGCTGGCAGACGGTGACTTGGGGTGATGTGGCCATGAATCTCATAGGATTTGTTTTCTGCCTGGCATGTCACCTTATAGAAAGCACACTGCTCTTAGCAAGACTGCTGTTCCGTGTTCTGTTGAGAGACGCATTGTGCGACGACTCAGGTCTGGGTTATGTTAGTCACTCCTCATTTCACACCCAGTCTGATTATAACCTTTAAGCCATGCATGCAGGCTGATAGTGTAGGACATGAAACAAAGATTTAAGGTCATTCACTTTGAGGGGATTAGCTTTAGTTTCTTTAAAAGGATGCTGTTTAAAACAGTCAATAGAAATCTGACATGCATTACACACAACCTGTATCCTGTACCTTTTAGGAGTTGCTTTTTGTGTAGCATTTACATGTAAACACCATCAATCTCCCACTTATTAGTCGACAGTTTATGTGCAAACAGGCCCAGGCCTATTTCTATTTCAGATTAATGTCAAGAAGATATTTTTCAGTAGTCTGAAAATCACTTCACTTTTAAGGTTCTTCAGGTTGTCCCTCTAGAGAATGGTTCTGCTTAGAACCTCACAGCAGATGGTTTCCTTTTTAGAGACAGTTTCAAGTAGAACATCTTTAGGAAGCTGAAAACATTTAACGAAACCCTTTTTCCCTAAGAGTGTCACACTCAGCAGAGATGAAAAGAGTATGACTCAAACTTTTTTTTTTTTGCAGGGCTATCTATTCTGGGGTAATCTACCAATCTGTGCATTTTAATGTTCAATCTTTATACACATGCTTCCTATTAGTTTTCATGAATTAAAGTTTTTCTTTTTTTATAACAATAACAAAACCAGTATTTTAGTCAGATTTTGTTCGATTTCATACGATAGAAAACTTACAAACAGTAACTTCACCCCAGACTTTGTGAGTGTGCGAGACCATGTTGGAAAAAGGAAAACACATCCTTTTAATTTCACTTCGGCTCAATGATGAGTGCATTTAAGGCGAGACACTTTAATTTTCACCCAAATGTAATTTTGCAGAGCTTCCAGTTCAACAGTTTACCTTCCCAAATGCTGCATTTGACTGATCTCAGGAGTGGGAAGTTGGAGTTTGGAATTGTTTTTTTTCCTTCCTTCCTTCCTTCCTTCCTTCCTTCCTTCCGACTACAAAGTGTGAAAAACTTCAATCAGTTGCCTCCATGTTTGTCTTCTGCGAGCAACAAGCTGGCCAGATAATGGTGATGAGTGATATATTTTCCTCCTCAGAACAGCTAAATGTATAGCCATAGTTTTAGAGTTACACTACCGTTCAAAAGTTTGGGGTTTCTTTGAAATGTCCTTATTTTTGAAAGAAAATCACTGTTCTTTTCAATGAAGATCACTTTAAACTAATCAGAAATCCACTCTATACATTGCTAATGTGGGGCGGCACGGTAGTGTAGTGGTTAGCGCTGTCGCCTCACAGCAAGAAGGTCCTGGGTTCGAGCCCCGGGGCCGGCGAGGGCCTTTCTGTGTGGAGTTTGCATGTTCTCCCCGTGTCCGCGTGGGTTTCCTCCGGGTGCTCCGGTTTCCCCCACAGTCCAAAGACATGCAGGTTAGGTTAACTGGTGACTCTAAATTGACCGTAGGTGTGAGTGTGAATGGTTGTCTGTGTCTATGTGTCAGCCCTGTGATGACCTGGCGACTTGTCCAGGGTGTACCCCGCCTTTCGCCCGTAGTCAGCTGGGATAGGCTCCAGCTTGCCTGCGACCCTGTAGAACAGGATAAAGCGGCTAGAGATAATGAGATGAGATGAGACATTGCTAATGTGGTAAATGACTATTCTAGCTGCAAATGTCTGGTTTTTGGTGCAATATCTCCATAGGTGTATAGAGGCCCATTTCCAGCAACTCTCACTCCAGTGTTCTAATGGTACAATGTGTTTGCTCATTGCCTCAGAAGGCTAATGGATGATTAGAAAACCCTTGTACAATCATGTTAGCACAGCTGAAAACAGTTGAGCTCTTTAGAGAAGCTATAAAACTGACCTTCCTTTGAGCAGATTGAGTTTCTGGAGCATCACATTTGTGGGGTCGATTAAATGCTCAAAATGGCCAGAAAAATGGCTTGACTATATTTTCTATTCATTTTACAACTTATGGTGGGAAATAAAAGTGTGACTTTTCATGGAAAACACAAAATTGTCTGGGTGACCCCAAACTTTTGAACGGTAGTGTAACAAACTAATCTGTCTATGTTAATTGACCTAAAGCAAACATCCATCTATACACAGTATATCAGATTTAAAGGTAAGAACTTTGTTTAATACTGGCGCTGTGCTGATCCATGCTGATCTAACATTACTTGCTGAACTCAGAATTGAGGAGACCATCAGCAAAAAATTCCCAAGTAGGAATTCCGAATATTTTTTTGTTTTTCCGAGGTTGGAAATTTACAAGTTACGTCATTTAGTCAAATGCAGTATTTATTCTCCCTGCTGAAAAATCCAGCTTCAGCTGACCAGCTACCAACAGCCAAAGTGCAGGCCCAGCTGGTCAAACTGCTACACCATCTTTGCCAGTCGATAAATTATTTTTCCACTTTCTTAAGACTTGAATAAATAGTGCAATACATGCTTGAGATTTTATGAAGAAAGAAAGAAAACAAAACCAAAATGTATCTACAATGTAGTAGTCCTAACATTTACCAGCTGGAAAGACGCCTGATTTGCTTGACCTGTGTTTTAGTAGTCAGTAGCTCGTCAACACACGCAGATGTTTTTCTACCAGAAAACACAGCTACAGTCAGAAGTTTACATACAATCCTCATGGACATGAATGCCATGGCAATATTAGGTTTTCAATTATTTCTTTCAACTGTTCCTTTTCTGGGGAAGAATGATTGTACAATGTACATCTTTAATAGAAATAAAGTAAAATACAATACGATAAAAAGAAGCCTTGGCTATGGCAAATTAAAAGACATTTTAAAACTTTCAGCACCACAGAGTTATTAATCTAAGCTGGTGGATGTATACTTCTGACCCTGTATATATAATTTTGACCCTGCGTTGATTATAGAAAACTCAAAATAAATGAAATCTTTTTTTCTACTAAAGATGTATGTTGTACAATCATTCCAGAAAAAAAGAACAGTTCAGAGAAATCATTGAAATCCCAATATTGCCATGACACTCATGTCCAAGATGAGTGTATGTAAACTTCTGACTGCAACTATAGTTTTTGATCGAACAGAAACACACAGCTTTGCATATTATTACGGTGCGACTTGGCTAGACATCGCTCCATTAATTTTCCCCAATTTCCTGTCACAGCTGTGGCTTAAGCGTGCTTTCCAATCCACTGAAGAACAGAAGGAAGACAACTTTTTCCAGAAAGATTTTTACAAAGTGTACAAGGAAAAATCAAATTGGCAGAGGCGTCAGACTATGTTCATATATAATAGTTATACTTTCATATTTTTTTGTTTTGGTGTTGTTTCTGTCTGTGGAACTAATGATTTCCCTCAGGGACAAGCAGTCCTAACCTTCCAGAAACTAAAGTTTATACACATTTCTCCACCATTATAATATTATTATCACTAAAATAATCACTTCAGTGCTGGGATAAAACTCTTTCATGAATATAAATTTGGCCCAGGGTATAAATTGTATTTGATTCTGCTTTAGATATAAACGGGAACATGAGAGAATTATGGTGGTATTCTGCAGTTTTTAATGAAGCGAGTTGAGATGAAAGTATTTTGTAGTCCTGCTTATGAAAACATAAATCATCACGTGATAACAATGCCTGTTATATATCCCCAGTACTTTTTTTTGCATTTAGACAGCTTAATGAATAATAGTGTCCTCCATTCACTGTGAAAAAAATGGTATGAATATGGTGCAGTGATGAAAAAGTACCAAAATGAGTTTTTATTACTGAAGCGATCTAAGACGCTACACTCAGCAAAGGATAAAATTAATCATTACTTAATCTCGGTGCTGTATCTGTGCAGTCCTTATTGTTGCCCAGGATATTGATGACAGGCTGAAAGTCCATGTAAGCATGAAGTCTGCATGTATACATGCTGATATATTCAGTATGAGCAGAATACATATTTTAGGTTTATACGAGAGCATGTGGGCGGTGGTGCAGTGGTTAGCACTGTCGCCTCACAGCAAGAAGGTTCTGGGTTTGAACCTCATGGCTGACTGAAGCCTTAGTATGTGGAGTTTGCATGTTCTCCCCGTGTGTGTGCGCGAGTTTCCTCCAGGTGCTCCAGTTTCCTCCCACAGTCCAAAGACGTGGATTCGGTCAGCTGGCGACTCTAAACTGCCCATAGGTGTGAATGTGAGTGGTTGTTTGTCTCTGTGTTAGCCCTGAACTATATTGGTGACCTGTCAAGGGTGTACCCCACCGTTCACCCGAAGTCAGCTCAGATTGGCTCCAGCTTCCCCCAAAACCCTGATGGATAAGTGCTATAGAATGAATGACTGGATGGATCAGAGCATGTGTGAGCATATTAATGAAATTGATCTTAAAGTCAGGTTAGTACAGAGTCCTGCTAGCGACATCCTCAAATCCATCCATCCATCCATCCTGTTCTACAGGGTCGCAGGCAAGCTGGAGCCTATCCCAGCTGACTATGGGTGAGAGGCAGGGTACACCCTGGACAAGTCGCCAGGTCATCACAGGGCTGACACAGAGACAAACAACCATTCATGCTCACATTCACACCTACGGTCAATTGAAACCCATGCGGACACGGGGAGAACATGCAAACTCCGCACAGAAAGGCCCTCGTCGGCCGCTGGGCTTGAACTCAGGACCTTCTTGCTGTGAGGCGACAGCGCTAACCACTACACCACCATGCTGCCACATCCTCAAATCATTTAAAAAAAAGAAAAGAAAAAAAAAGTATGAATAACTTATTCACATGCCTGGCCATGACTCAATAAGGTGTGACTAATTTTCATAATTGTCACAATAAACTGACTTTTACTTTTGAAAAACAATGTAATATAGCTCTCACAATTAATAAATTCATGTTAGTAAGTCATGACCATGATTTAATTACATAATTTCATCATGTGACTAAATAGAGGCCATGACTTAAATATCTCGTTCTTTATTTTATTCAGTCATGACCATAACTGAATTATCTCATTTCATCATGTGACTAAATAGTAGCCACGACTTAATAGTCTCATTCCTTCATGCTACTATATCATGACCATGACTTCTCATTCCTCCATGTTACTAAGTCATGACCATGACTTCTCATTCCTCCATGTTACTAAGTCATGATCATGACTTGTCATTCCTTCATGTTACTAAGTCATGACCATGACTAAATTATCTAATTCATCCATGTTACTAAGTCACAACCATGACTTGTCATTCCTCCATGTTACTAAGTCATGACCATGACTAAATTCTCTCATTCCTCCATGTTACTAAGTCATGACCATGACTTGTCATTCCTCCATGTTACTAAGTCATGATTATGACTTCTCATTCCTTCATGTTACTAAATCATGACCATGACTTGTCATTCCTCCATGTTACTAAGTCACGACCATGACTTCTCATTCCTTCATGTTACTAAATCATGACCATGACTTCTCATTCCTTCATGTTACTAAATCATGACCATGACTTGTCATTCTTCCATGTTACTAAGTCATGATCATGACTTGTCATTCCTTCATGTTACTACTACTACTACTACTACTACTAATAAGTTAAATTTAGGGGCGGCACGGTGGTGTAGTGGTTAGCAGTGTCGCCTCACAGCAAGAAGGTCCGGGTTCGAGCCCCGTGGCCGGCGAGGGCCTTTCTGTGTGGAGTTTGCATGTTTTCCCCGTGTCCGCGTGGGTTTCCTCCGGGTGCTCCGGTTTCCCCCACAGTCCAAAGACATGCAGGTTAGGTTAACTGGTGACTCTAAATTGACCGTAGGTGTGAATGTGAGTGTGAATGGTTGTCTGTGTCTATGTGTCAGCCCTGTGATGACCTGGCGACTTGTCCAGGGTGTACCCCGCCTTTCGCCCGTAGTCAGCTGGGATAGGCTCCAGCTTGCCTGCGACCCTGTAGAACAGGATAAAGCAGCTAGAGATAATGAGATGAGAAGTTAAATTTATATAGCGCCTTTCAAAAAAAAACCAAGGACACTTTACAATTATAGACAAGGAAAGAAAAATAAATAAATAAATAAAAAGATAATAAATAAATAAAAAGTAAAAAGTCCACCAAGTAGGGGTCAGGATGTAATTCCCGTGGTGTAGCAGCCACAGTCCCACCAAAAGGCGCACGAAAACAAGTCCCACATCTCCAGCACCGCCGCCGTGACGCCGTCAACAACATCACTCGAACACCACGGCGTGGATCCACACAGCGAGCAGAGAAGCTCCGCCACGCATAGCGCTGGTGTGTCCCAAACCGCCTGCACAGCCGCCGCGACACCACCGAGCAACATTGCTCGGAACATTATGCCAAGCGTTAAAGCACAGAGCGCTGGACAACCACGATGTAAAATGAGCAACGAGCTCACTGCAGTCCATAGCTAGGAGCGCAGGCATCGCCCACGGCGAACCAAGGCCTGGAGGGAACCGACGCCCAAAACTAGGTCCGGAGCTACACCACAACCGGCGGACAAAACACTCAAACAAACATCAAACTACACAAACACACACAAAAAAAAATAGAAAAAGAAATAAAATAAAATAAAAAAGCTCTGGTGAGAAGCGGCAGCCAGAACACGCACGACGTACTCTCAACCGGAAACGGAAACGGGGAAAAAAAAAAGTCATGACCATGACTAAATTGTCTCATTCATCCATGTTACTAAGTCACAACCATGACTTGTCATTCCTTCACATTACTAAGTCATGACCATGACTAAATTGTCTCATTCATCCATGTTACATGTCACAACCATGACTTCTCATTCCTTCATGTTACTAAGTCATGACCATGACTTCTCATTCCTCCATGTTACTAAGACATGACCATGACTTCTCATTCCTCCATGTTACTAAGTCATGATCATGACTTGTCATTCCTTCATGTTACTAAGTCACAACCATGACTTCTCATTCCTCCATGTTACTAAGACATGACCATGACTTCTCATTCCTCCATGTTACTAAGTCATGACCATGACTAAATTCTCTCATTCCAGGTCTTTAAATTACACCTTGGCCAGGCCGTTTAACGGTGTGCCCAAATTAAATGCGCCCAAATTAGCGTCTACAAATTAATCAAGGAAAAAAGGGCTGATACGCATCTTTATCACACCTTGATCATTCCGATTTCCGATCAAAACAATTAAGTTATTTCCAAAATTGACCGAAAATGTCAAGCAAGCGACGGAACATTACCTATAACCCACTCAGAAAGGTACCAGTCTCTTTCCTGATCGGCGGAAGTTGGATTCCCGAGGTTTGATTGGTTAAGGCATCTGCCATTGACTCGTATGCTAGCATTTCTGCTTTGATTTTCTGGAAGCTACGATGCCGCGTGGACGGCCCATTACTACAGGACGCTCGCACAACAAGCAAAGCGACACTCATGAGAGCCGCCGTCTAACTCATACCTGCTTCAAAAAAGGTAAAAATTCATACTATCATTCTGATCAATTTAGACATCTGAAACCTCTGTGAGAGGAAATTTGACCTGCAATCAGAAATTTTCTTCCACACACGGAAGGGGGGAAACCCCCCTCCCAGTGTTGCCAGATTGGGCGGTTTTGAATTCTACTTTGCGGGCAAAAAATGGCTTGGGCTGGTTGACAAAAATTGGGCGGGTTTGACGTTAGTTCGGACGGTTTTTATCAGATGTTTATATAGTTTCACTAGAAAGCAGAGATGGGAGAGAAACCTAAGCCGAATGATGTTCTTGAATATCTCATCTCATCTCATTATCTGTAGCTGCTTTATCCTGTCCTACAGGGTCGCAGGCAAGCTGGAGCCTATCCCAGCTGACTACGGGCGAAAGGCGGGGTACACCCTGGACAAGTCGCCAGGTCATCACAGGGCTGACACATAGACACAGACAACCATTCACACTCACATTCACACCTACGGTCAATTTAGAGTCACCAGTTAACCTAACCTGCATGTCTTTGGACTGTGGGGGAAACCGGAGCACCCGGAGGAAACCCACGCGGACACGGGGAGAACATGCAAACTCCACACAGAAAGGCCCTCGCCGGCCGCGGGGCTCGAACCCGGACCTTCTTGCTGTGAGGCAACAGCACTAACCACTACACCACCGTGCCGCTGTTCTGATAAACGGTCCTACATCCGCGAAGCGTCCTACGGTAGGAGGGAATGTCAGACATGTCTGTCAAGCAGTCCTACATTGCAGGAAATCCTAGTGTGATTCAACTTTAACTTTAAGTCATAGTTCGCGGTTTTTCCCTCTGCAAAGAACATGCTTCTACATTGATACAACGTCCACCAACCCTGTCAGAATTCATATGAATGTAGGACGTTCTGACAATTCAAACGACTCCGTCATATGCTTTTACATTCATATGACTCTAGGATGCTCTGACTCTTCAATTGACCCTGTCAGAATATGTAGAATTAATATTTTTTTTTGGTCACTATTCACAAGTACCATTTGCTCTATTAAAATGAGTGTAGGACGTTATTACAATTCAAATGACGCCGCAGGACGTTCTCACAACTCATATGACCCCATCAGAATATGCTTCTGCATTAATAAATGAATGTAGGATGTTCTGACAATTCAAAAGACCCCTTCAGAATATGCTTCTACATTAAAATATGAGTGTAGGACGTTCTTACAATTCAAATGACGCCGCAGGACGTTCTGACAACTCATATGACCACGTCAGAATATGCTTCTACAGTAAGTAGGACGTTCTGACTATTCAAATGACCATCGGAATATGTTTTTACAATATATGAATGTAGGGTGTGCTGACATATGCTTCTACATTAAAATAGGAGTGTAGGACGTTCTGACAGTTCAAACGACCTCGTCAGAATATTCTTTTACTTTAATATATGAATGCAGGACTTTCTGACAACTCAATGACCATCAGAATATGCCTTTCCATTAACATATGAATGTAGGAAGTTTTGACAATTCAAATGACCCCACCAGAATATACTACACTCACTGTAAAAAAGAACAAGTTAAGCTTACTTGAAAAAAAGGTGGAAACTCGTTGCCTCAAATAAATGAAGTAATATAACTTGTTCTCTTTCAAGTTATCTTTACTTTACGTTTAAAAGTAATCTCCACTGAAAATATTTGCTATCCTTACTTGGAACTTGAATGTTGAGGTTGCTTAAAACCAACTAGTAATGTTTACTTCATACCAGCTAGTAAAGGTTACTTGGAGCAAAGTTGTGTTTACTGGTGTTAAATGGGTTTCTCTTACTTTCAGCTGTGTAATGGGGACCTAATTCCTGATCGTAAGGTTTATTTGCAGAATCTACACCTTACTTATAGTTTGTAAGTATCAGCAACTTGAACAATTAATGTCTCACTGACACAATGTCTCATCTCATCTCATTATCTCTAGCCGCTTTATCCTTCTACAGGGTCGCAGGCAAGCTGGAGCCTATCCCAGCTGACTATGGGCGAAAGGCGGGGTACACCCTGGACAAGTCGCCAGGTCATCACAGGGCTGACACATAGACACAGACAACCATTCACACTCACATTCACACCTACGCTCAATTTAGAGTCACCAGTTAACCTAACCTGCATGTCTTTGGACTGTGGGGGAAACCGGAGCACCCGGAGGAAACCCACGTGGACACGGGGAGAACATGCAAACTCCACACAGAAAGGCCCTCGCCGGCCCCGGGGCTCGAACCCAGGACCTTCTTGCTGTGAGGCGACAGCGCTAGCCACTACACCACCGTGCCGCCCCTGACACAATGTAATGTAATTAAATGTTATGTTATTTTTATTGCAAGACATAAAACGGCGTAACATATTGGAGCATCAATACAGTTTTCATTCAGTCAATAACTTTTTTTAAAGCTTACTTTCATTTAACACATCCAACCCAGAGAAGCATAACATTCCACTTAAAGTGTCAGTCCACCATTTCTGGAATTAAACTCATTTTCTCCACCTCCACTCGAGTTAAATAACTGAGTTTTACCTTTCTCCTATTCATCCAGCCATTCTCCTTGTCTGGCGACGCAACAGCACACAGAAAACAAACTTCCACAACTAATTTTGAATAATTTCATTTTACTGGAACACTTCAAGATGGCCAACTTTGTTTTGAACAGGTTTACGGATTTGCACCAAATCTTACAAAACTGATTACATTTTGGATGTCTCAAATGGCACACACGCACACACAGCACACCAGGCTCTCACACACACAGCGATATTTCAGGGAGATATTTCAGATGTATTGCAAGACTCACGCAATGGTTAGAAATCAGCATTATGTTAGATTAAGTAGTAAAGACTGAATGCACGCCGTTAATCTGCACCGTTTATTCTGCACCGTTTATAGCACAGCTGATGTAGGACAAAAATCTGTTCAAATGCCAAGAAATGACGTTTTGTGCTCTGCACATGCGCAGTGGGGCTTTGTAGGACGCATTGACGTGTAGGACAGTTTATCAGAACACCGCCCCTATGTTCTTGAATATGCGAAGGAAATCAGGAAAAACAGCTCTCTTTGGTCAACTGAGGCGAGTCATAGACCTAGTTTACCCAGTACCCCTTAGGTATTTTAAACAACCAAAATCGAGCATTGGCCTAAATTAATCATTAACAATAAACATTAATCTCATTAAGTATTATTTAAACAAAAATGTCGATGTAACTGTAAGACTAATATGAATGTGTGTAATGTAGTGCAGAAACTGAACTCAAACTAGTAAATAAGAATGACACAATCAATTCTCCATTTTCTCTTCTCATGTTACATTCAGCCATGCATCGTAGCCTAACTGTTTTTTAAACTGAAGTATATAAAACAGGTACAATCTAACAAATCCACAAAAATCAGGATAACAGATGAAGAAAATACATGGATGTAACAAAAATAAATTAAGCAGAATAACTAGGCCTATAAAATTAATGAAACAAACAGGATAAATAAAAAGATAAATAAATAAAAGACAAATAAAAAATAAATAACCTCAGCAATGCAGATGTTAGATATGCATCGTAGCCTAACATAGCCTACAGAATATTATGCGTGTGCGTCACCTACTGGTGCATGTAGGATTCAGAACACAGCAGATGATTGCAAAGTTATAATCTGATTCAACCATATGGAGCCGAGTACCAGACAGCAGATTTTTCACTTCCAGCACTGACGGTCTCATGTTGCTATTTAGAAGTTGTTTGCATTGTTGTTCGATTTACAAATAGTATACTGGTCTTTAGCTGCATATTTTTGCTTTACAAGATAGGCATCAAGTGCATTTTGGCGGGTTTTGAACATATTTTGGGCTGGAAAACGTCAGCAGTATCTGGCAACACTGCCCCTCACTCGCTACGCTCGTTCGCGCAGTCGCTTCGCTCCTTGGATGTGCCCAAATTAGTGTAATCTAAAGACCTGCATTCCTCCATGTTACTAAGTCAAGACCATGCCTAAATTGTCTCATTCCTCCATGTTACTAAGTCAAGCCCATGACTTCTCATTCCTCCATGTTACTATTGCCGCTTTTCCACTACCAACGTGGCTGCGTTGGGCTGAGCCGTGCGGTGCTGAGTTGGGCTGAGTCGAGCTGAGTGGGGCTGTTGGGGTTGCATTTTGACTACAACCGCGCTGAACCGTGCTGGCTGGAAGTGGGTGGACACATTGGGTGGAGTTAGCGAAAGTGGGTGGACGTCACGTGATGTCGTTAGGCGGCGCAAACAGTGACATCAGTGATCTTTTAAGCGGTAGTCTCACGACCCGGATAGTAAACAATAAACATGGAGGACATGGAGTCGTTAGTGTTGCTGGTCTTGGTGCTGTGGCTTGTTGTCACCGACAACGCCAACAGATACTGGCAAGAGCGTATAGATGAGGCGAGGCGCATAAGGCTTCATAATTCTCGTAATTCGTAATTCTTCTTCTTCTGGGTTTACGGTGTTTACAGATCCCAGTGTGCTCGCGGGGCGTGTGTGGGCATGTGAGGACACTCCTCCTCACCAATCAGTGCACAGGGGAGTGTCTCCTCACGCCCCTAGCCCCACTCGGCTTGGTTTGGCTCGCTTCAGCCCCACTCCAAAACCGTGCGAGTTTTGGGTGCTGAGTAGGGCTGAAGCGAGCTGAGTCGCGCCGCTCTGAGGTAGTCAAAACGCGAGCCGTGTCGGGCTGAAGTGAGCTGAAAAAGGGTAGTGGAAAAGGGCCATAAGTCACGACCATGACTTAATTCTCATTCCTTTGTTTTACTAAGTCATGAAATTGACTTAATTATCTTGTGCCCTTGTGTTACTACACAGTGGCCACAACTTGGAACAAGATCATTTTTATGCTACTCAGGTGTGACCAACAATGATCTTGTTCCTTCATGTAACAGGCTACAACTTAATTATCTCATTCACCCAACTTAATGATCTGAATTTTAATCATGGTCTTACTGATTCTTGGCCACATGTTATATTTATTAAGTGGGGATGTCACCAGCAGAACTCTTTAGGCCAACTCTATCACTCCTCAGACTTCCAAATGGCCAGGCACAGTCTATTCATTTGCTTCACATCCTCAGGCTTCAAGAAAGAAACAAATTCAATTTCTGCATGTTACCAAAAACAATATAATAGGAAGCAGTGGCATGAAGATTCCAAAGCTGCTGTGTCGAGTCAAGTATTCAGAGCACAATCCCTCTTCTAATACCACTTCTATCATGCAATAACAACAGCTATTGGATCCAAAGGAGAGAGATTCCACCAGTCACGCACCCGGCTCTCCTCTAAAGCCCCTGCACGATCGCCTAAAGCTGGAGGACCTCGTTGGCCAGATCAAAGACTTGATAGGTCCTTTGTGCATTCCTCACAATATTCGCTTGATAAGAGCAAGCACATTTTCCCTACAACGTAATAATAATAAAAAAAACCCCACTCATAAGGAAACTGTAAGCTCCTCTGCTTCAGTGCAGAAATCTTTGAATGCAAAAAAGGCAATATTGGAATGAAGTGGGTCATGGAAATGGGAGACAGATGTGCCTGATTTCCTTTGAGTGCTGGACACAGAGTCCATGACCTAATGACTAATACTTAGATTAAAATGTGCATATATTGATAGAGGAGCAGGAAATAAGATCACTCATGATGAGAGCTTCAATATTGTGAAAAAAACATGGATGGGATCTCGGCATTCATTGTGTAACTCAAAAACAAATGGACTGCAATGTAACCATGAGGCAACACTGACTAAAATAGTTCAGGAACAGTATTCTAGTCTGTCCCAGTACACCGTATCTGCACTTTGGCTAGGAGTATAATCATTACAATACTTCAGAATTTTCTAACATTTTTCATTAACATGTCACTATAACATTTAACATCTCATGCTTGGAAAAAAAATTCTCTGTGAGTCCCCCATTTTATATATAAGTGTTTTGCAAAAGTATTCATCCCCCTTGGTGTTTGTCCTGTTTTATCACATTACAAGTTGGAATTAAAAAGGATATTTTGGGGGGGTTAGCAGCATTTGATTTACACAACATGCCTACCACTTTAAAGGTGAAAATTATTGTCTCTTGAGATATGTCTCTATTAGCTTAGCACTGGGATTTTGGCTCATTCCTCAAGGCAAAACTGCTCCAACTCCTTCAAGTTAGATGGGTTGCGTTGGCGTACAGCAATCTTCAAGTTATGGCACAGATTCTCAATTGGATTAAGGTCTGGGCTTTGACTAGGCCATTCTAAGACATTTAAATGTTTTCCTTTAAACCCCTCCAGCGTAGCTTCAGCAGTATGTTTAGGGTCATTGTCCTGCTGGAATGTGAACCTTCGTCCCAGTCTCAAACCTCTGGCTGACTCAAACAGGTTTTCCCTCCAGAATTGCCCTGTAGTTAGTGCCATCCATCTTTCCTTCAGTCCTGACCAGCTTTCCTGTCCCTGCAGATGAAGATCCCCACAACATAATGCTGCCACCACCATGCTTCACTGTAGGAATGGTGTTCTCAGGGTGTTGTGTTTGTGCCACACATGGCATTTCCCATGATGGCCAAAAAGATCAATTTTAGTCCCATTTGACCAGAGAATCTTCTTCCATGTGTTTGGGGAGTCTGCCACATGCTGTTGAGCAAACTCCAAACATGTTTTCTTAAGCAATTACTTTTTTCTGGCCACTCTTCCATAAAGCCCCACTCTGTGGAGTGTACGGCTTAAAGTGGTCCTATGGACAGATACTCCCATCTCTGCTGTGGATCTTTGCAGCTCCTTCAGTGTTATCTTTGGTGTCTTTGTTGCATCTCTGATTAATGCCCTCCTTGCCCGGTCTGTGAGTTTTGGTGGGCGGCCTTTTTGGTGGGCGGCCTTCTCTTGTCAGGTTTGTAATGGTGTCATATTCTTTCCATTTTGCTATAATGGATTTAATGGTGCTCCCTGGGATATTCAAAGCTTGGGATATTTTTTATAACCCAACCCTGATCTATACTTCACAACTTTGTCTCTGACCTGTTTGGAGGCTCCTTGGTTTTCATGTTGCTTGCTTAGTAGTGTTGCAGAGTCAGAGTCCTTCCACAACAGGTTGATTTATACAGACATCATGTGACAGATCATGTGACACTTTGACTGCACACAGGTGGATCTTAATCAACTAATTATGTGACTTATGAAGTGAATTGGTTGGACCAGCTCTTATTTAGGGGTTTCATACAAAAAGGGGGGGGGGGGGGGGGGGAATACCTATGCACACTCTGGAGTTCTGTTTTTTTCATCTTAATTATTGTTTGTGTCACAATTAAACAACAACAATTATAACAAATAAATATATATTTTTGTGTGTCCCTCAACATTGACTCAACCCTGTTGAACACATTCACCCATATGAAATAACTGAAATATTCCCCAAGGAATTTTCTGAAGATCATGGGAAGAAGAAGAGCAAGTTCTCTCTTCCTTTTTAAAAAAAAATAATTTAAGAAGAAGCCTTTGTCACATATACAACACAGTGAAATACTTTTCTTTGCATATCCCAGCTTGTTAGGAAGTTGGCGTAGGAGCACAGTGTCAGCCATGATGGAGCACCCCTGGAGCAGAGAGGGTTAAGGGTTTTACTCAGGGGCCCAATAGTAGCAGATTGGAAATGAACCTTCAACCCTCTGATCAGTAACCTAGAGCCTTAACCATTGAGCCACCACTGCCCCACAATGATTTCCAGCATTATTGTGATATTGATTTACAATGCCACTTTGAAAGTATAACCTTATTACCAAAACTATAGACTGAAATTAAATATTAATTACAAATAACTGTCAGTCAATCATGGATGATATGGGTGAACTGGCGACAGGGTATATTAAGCAGCATAAGAACAGTCAATTTTTGAAGTTGATGTGTTGGAAGCAGGAAAAATGGGCAAGCGTAAGGATCTGAGCGACTTTAACAAGGACCAAATTGTGATGGCTTGATGACTGGGTCTGAGCATGTCCAAAATGGCACATCTTGTGAGGTGTTCCCAGTATGCAGTGGTTAGTGCCGACCAAAAGTGGTCCAAGGAAGGACAACCGGTGAACCAGCAACAGGGTTATGGGTGTCAAAGGCTCACTGATTTGCATGGGGCATGAAGGCTAGCCCATATGGTCCAATCCCACAGAAGAGTTACTGTCGCACAAACTGCTAAAAAAGTTAATGCTGGCTAAAACAGAAAGGTGTCAGCATTAATGTTTTCAGCAGTTTGTGCTACAGTAGCTCTTCTGTGGGATTGGACCATATGGGCTAACCTTTGTGCCCCATGCAAATCAATGAACCTTCGACACCCATGACCCTGTTGCTGGTTCACCGGTTATCCTTCCTTGGACCACTTTTGGTCGGCACTAACCACTGCATACTGGGAACACCTCACAAGATGTGCCATTTTGGACATGCTCAGACCCAGTCATCGAGCCATCACAATTTGGTCCTTGTTAAAGTCGCTCAGATCCTTACGCTTGCCCATTTTTCCTGCTTCCAACACATTAACTTCAAAAACTGACTCTTCTTATGCTGCTTAATATATCCCACCCCTTGACAAGTTCCACTGTAATGAGATAATCAATGTTATTCACTTCATCTGTTTTAATGTCATGTCTGATCAGTGTGTATAAGAACCTAGTTCAAATTCTTAACTAAATCTGTTACACCCTAAATAACTGATAATTATGCTGTTACTCATTCAAACAGCTCCAACCCAAGAGGAAAAAACCCTCACATTCATTTTAAAAGGAACATATCCCCACAGTGTGTGATCAATTATGAAAAAGATCAGAGGAGAACATGTAAGGAACATCACACAGAGCAGAGCTTCTGCTTGTCATCAGGGTAGTGTGTGTGTGTGTGTGTGTGTGTGTGTGTGTGTGTGTGTGTGTGTGTATAGGAGGAGTGTACTACATACCCAGATGTATATGTTGAAAGTCACCCGTACATCTGGGAATATTTACATAATGCAGCTTATTTTCCAAACCCAGCAGCATGATTTATGACACAATTTAATAAATTTGCTAAAGGGATTTTAGATGAAATGAAGACTGCTACTGCAGTCTGCACATACAGAAATGTGCAGTCCTGAGGGGAAGAAAGCAGAACAAATGTATAATTTGTTATCTTTTGTTAAGTCCTTGTGAATACTTCAGGCAAACACACTGCACATGAAACATGTCACCTCAGATCAGTTTCCACAGAAATCTTGTAGGCACAATTTTAACATATTTAAAGCTGCTTAAATTTTATTTAATTCAAATAGTGTTGTCAGCGACAGGTCACCGTCCACTTTCACAAGAACATTTGCACACCTGCTCATTTATGTGGTGATCTAATCAGCCAATCATATGTCAGCAGCAAAATGTGTAAAATCATGCAGATACAACTCGGTTAATGTTCGCATCAAAGACCAGAATGGGGAGAAAAGTGTGATCTCTGTGACTTTACCTGTGGCATGGTCGCTGGTGTCAGATGGTTTGAGTATTTCTGAAACTGCTGATTTCCTGAGAATTTCACACACAAAATAGTCAAGCTCCAAGTTCTTGAAAAAAAAAACTGTGATAAAACTAGACAAAACAAAACATTATATTTGCACTACTTCACCACTACTACTTCTGCCATCTCTCATCGATGCAATTATGTGCAATAATATTGGCCTTAAACTATTTTTATACACACACACACATATACATATATATGAGTTATTCCACGCTTATGGGTACTGAAATGGGGATAAAACCATTTCTTTTTTTACCATCAGGTCACAAAACATGTACTCTTTAATGAATGAGATGTTAAAAGATAACTTTAATTTTCTGAGATGTAATAAAAACATATTTATATGCCAAAGTCAAGCCTATGAGTTCCAAAATGATGTCTGTTACATTACTTCTGTTACGATTGTCCATCTCGCGTCTGTTACAAATTAATTACAATCTAGCTATATACCATGTTAATCTTATTGAAAGAATGTGTATGTTTATTCTACTACACATGTTTATTAATTATATTTGCTAAAACATCACCTTCCTATGTTTCAAAAAGTAATTCTACATTGTTAAAATTGAGAATATATATGTCCACAACACTTCTGTTACGTTCTGACTTTGGCATATAAATATGTTTCTATTACATCTCAGAAAATTAAAGTTATCTTTTAACATATCATTCATTAAAGATTACATGTTTTGTGACCTGATGGTAAAAAAAAGAAATGGTTTTAAGTGAATTTTTAAAAATAAGTTCATGTCCCCATTTCAGTACCCATAAGAAGCGTGGAATCACTCATATATATATATATATATATATATATATATATATATATATATATATATATACACACACACACACACAGAGTCTACCTGTAATGTGCAATTTTACTTTTTCACAGTAGATAATGCAAATAGCCCTCTGTATTTAAGCTTTCATTTGTCTAATTTTTATTTCAGTTTTATTTATCTGTATGACATTTTCTTGCTACTGTAACAAGTGATTTTCCCCGATGTGGGATGAATAAAGTGAATCTAATCTAATTTAATTTAAAACAAGATCAACTGTGAGCTCCTGCTCACTTACGTACCCCCCCGCTCTCGCTTATATCAGAACGCAAGCAATCGAAGGAATAGGACACTTATTATGAATGTTGACTTCAACAAATAATTAACCCTGAAACAAGTAAGTAAAGAGCAGTGTTCTCCCCAGGGATTTCAAATAGCGTCCTGGTAAACTGTCATTTTGAAATAGCATTTTGCTTCTTGAAATAGCGTCAAAATCCACCCTATATGTTTCGTAAATACATTCAGTCAGTAAACAGGAAGCCGATGTGTTACAGACCTGAAAACGGTACACACGGTATAGAACCCCAAGCTGAAGCTCGATACCAAATATCAAGCAGTTGTGATTTGTAGTTGCTGAGATAGGTGTTACGAAAATGTTGTAAATCCACACTATATGTTTCGTAAATACATTCAGTCAGTAAACAGGAAGTCGATGTGCGACAGACCTGAAAACGGTATACACGGTATAGAACCCCAAGCTGAAGCTCGATACCAAATATCAAGCAGTTGTGATTTGTAGTTGCTGAGATAGGTGTTACGAAAATGTTGTAAATCCACACTATATGTTTCGTAAATACATTCAGTCAGTAAACAGGAAGTTGATGTGCGACAGACCTGAAAACGGTACACACGGTATAGAACCCCAAGCTGAAGCTCGATACCAAATAACAAGCAGTTGTGATTTGTAGTTGCTGAGATAGGTGTTACGAAAATGTTGTAAATCCACACTATATGTTTCGTAAATACATTCAGTCAGTAAACAGGAAGTCGATGTGCGACAGACCTGAAAACGGTACACACGGTATAGAACCCCAAGCTGAAGCTCGATACCAAATAACAAGCAGTTGTGATTTGTAGTTGCTGAGATAGGTGTTACGAAAATGTTGTAAATCCACCCTATATGTTTCGTAAATACATTCAGTCAGTAAACAGGAAGTCGATGTGCGACAGACCTGAAAACGGTATACACGGTATGGACCCTTTTCATGTGATGTCATGACAAACACGGCCGCCATTTTGGACATGTACTACCAGTAGTTTACCACAGCCAACATTGAGGAACGGCAGCAAAGAAAGTTTTTACTTTCAGCAAGACTTCCATCATGCCACTATATTGTTGTGCACCTGGATGTAGTAACCATCAACAAACAAGGCAAGGGTTATCATTTTATCGGATCCCGACGGAGAAGATGGATAGCGGCCATTAACAGATTGGCAGCCCTCGGCATACCAACGCTTGTGTAGTGACCACTTTGTTGGAGGTAAGACGAATAAAATTAGCCAGAAAAGGCATTACATTGCTGTTAACATTCTGTGGCGGCGAGTGTGTAACCAAATAGGCTAAAATAACCCATTGTAACCTCTTTGTTCTTCTGTAGTAGCTATTGTTGACTAGCTAATGTCAACAACATCATAGCTGGTATGTTACTGTAGCAATGTTTACGTTCAGTCATTTGGATGACTGTTAAAACCTTTCAGTCTCAAGTTTTTCCTTTACTGTATTTACTAGTTTACTGTAATTATGATCCGGCAGCTATTTACACCGGATCCAGTGTAAATAGCTGCCGGAGCCAACGTCCGAGGTTCCGGAGCGTGCTCCGGCTTGCTCCCCCTCAAATTAAGCAGCGCGCTCCGGCTTGCTCCCGGAGTGCTCCGGCCGAGGTTCCGGAGCGTGCTCCGGCTTGCTCCCCCTCAAATTAAGCAGTGTGCTCCAGCTTGCTCCCGGAGTGCTCCGGCCGAGGTTCCGAAGCGCGCGCCGGCTTGCTCCCCCTCAAATTAAGCAGCGCACTCCGGCTTGCTCCGGAGCAAGCCGGAGCGCGCTGCTTAATTTGAGGGGGAGCAAGCCAGAGCACGCTGCTTAATTTGAGGGGGAGCAAGCCAGAGCGCGCTGCTTAATTTGAGGGGGAGTAAGCCGGAGCGCGCTCCGGAACCTCGGCCGGAGCACTCCTGGAGCAAGCCGGAGTGCGCTCCGGAACCTCGGACGTTGGCGTGTATGTGTATGGCGATGGGTTTTTAACGACATAGGTATACAGATCATGTGGGCCGAAGTCAGGTAAAGACGAGGGCTTCGTGTACTTCTGTACGTCAGTGAACAATCCTGGTGGAAGCAGGTAAACGTCGTTCTCTAAGCCTGCTAACCTCAATTTTTGCAAATACCTCTCCCTCTGCTCGCCCTGTAAATGCCCTACGTCGCTGGATAGTGAAGGTGTTTTCTGCATCTCGCTCCTTTTTCTTTTGTGTTTTTCGTTTGTCGCCTTCCTCGCATTCAAACTGATTCGAGCCGAAGTCCACTACATGTCCAAAATGGCGGTCATGTTTACGAAGGTCACGTGACTGAAAAGGGTCTATAGAACCCCAAGCTGAAGCTCAGCACCAAATATCAAGCAGTTGTGATTTGTAATTGCTGAGAAAAAGGGTGTTTCAGATTGGATGGAAATACAGATGGACGGATAGAGGTAAAAAAACCAGTATAAACCCCCCCATTGCGGCTTCTGTATTCTCTGTTGTAATTTATCCAATCACATGCATTTATGTAAATTATCTAGCTGAAGGCAGCTCATCGATGCAAAACATAGCTACAGGGCTCCAGATATTATCTCAGAAAGGGAAGACCACTGATTTTTTTAATTTATTTTATTTAATTTAACCCTCTCTGGTTTGATTAACAAACTAATTAAATTTAAAACAGATGTGTTTCATCTGTTCCAAGCCAATAAGACAAAATAGGTGAAACAAAACACAAAAATGTAACCATAAAACTATTTAATACAGGTTAAGCATTAAAAAGAAACAGTCACCAGTCAGTCATGTTAAGTCCTTAACCAAACTTGTAAGCAAGAAATTTTATATCAGTGGCCCTTTGTGAAATCTGTCGACAAATAATAAATTCAAGGAAAACAAAAAACAAAATAAGAATCCAGCTCGTGACAAAACACAAAAGTCATATCTGGCACATACTTTATTTTATATTACAAAAGGGAAGAAAGGAAAGCTACAAATTGATAATTTATACAAATACAACACAGTTTAAAAAAAAAATAAACCTTTTGAAATTTAGTACACTCTCAGTGCTCAATAAAGCACTCTTCTGCAATGACCCACAGACTGAAATCCCTGAGGAAAGACAAACACACGCAAGACTCATGCCGAATGGGTTTCATTTTGTACACGTGAGAAAAGCGAGGGAAAGGATGGTGCACTCCTTTCGCACATAATGGTACAGCTGAATGGAGCTACATACAGGATGGTGAGAACACACAGTCACAGCCGTTTAAATCCAGCATGAGCTGAGATTCATGGAGGAGAAAAGGGCTGTGGTTAGGTCAGCTATAGGGAGAAGTACGACTGATTGTAAAATATATTTATGTTATTGAGATTTTAGTCGAACGCCCATATGAAAAAAAGATTGATTTAAGAGTAGGGCAGTTAACATGTTTTCTATTTTCACCCTACTATCATCAACTATTTGTTAACAAAAGTGGTTCCGAAAGAAAGAAAGAAAGAAAGAAAGAAAGAAAGAAAGAAAGAAAGAAAGAAAGAAAGAAAGAAAGAAAGAAAGAAAGAATCGATGGATGAACTTGTTACATGGTTTTACAACACAGTGCCAGCTGGTTTATTTTATCTTTTTTTTCCCCAAACAAGACACCACAATGGAAATAAATTAAGAATTAAAATCTGCTAAACATCCAATAATATGCCTTTCAGATATAATGAGCAAACTTAAACCATGATCCGAATATTCTTCATGATTGGAAATAAACAAGAGAAACTTGAGCTAGTGGCAGGGTTGACTACAGTACATGAAATTTAATTACAAGTAATATATTCGCACACAATATGTACAAATATTAACACCTGAATTAGAAACGAAGACAAAAAAAATGATAGAAAGAGAAGAGAACGTTAGGATTTAGTGATTTCTGGCTCAACGTTCTTTGCGAAATCCCCCCCCCCCCCAAAAAAAAAATGGCATATATTAGGTTTACTTTATACACTAAAATTCAGTATGAGTGATACAAAAATCACAAGAAATAATACACCAAGATGACATATAAACAATCCCTTCCAAACTTATGGCTGTGCATTGTTACATGAGTGCAATGTGGTTTATATTTGGTTAGGAGACTCTCAAAGCTTTGCATCTGACACACTTCTGAAGTTCAGCTACAGTTTTGCTGTAAAGCGAAGTGAAAGGCAATCAGAAAAACATGGTCATGGAGTAGCTCAAGTGCTTCCTGCTTCACACTGTTGCATCGGCAAATTCTTTTCCAACTGGCAGAGCTTGTAACTAAAAGTTTGGCTCAGAGAGGCAGCACAGGCTTTATTCTGGCAGAGCAGAGAAAAAACAAAAAAACGTCTTTAATCAGGGGATATTTATATACTTCTGTTCTGATGGAGGAACATAAAGCCTGGTGACAGCTTGGTAATTCATGGGCTGCAGGTGATGCTCCGAGTCTCATACATAGTCATCTTTAAACTGGAAGCCTGAAACATTTACATATAAATATATATTTCCAGTATTTGATCCTGGACCTCATTTATCAATCTGGATACAAAATAAACGTATTCATAAATCATTCCCAAGGGCATTTAGACAAGAAATTTGGCATTCATGAAAGTCCAGTTAGTTCAGAAAAAAAAGCAAAACAACCAAACCTGTTTGTGTCTTACGAGAGCTCTTTGTGCAAATTTACGGACAAGAACACTTCCCTCCAATGAGTCCAATGAGTTTCAAATCATACAACTGTTACTGCAATTTTGCATATGGAGTACACTGACAACTTTAAATGGCTTACTTCTGTCAACTGCACACACTAAAGGCCCGGTCCCACAACACTGATAACTGTACCTACACCTACATTACCGTTCAAAAGTTTGGGGTCACCCAGACAATTTTGTGTTTTCCATGAAAAGTCACACTTTTATTTCCCACCATAAGTTGTAAAATGAATAGAAAATATAGTCAAGCCATTTTTCTGGCCATTTTGAGCATTTAATCGACCCCACAAATGTGATGCTCCAGAAACTCAATCTGCTCAAAGGAAGGTCAGTTTTCTAGCTTCTCTAAAGAGCTCAACTGTTTTCAGCTGTGCTAACATGATTGTACAAGGGTTTTCTAATCATCCATTAGCCTTCTGAGGCAATGAGCAAACACATTGTACCATTAGAACACTGGAGTGAGAGTTGCTGGAAATGGGCCTCTATACACCTATGGAGATATTGCACCAAAAACCAGACATTTGCAGCTAGAATAGTCATTTACCACATTAGCAATGTATAGAGTGGATTTCTGATTAGTTTAAAGTGATCTTCACTGAAAAGAACAGTGCTTTTCTTTCAAAAATAAGGACATTTCAAAGTGACCCCAAACTTTTGAACGGTAGTGTATATTTACAGCTCTGACTATCCTTCTGCCTGAGTTTAGTTCCAGTCTGGAGCAGTCATACCACAACTATAATCCCCACGATAATATCGCTTGGTCCTGA
Organism: Neoarius graeffei; assembly: GCF_027579695.1. NCBI lineage: Eukaryota > Metazoa > Chordata > Actinopteri > Siluriformes > Ariidae > Neoarius > Neoarius graeffei. The sequence goes on from NC_083574.1 coordinate 42,826,444, forward strand.
CATTCAGGGAAATAAATACATGCAGCTTAGGAATAGTCATGGAAGTTTTTTCCAAGTAGTAGCACATTATTCAGGGTCGTACTGTACAGCTTGGATTTCAAAACAACCCATGCACACACTCCAGTGGTTGACAAAATATGGATAGGTCACGAACTACAGAAATATAAAAATAAAAAAGGATACAAAATACAGAATGGTTACGGATTTTAATACGGATGCTAATAATTTACGGATTGGTCACGGATGTTTCAGTATATTAGAGATTAGTTATGGATTTCATACGGATGATGCATCATGGATAAAAAAAATTAAGAAGTCTAAAACAATTAAATGTTTGGACTGCCGAAGTTCATAATTAAAATATCTTACCAGCATTTATATGTTTACTTTATTAATTTACTATTGATATTTCACGGAAAATCACATATCCATGAATAAAAGATCCGTGCTTTGTATTATATTTTTTTATTTTCCGTCAATCTGTATTCCGTGACTTCATGATGCAACAAAGATGTACAAAGATGCCCGGGGAAAAATAGTACGTGCTCAGACAGCATTACATGTAAACAATTACCTGATTGGTCAGATAGATGTTTTATCGGATCAGGTCCAGGCCTGGAAAAATTGCTCCAGAAGCAATCTCAGTGATAACAATACGGATAAACCCAGGCCTGGGCTATAGGTATCGTTATCGGTCTGGTGTGACCACCAGTCACATAAACTATAGGGGACCAATTTATTTATACAGTAGTTGTAGTTATAGTTATTGATATTGTGGGACCAGGCCTTAATTGAGTGAACAAAATCTGAAACTTAATTTCAAACACGATCCAAAACTGATTAATAAATGAAGCCAAATGATACAAGCTATTTCATATGAGGGGGGAAAAGAAATGGCACCCTATAAAAGGAGGAAGTGTGTGTGTGTACATTGTAGAAAATGACGCGGTACGCGGTGGTCCGGATCACCGTATTTTCCATACAAAACGAGGGCATTAATTAATTATTTTTCCTGGATTGTGGTCCGGTTCACCGTATACTGTATTATATTACGATATAAATAAAAACTTACCAAAATCATACTGTGTTTGTCATTTAATACGAGTTTTTTTACAAAGTCGTACATCATTTGTTATTTTTTCTCAAACCGGAAGAGAAATGCATGCGTAAAACACACGCGCAATAAAAGATACCAGTTCTAACGCATGTAAAAAAGCGGGAGCTGCCACGAGGGAAGTGAAAAATAATTTTACCAACTTTCGTCATTATGTCTCAGGGTGGTTATGAACAGCTTCTAAGGAATAAGAAAAAATGTGCTAGAGACTACAAAGCAACAGAAGAAAGGGCAAAGGAAAGAATTTATTCTAAATTAGGGGAAGAAGTAGCTGAAAATTTAAAATTTATTTGTCTTCTGAACTTGGTGGTCCGGACCACACCTGAAAACGGCGTGGTCCGGACCACAACGGTAGTCCGGACCACCGCGTACCGCGTCAAATGTTCTGCAATGGCTGAGCTGCATTACTGGAATATTTAGCGCACACCATGCTTCGAAGGCGCTCATTTATTGTGAACTTTGCCTTTTATGGAGTCAACAAATGTAAATTAGCTCTGCCATTAATGCAAGTGGCAATTTATTGATTGGCATTTAACAACATATGCACGTGAGGATGAAGGAAAACTGCATTTCTGAAACATTTGTACATTTCAGTTTGGCCTGTACCAAAAGATTGATAAATGAGGCCCAATATTTGTTAAGTTTTTCTAGACAGATGAAGAAAAATTAACGAGAGACTGGGAAATTGTCCCAAATAAATAAAAATAAAACAAAATGACACAATCCAAATTAGTGAGGAATCTCATTTTCAGGTTGTGTTACTCATATGGCAGCAAAAGGCAGACTGTAGGTTTCAGCACATATATAGTAGATAAAGCTTTGGGTTGAAATAGTAAAAAATATGATTTGAATGAATTCCTATAAGGCCAAAGTGTAGCATTTTGTGTGTAAATCTTGTCCAGATTACATCCAAATTACTGCACTGTCCATCTATACATTTCTGTACAATGTTTACAGCTGATAAAACTCTGTTAGGCAAAAACACAGAGTCCAGTGATCCGAGAGTCGTTTAGCTCTGTGTCGATTATAGACGAAATTTCTTAGTTAGCAAAGAAATGAACAAAGAGCAAAGAAGCCATCTGTGCTACATTGCTTAAAAAAAAAAATCAAGCTACATTTAGCTTATTAACTTCAAGGGCGCATGTTGTTTTTGGTAACACAGTTCAAATGAATCCATCTGTATAGACGATCACCAGCCATGACACTAATATGCCTAAAATGCCACAAAAGAGCTTATTTCAGTATATGGACTTTTCTTATTACTATATGTTCAATATGGCAATTAATCATCTCTTGTCAGTGTCTTCAGAGCTTACTCATTGCCACCTGACAAATCATTTGACAAATATGTTTGCAGCTGAGTTTTATAAAATTAATGACCAAACATTGTGTGAAATATGACACTGGTTGGCTTGATCTGCACTGGAATTGTTCTCCATATGGAAGAAAGAGTAAAACAACAACAACAAAAAAAAACAAACAAACCTCCAACAACAACCAGATGATTGCTGCTCCTGAACAGCTAAACTGTGAAATGTTCAGCCTATAGAGGTTTTCGACCACGTGATACTGTTTATGCCACCATTTTGGAGGTCAAACAAAGCCACACTTATCAGCAAACAACGCTTGTAATATCCATCTTCTTCATCGCTTACTTTTATCATAGAATGCCTGATACGTGTTGTGCAGTTAGCTGCCACAACAGAAGAGGGGAAAAACCTGGATTAACGTTCCATAGGTTCCCGGCCGATCGACAGCGTCACGAAAAGTGGATTGTGGCGATCAGGCGAGAGAATTGGCAGCCCACCGAACACACGCGTTTGTGTGGCAAACATTTTGTCTCGGGTAACTTTTCCAAAAGTTTAAAGATATCGTATGCGAGATAAATGACAAATTATACATGTAGCCTAGCACCTAGCCTACACATAAGCCCTGTTAGGCAGTGTCTAGGTTTAACATACACGGTAGAGCCCTGCACTCCCGCGGGAGTCCCGCGGGACCCGACGCAAAGCAGTGCGGCGCGGGACAAATTTTGAAAGCTCATTGCGGGCGCGGGCGGGAGGGGGAGTGCACAATGCGGGAGTGGGCGGGAGAGGTGATAAGCTGCAGTCCCGCAAACTAAAAACGTGTTTAAAATAAAATTTATAAATTATTAATTTATGTCTATCATATACAATTTGTGCTGGATATTTTATTTGGCATTAATAAAAACATTTTAAGATGCCTAAATTTGCGGATGTGGTCTAATCTCGCGTACGTTTCCGATTCCTTTCCGCACATGTTTTTTCAGAGGGGACACACACACACACACACACACACACACACAATGCTAATGCACTACTGCCAATGCGCAATTTTAATATTTTTGCCTGTGTGTGTGTCTGTGTGTGCGTACATAAGTGTGTGTGTGTGCGTGCGTGTGCATAAGTGTGTGTATATATGTGTGTGTGTGTGTGTGTGTGTATAAAGTCTTATTATTTTTTGTTTTGTTCATACACTGACACTCTCATTCTCTCTCTTCTCTCTCTCACGCACTCATTTTATTTGTTCTTTCATTTGTTGTTTTTTCTCTTTTCTTCCTCAATGTCATAGTCTCGCTTTCTTCTTTTTCACTTTCAAACTTCTTTCTATTTATTTATTTTTTCTTATTCCTTTTTATTTTCTTCATTTCCTGTGTGTGTGTGAGAGAGAGAGAGAGAGAATAGCCTCAGTGTAATATGACACTCTGGCCAAACGCTGTCAGGGTTTTGCCCCAAGACTAATTCTCACCTTTGGATTTGTTTCACACACACACACACACACACACACACACACACACACACACACACACACACACACACACGGACAGATAGAGAAAGATTGAGAAAGAGAGATAGACAGACATACAGATAGACAGACAGACAGACAGAGAGATAGACAGACAGACAGAGATACAGACAGACAGACAGACAGACAGACAGACAGATAGATAGATAGATAGATGTAAAGCCTCAGCTGTGCATGCCGCCTGGCAACGCGCACCCTCGCTACGTGCGCTAGGTGAAGGATCGGTCAGTGGAGAGCTCAGCTAAGCTCAGCATGTTTAATTCCTCAAGCCAATGACTAGAACTTTCGTGAGAAATAACGTGAACGTCTGCATCATGAGGGATTTGCGGGCGGGAGCGGGACAAAATATGGCAGGCACGGGTGGGAGCGGGACTGAAAATCATAATTCTTTGCGGGAGCGGGACTGCACAATGCAGGAGCGGGACTGAAAATCATAATTCTTTGCGGGAGCGGGACTGCACAATGCGGGAGCGGGCGGGAGCGGGACTGAAAATTCTGTCCTGCGCAGACCTCTAATACACGGTGCCCTCAGGCGAGGCAGAGCCATGTTGTTGGGTGGGCTGTACTTTTTAGATGTGAATATGCAATGGACAAAACTCGAATTTGATACTAGACACATTAATTATTATGCGTTTTTCTATATGATTAATGTAACTCTCTCTCTCTCTCTCTCTCAACCTGGACACTATTTTTCTAACTGCAATGAATTTACTTTTATTTGGTATCACGTTGAAGTAGACTGTTATGGAATTTTTTTGCCACAAAATGTTGTTGGAAATCTTTGCATATGTTGTCATGGCAACCATTCAAACAATGCATGCTGTGAAAAGGGAAAATACATATTTTTTGACAAATCTTTAAAGTAGGTTTTTCTATTTAAATATTAAAAGTAGTAGCCTACTTCTTCTTAAAGTTATTCAATTTAGGTTTAGTAGCATATTGACAGTGTAATGTCGCTCGATAACCCACATGTTGGGCTAGCAGGAGTCGCCATTGTTGTGACCGCCAAAATGGCGCCATCTACTTGTCGAGATGGCAACGGTCACGTGGGTCGAAAACCTCTATTGTTAAGAAATTGTGTATTTGGATCCTGACGCGCACAAGTGGCTGGGATTCCAGAAGAGAATAAATCAGCCCTCCTTTCTGCAATGGAAGGATGGTCGTTACTGATGGTTATTGGCAGCCATTATTTGCCTCTTTCCGGAAGTTTAGTGCATCACTAGTCAACTGTGTGCAAGGGTTAGCTCATATATACAAATGAGAACAAGTTAACACTTTCCTTCATGCATGTTCAGCTGCCATGTGACGATGCAACAGCAGCAATGTGGGGAAAAAAAATCATGTCTTGGAGGAAGCATGTGTTAGCCTTTGCACTCTCTGGTTTGTAAGTGTAGTAAGGGGAATTGGCTAAGCAGTAGGAATTGGCAATGGTGCAACATTGGTTTGGGGGGGGAAAAAAAGGGAAAACATGGTTTAAAAAAAAAAAATTGGTGCACCATTATAGATGGCCAGAATTTCTTTGTTGACACATGATTCTTATGATCAGCATCAGGAAAGCTTCCTTAAAGATCAGATAATCTAATCATATAAATCAAGGAACCCAATGATATCAAAATCAAAAGCTTTGAGCATTTTCAGAGCACGAAATTCATTCCCTCCTAATTTTGCACTTCTTCATGACAAATGCAGCCCTACATATACCATGAGGCATCACTTATCTAATTAATAGCCAAAATATTGAAAAACTTCAAGTATGTACCAACAGCCCACTTCAACTTAAGTGTCCCTGTTGAGAACGCTGAGTCCTAAGTTCTTGCAGTTCTTGAGAAAGTTGCAGTTCGCAAGCAAACTCTCCAACGTACCATTTCAGGATCCCAGACCTACAAGGGAAACATCGCAGTCTCTCGAAATTCTTGCTGAACTGCTCAAGATATGGATCACGTCGCACGAGAAGGTATATTTCACACTGAACTCCACAGAGTGTGCTGGCGTCAAGGGGCCATTGTCCTCAGGCCTTGTTTCTCCATGATGTTCCACAGCTTGCGCAGGTTGGACTGGGTAATGGTATCGTCAGGTTTGAGCTGCAGGGCTCGCAGGTAATTGGCTTCAGCCTCCTGAAGTTTGCCGTTCAGATGAAGGATAGCACCAAGGTTCATCAGGGCTGCAGGGTACTGAAGGACAAAGAAAACAGGAGATCACACCAAATTCATAATTAATGGCTTCTACTTGTTTAGAAAGGACGTCTAAGGGCAAACTTCATAATGATCCATTTTCTCTACTTTGTTGTTATCGGACTGTGACTACACCACCGGCTTCACACTGGGCTTACTAGATTCTTAAGCAATTCGGTGTGTACAAGTGCAAAAATTCAGCCTAAGATGCTGTTATTTCACAGTCCATCATCCTTCTGGACACTCATCATCTACTTTCCTTGTGTCAAGGTCAGATGAATTATGTCCATCCATTTGCAGGTTTCAATGGGAACAATATGTCGAGTGCTGCGATTCTTCCAGGAGAAAGGGATTGAAGTAGGTAAATAGATCAAATGTATCTTGACATAATCTCTGCGTACTGTCGAAGGATTTTCAGGTCCCTATACGTTCATAAGAAAACACATTTACTACAGTGGCTGAAGCCAAAATAAAGGCAAGCCTGGCATGAGCAAAGTTCCCAGCTCACGCTGTGTCCAATATGTTAAAGCATTTAATTGCAAGTGAGTGATCGCGGTTTAATCTTAAACTCATTTCTGGAACCATTTCATGCTTCACTTGGTGTCTCTGAGGAAAGACGCCAGTATATTTCTGCAACACTCAGGAGACTTCGACCTCAAAGGTTAGTTTAGCAGACAATTTTCGGCACGCTGCCAGGCCTCAGACTTGCAATATGAAAGAAGGTGGTCATTTTGGTGGCGCATTAAGTAATAAATTACTCGGGTATGTGACCCTACAATAAGAGGTCAAACCACAAAAGGAGATCTAGGGACCAACTAAGTGTAGCTTTGGCATTAACTATTCACAGGCAACACATCAGACAGTCAACACATGTTCGAGAGAATTCACAGAGCACATGTATTTTTACACTTAGTCAACCATTTTACTGCCAAATTGCCTTCCTGTTTCTATCTCTGGGTGGGAGCAAATGTCTCATCACATTTACATTCCAGATTTAAAACAGTGGTATATCTGTCACTACATCTATTCATAACAGCTAATGATTTTATAATTATATAAAATATTATCTAAGTAGAACCAGTTAATTGTTGTGCTTAATTGTTATGTCTGCCAACGTTGTTGGAGGAGGTTATGTTTTCGTCTGTTTGTTTGTTTGTCTGTCTTTCTGTCCCCAACGTAACTCAAAAAGTAGTGAACTGATTTTGATGAAACTTTCAGCAAAAGTGAGACATGGGCCAAGGAACAATTGATTAGATTTTGATGCAAATCCAGATATGGATGTGGATCCAGGATTTTTTTTTTTACCTGTTCCCACCATAACTCAAAAACTAGTGAACAGATTTTGATGAAATTTGGAGTAAAGTTGGACGATGGGCCAAGGAACAACTGATTAGATTTTGATGCAAATCTGAATGTGGCTTGGGCTGTGTCCGAAATCACTCACTCATTCACTACCCTATTCACTATATAGGGAATTCTATATCCAGGACTATAGATAGTTTTCACATGACATCACAGAGTCGGGGATTCCCTGGTGGCGGCCATCTTGGAGGGCAAGCTTACCGTACGGGGCACTGAGCACACATTGTAGCGCGCGAGTTACATTCATTTATATATTATTTACATTTATTTAAAGCTAGCAATGGTGCAAACTTGTTGTATTTACGGCTGTCGTAATAGGTCAGATGATGACGTCAAGTGGAGCTTTTATGGAATTCCCACTGTACGGGAGCACGAAGGCGAGCAAACAAAGAAACTCAGCATACAAAGGAGAAATCTATGGCTTGCGAGAATCAACCGCAAGGATTATCAGCCTTCCAAACACAGCAAAGTCTGCTCCGATCATTTTATAAGTGGTAAGTTGTTTAAATAAACAATCAATTGTGTCTAAGTTTGTTTTTGGAAACCAAAACATCATGTGAACAATCTCTGGAGAATGCCTAACTGGAACCGCTGAGTGTACGTTTACATTGTAATGTACACTTAATATCGCTCGTTTGTCACGTTTCTATTTGAAACTTGTCACTTCACTCACGCAAGGGTCATTTTGGAAAAACATTTTAGGTCTATTCTGTAGTCCCGAGCGGTGTGCAGGACTGCGCAAATGTGCGCAGCTTCCCGATTTAAACTGTTTTTTTTCTCATCCTTATACTTCCTGTTTCATGAACTGTAACGGATTTGCTTATTTAGTAATTTTAATACAGAATTTACTTTGAAATTATAATCAGACACTCCAACGCCCCCCCCCCCCCCCAAAAAAAATCGGATCTGCGCGATTCAGGCGGCATCCGCCAAAAGGCGCGCTGTGAATATATAAAGTTGTATATATCAGACAGCCTTTAAAGTTTGATGAAGTCAGTTTCAGGCTTTGGAGCAGGCTTTGGCAGCCCTGCATAGTCACTTGAAAATGCATCTTTGTCCACTTCGTAGGGGTCAATTCCCCCAATCAAGGCCAGTTTGGCTGCATACCGTGAGATGTGTATCTATATACTTCTGTTTGCTTGATTTTGCCGACATTGATCTTTATTTTAGAAAACTGACTATATAACTTCATAAATCCGTCCGAGATAACGTAGCCGGTAGTTGCGATGGTCCGTTTTGTTTGCCCTCCAAGATGGCGACTGGGGGGTGTTCCCCGGAATGCTGTGACGTCAGTGAAAACTATCTATATAGTGAGCTCATTGGTAAAATGAAAAAACACTTTCGGACACTACTCCGCTGCGCCGTTATTTACGTCATTACTGTTGCACAATAAAACGTGCCAGATCAGTCGGCTGGTGGGTTTTCAAAATAATAAAATACATGCATGTATTTTTGTGATGAATACATATTATACTGAGCGCATTTCCTACATTAATCAATACAAAGTACTTTGTGTCTGCTGCATCTTTCAGTTATTTTAAATCAAGGCTGAATACTTTCTTCTTTGCCGCTGCCTTTTATTAAATCAAATTCGAGGCTTTTGATTAATTCCTCGCTGTGCACTGTAACTTTTATTCTGGTATTTTATTTGTCTTAAGGGTTGTTTTAATATCAGGGTACAATGTTTGTGTCACAGGGGTCCAAAATTCAAATTGATTCAAACTGGTTCTTGTACCAGTTTTTAAGTGAAGGACAAGTTAAAGAACAGATAGGCATGTGTAACAGTTTGTATTATAACAAGATTAAGTGTAGCTTTAAGCAGGGCTGGGAGAAACAAATGAAGTGATTCTCGGAGAGGACATTTTTTTTTGACAATTCAGAATCCACTACTTCCATAGTGCTTTTAAATATAAGGCTGTAAGCTTTGTGTTAGTTGTCTCTAATATTTATGTCCCAATATCTTGACCACATTTTAGGATGAAAATAATCATTTTAGATATGTTATTTTATATTGAAAAATTAGCTGTCTCGGAGAGGACTTTTTTTGACACAATTACATACTAATTTGATCAAAATAGTCTGAAAACTTACTGGCATTCAACATTAAAACTTAACTATGTTTCCAATGATATGGAACCAAATATGTGTTTTATGGTATAAAGAATGATTTAAGTGCATCCCTTTTGGAGCTACCTGTGGTCAAAAAAGCACTTTTTCTAAATGACACGAGTAATTTTGCTAAATATGACATATATTGCCATACATTCACCAAAAATAACGTTATCACCAAATTTTTTTTGCATGGTAAATAGAGCCATCACACGGCTACAATAAACAACCAAGTTTATTTAGTCAAGCCTTTTGATATTGAAGATAATAAGTGTTAAATGTGATTTTTAGCTTGCGTACCCTGATTGTAAAACAACCCTTATTCTTTTTTATCTTATTTTCTATTCTCTTACTATTTTTTATTGTATTTGAATGTCAGTTTATAATGTGTTTCTTCCTCCATTCATTCACTCTAACACACTTTTTTTTTTCTTTCAGCATGACTGCAATGCATGATGGTATATATTGCTTGGTTAGTGACCATCGGTTGTATACTACTTTTCACAGTGCATTGTGGGATACCATGAGTCCACTATATAGGGTGTAATAATTCTCACTATACATTCAGACAGCATGTACTACAAAATGGCGAACTCACTATATAGTCCACTGTGCAGTGAGTAGTGAGTGATTTCAGACACAGGGTTGGTGGAGGTATGCACTCCACCGAGTGCCCTTCTTGTTTAGAGTCATTTTCTTAATGAACAAAATGAATAAACCACAAAAAATGGTGATAACCTTGCTGCGCTCTTATCTAAAGCAGCCCTAAAAAATAGCCTTCGCGTGGATATGGCTCTTTGTGGGGAAAGCAATGCCTTTAACAACGAATCACAATGAAATAACGTTCAATTCAGGTCTATTCCTCTGAAGACGAGACACTGTCAGAAAGAGTGATGGTCACGCTCACAGCAACACGCTGGTACCTCAGAATGAAAAACCTGATTGATGTGCTTTCAACATAGCTCCATCAAAGGTTCAAACGACTGTCTCCGTTCACCCACACACCCCTCCTTAATCCCCTCCGTCCACCCTGCCATTCTCCATCCTCCTAAAAGCATGCACAGACAACAGCAGCTCCAGATGTGGGGAGGATCAGATGACCTCTACAGACCAGCTGCTGAAGACACAAAATCAGCTGGAAAGCAGAGATGAGCAGGTAACCCAGGGCTATGAGACTGGAGGGTTTCAATGGAATGTTCCATCTCTAACAAAAAACGGTTTGTATTGTGTGTGTGTGTGTGTGTGTGTGTGTGTGTGTGTGTGTGTGTGTGTGAGAGAGAGAGAGAGAGAGAGAGAGAGAGAGAGAGAGGAATCCTCTATTACTGTACCTTAAACTCATGTTTGAATTGGCAACTCATTACTTCCTGTAAGTCACATGAAACATTATACCATAACGCTGTTACTGAATTTGATTGGCCAGAAGGTTTCACAGCAGGCCAACTGTAATCCAAATCTTAAGTTCTTACACATAACTCTTTCTAGAGCAACAGCTAAGGGATGACGCTCTATATAATCTAAGGCTAATAATAATGATGAACAGATTAAAAGAGTCTGTCCTGTAATAATTGTTTATATTTATGGAAGAGTCTCCAGTGACAGCACTTTATAAAATTCAGTACAGTTCCTACTAATGGATGATTTTTCAGGGCAGAGAACTTTGTGCTTTCTGGTTTCTCAAGAACATGACAAGCTGTGTTTTACTTACTAACGTCAAGCAAGAAAGGAACAAAAATGAGAAGCTGGTGAGGGAAAGACTGCTTATAGCTGCTTTATCATACAACCCTGATTCCAAAAAAGTTGGGACAAAGTACAAATTGTAAATAAAAACGGAATGCAATAATTTACAAATCTCAAACACTGATATTGTATTCACAATAGAACATAGACAACATATCAAATGTCGAAAGTGAGACATTTTGAAATTTCATGCCAAATATTGGCTCATTTGAAATTTCATGACAGCAACACATCTCAAAAAAGTTGGGGCAGGGGACATAAGAGGCTGGAAAAGTTAAAGGTACAAAAAAGGAACAGCTGGAGGACCAAATTGCAACTCATTAGGTCAATTGGCAATAGGTCATTAACATGACTGGGTATAAAAAGAGCATCTTGGAGTGGCAGCGGCTCTCAGAAGTAAAGATGGGAAGAGGTTCACCAATCCCCCTAATTCTGCGCCGACAAATAGTGGATCAATATCAGAAAGGAGTTGGACAGTGTAAAATTGCAAAGAGTTTGAACATATCATCATCTACAGTGCATAATATCATCAAAAGATTCAGAGAATCTGGAAGAATCTCTGTGCGTAAGGGTCAAGGCCAGAAAACCATACTGGGTGCCCGTGATCTTCGGGCCCTTAGACGGCACTGCATCACATACAGGCATGCTTCTGTATTGGAAATCACAAAATGGGCTCAGGAATATTTCCAGAGAACATTATCTGTGAACACAATTCACCGTGCCATCCGCCGTTGCCAGCTAAAACTCTATAGTTCAAAGAAGAAGTCGCATCTAAACATGATCCAGAAGCGCAGACGTCTTCTCTGGGCCAAGGCTCATTTAAAATGGACTGTGGCAAAGTGGAAAACTGTTCTGTGGTCAGGCGAATCAAAATTTGAAGTTCTTTATGGAAATCAGGGACGCCGTGTCATTCGGACTAAAGAGGAGAAGGACGACCCAAGTTGTTATCAGCGCTCAGTTCAGAAGCCTGCATCTCTGATGGTATGGGGTTGCATTAGTGCGTGTGGCATGGGCAGCTTACACATCTGGAAAGACACCATCAATGCTGAAAGGTATATCCAGGTTCTAGAGCAACATATGCTCCCATCCAGACGACGTCTCTTTCAGGGAAGACCTTGCATTTTCCAACATGACAATGCCAAACCACATACTGCATCAATTACAGCATCATGGCTGCGTAGAAGAAGGGTCCGGGTACTGAACTGGCCAGCCTGCAGTCCAGATCTTTCACCCATAGAAAACATTTGGCGCATCATAAAACGGAAGATACGACAAAAAAGACCTAAGACAGTTGAGCAACTAGAATCCTACATTAGACAAGAATGGGTTAACATTCCTATCCCTAAACTTGAGCAACTTGTCTCCTCAGTCCCCAGACGTTTACAGACTGTTGTAAAGAGAAAAGGGGATGTCTCACAGTGGTAAACATGGCCTTGTCCCAACTTTTTTGAGATGTGTTGTTGTCATGAAATTTAAAATCACTAATTTTTTCTCTTTAAATGATACATTTTCTCAGTTTAAACATTTGATATGTCATCTATGTTCTGTTCTGAATAAAATATGGAATTTTGAAACTTCCACATCATTGCATTCCGTTTTTATTTACAATTTGTACTTTGTCCCAACTTTTTTGGAATCGGGGTTGTAAGTAATAATAGGACATAAACTGATTATAACAACTGGAGAACAATTTGTTCTTTAATTTTTGTTGACAAATAGCTGGAGAAGGGAAACACTTTGGGACATACTGTTAGAAGAAATCAATTAACATCAGAATGATTATTTTCTATAATAGCACATCCAGTCATGTTTAATCATTACTTCACTTATAAACAAGATCAACTGTGAGCTCCTGCTCACTTATGCATCCCCCCGCTCTCACTTATATCAGAATGCAAGCAATCGAAGGAATAGGACACTTATTATGAATGTTGACTTCAACAAATAATTAACCCTGAAACAAGTAAGTAAAAAGCTGTGTTCTCCCCAGGGATTTCAAATAGCGTCCTGGTAAACTGTCATTCTGAAACAGCATTTTGCTCCTTGAAATAGCGTCAAAATCCACCCTATGTGTTTCGTAAATACATTCAGTCGGTAAACAGGAAGTCGATGTCCAACAGACCTGAAAACGGTACACACAGTATAGAACCCCAAGTTGAAGCTCGATACCAAATATCAAGCAGTTGTGATTTGTAGTTGCTGAGAAAAATGTAATGAAACTTTTGTAAATCCATGCTATATGTTTTGTAAATACATTCAGTCGGTAAACAGGAAGTCAATGCGGGACAAACCTGAAAACAGTATACACGGTATAGAACCCCAAGCTGAAGTTTGGTACCAAGTACCAAGTGGCTATGATTTGTGGTTGCTTAGAAAAGGGATGTTTTGGATGGATGGAAATACAGACGTACAGACAGAGGTAAATAAACCAGTATACTCCCCTCCATTTATAATACTACATGTGCATATAGGTAGTGAACTCAGCAGTTATATGGCAATATTAGCATCTTATTAGTGCCTTAATTAGGGGTCCCCCCCTTTTTTAATACTTAGTGTTACCTGATCCTGTACTGTTTCTAGAAATACATATAATCAATCTTTAAATGTTAACTGTTAATGTAATGTAATATTCTTAATTTTTTTTAAATATGAAATCAAGATAGGACTGGGGGGCGGCACGGTGGTGTAGTGGTTAGCACTGTCGCCTCACAGCAAGAAAGTCGGGGTTCGAGCCCCGTGGCCGGCGAGGGCCTTTCTGTGTGGAGTTTGCATGTTCTCCCCGTGTCCACGTGAGTTTCCTCCGGGTGCTCCGGTTTCCCCCACAGTCCAAAGACATGCAGGTTAGGTTAACTGGTGACTCTAAATTGACCGTAGGTGTGAATGTGAGTGTGAATGGTTGTCTGTGTCTATGTGTCAGCCCTGTGATGACCTGGCGACTTGTCCAGGCTGTACCCCGCCTTTCGCCCGTAGTCAGCTGGGATAGGCTCCAGCTCGCCTGCGACCCTGTAGAACAGGATAAAGCAGCTAGAGATAATGAGATGAGATGAAGATATGACTAGTGCATGGGCTGGTCATTTATGAAACAATTTTATCCAAAACTGACCAGTTTCTTGCCTGGTCCAAGGAAAATAATATTAACTGCAACCCATCAAAATGTAAAGAGTTTATTTTTCGCAAGAAGGGCTACGGCCAAGATCTATCTCCTGTTCATAACATTCCAGAGTGTGTAGAATTGCCTATTCTTGGAAGTTTCAAGGAAATTGTAAATACACTGAGCATGCACAGGCTAAATTAACCAAGGAAAATAAATGTTTGTATGTAATTAGGTGACTCAGAAAGGAAGATTTTTCACAGGTAGAGGGAGAATTTTGAATACTTTAGTTTTACATAATATTTTGTATGGACTCTATTTATGGCGCTTCAGACTCCGATCTTACACAAATTCAGAATATTTTAGACAGATGTTATAAAAGGAAATATAGCTCAGATAAAGTAAATATTCGTAATCTTTTAGAGAAAGTGGATGTTAATATTTTTAAGAAATGTAATTTAGACCTGTCCCAGCTGTTACACGCAATTACACTGAAAAGGAAAGAAACATCACATAACCTAAAGAAAAGCAGTAGCCATCACCCTCAAATAAATTCCAAAAGATTTAAGACTTGGGCGGCACGGTGGTGTAGTGGTTAGCACTGTCACCTCACAGCAAGAAAGTCCTGGGTTCGAGCCCAGCGAGGGCCTTTCTGTGCGGAGTTCGCATGTTGTCTGCGTGGGTTTCCTCTGGGTGCTCCGGTTTCCCCCAAAGGCATGCAGGTTCGGCTAATTGGTGTCTCTAAATTGACCGTAGGTGTGAATGGTTGTGTCTCTTTATGTGTCAGCCCTGCGATGATCTGGCGACTTGTCCAGGGTGTACCCCACCTCTCGCCCATAGCCAGCTGGGATAGGCTCTAGCTTGCCTGCGACCCTGTAGAACAGGATAAACGGCTACAGATAATAGATGGATGGAAGATTTAAGAATTCTGATGTAAATAGACTCATTTTCAAATGTAGACTGCCTTTCAGATTTTTCAAGTGTAGGTCATAAAAAGAATTTTCCCGACACCCAATTATTTTTGTTTAGTGGACCGAAAGCTACTGAATTCGAATCACAGACTTCCAATTTTATTCGTTTTTTTAAACAGAACAATTAATGAATTTAGGGCCACATGGCCCTAAATTCTCCGCTATTTTTTCCTGCTTCACCATGACCCAATTCAAGATACT
This sequence comes from Neoarius graeffei, assembly GCF_027579695.1. Lineage (NCBI taxonomy): Eukaryota > Metazoa > Chordata > Actinopteri > Siluriformes > Ariidae > Neoarius > Neoarius graeffei. Next base: position 42,842,026 of record NC_083574.1, read on the forward strand.
ACGTCATGCACCACGTGGTGGGCTTTCCCTGTTCGCACAAGGCATTGTGAGATACAAATTTGAAACAGGAGAGAAAAATGGAGGACGTGAGTGCGCGAATGAAACGTGAAAGACCGACTACAGTAACGGAACGCGAGAAGAAAAGACGTTATGTTGCGAAGGAAAGGAAACGCAGGACCAAACTAATAAATATCGGCGGTCAGCGAGCACCTCCGTGTGATCAGCTGTTCGTTTAGCGACAGAATGATGTAACTGTCAGTGCACGCTCAAAGGTAAACCTGCGCATGCGCACACGGACTTCCTCTGTCTGCTTGACTGCACGAAGTGAGCGATTTCATACAAATTATTTGCTCGGGAATCGCCTCAAATGAAATAACTTCCCAGCCACAGAATGGCCTGGTGTTTTTGAGATATTACAGAAATAAACATATATCACAATGACTAAATTTCAGAGGGAACTAAATTTCACCGGTTTTATGAAATCAAAAGGCCGTCTAGCTTTAAATATAAATTGCAAATTGGATATTTTTAGCATTTTTTCTCATTTTTTTTGCACTTTGTCTATATTTTAATGTTTTTTAGCTGTTTAATGTTTGTAACTTAAGATATGCTTTTATCTTAAGAAATAAAGATTATTATTATTATTAAAATATGTGCTGTCAGTCAAAATCACTCTGTAGAAAGCCACATGTACCGTACGTGACTGTTTAATGTACTGTAAGGAACAGTAGAGTGCCATGGTTTGCTACTCACATCAGGTCTCAGGGCAGCTGCTTGTTTGTAGTACTTCTCCGCTGCGTCATTGAGGCTGGCTTGTCTGAAAGAGCATAAACACTAAATCAGCATGGGGCAGATTTATCAAAGTCTTGGCACTGGCTTCTACAGCATCTCTTAGTATAGAATGTCACCCACATGGCATTGTCTTCATGATGTAGTAGATGATCTACATTGGTTTGGAAAATAAAACCCCACTCTAACCAAATATGGCTTCAAATTTGCACAATGACTAAAAAAAGTACAGCGAAACCAACAGTGAAGAAAAACAACAACATTTCGGTCCATCCCAGAAGGCTGGTGTCTATAGAAGGGACAATAAAAGTGCAAGGCAGGAGTCTTTTCCATATGCTCATCGCTTATAAAACCTACTACCTTTGGATCTTTCTACTAGCCCTCAAGTCCCCTGAAACCTTTCTTTTTTGCATTTATTAATTTTCCAAAACAGTTTTACAGCATACAGCTGCTTGTACTTTCTGGTAGCAAACGTTTTATTGTTGTTTAGAGACTAGGAACAGAGAGGGACTGATGGCTGCAGTAGTCTTGGTCATTATAATAACGAAAGAGGCGGCTGACTGATTTGTTTTAATGCAAAACGTGGCTCAACCAAAGCTTGCATTCAAGCTTCCTAGATTTATTCAACTTGTCTTCAAAATGCAAAGCCAAACACCAATCTGACATTTCTAATACAAGAGGTCGAGAGGGACATGCGGATTTGGATTCTTTGGGGTGGAAAAAAGCAAAACCCTTGAAACAACTTGTTAAAGGTATAAGTGCAGAGTCATGATGTGGAACTGATACGTGTTGGGACCTCATTTAACGAAAACCCCTCAATATGTGCTCTTAGGTTTCAGAAAATAAAGGCAAAAAAAGTGCTGAAATGCAGAACTTTATGTGCAGGGATGTCACACATCACCTCCATGCACCAAGTTTGGACCAAGATATCCATCATTCTGTCTCTGGTTGGTGAAAGACTGCAAATATAGGTCGCAATGTTTCAGCGGTTTATTTCATGAAGAATCATCTGTGGTGAAGTAGGCTGGCGTGTCCTCAGACCTGAACTTCGGCAGCAACATTTCTCAAAACTAAAAAAGGCTAGGGGTGGACCGGGAACAAAAAAAAAAAAAAAGCTTGGCAATTTGCTTTAAAGTGGACATTACATTTGTCCAAAATTACTCAAATAAAAGTACAAAATGTTGCGTAAAAATCTTACTCATTTACTTTTAAACAAATACTAAGTAGTTAAAGGGGAACTGAAGTCATTTTTAAACTTGCTTTATTTCTTAATTAACGTGTTATTCAATTACGTTTTCGGTTTTATTAACCTTATATCATGACCCGTATTGGCATATTATATTACACTTATCGGCCTTTTCGGTTTTTAGCCATGTTGAATGTAGTTCGTTTGGTCCACGGCAGGCGTCGCTTATCCGCGCGATCTTCACGAGACTTGTGCGAGACTTCAAACGTGAAGTGTCAGCGCCGCCATTTTGAAAACTGTTTACACAGCGGCCAGATCGCCATATCACTCCAATTTAGATTAATTTCGAGATTTGCCAGCTTCATCAGTGATGGAGATTATTCCATACGACTTCGAACCCATGTGGAGTAGAGAAGAGTTGGAAAGACGACAGGATAAGGACGAGTCCGTCGCTCTGGTATTTACATCATTACCATACATGTCAACCTATACGGAATGTCCGTATTTTATACGGATTTGATTCAATAAACGTAGTATACGGGGGTATAAATAAAGTTATACAGATTCTTTAAAAAAACTTCAATATTTATTTAGAGCTATAATCAATTCCCACGATGATAAAAGAGCGCATAACATTTACAAACGTACTGTACACCACAGACAGCCAGTAAAGAGTCTTATGAAATCGCGCGTTATCTTGTGGTAGCGAGACTTCATTCCACTTTTGATCATGTGCACACCGCATTGCGAGAATCCCGCCAACCGTGAAGTCATAGACATATAAACATAGACGCCGCCTTCTGCGTAGAATCATACGTCATCCTCGCTGCCATATTGGATGTGGCAAAGTGGAGATTCTTCAACTGTCTCTGGTATAGCGTCTAGACAGTAGCCGAGAATAAAGATGCCTCATTCATGTGCTGCATTTAACTGTACCAACAGGTTTACCGTCCAAACGAGGTCACATGGGATTACCTTTCACAGGTGAGACTGGAAAAATACTTTTCATTGTATTTGGTCATTATAACGTAATTTTACGAACAGATTTTCCTGACTTTGTGGCTAATATGAAGTCTCGTGCATAATAGCCGCTCGGTGAAACCTGTCTCCAAACAACGAAGTATTTCCTTCGTAACTACGCTGATAAGACTTTGTGTTTTTGTCAAACATTGGAGCTTTGTATTCATTCTGAAGGTTTATTGTTATTAACATTGAATAAAAAGTAACTGGGATATATCAATTTTAATTATCATTCACATTTTAGGTAAATTATTTTAATTTGTATCTTGTACGGATTTTATAAGGGAAATACGGATTTTGGAGGTTGGTTATACAGGTTTGATTGACCAAAGGTTGACATGTATGCATTACTGTCACACAATTAAAACATGCCAGATCAGGCGGCTGGTGGGTTTTCAAAATAATAAATACATGCATGTATTTTTGTGATAAATACATATTATACTAAGCGTATTTCCCACATAATCCTCACTAAGATTTCGGACAGCACTACAAAATGGCGTCCCCACTATATAGTGCCATATATAGCGAGTAGGGAGCAATTTCGCACACGGGGAAAACTTCTGGCTTGATTACGTCAGCATTCAAAGGAGGGCGCACGTGACTTTTGACAACGTTGGCAGATGTTAGTCACTTTGATTTCCACTGTACGTTTTACTTCCGTCCTACGATGTCTCGCACAGGTCTCAACGAATCTCGTTTACGGCCATTGCTTTGACATATGGACTGATATATTACAGAGCATATTTCAAACACTCATAACTTGCTACAGCAGTGACAAAAGAGCTATCAAAACTGCATTCCGATATTTAATAAAATGAGAAATAGAATTTTGATTAAAAAAAATTTGCCTTCAGTTCTCCTTTAAAGGTGAAACACATCTATTCTGTATAGGATACTTCTTTCATAAAGCATTGAGTTGATTGCCAAATTTTCTTGTGCGAAATGATTTTAACGCAAGGCTCGAAATGAGAATTCGTCAGGTTGCACTTGTGCTCATATTTCAGAAAACGCTAGCTAGTCATTTTTCACCAAAAGGTTTTCTTTTCCTGTGCTTTCTCTTCATCACTGTCTAGTTCAGTGTTTCTCAAACACTGGGCGGCGGCCCATTAGTGGGCTGTGAAGTGCCATGTAGTGGGCCACAATTTTTTTTTTCCAAGTTGAAGCTAATTTTTTGCTGGGTTGCATCTGACGTCACATCCACCTCATTAGATATACAAGACATGAAGTGGTGGTCAGCTGAGCTCACTGTTCACAAAGCGTTACTATCACTGGGGTGCCTTGCTAGTCATTAAAATGCCCTACGCTTGCGTTGTTTTGTGCTGTTCAAATCAAACAAACTGTGAAACTGATAAGTTTTTTTCCGGGTTCCATGTGAAGTGATAGTGTGAAAGGACAAAGGATTTTACCAAAAGATGATGAGAAAGGTGGCTCTTGAACCTTTCGCTGTGATGGAAGGGAGCCGAGTCGAAGAACGCTCGAGTTTACAGCGATCACTTCGTGAAAAGTTTGTAAATTCGTCTGATTTATTTTGTTTGGATTCACAAATCATGTTTCTCACCAATTTCTGTTATTTCATGATGTTTTGAAGCTCAGGAGACGCTTAAATCCTCATGTGTATTTGTTTACCGTTTGATCATGGTGGCCATATTGTAAACTATCGCGTATATCATACGTGTAACACCCAGGTCTTTAAAGATGTTTCTGTGGATCTTTATGAACGGTTTACCCGTAAGAGAAGAGCAAAGAGGATTGAGAATCGAGCGGCTGTGGTTTGTTTACGCCTGATACTAAAACTTGTAGCATCCCAGCAACCATCACGAAGAAAACAAAGAGCCCAGAAATTCCTCCTTACCCGGGCATAAACAATACAGGATTTATCTTGTAGTGTCCTGATCCGCAGATCTTTAACCCAGCCACATATAAAAAGTTGTATGCCTCCATGCTCTTCCAGGTTTTCATCTGTGTGTCCGTGTAGAACGATGTCTGCAGCACCAGGTAGTTTGAGATGTCGGGGAACTCAACAGATGGCTCATTT